>NC_073313.1:365964145-366564145 GCF_027595985.1 Sorex araneus
TGGCATACTTGATATGCCAAAACCAGCAACAACAAGTTTCACAATAAAGTTGTTACTGGTGTCCACTCCAGCAAGTTGATGAACAACAGGACAACAGTGCTGCAGTGCTATCTATGTGATTCAAAGTTATGAAACATATAACAAGTTGTCAACCACAATAATCTCTATATAACAACAGTTTTAAAATAATTTGGCTTTATATCTTTTCTAAATTTTCTATAATAAACCTGATGAATTTATGGGCAAAGGAGATTTTCATTTTATTTAAGAGGCACCTGGTATCCTGGATATTTATGGGGCTATAATTCCAGATAATTCCATTCCAGTTTTAACAAACTTTATGAATATACTAGGTCAAAGGTCAACTTGGAGCTTTATTTTTCACCACTTGTGAAACTATCATGCTGAAATCTAGACTTCACACTTATTTTCCAGAATATTATGATTAATTTTAAAATTCTGGAATTATCTTGTTCATGAGCAATCAATTATTTTGGGCATAGTTCCAGAAAATTTCCACTGTCCATGCATAACGTGAAATGACCTGGTCTAATGCCAGAGCTCTTCTGGCTGCTTCCTTAGAGTCCAGAGATCCTACCTCAGGATTGGGTTAAAACCAGCTTGGTAGAAAAAGAGACCTTGTATTGATAATTGGCCAAGAGCAGCCATTTCAGGGCTGGGAAAACAGAATTAGAGAGCCCAAGTACCTTAATTGCACACTACACAGCTACTGGACAGAGAATTCTGGATCTTGACCCAATGCCATATAATTTGAGGACAAGTTTCCTATACTATCACCAAGACACTGAGTGTGTTCACTTCTTTGAATGTAGTAAGGAGCCCTATTTTCTAGGGCATCCAGAGAACGGTGAGGGAGGGGTTTGGGGAGACAGGCTAAACTGAGGCTGAACTCTGGATGGTAAGACTGTGGAGTCCAGTGTGTGATGGCCTTTGGTTCTAGCGAACTCAGGCTGCCTGAACATGGGGACCAAGGGTGTCTTACCACGTTTGCTTTCATGTTCCTCACTAGTTCTGTAGCCTGAGTCCAAAAGTATCTATGCAGAGAGACAGTAGAAGAACAGACAATAAATTTAGGTTTGTTTATTGAGCACTGGAAATCTATCGACCCACCCTAGTCTACGATCATCTCTGAGATTAGGGCAGTATTACGTCACTCTAGTTTCTGAGGTGCTGGCTGTCATGTAAGATTCTAATTCTCATGTATTTTGGTCAATAGGCTTTAGGTAATACCTGGTAATGCTCAGGGCTTAATTTATGAATATCTGTTTAGCTATCACAACTTGAAATGCTCAGTTGACCACATAAAGTGCCAGAGATCAAACAAAGGGCAGCTTCACATGAGTACATGTATCTTGACTCTTGAATTACATGTTTCATTAATCCTAATTTTAGCCCTACTTTACTATGTCTCCTACTACTATAAATCTTTATCTATACATGGTGTCAACCAGCAGGAGCTCACAGCTTGAAGACAGCCAGAAAAGTGACTTACTCAGCATCTGTCAAAGGTGTCGTTTTCTTCACAGGGATGCACAATGGGTCCAGAGCAGTGGGATTGAAGAATCTGATGATATCTGAAAGAACTACAGAGAGGTATGTTTAGAACATGCCTTGACACTGGGACTTACCTGCAGAGATTAATCTCCTAATTGACATCCCTCTTGGAAGTATTACCCTCCGACCCAATATGGACTGTGATGTCAAAATCCCAAAAGCCTCCTACAGTGAATTAGGCAAGATATTATCATCTTTCAAGCATGAAGCCAAGACCTGTGCTATATGCCTCTCCTGGGTAAAGGCAAAACTGAGGCTATGAGATATTAGGAAATTATCAGCTCTTCCAACTAGTAGGGTTTGGACCAAGCTCTTGGGTGTCTAAACTATTCACTGTCATCTATTTCAACTTGGGAAGGAAAGAGTAGCTGAGTCAGGAATCAGCCATTATCTCTTTATGCTATTAGTGATAACAGGGTAGGAATTTCTCGAAAATACAGGAAAAGACTTTCTATGCTAGCCAAAAGAGGCGCAATAAGAAATAACAATGTCAGTAGCAGTGTATCAGTGTTGTTGGTCATGAGCAGAGAGTGAAGATCCTGGAATGGCCTGAAGGGAGATGCTCCAATCCAGGTCTGTAGGATAATATTGGTTTTACATTTCTGCCTTGCTACAGGGAGCTTAGATTTATTGGGTTACTCCCATAAGAATACTCCCATTCCTCTGTGTTTATTTTTAACCTCTTTCTTTGTGCCCTGCTTCTCCAACTGGTCCATTACCTTTATCTCCTAATCAGACTCTGTTAACTTGTAAATATTGTTCTTTTCTCCTTAAATTCTTCACATAGTTAATTCAGAGCAATGTGCTTTTTGTATAGACACAAGAAGACAGTTAATGCTATGCTTTTGTAACTTGACTCTGAATGATATTCACTCCTAGGCATCTATTCTCTTGATTTAAGCCTCAGTTGCCCTTACTTCATAGCCCCAAAAGCAGGACAAGGGACTGAAGGGACCCAGGGCAAGCTGTAATCTATCCTGGCATCAAAATAGGCCAGGCCAACGTGCCATAATACTTAACTATAAATTAAGAGCATGGTCATGGACAAATTCTGTCATGATTCAAAAAGTATCAGCTGGATTAGGACCCTGCTAGGGTTAGGAAAGATTATTCTGGCCGGAGAACTGTAGTCTGAGATCTATAGCAAGATGTTCCCATGAGAGCTAGCCTACAAGCATACTGTATCTCTTACTGTTTCCATACAAAATGACTAATATTAAGAGGTAAAATTAAGATGTTAATGAAGATGTTAATCAAGTTATTGGACTAAGGTAAGGAGGAAAAATTCCTAAATGGTATTCTGCCCTTGAGCCTGATCAGTGATCAGGAAGGTCTTTCATACATTGATTGTGCTATTGTGCTACCCTGAATGCTGGGGAGCTGGGGAGAGATGAGAGAGACATTAGGCTGTGGTGAGTGGGAGCGAGGAGAGATGAGCATGGGAGACAGGAGGAGACAGGAGTGAGGGGCTTAGTGAGGTTGGAACAGGCGTTTGGGGAGAATAGAAATAATCGGCAACTGATAACCAACCAGCCTGGCCCGAATTTCCCCCTTCATCCAACCATGGCATCAGCTGTCCCGGGTGGGCAAGTGACCCAAGCCTACACGCAGGTGGAGTGAGAGAGCCAGAGGCCTTCCTAGTGGTTTGGTGTTTACACAGAGTCCAGGACCCCATTCTTTGATTCCACTATCAAGCAACTCCTGGGAGCTTGTGTGTGCACTTTCCAGAAGGCAGCTGAGTTGGGTCTTCTCTGAGAACTGCAGCAGTGGGCAAAAAGGGGCTGGGAAGACAGGTGGCTTTGCTTGGACAGCTGGCCCAGACACCTAAGTTCTGTGTGATTCTGTCTGCTTCATTCTCATCCCAGAACTAAATACTTCTCCTCCATTAAATATATTTTCATCATAGTGAAAACGCAATATAAAATGATGTGACATTTAGGGAAGCATAACAATAGCTCAGTCTGTACAGACTGATGTAATTTCATCACTAGAAGCTCACCCACAGATATCTCATCCCGCTTTCTGCTTATCTTTGGCAAAGAGTTGTAGTGCTACCCCCAAATCACATCATTTTATATTGCATGCTGTTTCACTGAACCCAAGTCGTCCATGTGCAAGTCAAACACCCTACCGCTGTGCTATCTCTCCAGTCCCCATCCTTGTCAATAATCAAGTGCTGTTATATCTAATGAAACACATACAATAGGTTTGATGACTAAGAAAATATAAAGCTCACCTTTCCCCACTCCCAAGCATAGCTCCTGGGTTTCTTCAGTCCTGCTAGTGAGGCAAAAACAAGAGCATCAGACAGTGCTTGTCCACCTGCCAATGATTCATCACTTTGGTGTCTATGACCTGTGCCCTGGGTAGCACTGGCTCCTCCTGGCTCTGCGCTGAGTTCATCCTTTCTAGAGTCAGATACATATCAGATGAAAACATAAATCATCTGATGTAGTGATACGTTGAACAATATCCCCTTGACTGTGTCCCTAAACGTCTGTAGTTTGACCCAGTTGAAAGATATGCTCATCTGGATGTGGCATAAAAATCACACTTTCCTCACCCTGCAGTAGCCCCAGAGAGAACAGGGACTCTACGGGCACATAGCCCTCATATCCTTCCCTTATACTTCCTCCATGATTTACCTAGAAGAATCAGGGAATTTACAGGATACCCAAAGTATTGGCCAGGACTGTAGGAGACTGGTTCCTGCTCTGCCAATACACCCTAGGGAGTTTGAAGCAAACAATCTTTCTGGTCTTAGGGTTTCCTCCTCAGGCTGACCAATCAAGAGAATATGGCATAATGATACCTCCTACCATCAGCCTGGATCCAGGTAACTCACCTATTCAGTTTCTCCATGACACCAACCATAACTGGAAATGCATACTGTAGAAAAAAAAAAAAACACTTGAATCACCATTGCAGGGAAGACTGTGAGCTCAGAATCCAAAGACCAAAACTTCCACTGACAGGGAACCATGATTCAGAGAAGTGTTGTGCCCTCCATTTTGCTTTGCAATGAAGAAAGACTGCTTTCCCTAACATCGCCTGTTAATAACATCAGAGCCATAGAGGGTATGAATATTTCCCTTAGCACAGAGCCCCAGGGCTAGAAGGCTTACATTGTAATGTATCATCAAGCCTGAGGAGGATTCTCCCCACCACCCACACACACACACACAATGGTGTGCATTGTCTGAAACGCCATGGTCTGAAACTAAATATGCTTAGTGTTTCTAATTATCCGTAATTAGTAGAATGTAAGCAGGAACTTGAAGTGGTTTGTCTGTCTGCTTCTTTTATTGCTGGGGAGATACGCCTGGAGATAGCCAGGAGTTACTTTAGCTTTTCACATAAAAATCAATTCTGCTGGTTCTCAGGAGACAATATGGGGTTTCAGGGATTGAGCCCAGGTCAGGAGCATGAAAGGCTACCACCCTATGCACTAGACTGTCTCTCAAGTCCCTTGTGTGTCTGTTGCTTTACCACATATCTGGGTACTCGTAAATATTTTTCTATAAATATTTTGTCCTAAGTACTATTTTAGGACTGAAAAGTTTCAGATTCTCCTCTTTATTCAAAAAATACCTGACACAAGGGTACAGAATTTCACTATACAGTGAAGTACAACATATCTAGTAGATATTTTGCAATTTGAAATTTTCTAGGTATGTTTTTAATTATAATCTGTATAATCAAAGTGCTACAAAAATAGTAACTGATTTGAATTCCACTATTTTTACTCTTTCTGACAGAAATGATCTCTCTCAAAATTCCTAGAACATGAAATGTCCAATTGTGAGTTGGGCACTCCCCACCATAACACCAGCTGATTACCTTGAAAATCCCTTATATCTATATATCAAGATAGATATCTCAATTAAAATTAATTTTAAAAGTTCTGTATGATCATTGACATTTAAAGGGTTGAACTTAGTTATAGAAACTTAATTTTTTTTCATTTTTCTTATATAAACAAAGATTAAATATTTGATTGGAAAATACAGAATTCACAAAACTTTGAATTTGGTAATTCTATAACTCAAGTGTTCTTTCCCCAAATGAAGCATTCTGCCTAGTTCCATGAAAGTCCATTCAAAGGGTGACCAGTCCAAAACCTGTCTCCCATCTCCATTTCCCAGAAATACTCACGGTTCCCTTAATGCCAATGGAAGCCACAAATTTAACATCTGAAGGTCTCAGCATATTGACTGTGAGGGCAGGAAACATGTAAGGACGTCTCAGTCATTAATTCTCCAAAACTTAGCTCCACCTCCCCAGTCTTGGAGAAACTGCTCAGGATGAATCTTAAGTTCGTGGGATGGGAAAGCAGAAAAGTACACAGACTCTGGCCATCTTGGGAACCATGCTTCAAATAGGTCAAGTCTCCTTCTGGAAACCACACCTTTAACTGAGCTAGGGTAGTCATATAGCTGCCCACGGCAGGTCACCAAATACCCCATCATTCTTCTTTCCTGGTCCTATTTTACCTTTTGCTTCCCTCCTTTCCTGGCTTTATATTTCAAACCTCTTTAGATCAGTGAGAATAACAAACTTAAAGGAAATCATGAGGGAACAAGAAGACTATGGCAGACTCTACATGGCCAAAAAATGTCGATTTCTGTGAGCACAAAGACACCAGAAGCAATGGAATCATAGAGACTCACCTAGACAAGCAGACTTATCTGTAATTCAGTCTTCCTAGAAACTACTGATTCCGCTCTTTGGTGTAATGAGGAACTAAAGAAAAATTTTCTGCAGAATAGTTTTTATTTTTAATTTTTTTTAAATTTAAGACATTGTGATTGCTGTGCTGTTAGTGGTAGGGTTTCATGCATATACATTCTAGCACCACCTCCTCCACCAGAGTGTCCACTTGCCTCCATCATTGTCATACGCTCCTTCCCATCCTAGTCTCTTCCATAATTTCTCAACAAAATTATTCCTTGATTTTTCTACCTATGTACTTCAAAGAACAGGCCAGGAAGAATAGTGTCCTTCACAAGAAAGCTGGATGTCACAGAAATATGAAAAAGAAATCATTAGGCATCATTTTTGTGCAAGGCCCTTCCAAGGATAAAACCATAAAAGTTGACAAGTTTAAGAGCATCAACCACAGCCTACATATATCATCCACATAGCAAACAACACGGAGAGAATTCACTAGGACTATGCTACAAAGACAGAGAAAGCACATGAGCAACCATGCCACAAACCACAACTTTCATGACACTTGTTACCCACAATACGTGAGCATGAGAAGTGGCCCTCAGCCAGGCTAGCCACTTAAGGGGCATTTTGGTTATACCTCTGAAAGTTGTGATGGTCTGTGTTCTACAATAGGCATAAATGAGGAAGGAGAAAGAAAAACAGAGGAAGTGGGAGAGACAAAGAAAAGAAAGGTGATTGAAAGCCTAAAAGGGTACAAGAGAGATTAGGGTGAGAACCTCCACTGACTGCTCTGGAGAGGTGTCAAACCTCAGATCATGACTCAGTGACCCATACCTGATACAGAGGATATGTTTGACCTCAGCATTTCTGGCTTGCAAGAGAATGGCAAAGAGTTCAATATCTGCAACTAAAAAGAAATATCAGAAACATCAAACATTGTTGTTTTTTATGAAAACAGAAAGCATAAGTGTGGATAGGACAGTTTTTTGGGTTCTCACTGGACTCAAGATCAAGAATAAATACTTGCTGTTGGTCATGTTCTTCTTCTTACTCTTAACCAGTTTTCAAAAAAAATGAACATTTGCCTATTCACAATAATCTTAGTATGTAGTAGGGAAGTTAGGAAACTTACTCTATTTTTCAGTTAAGAGCAAGGGAGCATAAATAATGAAAAATAAATACTAGGTCCTGGCATGGAACCAGGGTTCTGGTTGCATGAGAGAAATTCACACAATGTTATTGTAATTGAGACTCCTAAATATTCAGTGGTGGCTAATATGGTCAATTTGAAGTTACGTATATATTATGACAACTGAAAAAGAAGTTGTTAAGAAGAGACCTAATATGTTAGATTTAAAATAAAATATTCATTCATCTTATTACATTTGCTTGTATTTTTCACTCTCCTAATTTATTTTTATATAAAATAAAGCATATGATTCATTAAGTATATCTGTTGCTGGAAGCAGGAAACTGAAAATTAGGAAACATTGATCTCTCCAGGTCAGTGTGTCCAAAAGCATAAGGAATCTGAGAGCAGAGGAGGAACTTGAGAGCTGACAAGGACCAAATTAGGGCCTCCGCAATGCTTAGATTTCTTTCTTTGTTTCTCTGACTCCCTGAGAAGGCTTTGGAAGGGAGTTCTGATGTTTTCTTCCCAGTATTTTTTCTTTTCTTTTCTCTTCTCTCCTCTGCTCGCCTTTCATCTCTTCTCCTCCTCTCTCTTCGCCCCTTCCTTCCCCTCTCCTCCCCTCTGGACCCCTTTTCTCCCTCCTGATCTCCCACCCCTCCTCTTCCCTCCTGTGCATTCCCTCCTCTCCGTTTCTCTCCTCTCTCTTCTCTCTTCTCTCCTCCTCTCCTCTGCTCTCTTATCCTCTCCCCTTCCCATGCTTCCACTCCCCTCTACTCTTCATACTGGTTTCTTCTATATCCCAATTGCCTTCACCCCAACACCTCAGGCAGGCTTCCAACTGTGGACCAATACTCCTGGCCTGTTTTTCTACTATCCTTGGGTATTGGTCTCATGCTATGAATTTTTTAATGACCCACAAGTGAGTGTCTTTGTTCTATGTCTGCCCCTGTCCTTCTGTCCAGTCAACTTTTGTCTTGTCCATATTCTAGTAAAACTTTACCCAGAAGCATGCAGAAAATTCACAGAAATCGTTTCAAGATCTACTGAGATAACAAGCCCAGTGATAACTCTTTCCTTGAAACATCCCAGTCCACGCACTAAGGAAAGAGTCATAATGAGTTTAGGATGAATGGTTATGCTGCCCCTGTCTACCAAGCTGCAGGTCTATCCCTGGGAGAAGCAGCTCTTCCACTTCCTTCCCAGGTGGCTTTAGGGAGGAACCTGCTTCACTTGCAGACGTCTTAACTTTTCCAGACTCTGAAGGATTCTCCCTGCTGTCCCGTTAGAACCATGCCTTCCTTACCTTTGGCCACAGTTCCTTTTCTGTTGAGGTCTCAGAAGAAGTTTGGTCCTGGGTATTCCCTATACAAAAAGAACAACAGTTATGATTATTTAGTTATAATTAATTCCAACTCTTCTTCAGACTTCATTCCTTGCTTCTCAACTCTCCTTAGGTTCCATTACTATCCCTTATTCAGGAAGCTTCACATCATCTTCCTCAAAAATCATCTTTATTCTTGGTAAAATGACTTCTGTTAGTGTCTCCTATTAATGCAGAATATCCAGGTTGAAATGCAAAACTTTATCTAGAGACAATGGAACAGGATCCCACTGTCATATACAGGCACTTTATGTCACTTTCCTCAATTTGTTCCTCAACACTAAAATAAGTGCTGTTGTTTGAGAATTCAATAAAAAGGTAGGAAAGGCAGTTTAGATAAGATGGTCATTTTGACAGTGTTGACTCTTCCAATTCATGGGCATAGAATATTTTTCCATTTCCTATGACCTTCAATTCTTTTGAGTGCTTTGACGATCTCAATGTACAAGTGTCACCTCTTTTGTCAAGTTGATTCCCAGGTATTTCATGTTTGGGGAGCTAATTTACTGAGATAGCCTCTTTGATCGCTTTCTGCTCTGATTAATTATTGGTATGTAAGAATGCACTGTAGCACATTGTAGCACTATCATCCTATTTTTCATCGATTTGCTCAAGCAGGCACCAGTAACTTCTCCATCGTGAGACTTGTTGTTACAGTTTTTGGCATGTTGAATATGCCACAGATAGCTTGCCAGGCCCTGCCGTGCAGGCGGGATATTCTTGGTAGCTTGCTGCACTCTTGGAGAGGAATGGAGGAATCAAACCCTGGTCGGCCACGTGCAAGAAAAACACCCTACCCGCTGCGCTATTGCCCCCCAAAAGTAAAATAAATAGATAAAAATAAATAAATTTTACCAGTAATTGTATCTCAGAACTATTTCTTAATCATCAACTAATACCCCACCTTTCAAAACAAAGAAAATAGGTAGGTAGAAAGGAAGAGCACTACCATTTATGGGGTCAATAAAAAACAAAGATAAAAGTATCAAATGCACAATTCTGTCAGTTCTACTGTGTGGAAATCACATCAATTTTCTTTTGATCTCATATAGGATCCAGAAGCAACATTACCCATTCTAGGACCCAGGTAGCAACATTTCTCTGCTAATCTTCGTGTGTTTTCTCGCACATTATTATAAAGACAGTTTAAGTCCAAGATGAAGTTATCTAAGAATAATCACTAAAAGGAAACTAAGTCATGTATTCTGAGAGTGCATGGCTGCTTTTGCCTACAAATAGCTGGATTAGGAGCAGGTAGTTACCAGAATTATTGAATGAGCTCAACAAGGTCACAGGATTTATAGTCAATACACACAAAACTTTTTATATAGTAACAGTTTATATTTTAAAAATAGTACAATTTACAAAGTACCAAGTATCATGTAATGTATCATAAAATATGTGCCAAAATTTTATGCTGAAAATTGTGAAACACTGATAAGAAAATTAAGAATCTAAATACATGTAGATATATTCATGTATTCACGTAAAACTCAATATTGTTAGGCTGTTATTTTTCCTCATTCTAATCCATAGATTCAACACAATTCAAATCAATATCCCAGCGGGATTATTTTCAATGGCAAACATATTTTGTAATATATATGAAAATTATAAAAATTTGGATGGTTAGCTTTTCTGCCGCCGCGCGAGCTCGACCCCAGAGGCAACTGAATTCCTTTGGACACGAGCATCGCCCCAAAAATGCCTCCAAACTGTGTGATCGGAGTGACTGGCCCATGGGCCTCCAGCGGGGCACAGTTCTTCTCTCCAGGCTTCTTCATCATATGAGCACCACGAAAG
The DNA here is from genome assembly GCF_027595985.1 of Sorex araneus. NCBI lineage: Eukaryota > Metazoa > Chordata > Mammalia > Eulipotyphla > Soricidae > Sorex > Sorex araneus. Next base: position 365,974,711 of record NC_073313.1, read on the forward strand.
GGAAGTAAAAGATTGCAGTGATGCAATTACCAAAAGAATTTTCCCTGGACTTCATATGGAAATCCCAAACCGCACGGCTGCGACAGCAGCCGCTCGACCTAATATCTCCTGATTGTCAGCAATGTGAAAAGGTTCCTTTTTAGCATATCTTACTGTGGGGGGGAAACTCCAAATAATAGTACCCAGCTTTTTGTTGAAATATTGAAGGTACCCACTTGCCGCACCCGCCGCTCCAGTATGACCGAGGAGGCCAAAAGAGCTTCTTTGGACACCAGCATCCCACTGAACAACTTGCAGTATGTGAACTGAGCGTTTCCGCCAGGCTGCCCCTGAGGGGGCCCGGCGTTCCTCTTTTTTTTTAATCTCTCTCTCTCTCTCTCTCTCTCTCTCTCTCTCTCTCTCAACCTCTCCTGGGCACAGCACAGCCTCCACCCCACTTCTCTGAGCACAAAATGGAGACACGGACCCAAATGCGCGGTGCAGCTTGCGGGAGATCGAGGGGTGGGGAAGTACCGGTCTCCGCCCACCGTGGACACTTAAGGACAGTGCAGCCACTTGGGCTTCCCACTTGCCGCGCCCGCCGCTCCAGTATGACCGAGGAGGCCAAAAGAGCTACTTTGGACACCAGCAGCCCACTGAACAACTTGCAGTATGTGAACTGAGCGTTTCTGCCAGACTGCCCCGGCGGGGGCCCAGTATTTCTCTAGGTTTTCCCATCTTATGAGCACCATAAAAGGTTAAAAGATTGTAGCGATAGAATTTCTGGCAGAATTTTCCCTGGACTTTATACAGAAACCCAAAACCACGCGGCCGCTGCCATGGCCGTGCGACCTAATATCATCTAATCATCAGCAATATGAAACGGTTCCTTTTCAACAGGTTGGACTTTGGTGGGAAACCCTAACAAGAATAGTAAGTTTTTTGCTGAAATATTGAAGGCAATCAAAGTGGTAGCCATCTCTCTAGATTGAACTAAGCCATATCCCCACGCCGGCTGAGAAGAAATATCCTTCTTTCTCGGGAAGAATCGCGGCGTGGCATTAACCATAGTATGATGTCCATTAAGTTGACACGAACCTGGTGGCATGGGAATGGGATACAAGGGAATAAAGTATTATGTACATGGAACAGTGGGACGATGGTGGAATCTCGAGCCGGGGCCGATACCAGCACACTACTTTTGGTTCCAGAAACTGCTTGCAGACTTTCTACCAGACTATCAACTAAGCCAGAGCCCCACGCTGGCTGATGACGGGAAATAACCATCTTTTTCGTTTTTTTTTTTTCCCTTTGTCAGGCAGCATGGTGACTACTAAACAGGCATGAACTCGGTGGTGCGGGACGAGGGGGGGGAAAAATAGAAAAGTTATGTAACAAACAGCGGGACTTAATATCTCTACATTCTCAGCAATGAAGAACTATCAAATGCTTCCTTGACAGTAGGACTGTCTTTTTTTTGGGGGGGGGAACCCCAGCAACAATAGCGAGTTATATGTTGAAACATAGAATGTAACCAAGATAAAGCGTAAATGAAGTGAAACTTATCACTTACAAGGGCGGGGACGGGGGGGGGGCGGGAGGGGGCGGGAGTTATACTTGGGTGGCTGGTGATGGAATATGGGCACTGGTGAAGGGAAGGGTGTTTGAATATTGTATAACTGACATAATCCTGAGAATTATGTAACCCTCCACATGGTGATTTAATAAAATTTAAAAAAAATTTGGATGGTTAATTTGTCATTTAATGTTCTTACGTTTTTAAATTCTTGGTAATTCTTACAAGTAATTGTTACTTGTATAGCTTATGGAATTCAGTTAGTTCTCTATGTCCCTGTGAATTACTTATTCCTCTCTTATATGTGAGGCCGTTGGATTTTTAAAGGACTTAAATAAACATTGCTAAGATTGTACAGTTAAGAAAATTGAACAACAACCACTATTGTGGACTCCAGGTCCTTTTAAGCTCTTTTGTGACATTAAAGTGACCTCACAATATTTTATCATTTCTTAACATAGAGAATATTAGTTCTTTCATGATACATAGAGAATAGAGAGCATACATGTAGAAATGAGAGCTCTCCCTGCCTTTTAGGAATGTCTAGTTTAGAGAGGAACAGAAAATTCAGCAGAGGAAAGAGTACAGCATGGTAAAATTAACAAATGTAAGCTTGATGAACAAGAAAGGAAAGACAAATAGATAATTTGCATAGCTAGTTTGCTTTTGCCAGGTTTTGGAGTTTTGGGATTTTAGGAGATAGGGGCATTTTTTTTAACCACACCCAGCATACCTAGGGCTTATTCCTGGCTATGCACCAAGGGATCATTCCTGGTACACTTGTGCAATCATATGGGGTTTGGGGATCAAACCCAGGTTGGCTGAGTATAAGAGAGCAGCTTGCCCTTTTTTATATACAATTGAGATATTTTAAAAACTTTTATAAAAATCCTCTGGTTTTCACCGGGTCCCTCAAAGGGGGTGGTATCAGTTTTCCTCCCAGCTGAAGACCTCTGGAACTCAGCCAGAGCCATGCTCAAGGGCCCCCTCCACATGTTTAGACAAGCCTCATGCATGAGGGAAGTGGCAGAGAAACCCAGTTGTGTGGGACCCGGGGCTGAGATCTCCAAGCCTGCTCTGATCGGGACTGGGACTCTTCCACCCAGATCTCCCATTTTCAGTAGCTAGGCAGTCCCACCCAGAAACTGCAACCCCGGCGCCATGTAATCCAATCAACGGCCAACATCCATAGACTATAAAACCAAGCTCCCAGAAGCTCGAAGCCACTTTGTGGCCAAGCCGACAACTTATAGCCTAATTCTCCCTCTCAGAGAACCTGGCAAGCTACCGAGAGTTTCCTGCCTGCATGCAGGAAAGACTGGCAAGAGCCTGGCAAGCTCCCCATGGCGTATTCATATGACAAAACCAGTAATAATAATGGGTCTCATTCCCCTGACCCTGAAAGTGCCTCCAATGAGGCACCATTGGGAAGGACGAGTGTAGGATGACATTACTTTGTCCTTTCCCTCCTTGCCACAAGTAGCTTCTCCCGGTTTTCCCCAGAGTTTAGGCTTACCCATCAAGGTGTTCCCAAATCTCTCCCATCCCTTTGTTTAGCTATAATAATTTCTCCATGCTTTCTTCCCCAAAAGAGTTAACCCGCGGCTTTCCCTTAATCTGACTCTGCTAATTTGTAAGGTCAGAGCTTCCTAGGATACTGAATTTATATTATATAAGTTAATATTGCCTTTCTCCTCTTCTTGTGCCTTTTGAATAATTTACTTTAAAGCTATGTCTGTTTTGTATAGACACAAGAAGACAATATTATGTTTTTATAACTTGGGAATTAATTGGCCTCTAATATTATTCCCTCCAGGGCATCTGCTTTCTCCACTTAAGCCTCAGTTGCCCTCAGTTCCTAGCACCCCAAAAGCAGGGTCCCGACAAGGGACGGGAAGGATCCAGGGCAAGCGGTGAGTTATGTGCTATTCTGGCATTGAGATGGGCCTGGCCAAAGTGCCTAATTCTTAACTATAAGTTAAGAGCTTGATCATAGACAAATCCTGTCATGATTCAATGGTAATGATGAGACTAGGACCCTGCCAGGGATAGGAAAGACAGATCTGGCCTGAGCACTGTAGTCTGAGATTGAGATGGCCCCAGGAGAGCAATTCTATAAGCTTTAATGCATCTCTTATTGTGTCCATACAAAATAATTAATATTATGAATTCTTATATGTTTGCTGGCTGAGGAGAAGAGAAACACATTCATGGGACTCCACCCTTGGGTGGATCCTCCTGCTGAAAGAGAATTAAGTCCTAGGAGAAGCATCCCCTAAGGGAAAGGAACCTTACCCTATTGATGGTGACCACACCTAACCCAACCTCCTAGCCCCACCCCCCTCATGCTGTGGAGATTTAACTACGCTGTAAGAGTGGGTTGGGGGGCCAAATCCACGATGGCCAGATCCACAGATCCTGAGAGAGACCGAGAGCGGGAGAGAGAATGAAATAAACTGATCGAGCAACCAGTCTGGCCTTCTTCCTTCCCATCACCTGCCCTCGACCGACAGCACACACAGCGGGGCACCGAACGCGGGCAGTGAGGCAGAGCCGCCTGGAGAGCCCTCAAGTGCTCGCGCCCCTCAGCGTTCCTTAGTTTTTTACAGACGAGTAAAGAGAGGCTGCTAAAATCTCAGGGCTAGGACAAATGGAGACGTTACTGAGACCGCTCGAGAAAATTGAGACGATCAATGGGATGTTATATGAAAAGGATAAATAACTAGAAACAAATAACTTTTGAAAAAAATAGGAGAACAAGTCAGGTGTCTGACTTTCAGAGTTACTTCAAAGCTCTAGTTATCTAGAAAATGTAATATTTTAACAATGGAGAAAGTAAATCTAGACTTAGACCTGTACTAGGATCCTGTGCTCTCTCTCTCTCTCTCTCTCTCTCTCTATATATATATATATATATATATATATATATATTTCAGTTGGTTCGCAGCCCACATATTACTCAGAAATACTACTGGAATACAAAACAATTTGGTGAACCTATAAGGTACTGAATGATAAAATTATCATAGATCTAAAAGAAACAATTTAAATGTTTTGAAGTCACTATGGCTTTACTAATGTGTTAGAAGAATCAAACACACAATGTAGAACAAAAATAAAATCTGAATTCAAGAATATAAAAAAAATACTTGACACTAATATATAGCACCATGAGCCCAGGTAAAAGCATCTTTTCAAAGAAGACAGTAAAAAATACTGTTTGTTTTGTTATTAGTTATTATTTATTGTTATGTAATATGTTATTTATTATTTATCATTATGTAAGAATGCAACTGACTATTGTGTGTGTGTATTGACTTTGTAGCCAACAATTTTGTTGTATTGGTTTGTTGTTTCTAGGAGCTTTTGAGTCAACTCTTTAGGGTCTTCAATGTTGTCATCATGTTATCTGTAAATAGATTTTATGCAATGCCTATCCAAATTTAGACAACATTCTTTGGGGACTTAAAATACTCAATTTTAAAGTTTGTGTGAAATCATAAAATAACTCTCATAGCCAAAACCATACTGAAAACACAGAAACTGGGAGGTATCTCACTATCTAACTTGAATTAACTTGAATCTATACCATAAAGCCATAGTAATCAAATCAAATCTTATTATTTTGTGCTGAAAAACTGTGTTGTACTGGAATAAAGATTCTTTAACTAATATGTCGAATATAATATCTAAGCATAAATCTATTATCTATCTATCTATTTATCTATTTATCTATCTATCTATGTTTGGACTGGAGTGATAGCACAGCGGGTAGGGTGTTTGCCTTGCACACCACCGACCCGGGTTCTATTTCTCTGTCCCTCTCAGAGAGCCCAGCAAGCTACCGAGAGTATCTCGTCTACACAGCAGAGCCTTGCAAGCTACCTATGGCGTATTCCATATGACAAAAACAGTAACAAGTCTCAAATGGAGATGTTACTGTTTTCCACTCGAGAAAATCGATGAGAACAAGATGACAGTGATACAGTAATTTATATTTAATTTCTTTACAAACTAGCTGAGAGGATGAATCAGGAAATGGGACAAGTTTTTCATCAAATTGTATTGGGAGAATTGGATAACCACATGCAAGAATTTAAAACTATATCCATATCTCACACCTTAAAGAAAAGTCTATTTAAAAGTGGATCAAGGACCTTGAGACCAGACCTTAATCTATTAAGTACAGTGAGAAAAATTCATACAGAATGCTCCAAGACATAGACCTCAAAACAAATGGGACTACGTCAAATTTAAAAATTACTATATTGCAGAAGAAAGATAGGCTAAAACAAAGTGAGCGCTGAGTGAGAGAAAATATGCACATCAACACATCAGCTAAAGGGTTGATATCTAGAATCTATGAACTGTTCACAAAGATCAACATTAAAAACAAGAGCAAGAACAACAAAAAAACCCTAACAACCCCATAAAAAATTGAGAGAGCAAAGGAACAGAGTTTGCTCAAGTATCTTTTTCACGAGATACAATATGCAATCCGTGAAAAATCATCCCCATCAAACACATTAAAAAAAAAAAAAACACCATGTTTCAGCTCTTCACTGGATAAAACAATTTAGGTCTTCAAATACAATGGGATTGCAAACTTATAACCAGAGAAGAACAGGGTAGATAACAGGGCAACTAAAACTATGTCCAGAAAAGAGAGTCTGTAGCTATAGCACAATATGTTTTTGCTTTGCACGTGTCCAACCAGGGTTAAATTCCCACCATTCCATATGGTCCTCCAAGCAATGCCAGGAGTAATTTCTGAGTGAATGAGCCAGGAATAACCACTGTGCATTGCAGGGTGTGACCCAAAAGGAAAAAAAAAAAAAATAGAAAGGTTGGTTTGTGCCCACCCAGGGATGCCAGCTGTCAAAAATTCTCAGGAGAGCCCAGGTTCAGGGTTAGTCCTGGGCTGTTCACCCAGCCAGGGTGGCCCAGGCCATGGGGCAGATGGAGGAGCAAACAAGAGCCAAGCCAGTTGATTGATCAGTTGTCGTTTATCCCGTTCTCTCCACTCACCTGCTCCAGTCTCTCTGAGCTCACGCACTCTTTCTTCCTAGCCCCTCATTCCTCATCCCAGCACTCTGGATTCTCCCTCTCCCCACTAGTCTCTCCATCCCAACTTGTGACTCTCCTCCTTGCCCTCTGGGCCCCTACATCCAGTCTGGTAGCAAAATCAGCATAAGAAAGCCCTTGCTGAGGACCCATCAGGTTCAAAGGAAACACCACCTAGAGGTATTCCAAAGCCCTTCCTGACTGCCCCCAGGGAAAATACCTCTTAAGGTGTTTTTCTCCTTTCCTCAGTCCAAAAACTCAATCAACATCTTAATACTAGTTAATTTTGGTATGGACTCAATAATAAATACATTGTAGGGTGTAGGATAACATGGGGTTTGTCCTTTTAGCCTTGCCACAGGGAACTTAGTTTACCTTAAAGCTATGTCCTTTCTGTATGGACACAGGAAGAAAGTTAATGTTATGCTTTGTAACTTGGATGCCAATTGACTCCAAAAATATTTACTCCTGGGTATCTTCTTTCTCAACTCAGTTGCCCTTAATTTCTAGTACCCCCAAAGCAGGGTACCAACAAGGGACGGAATGGACCCAGGCCAAGCTGTGAGCTACCCTGGCATCGAAATGGCCCAGGCCAAAGAGCCAAAATACTCAACTATAAGTTTACAGCATAGTCACATATGAATGCTGTTATAATCCAAAAGTAGTGATGAGACTAGGACCCTGCTGCGGTTAGGAAGACTAACCTGGCCTGAGTACTGTGATCATGAATATATACTGAATGCCCTCAGGAAGAACCAAATTTTAAGTCTGATATATCTCTTACTGTGCTCATACAGAATGACGTTGCTAGAAATATTAGAAGTAAATTTACTATAACTATTACAGCACATTACTAGCTGAGGAAGGAAGAAAGGGACACACCCTGACACTCCCTTGTTTGGACCCCACCCTTGAACAGATCTCCTAGTAATCTCCTTAGATGAGATTTTGTTAATCTCCAGGAGAAATGGTCTTACCCTTATTTGTTGATTTGTGAATGTTCAATACACCTTTGTGTCACCACCCTATGTAATTTGCTATGTAAACTAAGAGTGTGGGGAAGATGGGGAGACAGAAGAAGAAGAAGACAAGGGAGGCAGAAGAAGACAAGAAAGGCAGAAAGAGGAGGCAGGGAGATAGAAGATGACAGTGGAGGCAGATAAGAGACAGAGGAAGACACACGGGAAGACGCAGAAGTGAAGGAGAGAACACAGAGAGAAGAAGACACAGAAGCAGAGACAGAGAGAGGTCAGAAGAGACCAGAGGAGAGACTACAGAGACAAAGACAAAGAGACAGACAGAATAGAGCACAGCAGCACACACAGAAGCAGAACACAAGGAGGAGCCATCCCGATCCAGTCAATAACAGTGGCTCAAGAACACTGAACTCGAGCAGCGTGTGCGAGAGAGAACTGCCCCGAGAGCCTGCGGACAACAGAACAACACCACACATCATTGCATCTCCCGTGCGCGTCGCCTTTGAAATTTTTTACAGTAGGGCAGCTGTCCTGGGAACATCTTGCCTGGGAACTCAGACTACAGTGTTCAAGCTAGATTAATCATTCCTAACCCTAGCAGGGTCCGAATCTAGTTAGTACTCTTTGGATCATGACAGCCTTTGTCCATACCCAAGCTCTTCACTTATACTTAAGCATTAGTCACTTTGGCCAGGCCCATCTCGATGCCAGGGTAGCACATAGCTCACCACTTGCCCTGGGTCCATCCCATCCATCGTCGGGACCCTGCCATGCTAGGTCCTAGGAAGTAAGGGCAGCTGAGACTTAGGTCGATAGAACAGATGCCCAGGAGGAAAATATCATGTAGAGTCCAATGACTCCCAGGTTCCGAAAGCACAGCATTTACTACTGTCTTCCTGTCCCCATACACAAAGGACATTGCTCTGAACAAACTGTGCAAAAGACTTAAGAAAGAGAAAAACAATATTTACAAGTCAACAGATCTCAAAGAAAGAAGATACAAACAAACACAGAGGAAAGGGAAATGCTCCCTAAAGGTTGATGGGAGTAACCCAATAAACCTAAGCTACCTCTGGCAATGTTATCCTAGGATGAACAGTATTTTTATCCTACAATGAAGGATAACACTGTTATCCTACAATGAACAGGATATTTCACAAATCCAGTCAGATGACTGTAGAGTTAGCAATTCATGTACCTATTGAATATTTATGTGCTTACTAACTTTCCTTAATGTCTCTGTCAACTTAAACAATGGCTCATAGTGTTGGGAGCCTGGGAGTGAGGTGGGAAAGGCGGGAGCATTATGGTACTGAATAAAAGTCTTGCCTGTGAGACCACTGAAGGCTGTGCAGACAGTCCTAAAACTTGAACAGTTCCTATATGATTGATCATCTTCTGTCAGTCTCACCACCCACTGGATGGTGGTTCAAGGGGCTAATTACATTGACTTTAGGCACATTCATAATAAAAACTCAGAATAAGTTGAGCTAGTGAAAACCTGCCAGAATGTAGTAATAAACAAATAAATCAACCATTAATCATTAATATATTCAATGCACATGGGAAGAATGTTGGCTATCTCTGCTATTTTTCAAGATAGATTTGGAATCCTCAAAATTAGGCAGTTATTACATAAGAAAAATTTTAAACACAAATTGTAAAAATATCTGATTAGCATTATCTGCCAATAGTAATATATCAATGTGTATATAGATACTTTTTTTTCTTTTTGGGTCACACCTGGCGATGCACAGGGATTACTCCTGGCTCTGCACTCAGGAATTACCCCTGGCCGTGCTCAGGGGACCATATGGGATGCTGGGATTTGAACCCGGGTTGGCCGCGTGCAAGGCAAATGCCCTACCCGCTGTGCTATCTCTCCAGCCCCTGTATATAGATACTTAATGCACAAAAAGTCTGTAATATTCTTCTGAAAATTATAATAAACCAATGTATTAAAGTATTGAGTATAAAATCAATAACAAAATTTTGTTTCACTCACTTCTACATGTAAGCAAAGTAGAGAAAGAAGAGAAAGAATTCCAAACAGAGTGGCCACCAGCTGACATGTCTTCCTTGACCCCTGCGGGACACTTACCCAAGCCCAGTAGCAGCATCCACGCCAGGCACAGCCACAGCTCCATGGGCCTCAATGAGCCGTGGCCACAGTCTGTGTGTGACACTCTTCCCTCCTCTTCTAGCTTTCTCTGTGTTACCACAGCGCACCCTTCACAAATCTTATGGTTTTCGCCTTTGAAAAGCAGCCGCACCTAGCTGTGAAAGACGAATAGGTCATTTAGCAGAAATTTGAGGTAGCTGGAAGAAAGATGAGCAACAGTTTCTAGTAAATAAGATAAGCACCAGGGCCAGAGAGTAAGTAGAGGAGTTCAGAATCCTCCTTGCAGGACTCCTTCATAGCTTGGAAGCTGGCCTCATGTGCTGGGAGAAAGGCAGCTGAGATATAGAAGGGAACACCAAGCAAAGGATGCTGGTAGGCCTCGCTCAGGATGGGAGATGTGTGCTGAAAGTAGATTATAGACCGAACATGATGGCCATGTATTACCTGAATTGCAAACCATAACAGCCATCAGTATGGCGTTTGTTTTTCACACGGCCAACCCGTGTTCGATTCCTCTGCCCCTCTCGGAGAGCACAGCAAGCTACCGAGAGTATCACACCTGCACGGCAGAGCCTGGCAAGCTACCCCTGTCGTATTGGATATGCCAAAAACCAGTAACAGTAAATCTTACGATGAGAGATGTTAATGGTACCCGCTCAAACAAATTGATGAGCAACAGGATGACAGTGACAACACCCACAAGGAGAAATAGAGAGTAAAAGGGAATGTGCCTGCCATAGAGGCAGGAGGGTGGTGGGAGGGACCCGGGAACATTGGTGGTGGAGAATGAGCACTGGTGGAGGGATGGGTACTCGCCCATTGTATGACTGAAATGTAATCACGAAAGTATGTAAATCTGTAATTCTATCTCATGGTATTTCATTAAAAAAATTAAAAAAGAAAAAGAAAAAGAATCCTCCTTGCAAGCTGTCACCATGTGTTCAGGCTGTGGCACCACATATGGTCCTATCCACAAGGAGGATACATTGATTATTGCCACCTGTGCCTTCCCCCCAAAATACAATTTTTTAAAAAAAGCACCAAACCTTCCCTTGTATGACCTTCCAAAATTATGAATGACCAGAGATTGCTAGTGGAGGATTGAGTATTGGAAGCAACTCAGTACTGAGTACACTAGAGCAGGAATTCTAGGTTGACTACAACAGAGAGGAAGGGTTCTCAACCTGGCATCGCATCCTCGGCTCTAAGCTAAGGAAATAATAACAGATGGAGTTCACACAGCAAGGTAGGTACTGAAGGTTCCCCACAGCAGTGGAATTCTTGGGAAAGAAGAACAGACCCAACAATGCCAAACGCTCACCTTGGGAGAACAGTATCTAAGGCCTGAGAAGACCTTAACACGACAAACTATCTTGATATCTGTTGCTGGCTGAGATAACTGGGATCTCTCAGAGAAAGTGAGTAAGTGCCCACCCAAAGAGAGCCCTTATAGCCACCCACACTAGTCACCAATTGTGCCTCTGCCTGGATTTCATCACCTCAGGAGTGAATTCCACAGAGAAATTTTTCTGCTGAAAACTCAGGTACATGGGGGTCCTGTGGCTGAAAACTCCAGGCTTTCTCAGAGTTAGAATGAGCTACCTCGATCCATCTACCTTTACTTCAGGAATCCCCAGGGGTCATGGTCATAGCCCCATCCACCACCCTGTTAAAACTTAACTCCAACAGGACCACTCAGTTAAAATTCTGGATTTCCTGGAATGTGCAGCCAAGCTCTAAACTCTACAACACTGACAATTTTTTAGCTGAACACCAGATTGGGTGGGCGGCAATGTAGAGCCAACCAATTTCAACTACTGAAAACATTAACATAGAAGGCTTAGCTTGTAACAGCAACTTAATATTCCCTCAGACAAGGACTTAATGTCTCCATGGTGACATAAAATAATTTACTTAAAAAAATTTTTTTATTTTATTGAATCACCGTAAGATAGTTAAAAGCTTTTATGTTTGGTTTACAATCTCACAATGATCAAACACCCATCCCTCCACCAGTGCACATTCCCCACCACCAATATCCTGGGTATGGCCCCCCTTTCCCACCCTCCCCCTGCTCTATGGCAGACAATATTCCCCATACTCTCTCTACTTAAGTTTCTCTATGGAAATATTTTGGATCATTCCATTAGCAATCTATTGGTAACAAGCAAATATAAAGTAAATTATTTTGGGCTTGCTTATGGAGGCAGGTTTGAAGGGTGGTTAAGAAAATTGGAAATAATGGTGATATTAGTGGTGATGGGATTGATGATGATATATTGAATGTCTGTAACAAAGCATCATGTGTAGGATAACATTTGGTTTGTCTTTTCAGCCTTGTTGCCGGGAATTTAGCTTTATCAGGCCACACCCACCACTCAAATATTTCAGAGAGGTAGTCTATGCCTTTTTCAGAAGTCATTTTGGTGACTGAAAGGTCTGTACACTCCTATATATTTCATAGTCCCAGATGCAGTAAGATTAAAACAGCCATGAGCTGACTTAAGATCTATTATGTGCTATAAATTTAAATAGATAGATGACTGCTTCCTTTTTTTAAAGTACACTATAAAATATCTCAGGTATTACATACAGTAATGATAAGTAACAAATGGAGAAACTCTAGTTTCAATTAAATGTAAATAATATGCAATATACACAAGAATATATAATATGATGTAAAAATATTTTTCCTTCAAAGGGTAGTAGATAATAATACTAACAATATCCCAAAACTTTGATAAAAGAAGAGACTAGTTTTGCCCTCTGATTAAAGCTAGGACCAACTCCCTGCTGTTAAGAGCCAGAGTCAAAAATGCATGTTAGGTACAAGTCAGCATCAAAACAAGCCACTATCAATACAAGTACATGAGCAAGTTCTTAATGCTGGTGTTAAGGGTTCACAATGGAAAAACCACCAGAGCCAAATTAAAAATTGGGCTGAATCTTTATTTATACCAGCTGGCAGTTGGCAGACTCTCTGCCTTAGCAAGAACAGCAACTCCATAGCAGAAGCACTCCCCTTTTATTAGAAAAAATCACATCCTGCTGCCTGAGGACTTTCGCAAGCATTTTCATATTTTTTTAAGCCCTCAAACTCACATCCTGGTGTTCTGTAGATTCACTCAAGCTCAGCAAAGCAAGAATTGAACCCACACACATGAGCAAACATTCTCCAACACAAGCAACTTGAGAAGTTCACTTCATCTTGGCATAATCATTGCAAAAATCAAAGCATTAAAGATTAGTTTAAGAATTTAGAAACATACATAAAACAGAGAAGGGACTAGTGATGTGAATTTAGAAAAAAAATGATACTTTGCAGTATCATGAAAGTGTGAAAGTCACACTTGTTGAGTCCCAGGAAAGCGTGCGTTCACTGAGACCTGAGTTTTCTTCGCCATGACAACACTTTCTGCAGCTGTCTTCACAGAAAACACTTACCAAGCAGTACTTGAATAAATAGAGTCAGAATGACAAGGAAAAGGGAAATACTACTACTAAATATCAGTTCAAGCAAGCAAAGGCAAAAGGATCATAGGTATGGTTTAACAAGAAAGATGCTGGAGACAGGTTTGTTTCCCCAAGGCCATGCAAAATCATCAGAAAACCTGAAAATAAGGGGTGGAGCACCGACACTGAGCCTCACAGTCCGTGATGACATTGTCTCACCTTCCTTTAGGGAGCCAGCAGGGTTGAACAAGATCTGAGTCAGTACCTCAGGCAACTCCCTGAGAGATGCTCCAACCATCCCAAGCAACTGCCACTGGGAGTTGTTTAACTGTCCCTGAGAACCCTATGGGGGAGGGGGAGGGAATCGTCCATATGGAACTGGGATTTACCCCTCAGCTCTTCTACTGACAAGCCATACTCTAGACAGCTCGCCTCCCCCCTGGGGATCTTCCTGTCAGTAATCATAGTCAGGAAGAGTTGGGTGCCCAGAGGGACCAAATTCAGGGTATTGTTAGTCCTCCTTAGGTTCCTGCTCACCCCTTTGTAGCCTTGAGTTCGACATGGATACCTGCACATCATCAAAGGTGGTCAGACTGTGGATGCCCCTAGGTACACGGCTCTTTGTGCTCCTTATGTCCCTTTCCCTCTCTGCTAGCTCAGTCATTCATACACAGTTTTATATGCTGGAAGGGCCCAAATCCCTATCAGTTGCTTCTATTCTTCACCATCATGATGATCTTCACCATCACTGCCTATAGGACAACATAGCCTCAGGTAGTTTAGGTTTATTGGGTTAATCCCATCACAGTGCTCCCATTCCTCTGTGTTTATTTGTAGCTTCTTTATGTTCTGTTGACTTGTATATATTATTTTTCTCTTCTCCTTGAGTCCTATGTATAGTTCATTCAGAGTCATATCCTTTTGTATGAACACAGGAAGACTGTAGCAAATGCTATGCTTTTGTAACCTGGGAGTCATTTGACTCTACATGGTATTTTCCTCCTGGCCATCTGTTCTCTCGACCTAAGCCTAAGCTTCCCTTACTTCCTAGCACCCCCAAAAGCAGGATCCTGAAGAGGGACAGGACGAGCCCAGGGCAAGTGGTGAGTTATGTGCTACCCTGGCATCGAGATGGGCCTGGGCAAATCACCTAATGCTTAACTATGAGTGAAGAGCTTGGTGATGGACAAAGGCTGTCATGATCCAAAAAGTATTAAGTAGATTCAGACCCTGCTAGGGTTAGGAATGATTAATCTGGCCTGAGTGCTGTAGTCTGAGTCTGTGGCAAGATGTTGCCAGGAGCTGCCTTGCATACCTCAATGTATCTCTTGCTAGGTCCATACAAAAATAACTAGTATTAAGATGTGAATAATTTCTTGGGCTAAGGAAAGAAGAAAAACCTTAAGAGATATTTGGCCTGATAGCAGTCAGGAAGGGCTTTCTTATGTTGATTTTGCTACCTGACTGTGTGTAGCCTAGAGGGCAAGGTGGGAGAGACAAGTAGGGGGACAGACCAGTGAAGGAGGATCCAGAGAGAGACCGGAGCTAGGAGTGCAGGAGATGAGTAAGATGGAAGATTGAGTAAACGGTAACTAATCAGCAACTAGCTTGGTCATCGTTCTTCCTTCACCTGTGCTTAGCCAACGGCCATCACGATCAGCCCATACACAGCGTTTCCAGAGCACCAAACATGGGCAGTGAGACAGAACAGCCCAGAGGGCTCGAGAGTGCACACGCCCTTCGGCGTGCACAGTGTTTTACAACTGCCTATGTTCAAATGTGCCTTTTATTTTACTGAAACTCCCCAATTGGTCTTCTCTCCCTTCAACCATAGTCTATTAGTTCATGGCAATAAACAAAGATCGAACATAATTTTAGAGTTTTGGGAGGGAGATAAAGTCCTAATATAAACCCCTATCCAAATTTGTGATCTCTTATATATGTTATTAAATTTAAAACTTCTAAATCTCCCAGGAAACAACATGGCCCGGGAACAGGAAGATTTACAGACCCTTTTGACATACAATTCACCATTACAAAAGAATGTAAATATGTTCAATATATGTTCAGTTCAATAAAATGTGTTCTCTCATTTTTTTTTGTCCCTATCCCTCTATCCTCTTGACAACTCAATGATAGTGTTCAGAAGCATTTATAAAAATACTACTTTTATGTTATAAAAATAGCGAAATATCAAAGATGAATGCAATAAACTATTGCATATTTTTGTCTGTTGGTCACTGTCACTGTCATCCTGTTGCTAATTGATCTGCTAGACTGGGCACCAGTAATGTCTCCGATATGAGACTTGTATGTTAGTGACATCTTGCATAAATCATATCTCATAAATATTTCTGTATATTTTACTTTATACATTTTAGCAAAATACCATGACTTTACAAGAGGCTTTCATATGATCTGTGATCAGTTTATTTCATTGTCACTGTCACTGTCATACCGTTGCTCATCAATTTGCTCGAGCAGGCACCAGGAACATCTCCATTGTGATATTTGTTGTTACTGTTTTTTACATTTTGAATACACCACGTGTAGCTTCCCAGGCTCTGCCATGAGGGCGAGATACTCTTGGTAGCCTGCCAGCTCTTGGAGAGGGACAGAGGAATTGTACCCGGGTCAGCCGTGTGCAAGGCAAATACCCTACCCTCTGTGCTATTAAAGAGGAGGGCTGGTTAAGGGTTAAAAACTCGATTCTGATAACCTCTGAATTTGCCTTTGTAACTGCTTGGCTGCTTTGAAAGATTTTTTCGCGACCTACCATTGGAAAGGGTCACCAAATGGGCCAACAAACTGCTCTAGGAACTGTAAGCAAACATTTGTGCATTTGCGCAGGGGAAACAGTTAACAGTTAACAAATGTTGAGATTAGCAAATTAAGTGACCTATATGTGATTCCCTTTGATCCAATATGTATGATTCCCTTTGATCCAATATGTGTGATCTCCCCCTTTTTTTCCCCAAAACTGTACAAAAAAGGCTCGCTTTTTGAGTTCGAGGCTCTCAGCTCCTGCCTGCTTCTCAGGCAAGCTGTAGGGTTACAGCATGCTGGCTTGAATAAACTATGTGTGTTTGTAGAAAGAGTTGTCTCGGTCTGGTTCCTCCGTCCCTCCCCTGGGTAGAGATTTGCTTGACCCTAACATTTGGAGGTTCCACCAAGATCTGACTTTGCCTGAGGGATGCTAGACAGGACAGTCCCCAGCTTCTCTTCGGTGTAAATACTGGCGGCAATTTTTTTTTTCGGTACCGTTACTCTATGTGCACAATTATTCTGTATCTGTGGTATACCGTTCCTGGGATCTGAAGTAGCTTTGTGTCTGACAGATGTGTCCGGGTGACACTGGCTACAGCCCTGGGGGACGCCCCCAGGGTGGATGAGGAGGCCCAGGGATGCCTGGCTGCCTCCTTTCTGGTAGATCCAGAGGATCTATATCTGGCCTATCCCAGGAACATCGGCCACTTTACTATTTCTCTCTCCTTCTGGCATTTGGTTTTGTTTTAGGTTGGATCATCTTCAGAATCCTTCTCCACAGAGATCTCCTGAGCATGGGGCAGTCATCCTCCACCCCGCTGTCTCTGACTCTCTCTCACTGGTCTGAAGTCCACTCAAGGGCTCAGAATCTCTCTCTCATAGTTAACAGAAGTAAATGGCAAACCCTTTGTTCTGCCAAATGGCCTTCTTTTAAGGTTAACTGGCCCCCTGAGGGGTCTTTTCACCTCCCCCTTATTTTGCAGGTGAAAGGAGTCCTTTATAAACCTAGACCAGAGGGGCATCCAGACCAGGAACCCTTTTGAATTAAACCTTTCTTACCCCCCTCTGGCAAATTGTCTCCCATACCTGCTTCTACTTCTACCCCAATTCTGACATTGACCACTTTACAGCATCCAGAGAACCCTCTATATCCTCAACTAAAACCCCTTCTGCTGGAGTCTCAGGACCTCCTCCTTTTTGAGAAGCCGCTTCCATATCCTCCGGTACCTGGACCACAATCTCTGCCCCCACTGATTCCCATTCCATCAGATCCCCCTTTCTCTGCCTCTGCACCGCATCCCGTTTCTTCTGTTTCCCCATCAGGACCAGCTTACGGGACCCATGGGTGGGCCGCCCGATCCCCTGACGATCAAAATGAGGCAGAGGCTGTTGTTCTCCCCTTGCGCCCTTTTGGCCCAGACATCCCCGATGGGACAGGCGGGCAAAAGCCAACTCTTCAATATTGGCCTTTTTCCTCCTCCGATCTTTGTCCTTCATTCTCAGAGGATCCTTCCCACCTTACTGATCTTATTGCTATTTCTCTCTCCTGAAGTCCCCTAAGGGACAAGCGCTTGCGTCCTGCTTTCTTTTATGTTTGGTGATCGCAGGAATCTTCCTGTACTTCGAGATGGGACAAAACACATCAACTCCCCTGTCCCTAACCCTAGCCCATTGGTCTGAGGTTCGGGCTAGGACTCATAACCTCTCTCCCTATAAAGGAAGGCAGTCTACACCCATGGTTGATAAGAAGAGACTAGCTCCCTGCCTCAAAAGTAGTCTTGACCTTAAAATGGTGACAACTGACAACCTTAGGTTTCAACAACTTTGTCATAATTTGTTTTGCTGGCGTATATGAACAAAAGCGCTTTCTTGATCTGTTTTTAAGAAGCAGAAAACTGATTGGTCAGGCAGAGAAACAAGGAGCAATGTTTCCAATCAGCTGACAGGGCTCACGTTGCCCTGGGGAATGCTCTTTCCTTTCCCTGTCTATCAGTTTTCTCCCTGCCGTTCTTGAAGGGTCAGATCGATCGATCAACTGCAGATGTCTGCACATGTAGTGGTGTTTTTACTCAGTTCATTGTCTGTCTGTCTGTCTGTCTGTCTGTGGAACATTGAAGTGTTAGACCTAGTTTTAAGTCAGTAGTTCTTAAACCTGGGCAAACAAAATCAAGGGAGATCAGAGTGATATGTAGCTCAGCAATTTAAAAGATCTAGGTATCTTTGGAACTTGCTAGATCAGGTTTAAACAAAGATTTCTAATCAGAATGTGGCACCTACAAAGAAATTGAAATTCTCAATCTAGATTTCTTATTGGAAGAACATTAATGATTATTAACAGTTGTAACTTCTGAAATTCAAAATCTACCTAGGAAGAGCTTCAGAAGTAGTGCCTAAAACTAAAGTGAAATAAAAATTCAGAGAATGCAAGGCTTTATCTTACAAGCCTCAGCCAATTTTAATGAGGAATTTAGCTGTTTTTAAGGCAACAGAGTTACAGGAAGCATCAAAATAAACAAAATTTTCTTATGTTCCATAAACATTCACGGTCCAACTGTTTTTTTTTTCTATGCTAGTATAAAAAGGTTGGATTTAAAAAACAACAAAAGAGGGGGGAAGGCGCTTTCTGTATTAGAAAGTTCATAATTTGAACTAACTAAGGTTAGTTGAACTATTGAACTTAAGTCAAAGAAGATTTTATGGTTTTTCACAAAAGTTGATGGTCCAGAGGTCTTATGCTATTATACCAATGTATATATTTGTATCTGCACTGGATTAGAATTATTCGACCTAGAGAATCTTGTGAGTTGAAATAATTGTGATATATGAAAACAGGTTCAAAGAGTAATGCTTCAGTTTAAAATATTATTTTCTAGAGTTGCAAAGTTAGTTGAAAAACTTATTGTACCTGTGTTTTATTTGATCTCTGAGACTTCTGGTAACAAAAATTTGTAAAGCTACTTAGCTCAAGGTTATGAGGGGTTAATCTCAGATGTCAGCTTGATAATATTTTAAAGATTTTCCCTGGATCTACCCATCCCCCTGCATTCCCAGCTCAGCAAGCTCTGCCTAGGTCAGACTGGACATGCAGACCCTCCCTAACCTCAACAGTGAATTCTAATCACACTTTTGCCCAGCAGATAAGACTTGCTAATCCAGTTTCTTAACTCTTCCAGGAATCTGGTTCTTGCAACTTTGTAAATGAGAAAGGGCTTGGGAAAACAATTGATTCTTATATTTGCATTAAAATCTGACAAACACACACAAAAGAAATAGTTTGAAACCTCCTTGTAGAGGGAAAAGTCTATGCTTATATTTTAACAGATAACACCTACTAAAGTACTCTGGGCCTGCTATGGCTTCATCTGGAATAAACTTCATCCTCCTGATACAGACCCCACACCACCTGAGACTCCACAACCCTCCAAACATCAAACTCAAACAGATCTCAGCTGGAAGTCACAAGGAAATCTGAGGAAGAGTCAACAACAAAGGACTCCTATGTGGAAGAACAGGTTGAATTGGCCTGAGGACTTACTCTGGGATTTATGGATCTATGGAAAAGATATTGGATGGATTGTCTGGACTCTTGTTACAAGTCTTAGATAATTGAATTCTTCAAAAGTTACGGAAAGTCAAGGGTTTTTCAAATGGGATTATATGAATTAGACATGTTTAACTGTACATTTGACTCCCAATACAGTGCTTTTATTAATGGGAAGTCAAGGTTTTCAACATGGGATTGAATGGGTTAAATATGATGTTAAATTGTACACTTTTTCCTCTACAGATTTTAGCATTTTATGACTACAACCCACACAAATGGGCGTGTTGCATCTCATTGTGAGTAAAGTGAAATGTTTGCTTTTCTCTTCTTTTGTACATCCAGTATGTTTTTGATGCTTCATGGCACTATGTTGGTATGCATAAATCCAGATAAAAGTCTTTCGTCTCTGTAATAGGGTCTACCCCTCATGCAGACAGGAAAATCAGTTATGGGAACCCAAAACCCTCTTCTAGGGAAACAGTCAAGGGATGGGTCTAAATGACAGGAGCATGTATTTAACAGGTACTGTTTCAAGTACCCTACAAACCTCAGGGAGACCCTAGAGGCAGGCCAGCTCAAGGAAAGAATCGAACTCATCACTGCTATGGAGAATGAGGAATCCGGAAATCTGTGTGACTGACACAGTCTGGCCTACTCTCAGCATCAAGAAAATCCATGGAAACTAAAATCATTCCCAGCCCTGAAGAAGGGAGGGGAGGGACTCCTTTCTGCCAGGATGCCTCTACAAAAACGAGGCCCAAGACCACCTCCAGTTCAACCTGAAGACTTGAGGCCATCCAGTTCATTGTGGGACACTTTTGGCCAGGCCTGGGTAAATCTGACATGCTACATAAGATTAATGCCGTTTTTGGAGTGCCTCCTGACTTTTGCCAACCCACAGGACTTCTCAGTAAATAACTGGGGTAACACAAATGGAGAGTTCTCTATTCTTGCTGTATTTATGCAAAAGAACAAGTCAGATTTGTTAAGTCATCAGGCAAATTTTAAAATGAAGGTGGAGAGAAAACCATGTTTCTGTAACTTGCTTTTTAAAGAATCAGATTCAAATTCTACAGAGTGATCTAGTAAATGATTCTAATCTTGACCTAAAAGGTGTCCCTTTTGTTTTTTTTTGTTTTATTTTATTTTATTTTATTTTATTTTTTTTAAATTTTTTATTGAGTCACCATGTGGAAAGTTACAAAGTTTTCAGGTTTAAATCTCAGTTATACAATGCTCGAATACCCATCCCTTCACCAGTGCTCATATTCCACCACCAAGAATCCCAGTATAGCTCCACCCCGCCCCCTCACACCCCTAACCCCCCACGCCCCTAGCCCCCCCCCTAAGCCCCCCCCCGCCTGTGTAACTAATAAATTTCACTTTACTTTCACTTTGATTGCATACAATATTTCAACAAAACTCACTATTATTGTTTGGAGAGTCTCTCCCCTAAAGTCAGACCTGCTTAAAAGGAAGCATTAGATAATTTGTTTTCCATTGCTGAGGATGAAGAGGTATGAGGTCAAGTGACCACACTTAGCAGCCTCTCAGTTTTGGGTTTCTGTAATTTAGTATTTTAGTAACTAAGTCCAGAGAGATATCTGCCAGAAGTTGCATCGTTGCCAACTTGTAATTCTCAGTTACATTATATTCCACATATGAGTGCAATCTTTCTATGTCTGTCTCTTTCTGACTCATTTCACTCAACATGATACTTTCCATGTTGATCTATTTATATGCAAATTTCATGACTTCATGTTTTCTGACAGAAGAAATCCAAATGGCTCAGAGGCACATGAGAAAATGTTCCAAATCACTAATCATCAGGGAAATGCAGATCAAAACAACCATGAGATATCATCTCACACCACAGAGACTGGCCCACATCCCAAAAAACAAAAGCAACCGGTGTTGGGGTGGATGCGGGGAGAAAGGGACTCTTCTTCACTGCTGGTGGGAATGCCGACTGGTAGAGCCTTTTTGGAAAACAATATGGACGATTCTCAAAAAATTAGAAATTGAGCTTCCATTTGACCCAGCAATACCACTCCTGGGAATATATCCCAGAGAGCAAAACGGTATAGTAGAGATGGCATATGTATTTCTATGTTCATTGCAGCACTGTTTACAATAGCCAGAATCTGGAAAAAACCAGAGTGCCCCAAACAGATGACTGGTTAAAGAAACTCTGGTACATCTACACAAAAGGTGTCCCTTTTGAGTAATTCAGATAAAATGTGTTTTGCTGACTGTAAAGTGAGCAGCCTAGTCTTTGGGACTCAATGTTGAACATGCTGTCACTAGTCTGACCAGGGTATTGGGAGCCAGAGCTTTAGTGGGGGGAACCTCAGCTCAAAGTGCAGAATTAATTGCTTACCCCCAACCTGTCAATTGGCTACAGTGCCAAGAGTGGACATCTAAGCATTCACTTTTACTTCTATGAACACAGTCATTTGGAGAGAACTAGAATTTTAACAGCTCTTAATTCTCATTCCATCATGGCATTAATACCCCATCCAGAGAATACTCATCTAAGATACTCTGCAAAAGAGGAACAATAGGCATTGGAACAAGATTTTCAAAAGGAAATAGATAAAGAGTTACACTAAGCTTCCAACACTAGTGAAAGCCATCTTTCATGGGAAGGAATTCAGAACTGTGCTTTCTGTTTCGTTAATGAATCACAGGCCTTCTTTCCTAACACTTGTAACTTCAAGGAACTTATCAAGGAGAGTATTGGAAGCTTGACATACAAATGATCAAATGCTCATATTCAAGGTATAAATATCTACTGTTTCCAACTGATAGTTTCAGTGGATGGACAGCTTTTCCTATCTGAGAAGTAGCTTGGTGTTTCTATGTTACTAGAAAAATCTGGACGTTAGAAGTCATTTTCTATCAACCATGGGTGAAGCAGTTATTCCTTTCCATTGTTTTTATGATAGAAATGGGTATGGCATTACGTTGCTTTGGTTTCTGTTGCTTTAACTCTTATGTTTTCTAAGATAACAAACTATTTTGTTCTTACTAGGTCAGAAAGGACCTTCCATATCTCCAGGGTCTAATCATTTCCAAGTGCCATCCCTCAGTCTAATTGATCTGATCTTTTCTTTCAAATAACTTGAGGAACCCAACAAATTCATTGCCTGCGGTTCACTAAAAACTAAGGTAGTCTGAGATTTCACCCCTTGTGCAGGCAGGGTCTGTGTCCCTGTGTCAGCATGAAGCAGCTCCAGTAGACAGAACTTCGACCATTTTCCCTTTAAGGATTAAAGGTGGTGGAATCTCTAGGGGAATATGAAGTAGGTAGCTAGATTAAGGAAGCCCCTCCCACCTTGAAAATACCAACTGCCCTGTTGTGAGTGTGAACCCCATAAATGGAGGAACTATTTTCCCTTTTAAAAATTTTTTGGGGGTCAACTGCCACTGTTCCAACTTAGCCTTGAAAAGGAAGTGTAGGCCAGAATGTATGATGTCTCTTTTTTCAGTTATTACTAGCCTTTATAGGTATCAAGTCCCAGCTCCATGGGGGCTTGGAGCACACTGCCAGAGTGAACTCCTCATTCGTATGCATTGAGACATCTGGTTTGAATCAGGTGATAAAAACTGCCACCGGAGAACCTCTGTGGTTCTCTTTGGAGAAGCAAATCCTGTGATCTGTCCAGACACTGAGGATCTTATAGGTGCCTCCCAATAGGAGGGTTTGAAACCCCTGGCTACAACCCTCTCCTCTCACCACAGACAGGATGCAGTGGCACCATGTCACTCCAGCACTGGCAAGTGAAGAGCAGTCAAGGAGCTAGGAAGAACCTTTGAGAGCAGGTGTGCTGTGAATCACATTCACTTTCCTGTTCAGAAGGATCCCAACTTGGATTCATTTCCTGCGGTCACATTTTCAGTAAGAGACTTTATGATTAAATTAGAACTGGGCCTATAAAATAGTAATCTAGGATAAATCTAGACCTAGATGGGGCATTTCTGGGAAGGACTGTTATGGATGTCCATCCTGGCAAACCTGTACTGGCTCTTGGTCTATTTTACCTTTTGAAATCAATTTTTGAAATAAACTTCCAACCAGTGTGGAAGAAGTGTGGCCCCTAAATATATATAGAGTAAAGTGTAAGGGGGCAGCCTAACCAGACTGTTAGGATGAGCCAATGGAGACTGACGCGCAAAGGGGCAGGAGCACGAGCCCCATGAAAATGGGGAGCCATGAGTCGTGTGTCCGGACTGGTATGGAAAGGGTTAACATCTCTTCCCTTGGCTGTCTTGTAGCCTTTAGTGTTACACAGAGCAATTTTCTCTCTCTCATTAGCCAAGCAGCACGAATGTTGGCCGACTTCGACCAAGAATGTGGAAAGGTCGGATTGCAGCTGAATCTCAACAAGAGGATGTTCATGAAAAACGAACTGGTCCCTGAAGCTCTATTTACTCTCAATTGCATAAACATCTCTGAATGCAGCAGCTATGTGTACCTGGGTCTAGAAATCAACATGAAGAGCAACTTGGTGCCAGAACTGCGCAGGAGGAAGAGAGCAGCGTGGAATGCATTCAAGAGAGTCAAAGCGGTGGTTAAGAGAATGAAGAAACTCCGACTCCGGGCACATCCACCCTTCTTCCTGCACTAACATATGCCTCAGAGACCTGAGCCCTACGCAAACACAGGATGAGAACGCTATTAGGGCATCTCAAAGAGGAATCAAAAGAGCTATGCTGGGAATATCATGTCTCACTCAAGTGAGAGATGGAATCTGGAGTTCTGACCTCCATCGACGGTCAAAAATCAGCAATGCTGTCTCGTTTGCCAAGGCATCAAAGAGCAGATGTGCCGGTCATGTAATGTAATTCAGAGATGACGACTGGACTAGAGCTGTTACCGACTGGATTCCATGGGACGTCAGAAGACCTCGTGGCCGTCCACCAACTAGATGGTCAGATTTCTTCATCAACATTCTGAATGGAAGATTTGAGGCTCTTCCTGTTCCTGGAGCAAGCAGGTATCATTGGGCTACACTGGCTCGAGACAGGGACAAATGGAGATGTCACTGGCGCCCGCGCGAGCACAAAGATCAATGGGACCACAAGTGATACAAGTGAACAATTTCTTGGAATGACCACTGGTTTAAATTTTGAACAATTTAATTTTTGCTTCCACATGCTTGGGCCGAACATCATGCATGAGGGGCCATGCGACATAAAAGGAAATATATATATGCCTCTCAGAGAGCCGGGCAAGCTGCCAAGAGTATGGCCCCTACATGGAAGAGCCTAGCAAGCTCCCCGTGGCATATTCAA
The DNA here is from genome assembly GCF_027595985.1 of Sorex araneus. NCBI lineage: Eukaryota > Metazoa > Chordata > Mammalia > Eulipotyphla > Soricidae > Sorex > Sorex araneus. The sequence continues at coordinate 365,999,490 of NC_073313.1, forward strand.
TATGCCAAATGTAGTAACACTAACAGGTCTCATCCCCTGACCCTGAAAAAAGCTTCCAATCCTTGGCAAAAACGAGTAAGGAGAGGCTGCTAAAATCTCAGGGCTGGGACAAATGGAGACATTACTGATGCCTGCTCAAATAAATCGATAAACAATAGGATTACAGTGACACAGTGATACAATGTAGCCTAGTCAAGTTCAGAAAAACTCTGAAAACTTTACTACCATAACATGTTTGACACTTGGATTGTCACCCTCACGAGATGGAACCTTCCTCATAGTCTTTTATGTTGGGCACAGGCCTTGTAACCCCAGCTTGCTTTCCCTGACAAAGGAATGAGCATTGGAAAAACTAGGCATGTGGGATCATCATGCGCTGACAGGCAGCTGACCCTATGAAGGGGGAGGCCGAAGGGAAGGCTGCACCTGTTTCACCTTGGCCGGGCCAGGAGCCAAATTCCCACTCCTGAGAGAGTTCAAGGGACTGTCTGCATACACAGCTGCAAAGCAGAATAACATATAATGTAGCTCAATCAACTTGCAACCCTTGGCTTTCCCACAGAGTGTTCACTACATACTATAAAAGAAAATGAGCTTTGGAATAAAGTCACTGTTTCAGACAGTCCTCCCTACCCCGTCTTCAGAGCTCATCCCCTCTCCCCTACCAAAATTCGAGTAGACTATGAGAGACGCAGCACTTTTACATATTATTTTTGCTTTTAACTTGGGCCTCCCAATCTGTGCTAGAGGGTCTCGTAGACTTTCCCAGTGACACAGGTTCTGGAAGTTCAAGTTTGATGGTAGAGTGTTCTGTCTGGATATGTGGCACTCTTTAGTCTCAATGATGCTGGGGGTTGTTTGAAATATTCATGAGGGAGAAATTAAAATTCAAAGAGGAACTGAAACACTCTAATAATTATCCAGAAGCTGCTTCCCAACCCAGTCCGCAGCATATAAACATGTAGGAGAACCCCTGGCAGATGACCAAGATTGGGAGGTTGGCCTCATATCAATGATTTGCAAAATTCACTCTGAATGCTATATGTTCTAATGTTCTATCCATCCTGTATTTTTCTGTCTGGATATTTTGACCTTCTCAGCTTCTAATCCCCAGGTTCTTCCCAGGAGGGCAGGGAAAGATTGCCTGTCAGCTAATAACCACTCCTGTCCCATATTTTTGCTTTTTACTTGGAGAAGCACAATTTTCATGTCCCTTAGTGACACTAGGAGAGAAAATGGAATGAAGTAACACATCAACTTGAGTCCTGGACCTGCAGAAAGTAAACTGTATGGAGCAAGGGAAGCAAATGAACAGACTCAAATCAGGGTCACTCATTCTACCCTGTGCTTGCAGTTCAGCAGTAAGTTGTTTGAGAAACAAGGGTTGGAAGAAACTAAAGCATGGGCAAACACAAGTTGGTTCACAACTTCAATATAGTTTCACCGACACTTCTTTAGATCTGAAAAAACTGGCAAACTTAACATCATTAGACATCTAGTAACAAAATAGACGAGTTACAGGAGAGGCTATTGGATTACAGTGTTTTTCCATGAGTGCAAAAATCAAATGATGCAGATGGAGAGCCTATCAATCTCTCATTTCATTATCACCTTGACCTCAGGAACAGCCTGCCTATTAACTCTTGTCAAATATTTGCCCTTTCCTTCACTCTGTATTCTCTCAAGGTACTTGGTAATCATTTCTGACAACTCCAGTAAGAGCCGTTAGTAGTCCTGGCTGAAATTTGCAATCTGCTTTATCAATCATTCTAACTCAGCTTTAGTCTCCATCATTTGACTCCAGTTCTAATCAAGGTCAGCAGTAGTCGCCATGTTGCAGATACAATGATTTTATTTCCTGTCTTCATATTCTTCCAATTTCAGCCACATTTGTCAAAGTCTACTCCCTCCAAAAAACTCAATTATCTTAACTTGCTGAAAATATCACTCTTAAAATTTCTCCTCTATTTTCATCTTCAACTAATATCAAAAGTGGAAGTAAGTGTATACTTGCCTGCCAAGAGGTGAAGTTGAGAGAAAGAGGGCAAATATGAGAGAGAATTCGGGAATATTGGCAGAGGGGAATTGACTCTCGTGGGGCGATTGGTGCTCTAACTCAACTATAAAACTTTGTAAATCATTGTGCCTTATAAAATTTTTAAAAATGATAATTCAATCCTTTACTTCAAATATGCAAAATAATCGTGACAGATAAAGTAATATGAAAGTAATAAAAACTCACCAGAACAAATAATGAGTAGAACAGAGATAATAGTAACAGAATGTACAAATCATTGTAGTATAAATGATAATAAATCCTGAGATCTCAATAATCTCATCAAAATCAATACCTAAACTCACCAAAGAAGTGACACAAAGTGGCATTTGGATCAGACAATTGAACCCAATGTTCTTCTGCCTACGAGATACACATCTGAATAATCAGGGTAAATATAGGTACAAAGAAAAAGTCTGGAAAACCATCTTATAGGAAAATAACTACCAAATGTGATAAGGAGGCAGGGGATGGTGGTGATGGAAGCTTTGGGTAACAACACATATGCCAAACAGCATATATTTCAAATTACAACAAATAGCTTCTACACGAAAGTAGACATCTGACTACAGATGTCCACAGCTACATGGAAAAAAATCCCTGTAAGTTACTTATTATGTAAATGAAAAGCAAACTAGAATATATCACCCCATTCTAGTGAGATTGGCTCACATCAAAAATGAACAAAAATAATCAGTCCTGATACGAATGTGCCCCAAAAAAGTCACCCTTATCCACTGTTGTTGGGAATCTAGACTGCATCTGTCTTCATGGAAATCAAAACAGACACTTTATAGTCCAGCAATCCCACCACCTCCACTCTCACCATCTTCCTGTCATTTTCATTCTTCTCTGTTGGGTAGTACTTTGCTGCTCCTGCAGAGAGCTTACGGTTTATTGATCCACTCCTACAACAGAGCAACTGAGGCACAACTAATAATCCTATCCTGCTTTTCTCTTCCCTTCCTGTCATTTGTATGGTTTGTTTAGCAATGTCTTTTTGTATGAGCACAGTAAGAGATGGCAAGCTTAATATTTGGTTCTTCCTGAGGACATACCATTGTATATTCCAGGCCACAGTCCTCAGGCCAGGTTAGTCTTCCCAACCCCAGTAGGGTCTTTATTCAGTTACCTCTTTGGGGTCATGACCCAGTTTGTCAATGACCATGCTCTTAACTTAGAGTTAAGTAATATGTCACTTGGCCTGGTGCATTTTGATGAAAGGGTAGCTCACAACCTGCCCTCAGTTCATCAGTCCTTCGGCAAGACACTGCTCTTGGAGTGCTAGGAACTAAGGGCAACTGAGGTTTAATTCAAGTAAATACTGATGTTCAAAAGTAAATATTATTTTGGAGTCCCTTAACTCCCATGTTACATAGGATAACATCAATTGTCTTCCTGTGTCTACACAAATAGGACATTGCTAAATAAAATTTTGTACATACAAAAAGGACATTGCTAACTAAAACATGCATATGACATAAAGGAAAGAGAAAAGCAATATAGGAAAGCTTCAATAGAGGAAAGCTTCAAAAACAGGACCACACAAGATAAAAATAAACATTGGATTTTATTTTAATTTGCCAGCTGACAAGCGTTGACTCCAGGCCCCAAGATATTGTGACTGTCCCTTTGGTTTCTCTTGTCACTGGTTATGGAAACAGGCTCTCTTGCTAGTCAAGGTGGCTGAGTTAGAGAACTGGTGAGGAATGAGGCAGGGATGAGCAGGAGCACTTTCACACAATCCTAGGTGTCGTAGTGTCCAGGTCATTAAAACTAAGCGCCTGTCTTCCTCTTATGCTCACATTTAGGCCTCTTCTTCCCTCCTGCATGCTGCCTCTACGGCTTCTGTGTAGGTGTCTCAGGAATCCTTGTACACAACACTAGTATAATGGTGGTAATAATGGTGATGATCAATAATACGATAAATGCAGTCAGGATCCAGATTTTGTATATTTTACTTGTGTTCTTTGTGGTGGTGAAATAGGGTTGCAACTGTATAGGTAGAAAGATCAGTGGTTAAGGCCACTAGAAACCATTCATCTCCCCACTTATGACTGTTTCAGTCCCCCAAACAAAAATGATACATTATTCTAGATATGTGCATAGATTTACCCAGCTCACAATACCCCTACTCTCTTCCCACCCATCACAGGGGTACCCAGGGAACAGAGTTGGGATATAGATTACATAACTTAAGCCAAAAAGTCCTGGTGAAAGGACACAATATAGATAATTTCTTCTTCCCTTCCCCACCTCTCTGCTTTCCTTTCTCTGGAAACAGTGGGTTTTCCTGCTGGGTGGAGCCCAAGGGTAGGAGATTAAAGGGCATTATTCTACTTTTATTTTCAGAGAAATCATGTTCAGATATTATCACCTCACAGAGGGAAAGACTGAGTCAGGGCTGCGGAAGGGAGTTCAAGAAGGCTCTATGATCGGAATGGCTACTAAGACACACTAGGCTTGGGAGGCTGACAGCATAATCCATATGCCAAGGCCAGAGAGAAAGGATGGGCCTACAGAACAAGAGGAAGGGAGAAGGAAACAGTGACCATTGTGAACTCATATGGGAAGTAGATCCAGTTATAGGACCACAGACTCTGTATCATGGCTGAGAAATGTGGGCCTCCCTCTGGATTCTCCTACAGGCAGTAGGGACCAGAGACCAGGGGAGGGTTTCAAGCAGCCCAGCAAGATCAGGAAAACCATATCCGGTAATGGCAGCAATGGGATGGCTAGAAGGTCAGAGAGAAATAGGTGGGGATACTAGCTAATTGTTTTGTGCATGGACCAAGATATAGCAGATAAGGCCTGTAACAGATGGTGGTTGGAGGGTAGGAGGTACCAGAACCCCAAATGGAGTCTGTCTTATTTTACTTTGCTCTTCCAGCTACCTAGTAGACTGTTTGGCCTGGGACAGCTCCTCTCTATGGGTGCAGGGCAGCGGATGTCTGGGAACACTCAGGGTGCTGGTGCCGGGTATTGGCCAGTGTTAGTTCACTGCCTGCCTGAGGGTTTCTCCTCACCTCCCTGTGGACTTGTATTTTCTTCATCCCTTACATGGTTCCCGACCCTTAGGAGCTGAGAAATTGCACGGAAATGAGGAGGAGGAGAAGTTGAAAGAAGTGAATGAAAAGGAATGAAGATTAAGTCTCCTGGGTGGGAGGGGGGTGCAGCAGTAGATGTCTGTGCTGTTGGGGGAAGGTAAATACCCATTTTTAGACCCCAGACATATGTCTGACCATTCCAGGCAGAACATACAGACATTACTCACAAGAGAGGGACACTTGACTTTATTTCGACTGAATGTGAAGTCATAGCTGGTGGACTTCCACTCTACAGGTTCCAACTGGAGAGAGAGAGTGAGAGAGACAGAGAGTATAGATGAGTTCTCTTCAATGCTGGAAAAGGAACCTACCCACGGGCAGGCTTACATCATTCCATGACTTGGCAAAGAAGGGGTGTAACCAGCAAAGTTCAGGATGAGGACTTAGACCAGCAGTCTGGGCTAGAACTGAACCAAATTTCTATCTCACAAAGTGACAGGTCAGCAATGGATGGGAACCAGGTTGGATCCCAAGTATGTGCATTGGATTCTTCCAGGAAGAGCCTGATTACTAAGAGATTTTGACTTGTCAGAATGTGTAGAAGGGTAGAACCTTCAAGTTCCATGCACTGCTTTCCTCGGTGTTTTCTAATTTTTTCAGTGTCACAGCCACAGAATTTTCAATGTTATACAGAGGTGATAATTATATGTAACAGATCCTTAGAATGCTTGGGATAGTCTATTTCAGAAAAACTCTGAAAACTTTAATTATTACCATAGCATATTTATGACACTTGAATTGTTAACCTTGTGAAATCGGAGATTTCTTGTAAACTTCTTAATATTTTTCTTGGTATTGAACTTGGGGCTCCCATTTTGTACTCAGATGGCCTGGGAGCCTTCCCAGTGATACAGGGCTGCAAGTTCAAGTGTAATTGTAGAGTGTTCTGCCTGGATATGTGGTGCTCTTCAGGGTCAATGATGCTGGGTTTTTTCTTGAAAGATTCTGAGGGAGCAATTAGGATTACAAGAGCACCTGAAAAGCTCTAATAATGACCCAGAAGCTGCCCACTCCCTTCCCCCAGCATATAGACTTGTAGATAGAGAAGATTAGGAGATTGACCACATGTCAATTTGCAGAATTTTCTCTGAATGCTGAGGTTCTATCTTTCCTGTAATCCTCTACCTTACATAGCTTGACCTATCAGCTCCAAATCCCCAATTTATGCCCAGGAGGGCAGGGAAAGTTGTCTGCCAGCTAATAACAGCTCTGGACCCACAATCTTGGTTTTTTCTTGTTGCAAAGAATTTTTCATCTGTCCCTGGGTGATAGTGGAACGGAAAACTGTCTATTCTGTGAGAGAGAACAGAATGAAATAAGCACATCATGTTGAGTCTGAGACCTGCAAAACATAAGCAGTATGGAGCAAAGCAAGAAAATTAACTGACTCAAGTAATCAGGCATGCCACCTTATACTTTCTGTTAAATAATAAGTTGTTTGGAAATCAAGAATAGGAAGAAATTAAGGCATTGGGTTGATACAATTTTGTTCAAACCTTCAAGATACTTCCAGTGATACTTTAGAAGAAATGCCAAACCTATCATTGTCAGACATTTGGTGGAAAAAATAGACAAATTACAGAACAGGCTGTTTGGTTACACTGTTATTCTGTGAGTCAAGGAATCAACCGATGTGGACGGAGAGCCCATCAGTCTCTCATTTCTATTCCCATGTCCTCAGGAACAGTCCTGTTATCCCTTATGAATTATGTATCCTCTACTTCATGCCATATCTTTTCCAGGCACTTCTGACAATTCCAGTAAGAGCTGTTGAGATTTGCAACAAACAAAGGCCTGGTTGTAATTTGTGTCTCCTCTATTAATCTAACCCATCTTTAGTCTCTGTAGGATGGCAAGTCTCTATCATTTGTCCTAAGTTTTGATCAAGATCAATAATAGTCACCACATTACCAGATACAATGGTTTTATTTTCTTCCTCTATCTTCTTCAACATTTCTGTCACACTTATCAAAGTTTACTCCCTGGAAACACACTCATTATCTAACTTGCTGGATACACCACTCTTAAAATTTCCCCTCTCTTTAATTAATATCAAAAATGGCAATAAGTCTATATGCTTACCAAGAGGGTAGGCTGGAAGGGAGGAAGTCAGAGATGGAAAGGGACCTGGGAACATCAGTGGAGGTTAGTTTACACTGGTGGGGGTATCAGTGTTACAATATCATATGTCTAAAACTCCATTATAAATAATTTTGTAGGTAATGGTGCTTTGTAAAAATTTTTTAAATACTTTAATCTTTGGATTTTTATGTGGCAAGGTTAGGATTACAGAGAAAGTGATGTGGTAAACTCACCAGAAGCAAAATGAGCAGATCAGAGACAGTAGTTACACAATGTGCAAATGATGGCAGCACAAAATGATGGTAATAACTCCCACGATCTCAATAATCTCATCAACGTCAATGGCCTTAACTCACCAACCGAGAGACATAGACTGGCAGTGTGGATCAGACAACTAAACCCCAACTTCCTTCTACCTATAAAAGATACATCTACATACTCAGGGTCAATTCAGGTTCAAAGTAAAAGGCTAGAACACCATCTTAGAAGAAAACAACTGCAAAAAGGGATGGAAAGTGGGGCTGTGTGGCAATGCATATATCAAACAACATAGATTTCAGTTAAAACAAATAGGTACTCAAAGTAAGAAGATTCTTCATTTCAAAATAAATGGTTACCAAAAAAACACACAGACCAGACTGGGAGAAAAACATATGCTCACCCATTCATCTGAGAAAGAATTGATATTCAAGGTATATAAAGCAATTGCAACAATTAGCAACAAAATAAAAACAAGCAATCCAATTTAAAAATTGGAAAAAGGGGATCAGAATTAGTACAGTACTCAGATTTTATCTCTAGCACCCCATACAGTTGCCCAAGCCCTAGAAGAAGTGTTTCATGAGTGCAGAGCCATGAGTAAGTGCTGGATATATATCAGAAACAAAAATAAATAAATAAATATATAAGGGGCGGATGAGGGAGAAAGAGAAATTAGATTAACAACTACCTGTTTAAAAACAAAACATCAGACGGTCAAAAGGTATGTGGAAAAATGTGCTGTATATCACTTATAATTAAGGTCATGAAAATAAAAATAAGAATATATCATCCCACACCAGTGATATTGACACACATTAAAAACAGAACAAAAACATCCAGACTTATGTGGATAAGGAAAAAAAAGTCACCCTTTTCCACTGTTGTTGGTAATGTAGATATGGTTCAGACTACACTGGAAAAGAAAACAGACACTTTATAATCTATTAGCCCCACCATCACTACCACTGCTGCCACTACAATCTCACAAGATACCATTTTCATTGTTTTCCTCCATCTTTTGTTCTTCATCCATCTTATTTTGATGGCTTATTTGAGCAAAAATGGAATCAAGTCAGGCAGATCTCAGAGATAGAATGCTCTAAGGAATTGTGCAAAATGAAAAACTTTTCTAGCCAAAAGGGAATGCATTTATACTAGGCAATAAAAAACAAGCAAATTATGAGCAAGATTTCCTTCTTTTATAAGTGTTTTATAACCTCAGTTCATGGACTGGTGATGGTTCATTGAAGGAAAAATGTTATAAACTTCTCTTTAAGGATATATGGGTCTATTCAGTTATAAACATCCCTTTAAGGATATCTGGATCTAATTAACTAAGAGGTGGGTGGTCAAGAGATCTATAAGTGACTTGCATTGGGTTTCATTTCCAGAGTTAAAACTGTAATATTAGAGGATGAAGGTGTGTGTGAGTTAGTTCCATTTGAGACCACTGCTTACTCCTTAACAAACTTTGCTAACTTTTATGGTCTACACCGTAATGCACTAATAACAAAAACCGTGCCTGTAGATATGAGTATCTCATTGAACCCCAACTTGTAAAACAGCCACCTATTTCTATCTCTAAGGAGATTTCTGAAGTATTTTGCTTCACAGTCTCAACAAGGACTCACTCAAATGACTAGGTTCTTATATTGTTTACAGACATCATCCCAATTAGTGGATAACTATTTTCATACCTGGGCCTCCAGGTGTGAAAATCTTCTCATGTCGTCCATTCCCTAACTGTAGGTACATAATTCCAGTCAGCTCTGTGAAGTGTTTGCTGTATATTTTAACAAGAAGTTTGGTGGTTTTTAAAATTTAAGATGTTTTGTTTTAGGTTTTTTTTTTGCTTTTTGGGTCACACCCAGCAGTGCTCAGGGGTTACTCCTGGCTTTTGCACTCAGAAATTACTCCTGGCGGTGCTTGGGGGACCATATGGGATGCCGGGGATCGAACCCGGGTCGGCCGTGTGCAAGGCAAACGCCCTACCCGCTGTGCTATCGTTCCGGCCCCTAAAATTTAAGATGTTTTGTTCAGCTCATTACCACTTTAAGAAATAGCGAGATGGTGGAGATAATGTGCCACCAGTTGGTCAACCTGTACCTGTGGGGCAAGCGCATCAGCAGCCTGGTGGTACATTCAGGTTTCCTAATACCCCCAAATTGCCGATGTGTCTTTGGACACACCCCAGCAACTTGGGACCAAATTTACCAAGAAATTTACAGCCAAAGTTGGGTATGTGGGATCCATGCCCACAAACCACCTCCAACTAAGCTATATAAGCTCACTTATTGGCCTTATTTCAGAGACCCATAAATAAATCACAAAAGAGATAAAAAAAAAAGCCACAGTTAATCTCTGACCTATGCATGGCTGAACAGACAGGGGTAAATCAGAGCCAGTGGGTCAGCCTGGTGCCCACCCAAGCAGAGTCCCCGACAGCTGCTTGCTTCCACAATCCAAAATCACCACCATGCCCCTGACCTGACTCCACTATCTCAGGATGGATCTCACAGACATACAATCTGCTGAAAATTCTGGTATGCAGGTTCTGTGACTGAAGTCTCCAGGCTTCCTCGGTTTGGGATGGACTACCTTCCTATGCTTTCATGTACTTCCAGAAGCCTTGGCAGTCACATCCACACTCCCAAAGCAGACACACAATTGCAAAGCTACTCCAGCCTTACCATCCCAATAAAAATACCAAATGCCCTGAACAAACAGCATGAACTCTTAGCACCTATAGTGCAACCCATAATGCACAAAAGGAAAAGAGAGAGAGCAAGAAGAAAAGTGTTTCCCATAGAGGGAGGCTGGGAGTGGGGTCATGGGGTTTTGGGAGATGATGGTAGGGAAGCAGGGGACATTGGTGGTGGGAAATGTACACTGATAGAGGGATGGGTGCTGGATTATTGTATAACAGAAACCTAATTGTGAACAACTTTGTAATGGACTATCTCATTTCAATTAAAAATTGGATATTCAACTAAAAAATTAAAAAAAGAATAGAACTTGCAAGTTGGATAGATTTCCTCTGAAAATCTTACAAGGTTTCCAGAATACTTTGTTTCTGCTGTGGTTTCAATGTCCTTATACGATAGCTAGTTCTATATAGGTAAAAAATTAGTCATAATGTGAATCTAACACTTCTCTTATATAGAACACTGTAGAAAAATAGTCGTTGGGGTTGGTTTATGTACGCTCCCAAAGCAGAAAGCTACTTGAATAGCCACTATCTTTATTAATAGTGATTTTTTTAATTCTTTAAAACTGCATTTTTGGGTGGGAGGGATACTGGAATCATCGGTGGTGGAGAATGGGCACTGGTGGAGGGATGGTTACTCGAGCATTGTATGACAGAAACACAAGCACAAAAAGTTGTAAGTCTGTAACTGTATCTAATAGTGATTCACTAACAAAAAATTTAAAAATAGAACTGTATTTTATTTAATGCATTTTCTCAGACATTCCAAAAGACAATATTAACTTTAAGCTGCAAGTATCTCATACTTAAAGAGTAAATTTGCAAATTCAGAAAGAATGTCTCTTTCTCTGGGGATTTTTCTCAATTATTTAGCATAGGAAACTACACTTCTACCCACCAAAGAGTTGGAAGAACATCCTTACACAGCCAGTTATTTTGAAGACTTCAGCAAGGTGGCCTCCAACTTAACTAAATTACATATACATGAAGATAGCATCAGCTCCTAAAGGTAAAAGACATTTTCACACAAGCCTGTCCCCATCCCATTTCATTTAGAATTGTAATTCCAGAATGTCACCTGGGCTCTGGACTGATAGGCAAGAAAGGAGAGGTCCCTGTGATCTCACAGGATTATTTATCTGTGAGAGATACTTTAAGAAATAGAGAACAGAGTTTAATCTAGGTTTACTGGTTGGGTATAAAAAGATTTGATAAGGGCCCTTGGAACCATTTAGAAGCAATGCCCCCACTATACCATTCTGCCAGTTTCTTCTTGCTACTATCAACCCAGACTACACTCAAGCCTGCACTGGAAATTTGTATAAAGGCTTCATCAAGTCAGTATACTGATCTTTGTTTAACGTCAACTCTAGCTTCTGTCCCTTTTCTGGAAAATGACGTGGGAAGCTATGGAGGGGAGAGTAGAGCTTAAATTTTCAAGCTTTGTAAATTGGGAAAGTAACTACAGGATAGGAACTAACAACTGTCACCTCATTAGAATAAAAGAAAGACAATCATTGCCAGCTAGAAACTTTCAAGGGATTTCTAAACTGTATCCGGAAACAAATATGAGAATCAAATGTGCTCATCAAGCCCCCTCGCCCCCATTCATTAATTTTTTTAATCTACACAATAACACAGTGAAACAAAGACTATTTTTATGTTTCATACACAAAGGAATGAAAGTAGAGGCTAGAGATAGAGATATTGTACAAAGGGTCATGAACATGATTTGTAAGCAGCTGATTCATAATCATGTTCTTACTGGGAAATTTGAATGGCTTTAAGAAGCACTGTATCAGAAACACTCACACACCTTCATTATTTCACACAAACAAATTTAGAATTTGTCTTACATATTAAGCAAGAAGGGTAATAATGTTTAAATATGCTTCCTTGGGGTCAGGGTTGTAGCTCAATAGAGAGCACTTGTTTGACTTGTGTGGGATTTCATTCCTGGCACCACAGTTGCAGAGATATATTAAACAATATGCCAAAACTGTTAGCAAGGACTCTTCCCCTTCAATACTTAAAAAATAGTTTATTTTGCAACTTAAGATTATTCCAGGTAGTGGTCAGGGCCACTCCAGTTCAGTGTGAGAGCGTTGTGGTGGTGGTTGTGAGACCATGTGGTACAAGGGATCAAACTTGAGCCTCTGGCATAAAAAACGTATACTCCAGTTCCTTGAGCTATGTCTCTGGTTCTAAATTACTTAATTGAAAACCAGTTTATATAATGTAAAATATTCTTCTTTTAGGTATATGTGTCAGTGCTTTTTAGATTTGTTTAGTTGTGCATTTGTCAGAATTCATATTAAGTTGCAATTTAAAAAATAAAACACAAGCATGCTAAAATAAAGCATCTTAAGTAAAGGACTCACACTTACTGCGGGACTTATTTTATCTTTAGAGATGAATTTTTTCCCATTATCAATTTTCCTTACTATCACGTGGTTCCCTCAGCCCATATAGGAAACACCTAAGGACTCTGGAAGACGTGCATCTACTCTGGAAGGCCCCAGACATCCTGTAAATACTCTAAGTACTGAAGAAAACAGTACGGAAGAGCAGATGTAATGCTCCACTCTGAAATTATTGATATGAGGAACACAGTAGAAAAATTAAAGTAGAGCAAATAAGGAGCAGAATAACAAAAGCAGAATAATGCATATAAAAATCATTTAAGAACAGCAAAAGAAAAAATAAGAATAAGGAAAAAGAAAAAATGTCAAGGAGCTACGGGACAGCTTGCGAGAAGTTATATCCAAATTATAGTAGGCCCATAAATTAAGAAAAAATATGGGAGGGGAGATATTTTGGTGAGAACAGTTCTAATAAAAAGAGTCCCAAATTAGAGATCAAATTAGACTTTAAAATTCAGGAAGATCAAAGAAGTATCAATCACAATAGTCCCAAGCAGTAGAACATCAAAACACGTGGTAATTTAACTGGCAAGAGCCAAAGAGAGAGATCCTGAGTGCAGCAAGAGAAAAACCTAAAAATAACCTATACTCGGGTTCCCATAAAAATTGCAGCAGATTGTTCTAAAGAAATCCTAGGTAAGAAAAGAATGAATGAAATATCTAATACACAGAATGAAATAGGTTTCCAGTCAAGAATATTTTATCCAAGTTAAGTTATTTTCCAATCCACCTGTTGCCTACTCTTTTCATCTTAGTGTGGTTGATGCTCAGAGTGCCAAACAATAATCTTTCCCCTCAAATATCAGGAAGGCAGTCATGAAAAACCATCAGAGATATAATTATATTCTTTTGAAAAAGGAACCCCCTCGTTGAGGACAAAAGGTTTGTCCAGAAGACTATGGTCAATGGATCTGAGTTCTATTCCACATACTGAGATATTTAAGAGCTCAGCTCAGGAAACATTCATGGTTTATCTGTATTCCATGCTGCAGGTGCATAGATGAATATCAAGTCATTCCTGCCCAGATTTAAGCAAGAATACTTCAGGTGACTAAAGGTCAATATGAATGATCCTGTGACCCCTCTCTAGCCCTGTATGTTAATATTTGCCCTTGGGCAATTCCATTTCCTTTCACACCACCCTATCTGAGAAAGTGCTGTCTGCTTTCTATAAAATCAGGGTACCTTCTGCTCTTTCTCTTCTAAGTGAAGCTTACCCTGGCCAAGAATGAAAAGAAAACAACCCTCTTCCAAAATAGGTCCTTAAGTATTCCTTTTCTTGCTTGAATTTCTCCCCTTCTCTTTTTTAACTCTAAACAAATTATGTGCCATATGAGAAAATTTATTCTCCACTTCCTTAATTTGGCTGTAAGCTCTGTAAAAGAAAGGATTTAAAAAAAAAAAGAATTTGAATCTGCTCTTTTTCTCAATCCTAACCAACCCAAGGTTTCATTCAGTTTCAAGGACCACCATTCACCTAATATTTGTTAATGAATTTCTCATAACTGAATCTTTATCTGATTCCCTAGGGCTGGGATGCCACACTGATAAAATTCCCTTGATTACTCATTGATCTCATTAATGAGTCAGTCTAAAACACATAGGATCTAATACTAACTCATCCCTGGAAGCTATCCAAGTGATCTTTTGAGTTATGCCCTTGCTCTCTTCAATCCACCTCTTGCAGAAGCAAAATGAAGCAGTGGGGCAGAGCGACCTCTCTGAAGACTTCCCTGGGCATTCAGATCAGGTTTCCTGGAGGAGTTTCACCTATATGAGTGCCAAGGTGGGAGGCAGAGTGGCAGCATATTATATCGCTGATTATGTAGAGAAATGTAGAAAGGGATGTACAAGACATGGATTAGGAAGAGCAAATCCACAGTAATATAAAATAGCCTGGATTTCACTCTCTCTCTCATTTAGAAATTCATTTGAAGTAAGAACATGTTAATTGTAAGGGATTTTCTTGAAAGATGTAGAGAGTCAGCCTATACTTTGTGATGGCTAGGAGATATTGAACATTGAATATGAAGATAAAAACTCTTACTCAGCTACAGGTTGTCAGAAAAACACCAAACTGCACAATGAAGACAAGCTTTGGACCTTTCATAAGAAGCAGATGTCAACCAAAGTTGCTGTTTTGCAGGGGAGGGTGGGAATGGAAGGTTTATGTGGTTCAGATCAGTGGCAGGAGCAATAAGCAAGGCTTCACTATAAAGCAGGGGTTATTAGCACAAGGTCTAGTCCAACCGTTGTTGAGTAAAGAGCATTCCTGTTTGGGATCATGGAGGGCTAGTGAAAGAAAGCACAAATCTGTTTGTTGTTGCATTGTGGATGCCAAGCTGAATGTTCTCAACTTGGTCATTGTAAAGGGGAAAAGGGTTTTCCTGGACTAATTGATACTACAGTGCCTTGACTTATAGGGCCCAAAAGAGCTAACAGAATTCATAAAACTTTCAATCTCTCTAAAAGATGAAGTCTGCCAGTCTAGATAACAGTAAAAACCCATGAAGAACAGTATCCAAGTTTCAGCACCTTGTTAATTCATGTGTCCTATAAAATCTGAGTCGGCAGTAGAGTATCAGCACATCAAGAAAAACAAGCGAGAGGCTGCAGAGTATTTAAAGAGGAAGTTGCCTCAGTTTCCCTTTGTCAGCTTCTGTGAGTCTTACCATTTCAACTGTTCCACCCCATTATTTACTTCCTGTGAATCCCAAGGATCTGAGTTTCCTGCTAAACAGGGGGTTACCAGTTGGTAAATGGAGTTTATAAAGCTTAATAAAGATCTTTTGGTCTCTTTCTGATAATCAGGGAGTTAACAGAGAGTTAACAATTATCTGACATTAAATTGTGCAACAATAAAATTATCTAACAATTGTTCAATATAAACAAAGTTTGCCCCAGAGTTTAGGCTCAACTGGAGGCTAGATAATGGGAAACATTTTAATCAAAAGGCAAATGGCCAGACAAACATTTGTTTCATTCTTTCTTCCTCTGTTACACTTGTCAATTGATAAGAAATACAAAGAACCCAATTTTTATTTAAAAAGGTTTAATTGGAAAACCCTTATCTTTAACCTTCCTTCATTCTCTGTAACACAAAGATCCAGTTTTCCTATTAAAAACCCCCAAAAGATACATAGTTAACTTAATCATATACTAAGCTCCTCCCCACATGGTGAGTTACTTTTCCCCACTTCTTCTTTCCAATAAACTTTTGTACATTCTAAGCTTGAGTCTGAGCATATTTATTTCTCAATATTTTAAAAAAGTTATTTATTTTATTGAATCACCATGTGGAATGTTACAAAATTCTCATGCTTATATCTGAGTTATACAATACTCAATGACCCATCCCTTCACCAGTGCCCATATTCCACCACCAAAACCCCAGTATACCTCCCAACACTGCCACCCCCGCCTGCGCAAATAATAAATTTCACTGCATTTTCTCTTTACCTTGATTTCATTCCATATTTCAACACAAAACTCACTTTTGTTGTTGGAGTTTTCCCCAAAAAAAGACAGCCCTACAGCCAAGGAAGCATTTGATAATTAGTTTTCCATTGCTGTATTTCTCAATATTTTCAGCCTTGAAAATATTGAAGAACCTGGCAATCTTGGACCAACACCAAGACTCCTGCATCAGTATGCGAAACTTTTTTAAGGAGAATGGAAGAACCAAAGTGAAATGCTAGGAGCAGGCTACCAAGAAACAGGGGCTGCCTTCCTTGAGAGCTTCTACCACTCACATTTTGAATCCAGTCAAAAAATGAGTTTTTGAATCCTGTCTGAGTTTTTGAATCCAGTCTGAGAAATGAATAAATAAAACCAGACATTAAAAACTAAGAATTGGAGGGAGAGAGAAAAGGAAAACATGGTTCAGAAAACACTGTCACTATCACTGTCATCCCGTTGCTCATCTATTTGCTCAAGCAGGTACCAGTAACATCTCCATTGTAAGACTTGTTGTTACTGTTTTTGGTGTATCAAATATCCCACGGGTAGCTTGCCAGGCTCTGCCACGTGGGTGAGGTACTCTCGGTAGCTTACCAGGCTCTCCAAGAGGGGTGGAGGAATCGAACCCTGGTAGTTTGGGTTAATAGATACTCAGGTTTATCTAGATTGGGGGGAAATCCTGGATCTCTCTTCTTCTAGGGTGTTGCCTAATGCATATCTGAGATGCTGCAAGCTCAGTGGGGTCAAGTCCATCGAAGCTTAGTGTGCTAAGCTAAGCAGCTTGGTTTTGTCCTCAAGGAGGGTTTGTCTTGAAATTTTGGAAGCAAAGATATATCTCAGTCACTGACTATCCTTTATTCAGAGAAATTATGGCAATGGCTTGAAGCATGATTTCTAGGCCACAGTCTCACTGGGGAAATTTTAAAACATGTTAACTCAAAAGCACACCCAGATGGTGGTTTAATTCTATGGAGACTATGATGTTGGCAGGTAGATTAGGGAAGGACCTCCCATGGCAACTGAATTTCTGGGGTGTGGTAAAAAGCCCACCTAGCCCTACTTTCTAATAAACATTTCTACATTCTAAGCTTGAGTCTGAGCATCTTTATTTCTCAATATCTATTTAAAGTTATTTATTTTATTGAATCACCATGTGGAAATTTACAAAGTTCTTTCAAAAATGCATCAATTTTGAAATGGGTCATCATTTTTGAAAATGGGTCATCAGGACCTGTTTTCTACATACACCAACTAAGACCTGATAAGACCTTTGCCTGGAACTAGCACAGACCAAAGAAGGCTGGACCCTCCCAAGAGAAGATCCAGAAAGAACAAAGGTCTAGAAAAGGTGTTTCAAAGAAGACCATTCCAACTCTCCCCACCTTGGCACAAACACTAGAACTCTTACCGAGCTAGAAAACCCCACATGAGGCAGCGTGGGAAAAACCCTTCAAAAGCCACCATGAGAAAAGGAAGTGTATGCATACGCTGCCAGAGCCCGTGTGCTGCTTGTGCCCACACGGCCAAGTACAGGGCACTGAGCACATAGGGCATCCACATCTCGTCTCAAGGTGTGTACTTTCATACTTAATGCTGGGATGTGTGTGGGCCTCTCTCTGCCTTTGGAGAAGCCCGCATTTGCTCTTAGTTTGAGATAGTACCATTTATTTATCTTTGTTTTCAATTCTTAGCCAGTGGCCTGTCAGCTTTGAAGATACCTTTGGCTTTAATGTCATGGAGGGTTTTGCCGACCTTATCTTCAATGTACCTTAGGGATTCTGGTCTGATGTTGAGGTCTTTAATCCATTTTGATTTGATTTTTGTATATGGTGATAGATGGAGGTCTAAGCCCATTTTTTTGCATGTAGCCATCTAGTTTTGCCAGCACAACTTGTTAAACATGCTTCCTTGCTCCACTTCACATTTCTTGCTCCCTTATCAAAGATTAGATGATCATATATTTGGGGGTGTATGTCAGAGTATTCAACACTATTCCATTGGTCTGTGGAATACCATGCTGTTTTAATGACAACCGCTTTGTAATAGAGTTGGAAGTTTGGGAGGTTGATTCCTCCCATTTTCTTTTTCCCAAGGAATTCTTTAGCTATTTGTGCGGGCTTATTGTTCCATATGAATTTCAGGAGTTCTTGCTCCATTTCTTTGAGGAATGTCAAGAGTATTCCTTTAGGGATCGCATTAAATTTGTACAATGCTTTGGGGAGGACTGCCATTTTGACAATATTAATTCTTCCAATCCATGAGCAGGGGATATCTTTCCATCCCCTTGTGTCCTCTTTTATTTCCTGAAGTAGTGTTTTATAGTTTTCATTATACAAGTCCTTTACCTCCTTTGTTAAGCTGATTCCGAGGTCCTTGATTTTTTGAGGCGCAATTGTGAACGATATTCTTTTCTCAGGTCACTTTCTTCTCTCTCATTATTTGCATATAGGAAAGCCATGGACTTTTTGGTATTGATTCTATAGCCTGCAACTTTACTATACGACTCTATTGTTTCTAGGAGTTTCTTGGTAGGGGTTTTAGGATTCTCTAGGTATAGTATCATATCATCTGTGAATAGTGAGACCTTGATTTCTTCCTTTCCTACCTGAATGCCCTTAATATCTTTTTCTTACCTAATCGCTATTGCAAGTACTTCCAGTACTATATTGAACAGAAGTGGAGAGAATGGGCATCCTTGTCTCTTCCCTGTTCTCAGAGGGAAGGCTCTTAGTTTTTCCCCACTGAGAACAATGCTTGCCATAGGCTTGTTATAAATGGCTTTGACTGTATTGAGGAAGGTCTCTTCTATACCCATTTTGGCGAGTGTTTTCATCATAAACGGATGCTGGATCTTGTCAAATGCTTTCTCTGCATCTATTGATATGATTATATGATTTTTATCTTTTCTTTTGTTGATATGATGGATTATGTTGATTGATTTCCGATGTTAAACCATCCTTGCATCCCCGGGATGAATCCCACTTGGTCGTGGTGTATGATCTTTTTGATGAGTTGTTGAATTCTATTTGCTAATATTTTGTTGAGGATATTCGCATCTGTGTTCATCAGGGATATTGGCCTGTAGTTTTATTTTTTTATGGTGTCTTTGTTTGCTTTTGTTATTAGGGAGATATGAGCCTCATAGAAACTATTTGGGAGGGTTTCTGTTTCTTCAATTTCCTGGAAAAGCTTGAGAAGGACTGGCAAAAGGTCCTCTTTAAATGTTTGGAAGAACTCGCTAGTGAATCCGTCTGGACCTGGGCTTTTGTTTTTGGGAAGACTTTTGATTACCATTTCAATTTCCTTGATGTTAATTGGACTATTCAGGTACTCCAGGTCTTCTTGGTTCAGCCTTGGGAGATTATAGGAGTTGAGGAATTTGTCCATTTCTTCTAGGTTCTCTTGTTTCGTGGCATAGAGATTTTCAAATTAGTCTCTGATGATCTTTTGAATTTCATTGGTTTCTGTTGTGATGTCCTCCCTTTTCATTTGTGATTCGGCTTATAAGGGTTCTCTCTCTCTCTCTTTCTTTGTGAGTCTTGCTAGTGGTTTATCAATCTTGTTTATTTTCTAGAAGAACCAGCTCTTGGTTTCATTGATCTTTCGGATTGTCTTTTGGGTTTCCATGTCGTTAATTTCTGCTCTAAGTTTTATTATCTCTTTCCTTCTGCCTGGTTTGGGCTCCTTTTGTTGGTACTCTTCTGAGCTCTTGAGTTGTGAAGTCAAGTTATTTATGTGGGCCCTTTCTTCCTTCCTGAGATATGCTTGCAGAGCTATAAATTTTCCCCTTAAAACGGCTTTAGCTGCGTCCCACAGGTTCTGGTAGCTCGTGTCTTCATTCTCATTTGTTTCTAAGTACCTTTTGATTTTTTCCTTGATTTCCTTCCTGACCCACTCATTGTTCAATATCGAGCTATTTAATTTCCAGGTGTTTGATTTGGTTCTCTGCATCTGTCCACGATTAAGTTTTATCTTCAGTGCATCATGGCCTGAAAAGATAGCTGGTACAATGTCTATCTTGTTGATTCTGTTGATGTATGCTGTGTGACCCAGCGCATGGTCTATTCTGGAAAATGTTCCATGTGCACTGGAAAAGAATGTGTATTCCTTTTTTGGGGGGATATAAAGCCCTGTATAGTTCTATTAGCCCTCTGTCTTCTATTTCTTCCTTCAAAGCCAGTATTTCCTCGGTGAATTTTAATCTTCTTGATCTGTTCAGAGGAGACAGTGCGGTGTTGAAGTCTCCAACTACTATTGTGTTGCTCACAATGTCCTTGTTAAGGTCTCTTAGTAGCTGTTGTAGGTATTTAGCTGGTCCCTCATTGGGTGCGTAGACATTTAGGAGTGTGATTTCTTCCTGATGTAAACATCTCGTGATTAATAAAAAGTGTCCTTCACTATGCCTTCTAATCTTTTTCAACCTGAAGTCCATGTTGTCTAATACTAGTAACACAACCCCAGCTTTCTTGAGGGAGTTGTTTGCTTGCAGGATTGTTTTCTGTCCTTTGACTTTGAGTCTGTGTTTGTTCTGGCTATTCAGATGTGATTCTTGCAGTCAGCAGAATGTTGGGTTCAGTCTCTGAATCCATTTTGCCAGTCTGTGTCTCTTAATTGGTGAATTCAGACAATTGACATTAAGGGAGATTATTGTTATGGGATTTTGTGCCATCTTTGTGCAAGGGTTTGTTGTGCTTGTAGGGATTGTTCTTGTCTTACAATAGTCCCTTTAGTGCTTCTTTTAGGTTTGGTTTTGAGTCTATGAAGTTCCTGAGCTGTTGTTTATCCCCAAAGTAGTGTATGATTCCTTCGAGTTTGAATGAGAGTTTGGCCGGATAAAGTATTCTTGGTGAAGCGTTGATTTCATTGAGTTTTTTCACTATATCCCATCATTGCCTTCGAGCTTGGAGGGTTTCCTCTGATAGATCTGTTGTGAGTCTAAGGGGTGCTCCATTGTATGCAATTTCCTTCTTGGACCTTGCTGCTTGCAGCATTGTGTCTCTCTGAACGATGTCCATCATTGTAACTATGATATGTCTTGGGGTTTTTCTGTTAGGATCTCTTTTAGCTGGCACTCTGGGCGCCTTGAATCTGGACGCCCGCATTGTCCAGCTGTGGGAAGTTTTCAGCAATGATTTCTTTGACTGTGTCTTTTTCGTTGGGGTTGGTTCCCTGTGGCTCTGGTAGTCCAATGATTCTAATGTTGTTCCTCTTGAAATCATCCCCTAGGACTCTGATTCAGGCTAGAGCTATTTTGAGGTCTCTTGCCATGGTTTGTTGTTGCCTGTAGGCCTCTTGCAGCTCATCTTCAAGCATACTGATTCTGTCTTCGGCTGCAGTCATCCTATTGTTGAGGGCAGCCAGAGAATTTTTGATTTCATGTACCGAATCCTTCATTTCTTTTTGAAGGTTTTTTATTTCTGCTCTCATTTCTTCCCGTATTTTGTCGGCTGTCTGTTGTATTGTTTCTGCCAGGTCTTCCTTGAAGTTGTCCATCTTTGCATTGAGTTCATTGAACATGTTGGGGATTTCAACTCTGAATTCTTTATCAGAGAGGTCAAGTTTGTAGGAAACGCCCATTGAGGTTTCTGGACTCCTTTGATCGTCCTCTGCTTGCACTGGGGATTTTCGCTGTTTCTTCATGTTGTTGTTGTGGTATGAAAGAGGGCCCTTGAAGATGAGTATCCCTGTTTCCTTTTGTTGTGAAAAAGGATTGTGGATAGGCTCAGTTAATAGTGGTTGCCTTTTTATTTGCCCGTTGTAGAACCTGGTCTCCTACTGAGATTATTCCTTCAATTCTTATGTGAAGTCTTGTGTTTTATTGTCTTACTGCTTGCGAACAGCTAGGATGTTAGTCTTGGATAGGATGTTGAGGAAAGTATCGGCTGCCTGAAATGAGGCCACGCCCACTTTTCTTAGGCCACGCCCCCTGATGATTAGGTCATGCCCCTTTCCCACAACCCTGCAGCAGTCAACAGGCTGGGGTCGGCGCGCTGGCCACTTGGCCAGCAGTCTGGAGGGGAGGGAAGCCCGGGGTGATCAGGGCCGCAGAGCAGGCTGGGTCCGGAAGGGTGGGTTGAGGGAGCATCACAGACCTTTGCCAGAAGACAGAATGGCGGCGGTGCTTGGGGTCGGCGTGCCAGCCACTCGGCCGGCAGTCCGGAGGGGAGGGCCGCATTTGCTCTTAAGCACATTATTTTCTCGGTCTCTCTCTCATTGCCTCTTCCTCCTTTCCTTTTCAAGAAGTGTCCAAATAAAATCTGTTTTACTTCACGATTGTCTACTATGAAATTCTTTTATGTGAGGTGATACAAGAATCGAGGGTAGCAGAGGCGGATCGGGAGAAAATGACTGTCTCTTCCTCCCCACCTCATATATGCCATCTGTGAAGTTCTCTGAAATCAGTTCTATGGAGATGAGACCCAGGCACTGAGCTTGATTTTAAATGATTTTCTTGGGTCAGGAGAGCTGGGGCTGTTTGGGCCACAGTCTGCATTTCTCAGGTGGAATTCCTGGTTCTGCTCAGAAGTCACCCCAAGTTGTTCTCAGGGGCCCATACAGTGCTGGGAACTGAAATTTGGATTGCAGAAACTGTGGCCATATGCGAAAAACATGCCTTACTTCCCATGCCATGACTCCTGGCAATCAAACACTAGTGCTGCACTTTATTTTAAATGGAATCTAACACACATAGAACCACAACTGCTGATCATAAGGAGCTGGTGGGAATTTGTGATAAAGGGAACTAAAAGGCACCTAACCAGCATCAGGAAATAGGTCCAAGAAGAGTCCCTGACTTAGAAGTCTCCTGAGACCTGATTTCAGTATGACTCACCACAAAGAAAAATTATTTTGCTTGTCCTTTACTTTCCCTTATCCTTTGGGCCATATCCAGTTGTGCTCAGGGCTTATGCCTGGGTCTGTCCTGAGGGATCAGACCCGGCAATGCTTGTGGCTCTATATGTGGTGCTGGAGATGGAACATTGGTTGACCAATGCATATAAGTGCCTTACCCAGATTACTATTGCTCTAATTCCTAATTTGCATCATTTTTGAAATTTATAAATGCATGTTGTTAGGATTTATTTATATCTCCATACACATTTCGTCAAAGGAAGGTATACAGAAAACATCCTGCTATTGGGGAATATTTGGGTTGATTTATATGAGGGACATAAAGGATATGGCCAAGACAATCATTATACACATATATTTTGCTTTTTTGGAGGGTCACACCAGGTGATGCTCAGGGATTACTCCTGGGTCTACTCTCATAAATAACCCCTAGTGGTGCTCAGGGAATCATATGAGATGCTGGAAATCGAACCCAGGTCAGCCGTATGCAAGGCAAATGCCTTACCCGCTGTACTATTGCTCCAGCCCAATATACACATATGTTTGTGAGAACAGATATCTTCTTAATGTGAATATACCTAGGAAGGGAATAGTAATGCCAGAAGGAAAACATGGATGGGCAGGTTTTACATATATCAACAGTTTTTCCAAAGAGCTTGTTGGCACCAATTGTACTTCAAATCCTATATAACTCTAATGTTTAGCTAAGGCTGAGAACTGCTACATTATATGCTATAAGTCTGAAGAGAGAGGGCCAAATAGGAAGCTAGCATCACTGGGGCCTGAGGAAAGTCACATGTTTCGGGGGGGGGGCGGTGTCAACAGAAGATAAAACTGGCAATAGAAGAGGAACAAGTATCAGAAAATACAAGCAACACATGAATCTGTGGTGTTTCTAACTTTGGCTTAGAAAATCTCCAGAGAAATTATCAATGGACAGAATGAGAGGTTCAATTGAGGTTTGGTACTCAGGAGTACATGCTCTCAGTGTAGATTGTAGCTATGGAGATGCCATAGCATTACCACATGCTGCTCTGGAGGCACCCAAGCACTGTCAGGGTGGCTGTGGTGCTCCCCATGAGGGTAGGTAAGGTATTTGGCAATTTGAGCTTCTGGCAGAAAGGAGTTCTGTCAACCTAACATGTGGGCCCTAATGGAAAATAGCATGGACATCTGTGGGCAGCTCCTCTGGCACTGGGGCACTCACCATGTTGTTCCAGAGTCCAATGGACATCTCGTTTTGCATAAGTGCTGAGAAGGTCAGACAATCATCAGAGAAATACATAGAGTCACTCTCCCCATCCTGCAAGCAAGAGATGGTGACAACCTTCGTGAGCAGAGGGTCCCATCACTGCCATATTGCAGATACCATTTGTGTTTCCACTTTCATATTTTCTGAGGCCCGATGTGAATGAACTGGTTCCATTGATGGGGAAACTTGCCAATTTGGAATATTTAGAAGCAGAATAGAACGGTCAGGCCCCCCAGGCCCCTAGAACATACATCCCCAAGCAATATTTAGCATCCTGGCCACCAAATATTGTTATCTAGTCTATTATAACTTACACAGTAAATACCAGAACACTGCCTCAGGAGGATGGGAAATGCCGATTTACTCCACATCTTCCCAGTGAAGTATGCACTTAGATAGAGGCAGGGGTAGGTGCAGCAATGAGCTTAGAAAAGTAATAATACCATATATTACTTTGGAGATATTACTCTACCACTAGTCCTAAAGGAGCTCCAAGACATGTATTTTAGACCCAACTTACGGACTTAAAAATGGAGATAAATAAGTTTCTAACTCGTAGTTGCACGAGCTCAGAGGTTAGAAATTCGTCAAGAGAGGAAAAGCTCAAGCAGGAAACCAATAACCAGAAGCTGAACCAACAAAACCTTTAAGCTCTTCCTCTTGAAAATAAACTTACAAAAGACTTAACTCATTTATATAGAAAACCCCATGTAAGGAATTGAGAGAAGTTTGGGAAAAAAGCTATACAACTTTGCAAATGGAGAGGATTAACCTCCACATTCATCTCTCAACTCAATGACCATTTGTCATTGCTTTTTTAACTTTATGTAATCTACTTAGCTTTCCCTTGGAGAAGGCCCCATTGTCTTGGCAAACTATCATTTCCTTCTTTATAATCTCTAAATAAAGCTGTTTTGACCTCACTATACTATACCTTCTGAATTCTTTTCTGAGAGGAAATGAGACAGACCTATAGAGAATTATGCAATGATTAAGACTGATTTTCCTTCTCTGCAAAGAGCAATTCCTCCTTCCAGCCTGGATTCTATAAGATCCCTGAGACTGTGGGTTGAAGAAATAAATTATCACGGGATGTAGATTGAATTAGATTCTGTGCAATCTGATTATTGCTAAATGGAACTGCTGAGATGCATCTTCCATTCCTCACAGGTGTTCCTGGCAGACTTGATCAGCCCTGACCCACCCAGGCACTTCCCTGAGTGACCATGTTAGGTCAAGAAGAAAGCAGTAAACTTCACTCTCTATGCTGCTTCCTTTCTGCATGTCATTTCACATAAGCTACCTGCAATAACAGGCTATCAAACCTCCACCAAAAATCAAAACAGGATAGAAAAGAGGAGAGCATAAGCGCAAACCCTTGAGAGACTCTTTTCAAACCATGTTCCCACCATATCATCACATGGCCACTAAGGGTGTCTACAGAGGTCCTCCCAGAACCACCTGCAACATACTGTGTTCCGTGGCAAATCAGATCTTCGGAGGAAAGGCTGCGTGACCACCACGAAGTCCTCACGTGCGTCAAATGCATCACTATAGGTATATTCGGAGAGCCCTTTCTGCAAGGGGAATAGAGGAATTCTTTGCAAGGATGTATGGACAATCTCTGGTTTTGATCCCTGGCATGGACTGTGGCGTACAAACCCCTTTTAGATGAAAGAATTCTTGTGGTATCCTCATGGGTAAGCAGACCCAGAAGCACCCAGTTATGTGCTTACATTTCTGAGAAGCATTTCAACTCACTTAGCAAAGAGATAATTTAGAATAGTAAACAAAAAAAAATCTTGTTTACTTGGAGAATCATTTTATCACCAGCAGCTCAGGTTCCCATGGCTTGGGGTTGCATAGACATGGTCATTATATTTATTGTGCCAGGGTAGGGACTGTAAAATAAATACATTGTATGTGCTTATCCTGAAGTAGTGGATGATTCCCATGGGACAGTAAAAGATCTGAAACTAAGAGAATCAATATGGAAATTTCAGGTTATAGTTCTATACAGATGAGAAAGTGTGAGAGGAGATATTGGTAGGGAGTTGAGTTTGGAGAACATGATTAAAGATTAGGAATATATACATGAGCTTATCTCTAATAGAGGGATAAGAAGTGACGGCTCTTAAGGAAGCAGGTAAGAGTTGAGAAAAGTTCGGGTGGAGTTTAAAAGAGCAGAAGGGAACCTCATGCTCTTCTAAATAAGGAAGACCTTCAGGGCAGGGGACACCACCACTCCCTCCTCTCTTTCAAGGGTGCTTACCTGTTCATCCCTGAACTGACATATGGGGATTCTCCCAGTATCCCCACTGCAATGTCATTTGGGCCCGGTCCTCTCAGACCTGGTATTTGATTTCCTGGGGGAAATATTTCAGTGACTGCACCTTCATTTAGAGAGCTGTCCAGCTGCAGTTAACCCCAGCACTACATAGAATTTATAAACCTTTTAAAGGATGTAAGAAGGGGATATGTTGTGTCTCTCAGACAGGGCAGCAGGAATTACCTGAAAGTAACTATTTATTTCATGAATTCTTTTCTGTAACTCCTCACTCCTGGTTCCAAAGCAAGGACATTGCCTGTGAAATGATCAGAGAAATTTCTGGAGATTTTCTCTGGACCCCCTACCAATGAATGAATACACATATGAATTTCTATAACCAGACTTGCTGAGGTCTGGAGACAGGCCACAGAAACATAAGTCAGAGATACAGGGTTAAATGGATACTTGCCGGTGGTGCAACTGTTGACAGCTGATGCTAGGGCTCCTTTCAGGAAGGGATAATAATTGGGAAAGACAATTATGGTGGCCCTCCCTGATGAGAAGAGAACTGAAAAGAACTTTTTGATTTAGAAGTTGGAAGCTTTCTACAGGAGACTCCCTCAACCTGAAAGAGTTCCAGCCTTCAAAGACCTTCTTATTCTGCATTTTGGAAATTTATTTCTGACTCCTGGTCTTCAGCTCCACAGTGAAAAAACTATTATTAGGAGAGATGCTGCCTTGGTAAATGTATACCCCTAATTTCCCCCAAGGTAAGGTATAAGAAGCTAACAGAGACTTTGTGCTGGATGCAAGAGGTCACAGATCCCAAATGAAGCAACTAGAATCTGGTCCCAGGTACTGTTGCATGGAAAAAAACCCTACTCGTTGAAGGGTATTTGTAAACACGTACCCTGAAAAAGTACTTATTTTCAGTAGAATTTGCTCTGACGCTGAATTTACTGTGACCACACTGAGCGCAGAAATATGAAGTGACTTTTAGTCATAAATAAGGCTGACACATTTGCAAGGGATGTACAAACCCTGACTGATATCTGAAGTCATCTATCTGCCTAAACTTCCCACTTTGGTCTTGTCTTTTCTCAACTGGGTTCTTTATGATTCACATCATCTATCTACTTACAGAGGCCTTTCACCACATTTTCCTCCTCGATTCTTAAAAAATGAAAGCACATCCATTACTTCCACCAGGTTGATGAAAACCCTCGGAACCTGTGGGAACAGAGGGAAACTTTCTTACTTCCCACAGTGGTAGAAGGGGGCACTGATGAAAACTGGAAGGAACCTCAGTTGATTCACAGCCCAGTTCCCATTCTCTTACCTTACCTCTTGACAGTGGAGAATCTGAGAAAAAGGGAATTACCCTACCCAGAGTCTTCATGCCTGTGAATCTCTGGCAGCACATCAGATGAACCAACTCCAGAGACTGGCCACACAGAGACTGGCCATCCAGAGACTCCCCACCCAGCAATATAATCTGACTCAGAATTATTACAGCCCCTTCCAACTCTAATTTGGGACCACAGAGGCACTAAAGTGGCCTCCCACCAATCAACCCTAATGGTTGTTACAGTGGGATTCAGACACTGCTTGCCTCTTACTGAACCCTGCCTGCCCAGGGTCCCCCAGTAATGCAACCTACAACGAGAAAACAGGTTTGAGAAATATATGGAGTTTAGAAACGTCTTCACTCTTTCCTACCTTATTGAAAATTATCCTCAAGGTTTCATTGATATGCCGGAAAAATAATGTAGTTATATATGGATCCTGTGAAGGAAGAAAAGGTTTTCCTAAACTACCTAGTTCCCTTTGAGATGAGGAAAACTTGTTCAAAAGAGGAGAGGCTTAGCATCCAGGGACTTTGTAAAGTTTTGGAGGGATTTTGGAGTCAGTGAGTAGTGCTCATTTTGGCAGAAAATATACTAAAATTGGAGACAGTGAGCGAATTCCAAAATACTTTCTTTCTGTTTAGAAATACAAGAATGTGTTTTATAGAGTCAAACCTGAGCCCTAGTAGACACTCCTGATCCTTGTGGTCCCATATCCAAATGCAGAGCCAGAGAGAGTTGAGGGCTACATTTTTTTCATTTCCATCTTTCACTGATTTCAGTCATCTCGAATAAGCTTGAGCCCCAGTGACCATAGTTGTGTTTCTGTTGGTTTTGGCACATGCTTCCGACACCTTTAGAACCCTTATTCTTTCTCCATCCCCCTAACCACTACCCCTAGTGATTCAGGTCTGAGACTTCTCCTTTGACCTTCGTCAAAGTTTTTTCCCTTTCCTAAAATGTGGCCTGAGTTCATCCTGGGGTTACTTCTACTTCTATACACATGAAAATTATCTCATGTACCTGACAATCTCAAAAAAGGCTTTCTGTGTTAACTTCAGTCGTATTCCAAAATACTAAGTGAAAGATTAGCATTTAATTCCCATGACATTGGGTCATTTCTGTAATTAAGATCTGGGAAGGGTCAAGTGGAGGAGGAGGAAACCTTGTGGGAGAGACGTTCTGAAGTGACTGGTGGAGTCTCAGAGCCGAAGGTAAGAAATTATATCTAAGATCCTGTTCCCTTTGTTCTCTGGGTCAGGTCTCTAGTCTTTTTCTGACTAATAAGATGCAGGCTATCCACAATTTAGAACAAGTTATGTCATGTCCTAAGTCACAATCTGTCATAGTTTACAAGTCTGGACGTATTTCCTCTGATAAACATCTTTAGAAACATATTTCCTAGACAGGAAGCCTAGACAACTTGCAAGGATTGTTAAGGCATGTGAACAACCAATTATAGCTTGAGGACCCCTTTGTCAGTATTCAACCTCACTGGTGGCATTGGTTTTGCCTTTCCCTATTCTCTACTCTCAAGAAAACAACCCCTCATGTGTTTTCCTAGGTCCCTAAACAACAGGGATATGAATTATATGCCCACTGACAACCAAGAATAGTATTTGTGTGGACATGGAGCCACTTCCTCAGTAGAACTGAAGGCAGAAATATCTGATATACTGGAATGAGTTCATACCATCCTTGCCTCATTGAGGCTACCATATTGGAGTCCACTGCCCTTCTGGATAATGACAAAGGTCAGATACACCTTTCATTTGTCACTCACTAAGGTTGTTCAGGGTCCTACCTGTTCATTACAGTAATCACACAAATCATTGATCCCAATGAAGATTGTGATCAACTTCCAGTCATTTTCAAAGTTGATCTCCTGAAGGACAGAAATCTGAATTTAGACTTAAGGGGTGGAGTTTCACATGCAGGACAACCAGTCCCCCCAAATTGATACTGCCTTGTGCGAGTCTGGAGTTCATAAGAACTTCATGAAAATCCTTCCATCCTAGTGTCTGGAACAAGGAGAAACCTGATAGGAGTGTGATTGTGTGTGTGTGATTGTGTGTGTGCTTGTGTGAGTGACTGTGTCTGCTCACTATGAACCAGAATTTATTTTTCTCTTTGAACTTTTCGAAGAAAGCTGGGACCTGCAACTTTGTATATCAGTTCAATAAAATTGTAGTACATATTTATAGTAAACATATTACTTAAATAAAATTTTTAAGTTATTTTTTGCTTGGCTGGAACAATAACACAGTGGTTAGGGTCTTTGCCTTGCATGTGACTAACCAAGGTTAGAGTCCTCTGCCCCTCTTGAAGAGCTCGGCGAGCTACCAAGAATATCTCACCCTCATGGCAGAGCCTGGCAAGCTATCCTTAGAGTATTCAATATGCCAAAAACAGTAACAACAAGTCTCACAATGGACATGTTACTGTTACCTGCTCCAGCAAATTGATGAACTACAGGATGACAGTGCTACAGTGCTACAGTGGTCTTTTGCTTGCAAGGATTGTGGATTAACACTTTTGTGCTGAGGTTTTACTCCTCACTCCACACACAGGGATCAAAATGGCAGACAGGATCATATTTTATGCCATGAATCTAAGTAGAGTTTCTGCATGCAAGGACATTTCCTTACCCATTATTCTATCTCTCCTGGTCCTAAATCAAATTTTTAAATAATAAAAATCTGTGTCCTGAGGAAGTAAAGAATAAAACTACCTCTACAACCTAAAAAAAATAAAGATCTGTTTCAGAAGCAATTTCCTGGAGTCACTGTTAGCCAGAGTCCTCTGAGTCTGCATGCAGCTAGAGCGACTACAGAGAGAGCCCTTCCTTGGCTGAGGGGATTTATCAAAGCCTTTGAAGGAGTCTGATTCAGTCACCTCCCAAACCACCCAAACCAGAATCTTTTCATGAGTTAAACTCCAAGACTTGTGGAAATTAGAGATCCCGTAATGTGCAGGTTACACATTTAGTCAGGTCCAGTGAGCAGGAAGCTAGAAGGATTGGGAGGGAAAGACTAGTTTGATCCACAAGGGCTTCATTATAGGACTCTGGGACGTCAGAGCTAATGGGAAAGTTTGAAGCTCCAGGAAACAAGACCATCAATCTTGAAACATTTCTGTGCTCCATCCTTCCCTCAAAAAGTATCTCTTTGTAACAGACTACTTGTGGTAAAATCCAGAGAGCACTTTAATAACAAATAACCATCTCTAGCTATTGTTATGCCTCTAGGAGGAAAATCTTGATCTGGGGCTGAGGGACTGAAGTAGCACTTTTGAGTTCCATCACCTAAAGCCCTGGATTCTAAAGAGCATTCAGGGACTCTGAACTCACTTCATGGGTTTCTATTAGCTTCACCAATTTAGAGGCTTGATCTGGAAGGTCCCTAGAATGGGAAAGAGGAGGAGATGTTATTGCTGATTCAGAAGCAAGGGTTCAAATGAGAGAATTTGTACTTTGCTGGTAAATAGAAGAACTATAAGAAAAATATTCAGGAATGTCTCCAGAGTATATTAAAATATTTTCTTTGTCACAATGCAAAACTTGAAGAAAATTAGTCAAGCTAAAGTGAGACAACAGGCACCTTTCTCTTTCTGTCTCTCGGTCCCTTCATCCATCTATCTATCTATCTATCATAATTTACCAATATAGATAGATAGGTAGATAGATATTAGAGACATCCAAAAAGACCCCAGAAAACAGCTGCTTGTGCTGTAACTATTTGGAAACCAGGAAGGGATGACTGACAGATCAAAAGTGAGCTTGATGTCAGCTGGTTTGGTGAATGTAATTTACTTTCCTCCGAAGGCTCTATTGAAGGTGCTATGGGGTCTGTTTCTATGTGAAGGTCATTAAATTTCTGAGCTAATTTCTAGTTCCAGCTATATCTGTACCAGAGCTGATTTTTTCCTAAAATTCACCATACCTTCAGGTAAGATCTATAGATCCAGGATTTCCTTGTTTTTTTACTCTCTCTATACATCTGTATGCTGGTCCACACTTATGAAATTTCCTAACAGCTTGAAGAGCTTAATAAAATACTACTGAAAATGCTGTTCATACTATTTAGCAGACAGAAACTGAACACTAGTCATGAGAGCACAGGTATTTCACCTTAGAACTTCACTCTTCTGCTATAGCATTATTGGGCTAGGAATCTAGGACTAAGAGTCACAGTATATATGGAGACCATTCTATGTGGCAGGCAACTAGATAGATTTGAGCTAAAGTATGAACTTTATACTTATTTATAGTCTTTTTATTTTTTAATTTTCTTGCTTCTAATTTCTTTTTTTAAATTTTTAAAAATTTTATTGAATCACCGTGACATAGTTACAAGCTTTCTATATTCTTTAAAGTCTGTTCCACCTCTCTAACACCAGAGCAATCACTGTCCAACCCAAACAAACATTTATCTTTCACTACAGCAGCAAATTCAGTGGCCAAAAATAATATGAACAGGATAATTAGGGAAAACCTGTTCTTGGGCAATAGTCATAAAAACCTGCAATAGTTTTACAGCTATGTGAAACCACAGAACTGGGCAGGGGGTGGAGGAGAGGGAATGTCTGTAGTTCATAAATTTTACTGGCACACACACAAAAGAATAAGAACTACCAGTGCTGTCATGCATGGGGGAAGAAAGGGACTCTCTTCCATTGTTGGTGGGAATGGAATGCTGACTGCTTCAGCAATATAAAAAAGAATATGGACATTACTCAAAAATTGAGAAATGGTGCTCCCATTTGACCCTGCAATACACTACTGGGAATATAGCCTGGGCGTACAAGATCACAGAGCAGAAACACCATCTGCACTCCTACACTCATTGCTGCACTATTCCCAATAGCAAGAATCTGGAAACAGCCTGAGTGCCTGACAACAGACGGATGTACAAAGAAACTATGGCACACCTACACAATGGAATACTACTCAGTTGTTAGGAAAAATAAAGTCATGAAATTTGCCTACAAGTAGATGGGCTTGGAGAACACAATTCTGAGTGATATGAGTCAGAAAGAAAGGGTCAGATATAGAATGACTGCATTCATTTGCTGTACTATACATATTATAAATTATATAATATATACACACATATATAAAAATATTATAAGGCATATCCATGGCCAGGGAAAACGGTATCCAGGGGACTGGTAAGTGGTTGGAATCAACCACAAGCATGTGTGGGGCAGAAGATAGTTCCGAGCACAAAAACCCAGAAAAAGTATTAGAGGGCAGTCATCTTGCTCTTATAGTTGGTGATGCACAGGCGAGCGTTGTGAATACTTTTCCCAGCTTCTGCCACATCGGCCAAACACTGCTGCTCTTCTCTCTTTGAGGTCTTCCTTTATCACTTCTCTGCACAGCTTTGTGATCTTGGACGTTAGCTTGTGTTTGCCTGAGGCTCATGCCAAACCACATTGGCAAATGAGGCCGAGAGTTTCTGAAGACAAGTGTCTGTTTGTGGCTTTCCCACTCTCGGGCATACTTCACGCACTCATGGGGGTGCTGAACCAGTGGATCTTATTCCTCGTCAATATTGTCAATGACGCATCTTCCCACGTTGCCACAATAGTGCCAAAGAGCTCCTCATTGGTGGTCATTCTGAGAGTTTTCTTCTTAAACTTTGCAGTCATTTCTCCCCTTGCTGTGAAGTAGAATTTTACATGAAGGAGATGGTGGTCTGATCCCATTTGGAATTTGGGGACAACAGCGACATCAGTCAGGCAAAACCTTCGATTGAAGATGATGTGGTCAATTTCGTTGTGGAACTGTCCACGGGGAGACTCCCATGTCCAATGTTTAGATTCGGCCTTCTGGAACTGTGAATTACAGATATGGATGGTTTTGGTAGACATGATGAACTCAGACAGTCTCTCACCCTGTTCGTTCCATTCTAGGCCACGGGACCCAATGTGGAGTTCTTTGGGCAACCTTCTTGTTCCTATATTAGCATTCAAATCACAAACAATGATCTTGTGGAAGGCATGGTATTCTTTATAGAACTTCTCCAGGTCTGTGTAGAACTTCACAATTTTTTCTTTATAGTAGTTTGATGTTGGTGCGTAGATAATGAAGATAGAAACTGCCGGCAGTGAGCCACATCTATTGTAGCATATAATCATCTGATTTGGGTTGTTAAGCATTTTAATGAATCAATGCTCATGGCCAAGTTTGTGTTGACAAGGACACCGATGCCACCGAGACCTCTAATGTCTCATGTTCCGAGGAAAGTTCATCTCCAATGACGAAATTGGCGTGATGTGATTGATGCCTTCTTGTTTCGGTTAGAACAATCATGTACTTGATCTTCTGCAGTTGCACCATCAGGTCTTTGAAGCATGCTTCCTATGCCAGCATAAGTGCATTGAAAGTACAGACTCCCTCTCCCTCTTGGATAGCCTGGTAAACTACCGAGAGTACACTACCCGCACGGCAGAGCCTGGCAAGTACCCACGGCATATTCGATATGCCAAAAACAGTAACAATGAGCCTCATTTTCCTGACACCGAAAGAGCCCCCAATATGAAAGCATTAAGAAGTATGAGCAAGAAGAGGCTGATAAAATCTCAGGGACAAACTAGATTGCTAACATGAAGAAAGACTGAGTTTCCATATGACTCCACAATACCAATTCTGGGAATATATCCCGAGGATGCAAAAAAGCACAGTTGAAATGACATGTGTACCTGTATATTCCATTGTAGCACTGTTCACAATAGCCAAAATCTTGAAACAACCCAAGTGCCCTAAAACAGATGATTGGTTCAGGAAACTTTGGTACATTTACACAATGGAATACTATGCAGGTGTTAGGAGAGATGAAGTCATGAAATTTGTTTATAAGTGGATAGACATGGAGAGTATCATGCTAAGTGAAATGAGTCAGAAAGAGAGGGACAGGCATAGAAGAATTGCACTCATTTGTGGAGTATAGAGTAATATCACGAGGCTAATAACCAAGGACAGTAGATACCAGGGTAAAGGGATTGCCCCATAGCTGGAAAACTGCTTCATGAGTGGAGGGGAGAAGGCAGATGGAATAGAGAAGGGATCACTAAAAAATGATGGCCTGGGGAATCAGTCAGGATGTGAGATATGTGCCAAAGGTAGATAATGGACCATACCTGATGACCTCTAGAGTCTGTGTTGCAAGCCATAATGCCCCAAAGTAGAGAGTGTGTGGGGAATAATGTCTGCCATGGATGTAGGAGGAGGGTGGGAAAGAGGTATATACGGGGGATTTTGGTGGTGGGGAATGTGCACTGGTGGAGAGATGGGTGTTTGATCATTGTGTGATTGAAACCCAAACATGAAAGCTTGTCACTAGCTCACAGTGATTTAACAAATGTTTTTTTTTGCTTTTTTTGTTTTTTGTTTTTTTTTTGGTCACACCTGACAATGCCCAGGGGTTACTCCTGGCTCATGCATTCAGTAATTACACCTGGCAGTGCTCAGCGGACCACATGGGATGCTGGAAATTGAACCTGGGTCTGCTGCGTGCAAGGCAAATACCCTAACCCGCTGTGCTATCACTCCAGCCCCAATTCAACAAAATTTTTTAAAAAATGAACCCGATATAAAATGCTTCTGATATGGAGTGGAGGTCCTTGTCAAGACTCCATTGTCGTGGATGAGAATTTGACCATTGCTCAGACTAGCGCTGGCTTGAGCTAGTAATAAAGTTCCTTTCTTTTGAAAAAAAAATAAAAACAAAAGACAGAGTACTGTTGTTATGGCTAACATCAGAAGGTGAATCTCTCAGGGCCAGTGAAGATGGGGATAAAGGAACGAAATGGAAGTTTACATGTCACCAGATTAAGGAAAGGGTTCCAGTTTGGTGACATGGGGATTTCACAATAATAAATGATGATTGTAAGAGCAGACACATTAGAAATAGTGAATAAATTTTGCTACCATGATCGCCCAAAACTAAATGTATCTTGAAGAAAAAAATAACTATTTCCTCTTGTGGTGATGTTGAGGAACTGACATGGCTTTCTGTGGTTCGGACAGTCTCAACATGAAAGTTTATTGAGCAGGACACAAGAAGAATTCTCAGCTCACTTTTCCTTGAGATTATTGTAGCATGCCTTTAGAAAACAGCATTTACCCAACACACTGTATGCAACATACTTATGAACTCTCAAAGCATTTGACCATCAATCATCAGAGTTGTTAACATCCAAAATTTAAGTGGAAAAAAAAATCACCAAGTTTGACTAACATCAAACTTCCTAGTTACACAATACACTTTAGTTTTGTTGAAGCCAAAGACAGAAAGTTCCAAGAAGTTAAACAGTGTGAGGTGAGTTAATAGTGGGCAATCCTGTGATCACTCAATGAGATTCACAGGTTCTGAGCGTTTCCTATCACCTGGCACCTGTGACTCTGCTAGGGAGTGAGGCTTGGCCAATTGTATATTCCTCCCAGATTGGAGACGACATTCTCTCCTCACCTAGTGCCCCAGAGTTCCCCTTTCTGCTTATCTGAAATCAAAGTAAGAGCACAAAAGTCACAGTGAAATATATGATTGAACCTTGTGACCCCGCTTGCTTTGGTAACTTGGGACATTCAGCAACCTTCCCAAACCTCTTTTTCTCTTTGCAGTTCCTCTCCACTGAGGTGAGGTTGCATGATATGGGGCATCTCTACAACAGTCAATGACCAAGAACACTTTCCAGAACTGAGTCTTTATTTCACCTGGGTCCAGGCTCCAAGATGCCTCCAACATCCACTACCTGACCTTGATCTCAATCGCCCCTCTCATGTTCCCTTCATGGCCTCTCTAGAGTATCCACGTAGACTTACCGAGCTCTGGCATCTTCCTCTGCTACATTCAGCCCTGTCAACTCATTCCAGGATCCAATAGAGGCACCCAGGACATTAGCTCTGAAATATCTTAGAATATCTTTCAGGAAGAAGGAGACATAATCACATGAGAGGATAGTGAGCAGTCACTAGGAGACAGGGATGATTGCAGGGAAATTTTGGGTTGCCCAGGGCTGGTGAATTTCCTCCTGACATTTGACATCTACTCCCTCCCTAGGGAAGGTACTGGCCACAACAAGGGGTTGGTGTAGACCTAGTTTGGTGGCTTATCTGCGTGCCTACTTACTGGGAATTGTGGTAAATTTCTTTGCATCCTTATATGATCCAGTGCTAGGAATGAGAAAGTCCCTGAGTTAAAAAACCTCAACCAATTATTCCATATTCTGACATGTTCCTGATTCATAAGAAATCAATTCATTATGAATATTTATATCTGGACTTTCCTAAGAAGTCTTAGAACCATTCTCAGACTCTTGAGCTCTACTATTGTCTCACCAGAGAGAAAAGGCAAACCAATCACTTCTACCTATTTGAAAGGAGAATACCAATAATAGAAAATAAATGTATAACCTCACCTCCAGGAGAGTGATTTCCAGGATTGAGGTTTGGCATAGGTAAAAGGACTGGAACCCCATGCAGTCTGTAAAGGGAAAAAGAAATTTTTGCTTCTGTACTCAACTCATTGGAGAAAGGTAACTTTTGCCTCATGTTCACATCAGGGCTTACATTTACTTTTCCTTAAAATGGTACAGAATATTTGGTAGATTCCATACCCTTTGTTTGCCCAGTACTCACTGTGACCCAGTCACCCAGGGCAGCCACCACTTTGATATCTCCTGGTCGCAGACTGTGGACTAAACGAAATGGAAAAAGATTAGTTGTTGGACTGGGGAGATCAGGGGGATGGGGAATAATCTTCATGAGTATGACATGTCAGAAATCTGTAAATTCTCAGTCTCCAGTACATATTTTAAACCAATCTCAAGCTTCAGAGCCTTTATGACCCTACTGTTCATTCAAAAAAATCAGGACACAGATGTACAAGGGCCTCCTAGATACTGTCCATCCTGGCAAGGGTCTGTTTTTTCTGGAAAGTTCCAGTTGGAGGGCTCCTTTTAATAGGCAGTCAGAACCCCAATATTTCACTGTATCTACTCAGTGGGTAGAGGCCTAAAGAGCTGCTCCTGAGATTACCTGAAGATGGGAATAGGGGTTATTTGGGAGCCCCTCAGGGAACCCACCAGACTGTAGGGGAACTTCACATGGAGGCCAGGAGTTATGTGTGCATTCTCTGGGAATCAGAAAGTTCCTGTGAGAGCTCCAGAGTGTGCTTGTAGGGTCTCCCACCCATTAGTACTCCCACATTAGTACTCAAATTGGGGGTGAAATTTCCACTTACCTGAGTCGCTGATGTCCTCTAGCAACTTATCATCACAAACAATATCACTACCCCACTCCTAAGTGAATAGGATAAAAGAGAGTATTTAGCAGACTATGTGGAAGATAAATCACAGCAAATACAATTAGACTAAGGAATATTCTATTGGAAAAAGACTGTCTCCACTAAGGAGGGTTGTGAGTGGGACAATTATTAAAGGTGAGCTGAGAACTCAGGGGGGAGGAATGTGAGTCAGTTTGCCTCTGCATGAAGTAGATCATGTGTGAGTAGGTCCCACAAGCACTCACAATGTTTTCACCACAACTTCTGCACCTTATAAAATGAATCAGTAGGCTCTCACCAAAGTAAAGTAACAGCAGTAAGACTATTTTATGATACTCTCTAAAAGGATTATAGATTTGTATGGCTACTGATATAAGTTAGCAGGTGAGACACTGTGTTTGTGCATGAGGTCTTAGGTTTTACTATGTTATTATTCATGTACACATAAGTATATGTATGTACATACATGTATATGTATGTCTATGTACATACATGTATATAATTATATTCAAAGGAACATAGATCTTACCCCAGTATAAAGATGCAGGTGTTAATTTGGTTCATTACTCTGAGGCTAAAATAAACTTATTGCAGTGCAACAGACCAAACAATTGGTTTAAATATTTTACGAAGTACTATGAATATTTTTGCAATGTCAGAGTAAATAGCTTCCATACTGCATTCATGAATATGTGTGCATTTATCTGTATATTTGACTCAATAATTTGCTTGTATAGGTAAGTTGCTGGGACTGGAGCAATAGCACAGCGCTAGGGCATTTGCCTTGCACACAGCTGACCCGGGTTTGATTCCTCCATCCCTCTCAGAGAGCCCAGCAAACTACCAAGAGTATTTTGCCCGCACGGCAGAGCCTGGTAATACCCGTGGCATATTCGCTATGCCAAAAACAGTAACAAGTCTCACAACGGAGACGTTATGGTGCCCGCTCAAGCAAATTGATGAGCAACGGGATGACAGTGACAGTGACAGTGAGGTAAATTGCTATAAATTTGGGAGTTTTAATTAATTTTCTTGTCTCTGGAATACAAAGTACATTTTCTAGGAGGCAGGTAGGCAATCACTCCTGAAGAAGAAAAATGAGCGCAGACATGAGAATTATTTGAGGAAGAAGTAGGGGAAAATGTCTGTTCCTGATCCCACATATATGCATGAATTTTTATATTTTTATTGAATCACTGTGAGATACAGATACAAAGATTTCATGTTTGAGTTTCAGTCATACAATGATCAAACATCCATCCGTCCACCAGTGCACATTCTCCACCGCCAATGTCCCCAATATACCCTATATTACATAGGTCAGACATACCAGCACCAACTCTATATTGAGGTTAGTGAATCAATAACTATATTATTAAAAATCTTAAATGCCAGACAAGATGCAACTGACCTTTAAATTTTAATGATTCAGTTTAAGATTTGCCTTGATTAAAGCTCCATTGAGTAAACACAAGCCCCCAGAATATCCATAGAGTGCCACTTGCAGGTTCAGAAGTTGCTATGTTGGGACCCTTGACTTAGCATTTCAATCTTTTAAGATGTTGCCATGTGTTAGTCTTAAGTATTAATCTTCCATGTACAAGGTCTCCCCTCTCCCTGCTGCTATTTCTCAAGGCATTTCTATATTCATTAGACAGTACTGATAAAAGGGACAGTAGGGACCTGGGCATGATTTAGCAGCTTTATTGCAGGCAAATGGTTGCAAGATTAATCCCTAACACCACCCCATACTGCAAGTGAGGTACCGAAAGCGTTGCCAGTGTGACTCCAAACACTCAAGATTGTAATTCCTGGTGCATTAAGTTCTACCACAAATTGCTCATCACAATACAAATTTAAAATAACATGGAATAATATAAATTATACATAGAAAAACAATTGCCCCTGATACTTCCAGTTCTATGCTTTCCCCTCACTATCAAACGTCCATGCGTATAGCCAACCAAACTTTCTTGTTTGCAGACACATCAATATAGGCCTGCAACTATGCCTTTCCACTCTGTGGTCCTACAAGCAAGCGTGGCTCTGCCTCTCCATGGATCATCCAGGCCATATTTGTTGCCACTGTGTTATACCTTGGGTCAGAATTCTTTGGGTTTAACTTGTATCTACCAAGCCCTGAGAACCCAAATGAAGATGTGTAAACTACCTGGGTCCTGGAACTAAGGTGAAACACACAGCTAGCACCTTTCAGGAAAGAAATTCACGATATATTCACCTTCCTGCCTTTGTCTCATTGCGGCCATGTGGCATACTCGACAAGATATTGTAGAATTCTCAGAAAAAAAAATACACAGGAATGTTCTAGTGCTTAACGTTATCATCAGGGACTGTGCACCAGGCTGTTTTCACTCGGTTCACCCCATAGGGGGACAGGTGAGAACCATCCCTGCCCAAGGTACCCAGTTCCAGCCCCTGACCTCCACTACCCAAGCGCTGCCACACTCCAGGCTGCTTTCTGGGACATGTGGCTGCTTTGCAGAAACGCATCACATTATAAGACACTTCCTGCACATTTTTCATGATTACCACACCATATTTGAAGGAATTCATACAGTGAGCAACAAATCGTAGAGACTAATATATCTATCCATATCTATCTATCTATCTATCTATCTATCTATCTATCTATCTATCTATCATCTATCTATCTATCTATCATCTTTCTATCTATGGACTGGAATGATAGCACAGAGGATAGGGCGTTTGCCTTGCACACAACCACCCAAGTTCAATTCCTTGGTCCCTCTTGGAGAGCCCGGCAAGCTACTAAGAGTGTTCTGCCTGCGTGGCAGAGCCTGGCAAGCTACCCATGGCATATTCAATATGTCAAAAACAGTAACTATAAGTCTCTGACCCTGAAAGAGCCTCCAATTGTTGGGAAAGATGAATAAGGAGAGACTGCTCAAATCTCGGGACTGGAGGAATAGAGACGTTACTGGCTCACACTCGAGTAAATTGCCAAACAACGGGATGACAGTGATACAGTGATTCTGTCATCAAGTAAGTATCAGTATATTATTACACTCTAAAAGTTTTTGTGGTTCAAGGAAAAGGTCAAGTTATCACTATTTGCAGACTATATGATACTAGGAAAACCCTAAAAACTCTACAGAAAAGCTTCAAGAAACAATAGGTCAATGTAGTAAAGAGGCAGTCTACAAAATCAACACCCAAAAATCCATGGCTTTCTTATATACGAATGATGAAAGAGAAGAAATAGACATTAAAAAAAATCCCATTTACATTAGTTTCTCAGAAAATCAAGTACTTGGAATCAGCTTAACCAAAGAGGTGAAGGACCTATACAAGCTAAATTACAAAACACTACTTCAAGAAATAAAGGAGGACAATAGGAAATGGAGACACATCCCCTGCTCATGGATAGGGAGAATTAACATTATTAAAACGGCAACACTGCCCAAAGCACTATACAAATTGAATGCGGTCCCTATCAGGATACCCATGACATTTTTCAAAGAAATAGATAAAACACTCCGTAAATTTTTATGGAACAATAAACCCCCACAAATAGCTAAAGCAATCCTTGGGAAAAAAGAAATTGGGTGGCATCAACTTCCCCAACTTCAAACTCTAATACAAAACAGTGGTTATTAAAACAGCATTGTATCGGGATAAAAACAGACCTGCAGACCAATGGAACAGAATTGAATATCCTGTCATAGACCCCCAAATATATGGCCACTTAATCTTGGACAAAGTAGCAAGAAATGAAAAGTGGAACAAGGAAAGCCTCTTCAACAAGTGGTGCTGAGAAGAAAACTGGATAGCTACATGCAAGAAAAATGAACTCTGACCTCTGTCTAACACCAGGCACAAAAGTCAGATCAAAGTGGATTAAAGACCTCAATATCAAACATGAAACTATAAGGTTCATAGAAGAAAATGTAGGCAGAACTCTCCATGACATTGAAGCTAAAAACATCATTAAGGATGAAACAGCACTGACCATGCAAGTGGAAGCAAACATAAACAAATTGGACTACATCTAACTAAGCTTTTGCACTTCAAAAGAAACAGTGACCAAAATACACAAAGAGCCTACAGAATGAGAAAGAATATTTACCCACTACCCATCTGATAAGGGATTAATAGCCAGGATATACAAGACACTAGTAGAATTGTATAAGAAAAAAACCTCCAACCCCAACAAAAAATGGGGAGAATTAATAAACAGAAGTTTCCTCAAAAAAGAAATACAAATGGCCAAAAGACACATAAAAAAATGGTCCACATCACTAGTCATCAGAGAGATGCAAATCAAAACAACAATAAGATATCATCTCACACCACAGAGACTGGCACACTTTCAAAAGAACAACAGCAACCAGTGCTGGCTTGGATGTGGGGAAGAAGGGATGCTCCTTCACTGTTGGTGGGAATGCTGACTGGTCCAGCCTTTCTGGAAAACAATATGGACAGTCCTTCCAAAACTAGAAATTGAGCTTCCATATGGCCCCACAATACTACTTCTGGAAATATATCCCGAGGATGCAAAAAGGCACAGCAGAAATGGCATCTGTACCTACATATTCATTGTTGCACTGTTCACAATGGGCAAAATTTAGAAACAACCCAAGTGCCCTAAAACAGATGACTGGTTAAAGAAACTTTGGTACATCTACACAATGGAATACTATGTAGCTATTAGGAGAGATGAAGTCATGAAATTTGTTTACAAATGGATAGACATGGGGAATATCAAGCTAAGTGAAATGAGTCAGAAAGAGAGGGACAGACATAGAAGGACTGCACTTATTTGTGGAGTATAGAATAACATCATATGAAACTTACACCCAAGGACAGTAGATACTAGCGGCAGGATGAATGCCCCATAGTTGGATGACTGCTTCACAAGTGGAGAAGTGAAGGCAGATGGAATAAAGAAGGGATCACTATGAAAATGATGGCTGGAGGAATCAGTCAGGATGGGAGATGCATGCCGAAATTAGATAATGGATCAAGCATGATGACCACTCAGAGACTATGTTGCAAGCTATAATGCCAAAAAGTAGAGAGAGATTATGGGGAATATTGTCTGCCATGGAGGCAGGGGGAGGGTGGGAAATGGGGGGTATACCGGGGATATTGGTGGTGGGGAATGGGCACTGGTGAAGGGATGGGTGTTTGATCATTGTATGATTGTAACCCAAACATGAAAGCTTGTATCTACCTCACTGTGATCCAATAAAATTAAAAATAAAATAAT
The DNA here is from genome assembly GCF_027595985.1 of Sorex araneus. Lineage (NCBI taxonomy): Eukaryota > Metazoa > Chordata > Mammalia > Eulipotyphla > Soricidae > Sorex > Sorex araneus. Next base: position 366,042,844 of record NC_073313.1, read on the forward strand.
TTTTTTGTGGTTCAAAAGACCACTAATGCATGCACACTTTCATTTTTAAGATGGGACCATTTTAGCTAATGTGAATACTCTGAAACAAAAAAATGTGCCCAACTTGTTTCCTTACAATAAGATGAGCATCTAGCTTACCTGGTCCTCTATCTGTCTGGGGTACACATAGTTACTGTTGTTGAGGGTTCTTATGTAGGGACTTATCTAAAAAAACAAGCAAAATCAATCAGAGGTGCAAGTAAACAGCATAAGAGATTGCTTCAGAAAGTTATAAATGAGAATTTTGACTCATACATATATTTTACATAATTATGTCCCATTCAAATAGAAGAAAAATATTATTCGATTCATTCTGTCACGGTTCTCCTAACAATGGAAAAGATCTACACAGTAAATGTCAGAAATTACCTCCTATATTTGTTCTACCTTCTATAATATTGTTTATCCCCATACTTCTATTGTTAATCTAGTTAACACTATTTATGGCCTGTATTTTTTCCTTGATAATTTCTTTAGCAACACACTCTAACAACTTCTGAATCAGATTAGACTAATGCTTCCAAGATGGTTAGTCATAGATATTAAAACTATTATTCTAAAATGAAGTCATGAAATTTGCTTATAAATGGATAGACATGGAGATAGACATGGCGAGTATCATGCTAAGTGAAATGAGAAAGAAAGAGAGGGACAGACATGGAAGGACTGCACTCATTTGTGGAGTATGGAACAACATCACATGAGGCTGACACCCAAAGACAGTAGATACAAGGACCAGGAGGATTGTCCCATAGCTGGAAGCCTGCTTCATGAGCAGAGAGGAGAAGGCAGATGGAATAGAGAAAGGATCACCATAAAAATGATAGCTGGAGGAATCAGTCAGGATGGGAGATGTCCCAAAAGTAGATAATGGACCAAACATGATGACCTCTCAGTGTCTGCAAGCTATAATGCCCCAAAGTAGAGAGAGTGAGTATGGGGAATAATGTCTGCCATGGAGGCAGGGGGAGGGTGGGAAAGTTGGGGTATACCCAGGATATTGGTGGTGGGGAAAGTGCACTGGTGGAGAGATGGGTGTTTGATCATTGTGATTGTAACCCAAACATGAAAGTTTGTAACTATCTCATGTTGATTCAATATTTTTTTAAAAAAACCTATTGTGTTTGTATATATGTCTATACCCTTGAGCCATATCACTAGAATAACACAAGCACCCCATTCCTGTTAACCCACTATTTCTTATTCTCTTCTCCCCACTCCTCAACCCTGCCTTGAATTTTTTCCTTGTCTGTCTGTCTCCTCTCTATACACTGGGGTCAAGGATGATCAAACCATCCCCCTCTTACTATACTACATTTTATCCCCCTATATCCTATATTCCACATATAAGTGAGATCAAAGACAAACACAGGATGCATCAGTATATTTTAATTCATTGTTTATCCTTGGTGCTTTCTTTGAACAAGCTTGCACCTGTCACATTGTTTTTATATATTTGGTTCATTTGTGGGTTCTGGAACAATCTGTATATTGCACACTCTTGTGTATGTTTTTTTTTACTTTTGATTAGCACAAAAGCCCAATCAAGGATCCCATCTATTCATTTGTATGTAAAACATTAACTAGAATATGAGGAGGAGCAAATATGCAAAGGAGAAACAAGAAAGCAAGAAATGTACCAAAATATGTGAGATAAAATTTGCGTTACATATTGGTCCTCCTTCAAGAAACTTGCTTCAAGAAAATTGAAGCAAGACCAATATTAGAAAAGGGGATGCTGGTCCCAGGGCTGAGAGCATTTTCTGGGATAGCCCTGTGACCTTTTCAAGTGGTCAAGATGGACCAGCATCTGAAAATTGGGGGGATAAAGTGAAAATATGAAGTAATTAGAGAATTGGTTTGGAGGACCTCTGGGGCTGAGACTAGAGTGTCACAGCCACAACTCTCCCAGGAGTTACATTATTTTGTCTGACTTTCCTTTGGCCTTACTATTGTGAGTCTTAGTTATTTTCAAAATGGGAAACTCCTTTTAGTTTTTGTCATCTCTACAGAAATATGCTTATCCTGTCATAGCTTGGCATCCACATCTGAGATTTTTACCCTGAAGACACCGTTTTATTCAATTTCTACTGAGATATTATTTATGTAGTGAATATTTTATCCTCATATAATTCTAACAGCACACCCAGCACCACATTATCAACCCAACTTCCCTCCATTAAGCTCCCAAATGCCTTCCATTCAAATCCAACACCCTCCCATTGCATAAACATAGTTCTTTGTTACACATCTCTACTTCTCCTGCCTTTATCCCTTTGTTGCCCCCTTCCTGGTTAGGAGTACATCCCAAATATATGAGAGATCAATTTGTCTCTACCTGTCTTTTTGACTCACTTTATTCCCCATGTCACCCCATTATTTACATCTATGGCATTGGAAACTGCAAGAGTATACTTCCTTACACTTTCAGATAATTCCACTGTACACACATACCACACATTTCTAAAATGTTTTAACTTTATACACTGCAGTTTTCAAAGTTTTCATAATATAGCTGTCTCAGGCATTCAATGTTCCAACACCAATCCCACCACCAGTGTAACCTTCCCTCTACCATTGTCCCCAGTTTCCCTCCAATACCCCGCATCTGTTCACCTAGCATGCACAAATCATTTATTTTATATTACTTATTACAAAAAATTGCAAAATGAAACTATCAAAAACTATTTCAGTCCAGCAAATTTATCAATAGTTATATCTCACAATGGGGCTACTAAGTCATTTTCTAAGACTTTACTGATTACTTTCTTCATAGTTGCGTCTTCTCTGTTATTATTTTTGTTTTGAGCCTGGTTGACTTCTATGCTACTTTCTTATTTAGTTTGTTATGCTCTTACTGGGTTCACAGGATTGTGGAACTTAGAATTTAGAGGTTTGGTGTGGCTGCATGTGAGGCTGCATGCTCCAGGATCCCCAGTATCTCTAAAATTCGGGTGATTCTCAGCGGGTTCCCAACCCTGGGGGACCCCCAAAATTTTCAGTTTGAAGTACGATGTACCCATGAATTGCAGTAGCTTGCCATTTCTTCCAAGATTAGTTGTGAAATATTGAAACTAGGCTGTTGTTTACGTGGAGACTGCTTTGGGATATGGATGTGGTTGCTGTGGTTTCCAGCAATTTGGAGGATTTAGGGAAGATTACTCGCCCCCACTTCAAAAATACCCTAAAGGTTTCAGCCCCCAATTCAGTATATCTGGGAATTACATGGGTTTGGTGTCTTTGCAGACAGATTGGAAAACAGTGCAGTTGGGCCATTTGCATGGTGGTAATTAATTGGTGTGGTGTGGCTTCCAGGGCGTCAGCATGGTTAGAACCATGCCCGCTACCTCCCATAGGTGCCCCAGAGTTTTCAGCTCAAATACCAATATACTCGAGTTTCACTGGGTTCCTTGGCATCTCTTCTAATATTAACGGTGATGCTGTGAAGCTGGGTGGATGTTTATATGTGCACTGCTGACATATGCCACAAATTCTTGATACATACACCTGTATTTGAAAATGTGAATTGTTTTTTGCTTCTTTTCTGTTGTATTAGGAACTCCAAATCATGAAGGCATATATTTATTTATATGTAGGCATACACACATTATATACAATATATCAGTATATCACTGTCATCCTGTCGATCATTGATCTGCTCGAGTGGGCACCAGTAGTGTCTCCATTTGTTCTAGTCCTGAGATTTTAGTTCTAGTTCTAGTCCTGAATCTTTACTCATTCTTCCCAGCGGTGCCACATTGGAGGCTCTTTCAGAATCAGGGGAATGAGACCCATAAATGTTACTGTATTTTGCATATTGAATACATCACGGAGAGCTTGCCGCATGGGCAAGATACCCTTGGTACCTTGCCAGGTTCTCTGAGAGGGAGAACTAGGCAATAAGAGGTTGTGTGGCCATAAATGTGGCCGCACGCTTCTCGGAGCATTGTTTTATAGTCTCTGTATTCTGGCTGTTGATGGGATTATATGGCACTAGGGGCAGTTTGTGGGTGTATATATGTATATACATATATATAAAACATATATATGTGTTAATTTGAGTTAATAGTTTCCTGTTGGGGTGAGATGCCAAGAAGTTGTATATCTGGATCATATGGGGAGTTCTATCCTAATTTTTTTGAAGAACTATATATTGCCTCCTATATAGTTTGAATGAGATGGAATTTTCACCAACAGTGGATGAGGGTTCCTTTCTCACCACAATCATGACTATAGGATAACATTGGCTTTGCCCTTGCTGCAGGGAACTTAGTTTACCTTAAAGCAATGTCCTTTCTGTATGGCCACAGGAAGACAGTTAATATTAAACTTTGTAACTTGGGAGTTGATTGACTCCAAAAATATTTACTCCTGGGCATCTGTTTTCTTGATTCTGTTGCCTTTAGTCCCTAACACCCCAAAATCAGGGTCCTGACAAGGGATGGAATGGACCCAGGCAAAGCTGTGTGCTACCCTGGCATCAAAATGGGCCAGGCCAAAATGCCACAATACTCAACTATAACTTGAGAACATGGTCATAGACAAATGCTGTCATGATCCAAAAATAATGACGAGACTAGGACCCTGCTGGGGTTCGGAAGACAAACCTGACCCTAGCACTGGGGTCTAGAAAATAGAGTGAGATATCCTCAGAAAGAACCAAACTTTAAGTTTGATACATCTCTTACTGTGCTCATACAGAATAACATTGCTAGAAATATTTGAAGTAGATTTGCTACAACTATTAAAGTAGATTTGCTACAACTATTTAAGTAGATTACTAGCTGAGGGAGGAAGAAAGGGACACACCCTGACACACCCTTGTTTGGACCCCACCCTTGAGCAGATCTCCTAGTAATCTGGAGTAATCTCCTTAGATGAGATTTTTGTTAATCTCCTCTAGAAATGGTCTTACCCCTCTTTGTTGATTTGTTAATGTCAACCCACCTTTGTGTCACAGCCCTATGAATGCTATATAAACTAAAACTGTGGGGAAAGAGAGGAAGACAGCAGAGACAGAAGAAGAGGCAACAGGACACAGGCAGAGGCAGCAGGACACATACAGAAGAAGACACAGCAGGGAGAAGACACAGAGGCAAGACAGAAGAAGCAGAAGTAAGACAGAAGCAGCAGAGAAGACACAGTAGTGGAGAGAGAAGACACAGGAGTAGGAGTGAAGACACAGAAGCAGAGACAGAAAGAGGTCGAAAGAGACCAGAGGAGAGACTACAGAAACAGACACAGACAGACAGAAGAGAGCACAGTGGCACACACAGAAGCAGAGCACAAGGAGGAGCCATCCCAATCCGGTTCATACACAGTGGCTGGAGAGCACCAAACGCGAGCATTGCGCGTGTGAGAGAATCACCCTGAGAGCCCGTGAACAACAGAACTACACACCACACACATCATATCACACCCTCCCGCGCATATGCATTCTTTGTAATTTTTACAGTGGTATATCTGGGTCATATGGGTGTTCTATCCTAGTTGTTTTAGAGAACAACATATTGGATTCTATAGAGTTTGAATAAGATGGGATTTATAGATATTGTATGGATATAGATATTATAGATATTAGTGCTTATAGATATTGGATATTAGATCATTATGTGAGATGTTGTGCACAAGGATTTCTCCCATCCAGTTGGGTGTCTTTTTAATGAAAATATTTGTTATTTCATCATGCAGAAGCGTTTAATTTGATCTAGTTCCATTTTTTTGTCCTCCTTGATTTTGTGAGCATATCATTGAAAACATCTCTTAGATCTGCTTCTTGTTGAGCTATATGTTGTACTGAATATATCCAATGGATTTCCATGGGTGCATTCGGCTCTATAAATCAGGATTGATTCTTGCCCTCCAAGGGACGAGAGGATAGCTTCTAAACATTCCCGATTGGCTCCACCCAGCTACGGTCTCTGAAAACTAAAACAAAAGGCAAGGTACATCTGGTGTGAGGGTGTCTGGATTGAACTCAGGAGCATCATTCTTCTCCACAGGTCAGGATTTAACTCTGCCTGCAAAGACCAGGAATTTCTACACCTCTCCATAAATCACTGTAAACAAAGACATCCTAACTGTAGGTTCCTAGTCACACAACCACACACAATAAATAATTCCAAACTGCTGGGGTCACAATGTTAAATAAATGCAGAAACACATCAGACTTAGTAAGCGAAAATGCTAGTCTGGTAAGTAATAATGAGATTAAGAAAAACTCTCTGATAAGGAATTTAAAACAGATTTGTTGAGGTTGCATAAAGAGTTTAAATAAAAATGAAACAGAGATCCAATAAAACACAAGAGGATGCATATAAGAGCAGAATTGAAGGAAATGCAAATTAAAAAATAAGCAAAAGTGACAGATCAATAGGTTCATAGAAAGCATTTGACAAGATCCAGCACTCATATATTATTAAAAACTCTCAAAAATCTGAGTAAAAATAACTTTCTCAATGTAGTCAAAACTACCAACCACAAGCCCACAGTAACTATTATTCTTAATGGAAAAAAAATAAAAGCCTTTCTTCTAAGATCAGCTATAAGACAAAGTAGGCCAACTCTAACACTATACTACTGGAAGTACTTGCCATAGCAGTCAGGCAAGTAAAAGATATCAAGGGTATCCAGATAATAGAGAAGTCAAGCTTTCACTCTTTGCAGATGACATGATCCTATACTTAGAAAATTCTAAACACTCTACAAAAAAAGCTCTTAGAAACAATATGTTTGTATAGTAATATGGAAGATTTAAAAATTGATACCCTGGGGCTGAGTTATAGCACAGCACGTACGGTGTTTGCCTTGCAAGTGGCCAACCTGGGTTCGATTCCCAGCATCCCATATGGTCCCCTCAGCACCGCCAGGGGTAATTCCTGAGTGCAGAGCCAGGAGTGTCCCCTGTGCATCGCCGGGTGTGACCCAAAAAGCAAAAAAAAAAAAAATGATACCCAACAGTCTATATATACAGATAATGTATATGTAACTTTCCTATATACAGATAATGAAAAAGGAAGACATAATTTTAAAAGTATCCCCTTTACAATTGTACTTCAGAAAACCAAGTACCTTGTAATCAGGTTTTTTTTTTTTTTTGCTTTTTGGGTCACAGCCAGCATTGCACAGGGGTTACTCCTGGCTCTGCACTCAGGAATTACTCCTGGCAGTGCTGGGGAACCATATGGGATGCTGGGAATCGAACCTGGATCGGCCGTGTGCAAGGCAAATGCCCCACCCATTGTTCTATCACTCCAGCCCCAATACCTTGTAATCAGTTTAACTAAAGAGTTGAGGGCCTTATACGAAGAAAACTACAAAACACTTATTCAAGAAATATGAGGACAGAAGTAAATAGACACACATCCCCTGTTCATGGATTGAGAGGATTAGCATTGTCATAATGACAATACACTACAAATTATTATACAAATTCAATGTTGTCTCTATAAGAATTTTAATGGAATTTTTCAAAGGAATAGATAAAACACTCCTGATATTCACTTGGATCAATAAACACCCACTAAATGCTAAAGCAATCTTAAAGACATGTAGTAATGAAATAACATGATATTGGAATAAAGACTAATTGCAGACAAATAGAGTCTAGTTAATGCCATGGAATTGACCTCAAATATATTATTACTTAATATTTAATAAAGGAGCAAGAAATATGAAGTCTAGAAGAAAAGTTCTTCAACAATTGTGGCTGGGAAAGCTGGGCATTACATGCAAAAATATGAATGCAGACCTCTTTCTAACACCAGACGCAAATGTAAAAATAAAATAAACAACTCAATATCATACCTGAATTCACAAGATTCATGGAGGAAAATGCAGGCAGAAACCTATATGACATTGAAACAAAAGACATCTTCAAAGATGAACCACCACCGACCAAGTAGGTGAAAGTGAAGATAAACTAAAGGGAATACAGTAAACTGAGAAGGTTCTGCACCTCAAAAGAAATGGCTTACAAGAAGCAAAAGAATGGAAATAGAAAACTTTATGTATCCAGTGGCCATCTGATAAGGAGTGTATATCTAAGACATAGAGGACACTTGAAGAACATTACAAGAAAATATCATCCAACCCAATCAAAACAATGGGGAGAAGAAATGAACAGATAGTTCCTCAAAGAAGAAATACAAATGGCCAAAAGACATATCTCTACTTATCATGAAGAAACAGATCAAAACAATAGTGATATATCATCTCACACCAATGAGACTGGCACACATCTACAAGAACAACCAGCTCTGGTGCCATTGCGGGGAAGAAGCGGCTATCATTGATTGCTTGTGGGAATGCCTTTTGGTACAACCTTTTTGGAAAACATGGCAATTCCTCAAAAAATTAGAAATTGAGCTTCCATATGACCCAGCAAGTTATCTTTGAAAATGTACCTTGGAGGCCAAAAAATTCACATCAGAGATGTCATGTGCACTTCTATGTTCATTGCAATACTATTATTCACAGTTGCCAGAATCTGGAAACAACCTGAGTACCTGGGAATAGATGACTGTTTAATGAAACTGTGATACATCAACACAACGGTATGCTATGCAGCCATGAGGAAAATTAAAGTAATGAAATTTGCTTACAAATAAATGGACTGGAGAATATCATTCTGAGTGAAATGAGTCAGGAGAGGTACAGACATGTAATGATTGCAGTCACTTGTGGGATATAAAAGACACTATGAGACGAATAGCCAAGAACAGTAGAAACTAGGGCCAGGAGGACTCATCCATGGTTGGAAGCTTCCCCAAAGTGGTGGACAGATGGACAGTTAGGATAGACAAGAAACCACTATGACAATGGTAGTTGGAAATGATCACTCTGAAAGCAAGTAAAAGAAAAGATATCATAATCATTCATACCTGTATTGCAAATCATAATTCTCAAGGGGAGAGAGAAAGGAAGAGGAAGAGGAGGAGATGGAAAAGGAGGGGGAACAGGGGAAGGGAAAGAAAGAAAACTGTGCACCACAGAGGGAGGCTGGAGGAGTGGTGGGAGGGAAGTAGGGGACACTGTTGTTAGGAAATGTGTACGGTTGAAGAGATGGGTGTTGGAACATTGTATGATTGAAAACAATAAAAAGTTTTGAAACTGCATCTTATGATAGTGATTTGGTAAAAACAATTTGAATTAAAAATATATATGAAATAGACTATGGTGAAATTTTGTTCACTTTAAATTAATTCTGTGAATGGTGTGAGATACGGTTACAATTTTATATTTTTTATTTTATTCTGTAATTAGTGAATCACCATGTGGGTACAGATACAGATTCACACATTTTAGAACTTGTTTTTCCCTCATACAATGTTCACAAACACATCCCTCCACCAGTGCCAATTCTCCACCACAAATAAACCCAGATCCCTCCACCCTAATCCCATCTCCCACCCACCCCACCCTGCCTCTGTGGCAGGGTATTCCCTTTTGTTTTTGTTTTTTTTTTCTTTTGGGTCACATCTGGCGATGTATTGGGGTCACTCCTGGCTCTGCACTCAGCAGTTACCCCTGTTGGTGCTCAGGGGACCATATGGGATGCTGGGAACTGAACCGGGGTCGGCCATATGCAAGGCAAAGCCCTACCCGCTGTGCTATTGCTCCAGCCCCAGGGGTTGAGTTTGATCTCTTTTGATCTCTCTCACTCTCCAATTGGGTGTTGTGGTTTGCAATAGGGGTATTGAGTGGCCATTGTGTTCAGTCACTAGTCTACTTTCAGCATGAATCTCCCTTCCTGAGAGAGATCTCCAACCTCATTTTACTTGGTGTTCCATTCTCTATCTGAGCTGCTGTTTCCCCCAGCAAGTGAGACCAGCTTCCAAGCCATGGAGCCAACCTACTGGAAAAATCCCAAGTGCCCGAGAACAGATGACTGGTTAAATAAACTCTGGTATATCTATACAATGTAATACTATGCATCTGTTAGAAAAAAATGGAGTCATGAACTTTGCATATAAATGGATCAACATGGAAAGTATCATGCTAAGTGAAATGAGTCAGAAAGAGAGAGACAAACATAGAAAGATTGCACTCATCTGTGGAATATAAAATAACAGAATAGGAGACTAATATCCAAGAATAGTAGAAACAATTTTATATTTTTTTAAGTGAGAGTATCTAGTTTTCAAAACACTTTCTGTTTTAGAGACTGTCCTTGCTCCACACTTTATGTCTTAGATCCTTGTCATAGAATGATTGATCAAGAATCTAGGACTTTAACTCAGCAGTCTCAATTCTTTTTCATTTGACTGCAAGTTTAATTTTAATACAGTATCATGTACCTTGGATTATTATAGCTTTACATTGCAATTCAAAATCCACAAGCACAAAACCTTCCATCTTTTCTCCTAAAAATTACTTTTGTGACTTCCAGTATTTTATGGTTCTATTAAAATGTTAGTTGAGCTTGTTGCAAGTCTTTCAAGATTTTCACTGGAATTTTAATGCTTTTTCATTGATCTATGGAATGCTTTGTGTGAGGAGGTCATATTGAAAATGATGGCTCTTCTAATCCACGACCAGGGAATGTCTTTCCATTTATTGGCATCTTCTTCTAGTCTTTTTAACAGCGATTTAAAGTTTCTGTTATACAATATCTTACCTACTTGTTGATTCTAACCTACTTCAATTAGAATTAGACATTACTGTTTAAGGGATTGGTCTTTAAATTTCTTTCTCTTCTCATTCATTCTTAGCATATAGAAGTTCCTCAAATTTTTGTGAAGTAATTTTTTATCCTGCTACTTTACTGCTTTGGTCTATTGTTCCTAAGTGCCTTTGGTGTAATATTTAGGGATTTCAATCTATATTATTACTTATTCTACAAATAATAACATATTTTTCAACAGAGTTCATTTAATATCTTTTTCTTGTCTGATTGCGTCTCAAGGTCTTCCAAAACCATAGTAAGAATATTAATGACAGTCTATGTTATTGTCTTATAACTTATCTGAGGGGTAAAGACTTCAGATTTTTACCACTGAGCATGATATTGTAAAACAGTCTATTATAGATTGCCACAATTATGTTGAAGCATGATTATTCTTTCCCTACATTTTCAAAGTTTTTTTTAAATCATGAAAGGGCATTATATCTTGAAGCTGTTAGTATGTTGAACTATATTTGTATCACTGTGAATTCCACTTGATCATGGCTCCTATTATTGTGTGTAGCTAGAGTTTGGAAAAAAAGAATGAAAACTGAGTATTCATGTGCATAGAAACTTAAGGAGAACCCTATAGTATGGATAACTGCCATGGGGATATGGAGATAGAAAGAATGAAATGATGAGGCATAAGCTCAAGACAGGAACGTTGGAAAATATTAACATTGTAAGGTTAAGAATAGGAGTATAGGGCTGGGGAATAGCACAGTGGGTAGGCTGTTTGCCTTACACGCGGCTGACCCAGGTTCTATTCCCAGCATCCCATATGGTCTTCTGAGCACTGTCAGGGATAATTCCTGAGTGAAGAGCCAGGAGAAACCCCTGTGCATCGCCGGGTGTGACCCAAATAGCAAAAAAAAAAAAACAATAAAGAATAGGAGTATATAAGCACTGTTAGGTTAAGAACACCACTCTTAAGAATACCATTCTTAAGAATACCACTATGACTCTTTCATATAGTGCTGGAAGTACTAGCAATAGCCATTAGGCAAGAAAAAGATGTTAAGGGCATTCAGATAGGAAAGGAAGAAGTCAAACTCTCACTATTTGCAGATGATCTGATACTATATCTAGAGAAGTCTAAAAGCTCTACCGAGAAACTCTTAGAAACAATTGACCTGTAAAGTCAAGTCGCAGGTTATAAAATCAATACCCAAAAAACCATGTCCTTCCTATATGCAAACAGTGAGACCGAGGAAAGGGACATGAAAAAAGCAATCCCATTTACAATCGTGCCCCAGAAAATCAAATACCTCGGAATCAGCTTAACTAAAGAAGTAAAGGACCTCTACAAAGAAAACTATAAAACGCTACTCCATGAAATAAAAGAGGTCATGAGGAAATGGAAACATATCCCCTGCTCATGGATATGGAGAATCAACATTGTCAAAATGGCAATACGCCCCAAAGCATTAAACAGATTTAACACGATCCCTATTAGGATACCCATGACATTCTTCAAAGAAATGGATCAAGCAATCCTGAAATTCATATGGAACAAGAAACACCCACGGATAGCTAAAACAATTCTTGGGAAAAAGATGATGGGAGGCATCACCCTCCCCAACCTTAAACTTTACTACAAAGCGGTAGTCATTAAAACAGCATGGTACTGGAACAAAGGCAGAGCCGCAGACCTATGGGACAGAGTCGAATATCCCTACACACAGCCCCAAATGTATGATCACTTAATATTTGATAAGGGGGCAAGAAATGTGAAGTGGAGCAAGGAAAGCCTCTTCAACAAATGGTGCTAGCATAACTGGACAACTACATGCAAAAGAATGGGCTTAGACCTCAACCTGACACCATGCACAAAAATCAGATCAAAATGGATTAAAGACCTCAACATCAGACAAGAATCCATAAGGTACATCGAAGACAAGGTCGGCAAAACCCTGCATGATATTGAAGCTAAAGGTATCTTCAAAGAGGACACAAAACTAAGCAATCAAGTAGAAACAGAGATAAATAAATGGGACTATATTAAACTGAGAAGCTTCTGCTGCACAAAAGACAAAGTGATCAGAATACAAAGGCAATCTGCAGAATGGGAAAGGATATTCACTCAATACCCATCTGATAAAGGGTTGATATCAGGGTATATAAAGCACTGGTTGAACTCTACAAGAAGAAAACATCCAACCCCATCAGAAAATGGGCTGGAGAAATGAATAGAAACTTTTCAAAAGAAGAGATATGAATGGCTAAAAGGTACATGAAAAAATGCTCTGCATCACTGATCATCAGGGAGATGCAGATCAAAACAACTATGAGATACCACCTCACACCACAGAGAATGTCACACATCCAAAAGAACAAAAGCAACTGCTGTTGGAGAGGATGTGGGGAGAAAGGGACCCTTCTACACTGCTGGTTGGAATGCCGACTGTTCCAGCCCCTTAGGAAAACAATATGGACGCTTCTAAAAATTAGAAATTGAGCTTCCATTCGATCCAGCAATACCACTTCTGGGAATATATCCTGGAGAAACAAAAAAGTATAGTCGAAATGACATCTGCACTTATATGTTCATCGCGGCACTGTTTACAATAGCCAGAACCTGGAAAAAACCCCAGTGCCCAACAACAGATGACTGGTTAAAGAAACTCAGGTACATCTATACAATGGAATACTATGCAGCTGTTAGAAAAGATGAACTCATAAAATTTGCATATAAGTGGATCAATGTGGAAAGTATTATGCTAAGTGAAATGAGTCAGAAAGAGAGGGACAGACATAGAAAGATTGCACTCATTTGTGGAATATAAAATAGCAGAGTAGGAGACTAATACACAAGAATAGTAGTACATAATACCAGGAGGTTGACTCCATAGCTTTGAAGTTGGACTCACACGCTGGGGGAATGTCATACCGAATAGAGAAGGGAACACCAAATAAAATGTGATTGGAGATCCCTCGTGGTAAGTGAAATACATGCTGAAAGTGGACTAGTGACCAAACATGATGGACACTCAATGCCCCTACTGTAGACCACAACACCCAAAAGGAGAGAGAGAGAACAAATTGGAATGCCATGCCACAGAGGTGGGGTGAGGTTGGGGGACAGGACTGGGGGGTGGGAGGGATACTGGGTTCAGTGGTGGTTGAGAATTAACACTAGTGGAGAGATTAGCTCCCGAACACTGCATGAGGAAAAAACAAGCACGAAATGTATGAATCTGTAACTGTACACTCACAGTGACTCACTAAATAAACAATAAATAAAATTTTAAAAATACCAGTATAAGAAGTCACAGTGACTAAATGGAAATATACTAGAAAAGGAAATATGATGATCATATTATTATACTAACTGTTTCAAAGAGAGAAGAATGAAGAAAATTCAAGGAAGTAGTTGTTCATACTGACCAATTGGTAGGAAAGTGTCAAAAAAGACTAAGAACTTTTCACATCATTTCTTCAAAACATGAGTAGGATTTAGCTATCAAGGTATAGGGAGGAAAAGGGAATAGATGTAATGAAGAAAAGAAAGGGAAACCCAGCACAGTGTACAGGGCTATTAATCATAAGTCATATGTAATATCATTTGTCCAAATTCATTCAATACAGCCTATCCAAAGAGTTAACAAATACTCTAGCTATTCAGGAAATATTCCTTTGAGTACACTAGAGATTAAGGGGAAAAAGAGGGCTGGAAACAAAAACCTAATATTACTGGCATTGCTGAAGTCACCCACTAGTCTTGCCAATTGCCATGTTCCCTCTACCCATTTGTTTTTGCTTGTTACTGTTTTTCTTTTTCTTTGATTTGGATTTGGGGACATGCCCAATGATGCTCAATGATATCCCTGGCCCTCTGATTTCATGTTGCTCCAAGAAGATCTCAGAAAATGAATTCATGGAGGAATAGAACCGAGGACTCTTGCATGAAAAGTATGTGTTTAAGTTTTGAGTTATCTCTATGACTCATGTATATGCACACTAACCTAGAACTAAGATATGTGCAGACTGAGAGCTCACACTGAGGTGCTGGTGCTTCAAGAATGCTCCATGTGTCTGGCTGCCCTATGGGAGCCTATGGTATGGAGATTCGGGGTTGCCTAGCAGAAACTCCTCACAGGCCAGATTTCTCTTCTCCAGGAAGCTGGATCACTCTCTACGGTTCACCAGCCCAGGCCTTCTCTGGTCAGAGGCACTACGGTTTTCGATGCTCAGGAAGCAGAGTCCTTGTGCGGATACTTGCCTGGTTTTATGCAGGGGATGACACAGATCATCTATGTCTCATGGGGTCAAAGGTTTTCTGACCTGTGATTTGGCTCAAGCCTGGTTCTTTTCTTTGGCAGGGGAGGCACCTTCCAAGTGGTTCTCAGTAAGCCCAGTTGCCTTCCTAATGATTCGTGTCCAGTTGACTAAAGATTTCAAAATGCTTATCTGAGAAAGTGGTGTTGCTCAGGCCCTGCATGATGTAGACAATAAGGGCCACTCAGGCAGTGTCCAGGGCCTCCAAGGCTGCAGCACACAATACTCAGAGGACCATGAGCTGCAAAGAACTGAACCTCAATTGTATGCAAGACACATGCCTTAACCCCGGAACAACACCTCTGGACCTTTCAAACTAGTTATTAGCAAACATTTGTGGACAGAAAACTTATAGGTAAGCTCCTGGAAAGCAGGAAGCACTTTGGCTATTTTCCATAAAGTTAATTAGCAGATTGGAGGGGAATTTGAAGGACTATTGCTATGTGTGATATGTGAGTGACTAAATGTTGAAACACTGCACTCCAGTAGAAGTAGTGATGCTAGAACCTCTGCTGAGAGCCCAAAGTACCTGTCCCATGCCTTTGCTGAGTATCTACAAAGATGCAGTTTAATTAACCCTGGTCTAGCCAAGCCTTCTGGGAACTGAAGCCCTTCCCCTGTTCATGCAAACTGCGGCTTCTGTGTGGCAGTGGTTAATCTAATCTCTTCCCTTACTTCCCATTTGACTCTTCGCTTATGTGACACTGTATCCCCAAACTGAGTCCCTGGTACCACTGCCTCCCCCTCTGCAGCCCATACTCCTAGAGTTTTTACGTTTCTTATGGGATTGTTACTCCTCAAAATGAAGCTGGAACACAGATGTGGGTAGGAGATCAGTAGATAGGAGCACACATCTAATCGATGGTGCCTAGGAGCAGAACTGAAATGAACCCCATTCCCACCCCTCCACGCAGAAATCATTTGAAAACCACTTACATTTCCCTTCAAAAAAGGACTCTGAAGCTAATTCCTTGGGTTATTTTAAGATCTCTCCACATTTCCCTTCTCCATACAATGCTATCTCTCCCCTAGGCTTCTGCTCTATGAACTTTCCCAGATGGAAACTCTCAGGCCTGTGCCATGCTCAACCAGCCACAGATTCAGAACTTGCTAGGATTATCAGGACCTCTCCTCTAGTAGGTCTTTTCCATCTGCACCAAGTGCCACAGTTAAAATCAACCATCCAGCCATCCGCTGTGCTTTTTGACTCTCAGGCTTGAAGGTAACATCTGCTGCTACCACCATCTCCTATAGCTTGATCCTGAGTCTTTATTTTCAGACCTTCCTTTCTGTCCAAAGAAATCAGCCCTTTCTCATGATACTCTCCCATATTTTTCCATTTCCCTTCTTCCAGCCTCCAAATCCCATGACTCCACTCAATAGACCCAGGAAAAATAGACCACAGTGGGGCAGGGGAGTATCCCAGCTTGAGTATAAGGAGATGAGCAAAGCAGGTTCCCCCATTACCTCTCCATCTCCTGGACATAGGATGGTATCATTCATGTAAAAGGTGAAGTTTTCTGTTTTGTTTCCCAATTCTTCAAACTAGGGATACAAAACGATATTAGTAAAAATTGGTTTGTTTGTTTGCTTGATTTTTTCCCTGAAGTTCTTCTTTCTGATAGAATCCTGTAGTGGGAAAGCTTGGAACATAAATTCAGTGGCACTAATCATCACCCTTTCTTTTGCCACTTGCCAACTGATTTTAAAAAGGCAAATCCTTTACTTCCCTAGAACTGATCACTGACAGAAATTCATGCCCCTTCTCTGACGGACCACTGAGAGATACATGAGATAAACTTGTCTAAGCTCCCTGTATGACTTGTTGGTATTTTGGCAATGCTGACCTCATGGTGGGCATCTGTACTATCCTGAGCTTCCGTCCTCAAATGACTTTCTCCCAGCAAATAGAAGGGCAGCGAACCCTGCAATTCTATGGACTGTATAGTTTTAATTCTAGATATATCTACCAATGGGCTATACTCCCTCCTTCTATATTGAGGTCCTATCAAGGGAACATGAGCACATTCTTTTCACTTATCCTATGCACTAGATTATATTTCCATAGTGATATATATATATATATATATATATATATATATATAACTGGTTATTTTACCATGTTGTTCCACAGGGCATAAGTGAGCTTCTCATTGGCTATCATATTGAGGTGTAGGCAGTCAGGAGAGAGGAAGAATTTATAATTAGTTGATCTATTCTGCAAGAGAAAAATAGATTTCCTCAAACTCCTGTTTGTTTAGAAGGTGAAGGGGGTTTCATAGATGACTGACTCCTGGGATTTCCCACTCTAAATCCTCTTTCCCATCTGTGCAATCCCAGATAATGTTTCCTTTAATGCCCGATTCTCTAACTTGTGAGATCACAGAAATCCCTTAAAATCAATAACCTTAAGTAACTCCAAGACCCTGACATCCTTTCTCAACCAACTGGCCAGATCTTATGAGCTTCTTGGTTGAAAGAAAGAGACCTGGCATGGGCAAAAGCATGCCACAGCAGTCTGCTACCAGGAAACAGTCCTGCTCACTTGGGTCACTCAAATGTGTTCCAAGCTTCATTAACTTCTCTCTCTGAGGAAAGGTCCTTGGGGGGGATCCTGGCTCAAGGAACCTATTCAAGAGTCCTTTTTTAAAGGTGGCAGGCCATGGTTTATGTGCAATCTGGATACCTAGTTGCCTCCTAAATGTGCCAGGTGGGGTGGAGCGGAGGAGAGACAAAAATAATGATGAGCACCCCAGGCACACTCCAATCTTGCCTTTCTGTCTCTTACTTCTTTTGTGGTTTTAGGCAGGACGTAAATTTAGACAAGACCAAAATTATAAAAAATATCCTCAAAAGACAAGGTGATATGAAAACACCATGGCTTATGATGTAGCAGATGCTTAGTTGAGACCATTGTCAGTAGAGATGCAAACTCCACCCGTGCCACCTCTAGGAGCCTCCAGAAGCTGTGCCAGCAAACTAGCATCTGGAATTTCCCAGTTGGGAACAAATTAGTATGTGCAAATTGGAATTTCTGCCTTGCCTATCCATCTCTGAGGACACCCCTTGTAGGCAGGTCCTTGGACCCCGTGAAGTTGTCAGACACATACAAGAGTGGCAGGATGAATGGTTTCATATAAGAAAGGCTGCAGCACCACAGTGAAGTCATCTCGCTTGTCATAGCGGCCCGACCAAACCAAATTAGTCAACTTGTTCTGGAACACAGAGATAAGCAAGTCTGGCATAGGCCCTACACAGACCTGGGCCCCAGTGGGGCAAGGAGAGTAGCCTCTTCCCCCTGGACAGCCAGAGTGACTCAGCCCACATCTGGAGAAGGTGAATTTCCATCTCCCTGATAGGTGACTTTCTGGAGTTCTGTGGACAGTATGGGCGACACTATTATTGGAAGTAGCTACCAGCTCTGATGGGCCAGGCATCAAGTCCCATGGGACCCAAAACAGGAGAAGGTCTCAGGTGGCTCTAAGCTGGGGACCTGTAGCCCGTCTGGGCAGAAGGTGTGAGGGACCGCTGGAATTCAGGGTTCGGGGAAGGAAAGGAACACACTGGGATGCTTCAGGTTACCCCCACTCCTGGACAAGCACAAGATGAACCATAAAGGCTGTGCACCTGGATTGCTCTGAGATGCCTCCAGCTGAGGAGGTAGAGGCACATTGGAGGAAAAGAATAAAGGGCCCACCTGGAATGCTGCATAACTCTGAAACCACTGAGCACCACATTTCTAGAATGTCTCCCCATGAAAACCCTGAGCTGGTTTGTTAAGCAAGGGAGACGTGCTGAGTACCCAGAATGATGCTCATCTTTCTCTTACCTTATAGGCCATGGCCATTTCCTCCACCTTGGCCAAGTCAGCGTCGCCGACGTCTGGACTGTAAACGCATGGACATTTTTGACTGTACAGAGGGGTCCAGGAGGAAACAGAGAAAAGCTCTGCTCAGAGTCTGATTCTGCTACATGTGGGTGGGCTAGGTAGTGATGTTGCTGATCCCTCCCCTTTATCCCTAGTTTGGGAACAAAAGTGTCATGCATTTTGACACTTGCGTTCTGAGTGAAGAATGTGAGATCCATAGAGAGGATCAGGTGTAATGAAGCAAGGATTCAGACCTAAGGGTGTAAGAGTACATTTTTTTTCTATTTACAGAATTCCAGTGCTTGCAGGACCTGTGTCTAAAATAAATTTGCATAGGCTAGTAGACTATTAGAACAAAAATTCATGTTCCATTTTGAAAAGGTAAATAAAGCAAGTCCTGGTATCTTGATGGTGGAATCACCCTCACATACACTCTTGGTTTAAACTTTTAAAAAGTGGGAGGGGGGATGAAGACCAGGCTGGGTAATGTCAAGGGCTCTGCATCAAACTCAGGATTCCCTTTTCTGCTCCCCAGGTTGGGAGTGGACCTTATATGCAAAGAGGGGAAGGACACTAGCCTTCCCAGGTTGCCTTTGCCCAGCCCTGACGTGGACCCTGAATACTAAAGAAAGGCCAGGCAGGCAATATACTGGGAGCTCTGAATCGAACTCTGGGTGGCAGTTTTGCCTGTAATGACAGTAAAAACAAATACGGGGAATACAGGTCCAAAGCTTGCCTCAAGCAGTGGGTGTAGAGGGAAGTTAGAACAGAGAAAGGGCCACTATAATAATGATAGCTGGAAATGATCACTCTGGATAAAAGGTGTGTACTGAAAATATGTGAAGAACAGATATGATAACTTTTCAACACCTATACATCAAACCTTAAAGCTCAAAAGGAGAGAGAGCGTGAGAGAGACACAGAGAGAAACTGAGACAGAGTGAGACTCAGAGACAGAGAGTAAGCAAGAATAAAAGAGGCTGGACAAGAATAAATGGCAGACTGGACAAGGGAGGATTTTCATGAGGGAAACAGGGGGCATTGCTGATGGGAAAAGTACATTGAAGGTTGGAATATTGTGCAACTGGAACCCTATCATGAACAACTCTGTACCTGATTATCTCAAGCAACAGTCATAGAATCTATTAAATATAAAGAGGAATCTGGAAAGTACTGGAAAGAGCACCTGGGGCTGTTCTCTGAAACCACTCAGTGGGCACAGAAGGAAGGAAAGGAGAAAACACACCCTGTATGGAACAGAGGAAAGGAGACCCTCCCCACAGGGTTCCCCATGTCCCTTCCCAGTTCACAATTCATAAGGCCAGTGCTGATGATAGAGTCTTGCTCTGCTACTATGATTTAGGTACCTACTGGTTTCTTTAGCTAGAGGTCAGGGCAACCATGGTGACCACCTCCCTGCAAGCAGTGCTCCTTGAACAACCTAATTGTAGACTTGATCCCATAGAGAACATGAGCCATGAAACACACTGTGGTTCAGGCTGCAGCGGCCAGAGCAGCATGATAGCAGGGATAAGATCATAGTAGACTAGGAGAGAGTAGGAGCAAGATCAAAGGTGAGAGCAGAGTTAAAGCACAGGACAGGGCCAGGGTGAAGGCGGCATTCTAGCAAGGGTGAGAGATGTGGTGAACACTAACACCAATCCTGCCAGTGAAGTAGACCTTGCCTACCGGTAAGTAGGATTGCAAATTGGTGGTTCGGTGAGAAATGTTTGCCGTCTGATCATGGGATCCATAAAGTACAACAGGTTTACCAGAGATCTGGGCACCTAGAAACAAGGCTGCAAGTGAGACATACACAGTTTTGCCTTCCTTCTCAGACTCCAATGTGGAGAAATAGCGCTGGAGTCCTTGGAACTATCCAGGCTGGGTTTGCTGGAGTGTATTTCTTGTGAGACCTCTTCAGAGGCTCAGCCTACGGGTTCGGGAGGTCTTGAAATACTCCTGTCCCTGGAACATCCTAGGAGGCCGACTATGGCAATCAGGGTGGAAGTGCGAAAATTCAGCTCCCTTTGGTCAGCATTAGGTGATCCTTTTACAGGCCTCGGATAAAATGTACTATTTCCCTCTAGCACAACATGAAATCAGCTCTGCTAGGAAAACCTAGGACTTTGCAGTGCCAAGAGGTACTTGGGAATCAAGAGTGGTCCTTGAACAAGTGATTGCTTGGGGATAAAATGTTCATGGTGAGGGTGAAAAGGATGGCTTCAGACAAAACCTGTTCAGAGTGTAATGTCCAGGCTTAAGGGCCACATAATTGTAACCAAAAAACAGCCATCAGGAGGGTGGATGAATACTAATCACAGTGCCATCTATTCATCAATACTAGATGCTACTGGGATGGCTGATTCCAAAAGGAATGAGTCTCCTCTGAAGTTGACTCAAGCCTCTTCAACAGAATGATCTCAGTTCTGTGACTTTTTCTTTCAGGAAAGGGAGACCCCTGCCATTCCTCCACATCACCAATGAATAGCTGTGTGCATCTTCCAAAGACCTACACCTACATTATCTTGCAGGAAATCCAGGCCAGCACGAATACTTTTCTCAAATTCTTCTGCAGAAAGTTTCTCCTGTTCAGAGACAGGGAAGGCTCTCAGTTAGAGAAGATTGGGAGCAGCTATAGGCCTCCCAGACCTCCTGATTCTAAGGAGTTTCTCCCTTGAGAGTCCTATAATAACCAATTATTCATGTTATCATTGGAAAGAATGATTGAGCACTGACTGTTGCCTAGATACAGTGCCAAGTAGACTGAGACCTCCTGCCACAACTGTATTTCCAAAGCAGACAGTGGAGTGACCTCCTCTCAGCTGCCGGACTTTAGTGCCTTCTGTTTCTCCATTCTCAGAGTAAGAGACCAAAATAGAAACACTATTCATCTGACACATCACACACACAACTTGAGACCTGATGGTGAGGTCAGCAACATGGGTGCTGTAGGCAAAGTTGTGTGTTCATGCAGCTGGTATGAATTGAATATGACCCCACACTCTTGATTATATGGTCAAGATTAATGTTGGTTCTAGGAAATATAATAAGAAGACCCCAAAAGCCCCAAGATCAAAACCAGGATCTGTGAGGAGGCCTGGCCTTGCTCTCATTACCTCATTGTTGCAGAATTCACACAAATCCTGGTATCCAATCATCACTGTAATGAGCTTCCAAACTGTCTTGAAATTTACTTGCTATCCAGGGAGATAAAGGGATGATTTCCCATAAACATTGAGCAAATCCACCGGTGCACCAAGAAGTCTATATAACCTTTGTTAAATAAGACTTATTTGAGAATTGAAATAATGGAAATGGAATATTAAGACTTGATGGAATATGAATGGTTCGTTTAGAAATGACGAGAGCTTAGCATCAGGAATGATTTTAACGTAATTGTGAAGTTAACATACCATATTAATTGAAATAACTTTGACTTACCAATAGATGAATTCTTGGTATCAGATTCCTGCTTTGTTCTGCTAAGGTACTGAGGAGACAAATCAGTCCTGTTGCAACAAGCTCACTGACTTTTATACCTAACCTGCCCCAACTGGAATTTCAAAAATATTACAAAACATCACGCTTGTACGATGCTCACCCATGAGGGAACCATCAGAGGAACCGAGGTATGTGGGACCCGTGGCTGAGATCTCCAAGCCTACTCGGTTCAGGACTGGGCCTGCTCCACCCAGATCCCCAGTTCTTCAGTAGCTTGACAGCCACATCCACAAAGTGCCTCTAGCATTAGAGGCTGCCCCCAAAGCCTCCATCCTTCTTGGAGAGCCTAGCAAGCTACTGAAGGTATCCTGCCTGTACAGCAGAACCTGGCAAGCTACCTGTAAAATATTCAATATTCAAGAAACAGTAATGATAACAGGTCTCATTCCCCTGACCCTGGAAGAGCCCCCAGTACAGCAGTGTTGGGAAGGACAAGTAAGGAGTGTCTGCTAATACTCTTCGTGTTCCAGGAACAAGCAGACACCACTGGTTTATACTATCATACGACATGATGAATGGAGACGCTGCTGGTGTCGGCTCAAGCAAATTGATGAGCAATGGGATGATAAGTAATACAAGTTATACACCACTATTTCAGCTGGCACATATGCTGAGGTTCAGGGTTTGCCTGTTCTTCAGAGTTATAACAACATGTAATCTTGGTGAAAGTCAACAGACATTGTGCATAGAGGTCATGTGACATCTTAAAAATTACTACCCTCTCAAATCTCATCTTGTGCACCCCTCTCCCAAATGCCATACCTACTCAGTCCTTCACTGACAGCACGATTACACTTAGCCTCAGAACTGATTTCGTTACCAATACCAGTGGAAAATCCTTTGAGATTACGGTGGTAGAATGCACGAATTATATCTGCCAAAGAGACACATAGAGCTCAGGATAGAAGTGCAGGATATATTCTTTGTCTTGATTCCCCAAGTGGGATGACCCATCCCCTGGGAGAGAGGGGACCCAGTGGCATGGAGAACTCACAACTCCAGGAGAAATGTGCCAAACAGTTGAAATCTGAGTCAAAATAACATTATAAACTTGGCTAGGTACCAAGAAATGGTTCTCATTTACAGTTTTGTTATCCACTATGAACACACATTTACTCTCACGATGCCGGGGGGGTGGTAAGGAAACAAGTAGATAATCTCCAAGTCCTGGTGTTCACTTACTAGGTATCGAGCGCACAGAGTGTACATCATTTATACCTCCAATACTGTAGGGAATGAAAAGTCGATGAGAAACAGAGTCAGTGTCTATGGCTTATCAACGTGCACCCCAGATTGATATATGCCCCCATCAGAATATATCAGACCTATCCCTTAGTGTTTAGAGTATTCTGAGAAAGTTTTATTTACTAAATTTTTCAGATATGCGCCAGATATTATACTGAGGGGCTCATATTTAAGAACCATGTACTCTCTCTCCGAACGATATTACTTCCAAATTCCTAGAGAAAATCCTTTTTTCTCTGAAATGTTGGTTCTTCTCCAAAAAAGAAAAAAGAAAACAATGAAGATTTTGTAGGCAAAGGGATCTGCTATTCTCCACAAAATCAGGAAGGAGAACATATATATGAGCATATAAGCTATGCCTTGATCTCTCTGAACAACCTTATAGTATCAATATCTCCACCTTACAGAGTGGGAAACTAAGGTACATAGGGTCAATTAACTTTCAAAATGAAACCACAAAGGTTTACTAAAATCAGCTCGAATAGGAGACCTCTAGGATTGGCTACTTCTTGCCTACACACTGTTCATTAAATTAAGTGGGAAGGTGAAGGGATGCCTATTATTGTCATCCAAGCCTATTTTCATTTTAATTAGAGTAATCTGGATTTCTGCTCTTAAATATAACCTCCAGACACACTTGAGATTTTTTTCTTTCAAGAATTTTTTTTTTTTGCTTTTTGGGTCACACTAGGCAATGCACAGGGTTTACTCTTGGTTTTGCCCTCAGGAATTACTCCTGGCAGTGCTCAGGGGACCATATGGGCTACTGGGAATTGAATAAGGGTCAGTCATAAGCAAGGCACATGTTCTACCCACTGTATTATTGTTCCAGTCCTCTTTCAAGCATTTTTAATGTGGTTTTGCAATTGTTTATTAAGTCCAATAGTGTTCAGGATCTATTACTAGCTCTGTGATTAGAAGGCACCATAAAATGCTCAGGAAACCATATGTGGGACTGGAAATTTGAACTGTGGTCTGACATCTTCAAATCAAGTGTCTTGTCTCCTGTATTACCTCTCTGGCTCTCTTTCAAGTATTTTAATTGAGTGTGATGTGGGAAGTATAGAGAGCATTTCAGTTTTAATTGGGGCTGAGGTTCAGATTTCCTATTAATTTTTTATCTGCTTCTTTCCTTTAAATATTAACCTCATACTTCAGGCAAACAGATTTTGAGAACGTAGAGTTAACATTTACATCACCAGTAGAACTTTGCAAAAGACGAACCACCAAAGAGCATTAACATTCTTCATTCAATAAATTCTTGGATTTAAGTTTTCTAGGTGTAGAATATAGGTTAGAACTTATTCATCCAGTAGTTCTAAGTGGTGGAGAGTAAAGAGCTAAGTGATATCTTTGTATATAACTCAGTTTTTTCTTTTCATCAGATGATTCAACTTATCTGGGTTGGTGATTGGGCATTTGCTTGATCCTCTGATTCTTTTCCAAGAAAAGTAATTAAATCTTTTGCTGCTTCTAGGTCTTCTTTCTTCCTTCCTTTCTGTTTTCCTTTCCATAATTTCTCCCCTCCCTCTCTCTGCTCCCCTCCCCCTCACCATTTCATCTGTAAAGACGCATACAGCACCTGGTCCAGACAAGGTCAGACCTGAATACCTGAAGAATCTACAGCCAGTATTTGTCAATACACTGGCTCAGCTCTTCACATGCTACTTGTCCGAATGCAAAGTTCCATCCCAATTGAAAACCAGCAGAACTGTTCTGTCGTACAAGAAGAGAGACATCCAGAATATTGGCAACTATCACCCAATCTGCCTCTTATCCATCATCTACAAGTCGTTCACAAAAGTCTTCCTGAATAGATTAGTAAGAACACTAGATGAAGAAAAACCATTCGAGCAAGCCAGGTTCCAAAAAAGATTCAGCACCATCGACCATATCCACACAGTGACCAAGCTCATCGAAATTTTGCAAGAGTTCAAGATGCCGCTCTGTCTAATGTTTGTCAATTTAAAGAAGGCCTTTGATTCTGTTGAGACTGAAATGGTCATTGAAGCCCTAGCCAAAGAGGGTGTTCAAACTCAGTACATCAAGAACCTCCACGAGCTTTATTACAAATTCACCACCAGAATCTCACCATTCTATAAGGAAGTGATCATTGATGTAAAAAGAGGGGTTCTGCAGGGCGACAACTTTTCACCGAAACTCTTCAGTGCCACCTTTGAGAACATCATGTGATGACTGGAATGGGAAGAAATGGGAGTGAAGATAGACACTCAGCAACTCTATCATCTCCACTTTGCTGATGACATCGTTCTCATAACACCAAATATTAGCCAGGCATCACAAATGCTGGCTGACTTCCACTGCAAGTGTGGAAAGGCTGGACTGCAGCTGAATCTCAGAAAAACAATGTTCATGAAAAATGAACTAGTCCCTGACATTTCATTTGCTCTCAATGGAATGAACGTCTCTGAATGCAGCAACTATGTGTACCTGGGTCAAGAACTCAGCTTGAGGAATGACTTGGCCCCAGAACTGCTCAGGAAGAGGAGAGCAGCGTGAAATGCCTTTAAGAGCGTCAAAGAAGTGGTTAAGAGTACAAAGAATCTCCGGCTCTGGGCACATCTTTTTGACTCCACCATTCTTCCTGCACTAACATATGCCTCAGAGACCTGGGCCCTATGAAAACAGGATGAGAACGCTATTCGGGCATCCCAAAGAGTAATCGAAAGATCTATGGTTGGAGTATCACATTTCATTCAAATGAGAGAAGGAATCCGCAGTTCTGACCTCCGTGGACAGTCAAGAATCAGGAGTGCTGTCTCGTTTCCCAAGGCATCGAAAATCAGATGGGCTGGACACATAATGCGATTTAGAGACGACTGTTGTACTAGAGCTGTTACCGACTGGATTCCACGGGATGTCAAAAGACCTAGTGGCTGGTGCATATGCTGCCTGAGCCCATGTGCTGCTTGCGCCCATGTAGCCGAGCACATATGGTGCCCAAGCACGTGTCCCCCTCATCTCCCCTCTTGAAATGTATACTTTCATGCTTTTGTGTTACAGCTCGGATGTGTGTAGAGCTCTCTCCACTCTTGGAGAAGCCCGCATTCTCTCTTGAGCACGGTACTCTTACTATTCTCTCTTCCACTTATCCCTTCCTCCTTCCCTCAAAAAGCCTCTAAATAAAATCTGTTTACTTAAAAAAAAAAAAGACTGAGTGGTTTGCCACCAATGAGATGGTCAGATTTCTTCATCAAACCCTGAATGAACGATTTGAGTCTCTTCCTGTTCCTGGAGTGAGCAGATATCACTGGGCTACACTCGCATATGACAGGGAAAAATGGCACCCGCTCAAGCAAATCAAATATCAACAGGATGGCAATTAATACAAGTGATTAATTAAAGAAAAATATTGATATAAAAATATTGATATAATAATATCAGTAGATGCAGAGAAAGCATTTGTTAAGATGTAGCACCAAGGTATGATAAAAACTGTCAGCAAAATTGGAGTTGAAGGAAATAGTTCAAAGCTATTTACACAACCCCACAGAATGAATTACTCTCAATGAGCAAAAACTAAAACCCTGCCCTCTAATATACGGCACAAGACAAGGTTGCAAACTTTAGCCACTCTCAGTTAATAGAGTGCTGGAAATACTTTCCATAGAAGTCAAGCAAAATAGAGATCGACTGCTGCTCTGGGACCTGGTGCTGTGCTAGCACTTCGCAGTCAACCAGAAAAGAATTTATGATGAGGCAATAAGCAGCTTATTTTAGAAATGTAGGTATGAGCGTGATGGTGGCAGTATTTCCTGGGGAAAAGTTCATTCTTTAAAAGCACAAGTGAGGCAACCATGTCCCCAGACCGTGAACTAAGCTTTTGCCCCACGTCGGCTAATGGGGGAAATATCCTTCCTCCTTGGTTATCTTCCCTCTGGGGGAAGCGGCGTAGTATACGCCATCTTATGGACGTTTAAACAGGTATGAACTTGGTGGCATGGGAAAAAAAAGAAAAAAAATGTGTTTTGAACTTGAAACAGCGGGAAGCTTGGGCAGTCTCAGGTTGGGGTTGGTACCGGCTCCGGCTCGCGCTCCGCTGGGATTCAAACCAGGTGGCCATGCGTTTGCACAGCCGCTCTGCTGCTAAACCACCAACATCCAGAGCCAGCTAGGTTACTCCTGAACCCAGCAAGCGCTCGCAACCATGTCCCCAGGCCGTGAACTAAGCTTTTGCTTTATGCTGCCCCAGGAAGGGAAATAATGAAATTTTCCACTTAAAACTCCATGTACTTAATTACTAAAACACAGAAATCCTAAACCGCATGGCCGCTACTGTGGCCACGCGACCTTTTACCTCCTTATTCTCATTCCTGGAGAACTAATTATCGAATATTTCCTTGTTAATAGGGCCGTATTTTGGGGGGATAAACTCCAAGAAGAATAGTGAGTTCAGTATTGAAACCCCAACAACAATAGTGAGTTTGGGGTTGAAATATGGAATGTAATCAAGATAAAGAGAAAATGAAGTGAATTTTATCAGTTATGCAGGTGGGGGTGGGGAGTGGGGGTGGGAGGAGTGCATTTTTTTTTGGGTGGTGGAATATGGGCACTGGTGAAGGGATGGGTGTTTGAGCATTGTATAACTGAGACATAAGCCTGAGAACTTTGTAACTTTCCACATGGTGATTCAATAAGATAAATTTTAAAAAATAAAAATAAATAAAAGCACGAGTGAGATCCAACAAAAAAAGAAGAAGTCAAGCAAAATAAAGATATCAAGTGTATCCAGGTAGGAAAGCAAGAAGTCAAGCTTTCATATTTGCGAAAGACATGTTACTATACTTAAAAATTCTTAAAGACTACAAAAAATACTCTTAGAAACAATAGACTTGCACAGTAAAGTGACAGTTTACAAAATTAATACCCAAAAGTTCATGGCTTTCCTATATACAATTAATGAAAGAGAAGGAAGGGATACAAAAAAAATTCCATTCCAAATTGTACCTCATGAAATCAAATACCTTGGAATCAGCTTAACTAAAGAGGTGATGGATGGGTATGTATGTATACTAAGAAAACTACAAAACACTACTTCAAGAAATAAAAGAGAACATGAGGAAATGGAGACACATGCTCTCTTCATGAATCGGGGTACTGACATTGCTATAATGAATATTGTTAGAACTGATATTGTTTGACCCCCCCAAATCATTATACAGATTCAATGAAATTCTTATGAGTATATCCATTACATTATTCAAAGAAAGGGATTAAGCACTCCTAGAATTCATATGGAACAATTATTCCCAGATTTAGGTAATATAATTCTTGTGAAAAAGAAGATGCCAAGTATCATCTTCCCTAAACTTTAGTACAATGAGTTAATAATTAAAACAGCATGGCATTGGAATAAAGACAGACCTGTAGATCAATGTAATACAGTTGGATATCATGACACAGACCCTCAAGTGTATGATCACTTAATCTTTAATAAAGTAGAAAGAAATATGAAGAGAAGCAAGGAAATCCTCTATAACAAGTGGTGATGGTAAAACAGGCAACGACATGCAAAAAAGGAACTCTTTTTTAACACCATGCACAAAAATCAGATCAAAATAGACTAACGACCACCATATTAGACCCAAATAAATAAGATACAAAGAGCAAACATGGGCAGAACTCTCCATGACATTAACCTAAAGGTGTCTTCAACAATGAAACACTACTGAATATGGAATTGGAAGAAAACATAAATGAATGGGATGACAAACTCAGCTTCTGTGCCTCAAAGGAAATGGTGACCAAGATACAATGATAGCCTAAGGAATTGGAAAATTATCCATCCAATATTCACTTAAAAGACATTTATATCATAGCTATATGAGGAATGGAGAGACCTTTACAAGAAAAAGAAAACAACACCATCAAAAAAATGGGGAGAATAAATGAACAGAAACTTCCTCAAAGAAGAAATTAAATTGGCCAATGCTCACATGAAAAAATGTTCCACATTACTAATCATTAGGGAGCTGCAAATTAAAAGAACAAGGAGATATTATTTCACACCACAGAGATTGTCACACACTAAAAAGAACAAGAACAATGAGTTCTGGAGCAGATGTGGGAGAAAGGGACTCTCACTCACTGTGAGAGTTGGCAGGAATGCTGAGTAGTCTGCCTTTTTGGAAAACAATATGAGCACTCCTCAAAAAACTAAAAATTAAGCTTCCATATGATCCAGTAATACTATTATTGGAATATACCATAGGGACCCAAAAGAACAATGCAGAAAAGCCATCTTTAATTCTCTGTTCATTGTGGCACCATTCACAATTGCCAGTCTGAAAAGAACCTGAGTGCCTGAGAACAGAACACTGGATGAAGAATCTCTGTTATATCAACACAACAGAATACTACACAGTGACTAGGAAAGATAAAGTCATAAATTTTTCTTTAAAATGATGGACACTTAGAGTAATTTGCTAAGTGAAATGAGTCAGAACGTGAGGAACAGACTGATTGCATTCATCTGCGGGGTATTAACAAAAACATAATATGTGACTAATACACAAGGATAATAGAAATGATGGTAGGAAGAGAAGTGCATGGTTGTAAGCTTGCCACAAGTTGTGGGGTTTGTTGGGGAGGGGACAGTTCAGACAGAGAATGGGTCACTGAGGAGGATAAATGGTAGTTGGAAATGATTGATCTGGACAAGAAGTGCTGAGAAGTGGTAAAGGGAAACATGTGATAACCATTCAGTATCTGAATTGCAAACAATAATGCCCAAACCAAAAGAGAGATAGACAGACAGACAGAAAAAAAACAGAGACACAGAAGCTACTTATCCTATGGAATGTTTACAGCAAGCCTGTCTTCACTGGCAGTGATTCCTAGAGATTGGAAATTATAGTAACTGATTTACACCTCCTGGCAGCAGTTACTAAGTGAGCCTCTCTCTAAGTCTGCTAAGAAAATGTTAATTCTCTCCCACATAGCTAGGAGAAATGGTTATGTAACATAATAGCTGGAATAATTGATCAATGGACTGTGTGATTGCGTGTGTGTGTGTGTGTGTGTGTGGGTGTGTGGTGGACACTTCTTTGTTGTAAAAATGTTCATCTGTCTATGTAGAACACTGGAATGTTAAAATCAAGTTAAAATCAGAAGTAGAAATGATCATGTAGAGATCTGGGCTAGTCAGTTTATAAATGAGGTATGCTGGGGCTGGAGCAATTGTACAGAGGGGAGGGCATCTGCCTTGCATGCGACTGACCCAGGTTCGATTCCCAGCATCGCATATGGTCCCCTGAGCACCGCCAGGGATGATTCCTGAGTGCATGAGCCAGGAGTGACCCCTGTGCATTGCTGGGTATGACTCAAAAATTAAAAAAAATAAATGAGGTATGCTCTATATTCAGAAGAGGTCAGTGATATGTGACCCAATATGTGATTGGAGATCCTGCGCAAGAAGGGAGATGCATGCTGAAAGTAGACTAAAGACTGAACAGGATGACCACTCAAAACCCCTATTTCAAACCAAAACACCCAAAAGGAAAGCGAGATATCAAATTGGAATGCCCTGCCACAGAGGTGGGGTGGGGTGGGGGGATGGGACTGAGGGTGTGGGAGGGATACTGGGTTCATTGGTGGTAGAGAATGGACACTGGTGTAGGGATGGGCTCTCAAACATTGTATGAGGAAATAACAGAACAAAAATGTGTGAATCTGTAACTGTACCCTCACTGTGACTCACTCATTAAAAAATAAATTTAAAAAACTGTAAAAAAAAGTCTAGATGCTTTACTTATTTACTATGAACTTGTTACACCAAAAGGAAGATGAAAGTCTTCTAAACTGGCTATTGAGCCTGTGAAGAGATGGAAATACTTTTATTGAATCACTGTGAGATGCAGTTACAAAAATTTCATGTTTGAGTTTTAGTCATACAATGATTGAACACCCACCCCTCCACCAGTATACATTTTCCACCACTATTGTCCCCAGTATCCCTCCCCACCCCCTTCTTGATCTAAATATCCTATTGTAAAAAATAAAGATGATATAAAAATGAAGATGAGAACAGTGTATACAGACAGGCAAAAGTTAGCATTACCAAAATGAATATCCCCGATATTGAGCAGTGAGTTCTCTTTTATCAAGTCTTGTAGCATAAAGTCCTGTGGCAGCCTGAAAGAGTACAAAAATCCACAGTTCAGTAAGCAAGTAAGAGACACTGAATAGGCTATGACTCTATGCATACTAAATTAACACTGTGAGTTTATTTGACAACACTTGTATTCTCCTGTGTCCTGGGGAATAAAGCTCTTCATCCTAGTCCACATGTGTGTGAAGGTTAAAACCACTGCTTTCGAGGCTTGAAGAGTCCCAAAATTGGGGTGTAAGGACAGACATAACATCATCTTCCATTTCATTCTCTTTCCCTCTGGGACATACTGTTAGGTCTCTCTGAGACATAGGAATATCAGAATTTAAAGATAAAATTGGAAAGCCAGTCATATTCTTGGGAGTTAGGAGCTATGTGGAATCATAAATGTTAATAAGGATGATTTTATGATTCACTCCCAGCATTGGTCATGAGAAAACTAGTTTGCGAGTTTCAGCTGCGCTAAAGCATCAGTCCAAAAGGAAATGGGCACTCAAGTAGGCAGGTGGGGATACTTTGATTCATAAAAGAATTTTTTTTAGATTTTCAAAACCTCTATTCTCTGAATCAGGTCAGTGTGTTTCTGCTTTGCATGAAACACTGAGTAAAAGACTTCCCAATGCCATAGTAGCCAATTCTCTCAGAGTGGAGAGATGGGGCAGCCTGATGTTTAGGAGTGAGCCCTGCAGTAGAAAGGTATGGGTGCCTTTATATCAACTCTCTAGCCTCCCCCACTTCAACCCTGGGCCCCAGGTATTTACAACATCAGTATCTCCAAGAGCAGCGATAACTTCGATATCTTCAGGTCTCAGCTCATGCACTGGAATGACATAACATTACACTTGAGTTTGAGGGAGGGAAACTATAGTCAGAGTCTTGTGTATTTTTCTCTAAGAGAACCAGAACACATTCTCCCTCCAGGAACAGTCAGACTCTGGATGAAAACTCTTGGGCCAGGAACAATGAGCTTCTCCTCCCACCAACCCTAAGCCCTAGATCAAAGATTAATATCTGGTGTAAGTTCTACTTCTCCAAACCTGAAATCATGTCAACACTTTAGCATCCATGCAAGATTCTTTTTTTTATGAATTTATTTTGCTTTTGTTGTTGTTGTTGTTTTTCTGCTTTTTTTGGTTACATCAAGGCATGTTCAGTGGTTACTCCTGGCTCTGTGCTCAGGAATTACTCCTGGCAGTGCTTGGGGGACCATATGAGATGCCAGAGATTTAACCCAGATCAGCAGCAAATAAGGCTAACACTCTATCCCCTATATTATCGCTCCAACCCCACAAG
This sequence comes from Sorex araneus, assembly GCF_027595985.1. Classification (NCBI taxonomy): domain Eukaryota; kingdom Metazoa; phylum Chordata; class Mammalia; order Eulipotyphla; family Soricidae; genus Sorex; species Sorex araneus. The sequence continues at coordinate 366,075,868 of NC_073313.1, forward strand.
ATTATTTTTGAGTGTACTCACTATATTGTAGACAGTTGGATGTAACAACCATAGTTTACTGATCTTATACCTTCTATCTTAGTCAACTAAACAGAGAGACTAGGTCAAAACCTCTTTATCATACTCTAATGGCACTTCATCTAAAGGAAATAATATGAACAACAGAGGTATTATCAGTAACACTCTGGTATAAAAAACACAGTAGATTAGTTCCCTAGTAACTGGAAATTTAATCCTCCATCATAATCTCACAAAAAGTACTCAAAACATGGAAAGGTTAAAGGACACAATCCCTGTGTCAGATAGACATAAAAACTCAGGCTAAACTTCAAGTACATTAAACCTTCAAATCTTGTTGCTCAGTATCTTAAATCAACTTAGTATATTGGCTACATAAGCAACTGACATTAAGCAAGCACTGGCCAGTTAAATTAAGCAAGCACTACATGGGAAATTTGACCAACTCACAAAAGGGCTGATTCTGAGGATAATATATTTTGTACATTATGAATTGAAGAAATGGACGCAAACACTCACAAGCCATAGGAGCAGAATTGCACAGGTGAAAAACCGTAAGAACATCTTACTGACAAAACAGAAGCCAGCATTGATAAGGAAGTAGAGTGATAAGGTAATTGTAGAATGTAAGGTAATTAGAATATGTTAATAGAATGTAAGGTAATTAGTGGATAACAGCGAAAGGAATAATCTCTGAATTATAGGAATACCAGGAGAGGAAAAAGGAAAAGGGGAAGAACAAGTGGTGGGAGAGATTATAGATGAAAATTTGCTCACTCTCTGGAGGGACACTCATGTACATATTCAAGAGCCCAAAATGTATCAATAAACCTAAACGTAAACAGAACAATGCCAAGATATATAGTAAACAAAATGGCAAAATTCAAAAAGAGAGAGAGACAGAATTTTTAAAGCTTCTAGGGAGAAGAGAAACCTGAAATATTAGCGAACAATGTAATAATAACAAGTCTCATATGAAACTGTACAGTAGAGAAAATTGTATAATGGTATATTGAAATTAGCCACTAAAAATAGAACAGGAAAATAAAAGAAGTTTTTAAATTTGAACTCCAGGCTCAAAACACCTGGGAATATATCCCAGAAAAGCCAAAAACTATAGTCGAAGTGACATCTGCACTTATATGTTCACCGCAGGACTGTTTACAATAGCCAGAATCTGGAAAAAAACCGAGTGCCCTAGAACAGATGACTGGTTGAAGAAACTTTGGTACATCTATACAATGGAATACTATGCAGCTGTTAGAAAAAATGAGGTCATGACGTTTGCATATAAGTGGAGCAACATGGAAAGTGTTATGCTAAGTGAACTGAGTCAGAAAGAAATAGACAGACATAGAAAGATTGCACTCATCTGTGGAATATAGAATAATAGACTATAAGACTAACGCTCAAGAATAGTAGAAATAAGTACCAGGAGGTTGTCTCCATGGCTTGGAGGCTGGTCTCTCATTCTGGGTAACTCAGGGAAGGGACCACCAAGTAAAATGTGGTCAGAGGTCATGTGGGGGAAGGGTAATGCAGGCCGAATATAGACTAGAGACTGAAAACAATGGCCACTCAACACCTTTATTGCAAACCACAACACCCAATCAGAGAGAGAGAACAAAAGGGAATTCCCTGCCATAGTGGCAGTGTGGGGTGGGGGGAGACGGGACTGGGGAGGAGGGGAAGGATGTTGGGTTTACTGGTGGTGGAGAATGGGCACTGGTGAAGGGATGGGTTATCGAACTTTGTATGGGGGAAACATGAGCACAAAGATGTATGGATCTGTAACTGTACCCTCACGATGACTCTCTAATTAAAAATAAACTAATAAAAAAAAAACACCCGGAAACAACATCCTCTGTCTGCCTTCTCCAGTCTTCAACGCCCCGCCCCTGGGATCAAACCCAGATGACCCACCCTAATGGAGCCAGATAAACACCTCCCCAGCAGACCTCCACCACCTCCACTACCCAGTCACCTCCAGGCTTCAGGCCTCTGTCCAGACCGCGCTGCTGCTTCATGACACTGCATAAAACTGAATACCCAATTTCCATAATTTCAGCACTATATCTGAAGAGCTTCAAATATGCTGTGAACCATGGGAACACCTGTAAGGGCGATTGGAGGCCACCATAAAAGCCTCCGTTCCTCTTGAAGAGCCTGGCAAGCTACTGAGAGTACCCTGCCCGCACGGCAGAGACTGGAAAGCAATCCTTGGCGTATTCCATATGCCAAAAACAGTAACAACAATGAGCCTCAATTGCCTGACATCAAAAGAACCCACGATATGGCAGCTTAAGAAAGATGAGATTTTATCAGCATAAAATCTCAGGAAAGGACTAGACTGCAAAAACAAAGAAAGACTAAAATGACTTTACTTTCAACACACGTACACTGGCATTGGAAGCATCCCTCGAGGACCTGATGGTGAAAGCCCAGAAGATCAAGTACGACATCATTGGTCTGACCAAAAGGAGAAGGCATCAATCACATCACATCATTTTCAACACTGGAGAAGAACTGGTCCTCGGAACATGCAACAACAGAGTCATTGGTGGTGTCAGTGTCCTTCTCTACATGAACTTGGCCATGAGCTTTGATTCATTCGAATGCCTAACAACCCAAATCGAATGATTATGCTTCAATAGAGTGACTCAATGCCCGAAGTTTCTATTTTCATTTTCTACACACCAACATCCAACTACAATGGAAAAGAAATTGAGAAGTACTACAGGCAGCTGGACAAGTTCTATAAAGAAGACCACACCTTCTACAAGATCATTTTTCCCTCTCAGAGATTCCAGCAAGCTACCGAGAATATCATGCCCATCTGGCGGAGCCTGGCAAGCTACTTGTGGCATATTCAATATGCCAAAAACAGTAACAAAAAGTCTCAAAATGGAGACGTGACTGGTGCCTGCTCGAGCAAATCCATGAATACTGGGATTACAGTGACAGTGACAGTGATCCATCTGATACTGTGTCTTTTCATGACAGACTTCACTCAACTGACATTCAGAGGAATTATTTATATAAAGGGCAGTGATGTCATTTTACAATGTGTGGTTCTTGATTCTACAACTTGCTTGTTGTTTTCTATAAATTGTCTTTCAGTATTTCATTTAGGATGAGCTTAACAAATGCTGTCAGCTCTTGTTTGTCTGAGAATATTTACACTCACCTCCCTCATAAAAATATGAGTATTGCAGAACTCAGTGAAATGAATGTCTCACCAAGAAAACTTTACCCAGCTAGAATGTCATTCAGATGTGAAGGCGCAACACACAATTTCACATATAAATAACTCAGTAAATTCATAGACTCAAAACAATTTTTGCAAGAGGAACTAAGTGGACTATGTTATGATAGGACAACCCCTTCTCAAAAAAAAAAAACAAACAAACCCACCAAACTCCTCCAGAAAATTGTCACAAAACCCCATCACAATAATATTTGTCAATGTCAATTGACTAAATGCACCACCCATTAAGAATTACGGAGTGGCAGTATAGATTAGAAAATTCAAGTCAACACACTCTGCTGCCTGCAAGAAACACATTTGAAAAGTCAGAGCAAATGCAACTCAAAGTCAAAGGCTGGAAAACAATTCTTCAAGCAAACAACCCAATCAAAACGGGTGGAGTAGTAATACTATGACACTTGTATCACTTGTTGTATCACTTGTTGTCCCATTGATCTTCTATTTGCTCAAGCAGGCGCCAGTAGCGTCTCCATTTATCCCTCTAATGTGCTAGTGTAGCCCAATGATATCTGCTTGCTCCAGGAACAGGAAGAGCCTCAAATCGTTTATTCAGGTACTTGACAAAGAAATCTGACCATATAGTTGGTGGGTGTCCAAGAGGTCTTCTGACATCACGTGGAATCCAGTCAGCAACAGCTCTAGTCCAGCAGTAATCTCTGCATCGCATTACATGACCGGCCCATCTGATTTTTGATGCCTTAGCAAATGAGACATCGTCCCGGATTCTTGACCGTTGATGGAGGTCAGAACTCCGGATTCCTTCTCTCACTTGAGTGAGAGGGGATACTCCTAGCGTGATACTCTTTCGATTCCTCTTTGGATACCCTAGCGTTCTCATCCTGTGTTTGTGTAGGTCCCATGTCTCTGAGGCATATGTTAGTGCAGGAAAAACTGTGGATTGGAAAACATGTGCCCGGAGACAGAGGTTCTTCATTCTATTAACCACTTCTTTGACACTCTTGAAGGCATTCCACACTGCTCTCTTCCTACTGCGCAGTTCTGGCACCATGTGGATCCTCATGCTGATTTCTTGACCCAGGTACACAGCTGCTGCATTCGGAGATGTTCATGCAATTGAGAGTAAATAGAGCTTCAGGGACCAGTTCGTTTTTCATGAACATCCTCTTGTTGAGATTCAGCTGCAATCCGACCTTTCCACATTCTTGGTCGAAGTCGGCCAACATTTGTGCTGCTTGGCTAATGTTTGGTGTTATGAGAATGATGTTATCAGCAAAGTGGAGGTGGTGTAATTGCAGACCATCTAACTTCACTCCCAGTCCTTCCCATTCCAGTCATCGTGTGATGTTCTCAAGGGTGGAACTGAAGAGTTTTTGGTGAAATGGTATCCCTGCCGCACCCCTCTCTTTACATCAATGATCACTTCCTTGTAGAATGGTGAGATCCTGGTGGTGAATCCACAATACAGCTCACGGATGATTTTGATATACTGAGTTTGAACGCCCTCTTTGGCCAGGGCTTCGATGACTGCCTCAGTCTCAACAGACTTGAAGGCCTTCTTTAAGAGAATGAACGTTAGACAGAGCGACATCTTGAACTCTTGGGAAACTTCCATGAGTTTGGTCATTGTGTGGATATGGTCTATCGTGCTGAATCCCCTTCAGAACCTGGGTTGCTTGAATGGTTGTCCTTTGTCTAGTATTCTGCCTATTCTATTCAGGATAACACGAGTGAACAACTTATAGTCAACAGAAAGCAGGCAGAGTGGGTGATAGTTGCCGATATCGTGGATTTCTCCCTTCTTGTACAACAGAACGGTCCTACTGGTCTTCCACTGAGATTGAACGTTGCATTCATACAGGTCGTGAGCCAGTGTATTGATGAGTACTGGCAGCAGATTCTTGAGGTGTTCAGGTCTGACCTTGTCCAGACCAGGTGTTATATCCGTCTTTACCAAAGAAATGGCCTGTCGGATTTCAGAAGGGAAAACATTGGGAACAACATATCCATCCTGTGGAATTTGGTATGTGGGCAGATGGACATGGCTGTCAAAGTGATCCGAGTAGAAGTTGTGAATAATCTTCCCCATTGCCTTTCTGGAAGATGTGTTAGATCCATCAGGACGTCGGAGGGCAGTCATCTTGGTCTTGTAGTTGGCAAAGGACAGGTGAGCATTGCAAATACTTTTCCCAGCTTCTGCTGCACTGGCCAACACTGCTGCTGTTCTCTCTTTGAGGTCTTCCTTTATCACATCTCTGCACAGAGTTGTGAGCTCGGACGTTAACTTGTGGTTGCCTGAGCCTCGCGCCAAACTACATTGACGAATGTGCTCAAGAGTTTTCAAAGACAGGCATCTATCTGTGGCTTTCTCACTCTCAGAATTCTTCGCACAGTAATGGAGGTGCTGAACCATTCAATCGTATTCCTCATCGATGATGTCAAGGATGGCATCTTCCCACGTTGCTGCAATAGTGCCAAAGAGCTCCCAGTTGGTGGTCATTTTGGGAGTTGCCTTCTTAGACTTAAACCAGGTAAGCAGAACTTTGCGACCTAGAACTCTAGGTTCAACGAGACCTGAAAACAAGATCCTCTGCCTCTTTCAATCTCTGGCATCTGAGGGACAGATCAAACCCAGACACCCCACCCTAGCCAAGCCAAATAAATACCTCACTAGCCTACCCCCACTACATCCACTACCCAGCCACCACCACGCTCCATGCCGCTCTCTGGACCATGCGACACACCATAAGACACCTAATACCCATTATTCCTGCACCATATTTGATAAGTTGATGTGGGGAATAGAACTCTCCTTCACTGCTGGTGGGAATGCCGACTGGTTCAGCCCTTTTGGAAAATAGTATGGACGCTTCTCAAAAAATTAGAAATTGAGCTCCTATTTGACCCAGAAATACAACTTCTGGGAATATATCCTGGAGATGCAAAAAAGTATAGTAAAAGTGACATCTGCACCTATATGTTCGTTGCAGCACTATTTACAATAGCCAGAATCTGGAAAAAACCCAAATGCCTGAGAACAATGAGTAAAGAAACTTTGATACATCTACACAATGAAATGCTATGCAGCTGTTAGAAAAGATGAAGTCATGAAATTTGCATATAGGTGGATCTACATGGAAAGTATCATGTTAAGTGAAATGAGTCAGAAAGAGAGGGACATACATAGAAAGATTGAACTCATTTGTGGAATACAAAGTAACAGAATGGGAGACTAATACCCAAGAATAGAAGAGGTAAGTATCAAGAGGAGTACTCCACATCTTGGAAGCTGACCTCACATGCTAGGTGAAGAAGCAGCTCTGATAGAGAAGAGATCACCAAGCAAAGGGTGATAGGCAGGCCCACTAAGGACTAAAAATAGACTATATATAGTCTGAATAGACTGAAAATAGACTAAAACAGTCTATATACAGGCTGAAAATAGACTATAGACCGAACAAGATGCCTACTTAATACCTCTGTAGCACACTACCCAAAAAGAGAGAGTGAGAAAAGGGGAATGCCCAGTCACAGAGGCAGGTTGGTGTGAAGGGGACAGGGTGGGGGTGGTGGGAGGGTTGCTGGGACCATTGGTGGTGGAAAATGGGCAATGGTATAGGGATGGGCACTTGATCATTGTATGACTGAAACATAAACATGAAAACCTGTAAGTCTGTAACTTTGTCTCACAGTGATTCACTAATAAAACAAAAAAAAATTTAAATAACTAGTAGACTTGAAGAAAGACATTGACACCAATATATTATCACTTGAAGATTTCAACATCACTTTGTCATGTCTTGATAGATCAGCTAAACAAAGGTTCAGCAAGGAAATACCTTAGTTGACATAACAAATGTAAGAGATGAAGTTTGTGTGTGCATATATATATATATATTGAATAAGATTGCTTTCAATATATAAGAATTTGTAATCAGTTTTTCAGGGATGAATACATATACACACACAAGCACACACACATACACACATGTTTTCTTCCCCAGTGAACTTTGGACATTATCAAGATATACCAAATGCTGGGTCACAAAGTATACCTTTATAAAATCAAGAGGAGAGAAACTGAAATTTTACCACCTTTCTTTTCAAACCTGTGATACACTGAAAATAAAAGTTTATCAGACACAGAAACAAAGAATCAAATCAAACACCTGGAAATTAAATAGCTCCTACTGAACAACAATTGGCTTAGAGAGGAAATCAAAAGATTCCTGGAAACAAAACAGGGAGGAAGATACAGTGAAATATAGACAGAGACAGACAGAGAAAGAGAGAGATATAAGAAAAGTGCCTGTGTCATAGAGGCAGGGTGGTGAGGGGGGATGGGAAGAGGTTCTCATCTTCATTTTTATCTCATATTTATTTTTTCCAATAGGATATTTAGATCAAAAAGTGGGTGGAGAGGGATACTGGGGACACTGGTGCTGGGAAATGTACACTGGTGGAGGGATGTGTTTTGGAACACTGCATGACTGAAACCTTATAATGAACAGCTTTGTAAGGTTCTATGTCAAAGTGATTCCATTAAAAATATTGAATAAATCAAAAAAAAATTCCTGCAATACAATGAGAATGAGGACATGAGCTACTAGAACTTGTGGGATATAACAAAATCAGTATTAAGACAGAAAGTTTATAGCTCCGTAAGAATTCAGTGGGAAGGAAAAAAAAATGTCTACACAAATAACAAATTCCAGCTTAACTTTTTGGAAAATGATCAAAAATTGTCCAAAGTAGGCAGGAGGAAGGAAGTAATAAAACTTAGAGCAGAAACTAATGAACTGATATCCCCCACCTAAATCTGAAGGATCAATGAGACCTAGAGCTGGTTCTTTTAGAAAATAAACAAGATTAATAAACAACTAGAGGGGCTGGAGCAATAGCACAGCGGATAGGACATTTGCCTTGCACGAGGTCGATCTGGGTTCAATTCCCAATATCCCATATGGTCCCCCTTAGAAATTCCGTAAGAATCTACCAAAAAGAACTTAGAAATAATATATTTGTATAGTAAAGTGACAGGTTACACAATCAATACCCAAGTCTATAGCTTTTCTATACACAAATAGTGAAAAAGAAGAGAGATATTAGAAAAGCATCCAGTTCACAATCATGCTTTGGAAAATCCAGTACCTTGGAATCAGCTTAACTAAAGAGATAAAGGACCTTTTAAAATAAAAGTACAAAACACTACTTCAAGAATGAAAGAAGACAGGAGGAAATGGACAAATACCTGTCACGGACTGGGAGGATTAACATAGTCAGAATAGCAATACTCCCCAAAGCATTATACAGATTCAATGCAATCCCCATAAGAATACCCACAACATTATTCATAGAAATAGATCAAACACTCCTAAAATTCATATAGAGTAATAAACACCCATGGATACCTAAAATAATCCCTGATAACAAGGAGAAGGGAGTCATCAACTTCCCCAACTTGTTTGCAAAGCAGAAGTACTTAAAACATGGTATTGGAATAAAGACAGACACACAGATCAATGGAATAGGGTTGAATATCATGACACAGACTCTCATATATTTGGTCATAATCTCTGATAAAGGTGCAAGACAGGTGACGTGGCACAAGAAAAGCCTCTTTAACAAGAGGTGCTGGAAAAACTGGGTTGCCACAGGCACAAAAACAAAAATGTCTTGAACCCTTCTCTAATGAAAGACAGTCAGGTGAAAATTGATTAAAGAGCTCAATATCAGACCTGATTCTATAAGATTAATGGTGGAAAATGTGGAAAGAACCCTCCCTCATGGACGTTAAAATCACTTCAAAGATGAAGGTTCATTGACAAAGCAAGTGAAAGCAAAGATAAATAAATGGGACTACACTAAACTGAGAAGCTTTTGTACCTCAAAAGAAATGGTGATTAAGATACAAAGACAGGGACTGGAGCGATAGCAAAGCAGGTAGGACGTTTGCCTTGCACATGGCTGATTCGGTTTCGATTCCCAGCATCCCATATGGTCCACCGAGCACTTGCAGGAGTAATTCTTGAGTGCATGAGCCAGAAGTAGCCCCATTGCATCACCAGGTGTGACCTGCCCCTCAAATAAAGATACAAAGACAGCTCATGGAAAGGAAAAAAGTACTTACCCAGTACCTAGCCAAAAATGGGTTAATATTCAAGATATATAAAGTACTGTTAGATTTTTACAAGAAAAAAATCACCCAAACTCATCAAAAAATGGAAAGAAGAAATGAAAGATTTCCTCGAGAAGAAATATACATGGCCAAAAGACACATGAAAAAATCATGTACATAAGTGGATTTTCTATACCAATTGATTTTAATAATGCACCTCTTATCTAATCAAATTTAGATTTTTATCAAAGGTTGTTGCTCTTTCATTTCTTCATTAAAATAAATATTTCGGACCCTCTGCACCTAAAGACTTTGATTCCAGAGATCTAAGTCGGGCATCCAGTGCAGCATCTAATAGCAATGCACTGGAACTGCAAACTGGGCTACAACTCTGTGCTGCCCGGGGGTGGATTTTTTCCTCCCCACCCTGTCTTCCTGCATGGAAAACAGCGGCTTGGCAGCACCCACATGGCAGGCGCCATCTTCTAAGACTCCAAACCCAGAGGTATTCGATTTTTACTCTTGGGGCTCTCAGGGAATCAAGGGAAGGGGGCGTAACCGGCACGCCCTCGGCCCAGATAAATCCGGAGCCGCTGAGCGTGAAGCGGACCCTCTGAGCCTAAAGACTTTGATTCCAGAGACTTCTTACAGCAATGCACTGGGACTGTGACCTGGGCTATGCAATTTCTGGCAGAATTTTCCCTGGACTTTATACAGAAATCCAAAACCGCGCGGCCGCGGCCGCGTAACTTAACATTTATAATAGTCAGCAATGTGAAATGGTTCCTTTTGAACAGGTCTGACTTGGGGGGGGACTCCAAATAATAACAGTAAGTTTTTGTTGAAATATTGAAGGTTATTAATGTAGCAGCCACCTCTCTGGACTGTGAACTAAGCAAAAGCCCCACACTGGCCGACGCGGCGTGGCGTACACCATACTATGAGGTGCGGGAAGGGGGAAGAGGGGGGAAAAAAAAAGGAAAAAGAAAAAAAAGAGTTATGTACTGGTAGCAGTGGGGCTACATATCTCATCATTTCCAGCAATGAAAAACTAATTATCAAATGTAGTAGGTCTGTCTCTCTTGGTTGGAAACTCCAACAAATATAGTGAGTTTTGTGATGAATTATGGAATGTAATCAAGGTAAAGAGAAAATGGAGTGAAATTCATTAGTTAAACAGTAGGGGGTAGAGGTGGGGGCGGGGGTATTCTGGGGTTTTTGGTGGTGGAATATGGGCACTGGTGAAGGGATGGGTGTTTGAATATTGTATAACTGAGGCATAAACCTGAGAACTTTGTAACTTTCCACATGGTGATTTAATAAAAAGTTAAAAAATAATAAAATAAAATAAATATTTCAATAGAAACAGGATAAAACACAGAATGTTATCACTTATTTGTGGTATTTTGAGTAACTGGATGAGGAAATGTAATGGCTGAAAGTGGGGATGCCTAGATTACCTTGCTACAGAGGAAGAGAAAAAAACAATAAGTGAAGGGGGGAGGGAAGAAGCAAGGGTCAATATACATCAGTGGTGTTAAGGAGTAATAAGAGTTAAATATTTATGCCACAGAATCAATACTGAAATCAGGAGATCAAACTTGAATAAACGAATGTAAAAGGTGTCTGTTAAGATAGCCTGCTAGAATGTTGGGTGGTGGGTTGGGAGGGTGCAAAAGGTAAAACATGGAACCTGGAAGGCCAGTTGAGGGAAATTGACAATGTTGGTTGGATCAGTGATGGAGCATTGTATGTCTAAAACTCAACTATGAAAACTTTGAAAATCACAGAGTTATAATAAATTAAAGCACCTGGCCTGCCACACCGAGGCTTGCTAGACAGGAAGGAGATCACTACCTGGAAGAGGGGACAACAAGTGACTCTTCCATATGACCATCTACATGGGAAGCAAGCATATGCCACTTCTTAGAGCATTACAAATTTGGTCAGAGGCCTGACTTGGGGAGAGTGCCAAAATTGGTGAGTCATGGTGGCTTACCTGATTTCGGTTGCTTTCTAGAACGGACCCTGTTTACACATGGAAACGTGTACCCAAGAGTCTGAAAGTGGAGAAGGAAACAATATATCTGAGCGATGAAAGGGCCAGACTCACCAGAAGCTCTCAGCAGCACAGAGTAGCGGAAACCACACTGAGGATGAGACTAGAACGTGATACACCAGCCAGACTGGGATCTACTACATAGTTCAGATCCTCCATATCCCAGAGCTAGAACTAGCACATAACTAAAATGTGCTTCACACCCGTCTGATTCTGCCCCAACAATGTGAGGAGAAGCGATCTTGAACATGGATCTGCTGAGACAGGAAATTGACTGACTGGCATGCAATGGATTATTTCTGAGGCTCTTGCATATCTCCCCCTATCCTCTAAGATGAGTATATGGGTGGTCTTTATAATAGAGTAGGGATACCCCCAATGTGAAACGCGATGGGAATCTTTAACCATGATTCACTTCCCCCCTGCCCTGGTGGACAGCTTGCACACTGTGACCCAAAATGCAGCAAGAGGCAGGTACCTGCAGACTGTTCCTGCTGGTCATCAGGAAAGGTTGCTCCTGGAAGAAGGGGGAGGAAGCTTGTATAGCTATTTTCATGGTTCCTGTGTCACCCTCTGTAACCCATCTTGAGAAGTGCTGACCTGGACATCCCATTGATTCACTCTCTAGGTACTTATCCCTCAGACATGATTGCCTTTTCCTGCAAGGATGAACTGGAGCCAAACCCCCCCAGATACAGAAGCAATGAGAATAAACCCTGATCGACTCCTAGTAGTGACAACTTCCAAGTGTTCTCTACCTTCTACCCAAAAATTTAGGGTGGGGTCTTCTCTCTCTGTTCTTTGTCTGCTAATACTCTCCCAGCAGAGTTCATGTACACCGCCCCCTCTGCGCCCACATCCATGCCACTCTTCCTCAGCCACTGGGATTCTTTCTTGTAAGGGAACAAAAGTCAAGCACTTCTACGTCTTTCATCAACCAGCCCAGCTAAAGGCGACCCGGGGCCTCTGTGGGAACAGAGGAATTGCTAAATGTCAGGAGCCACCAAACCATGCAGACTGCTTTTCTGACAACTTTGTTCTCAAGGAATCCACCCCAGAGCACTGAGCAGGTCCAACATGAGCTTTCTGCTGAGCTGCATCCCTGGCCTCATCTTTCTGACAACCTGGGAATAAGCATGGTTGGAGTAAGTATGGGGGGTGGGATGGGCACATATTCTTCTGATTTACTCGCTGTCTCAGCTAGAGTTCCCGGGCAGCACCGCATGTGTACTGCCATCCTGGCAGATATTTGGTTCTGTCAGGGCAGCACTTTCTTCAGAGAGTTAGTACATTTCTCAATTCCTGCCCTGAACATCCTCTACTACAAAGATCATTCAAAATGCAAGCTGGCAATCACTGTTATTTCACACTTCTAGGAAAGAGTCTTGTGCTGCTTAGGTTTTTGCTGGACTCCCTGTGGTATGATGGTGTCCCAGAACATGCTAGGGCCTTCCAGCCACTAGGGGCTCCCATCCCTCAGATTGTTACTTGATAGGATTGGGTGCTGGTTAAGCAGAGTAAGGTTAACCAGCAATGGGTAGGTAAGTGAATAGCCAGGGGAACTCTGGGAGCCTGATAGAAGAGGCTTTCCAGAGATACATACTTTCACTAGAATCCTAAGAAGAAAGTTTTAAACTTACCTTGGTTGGGCATGTGAAAACAATATCACCTGTGAAATTATGCTGCTGTGACTTCTGGCCTACAGGTTCCAGCTAAAGCAAGGAACAGGAAGACAGGGATGAGAAAGTGGTATCATAAGGAAAAGATAGGGGTGCAGGTGAGGAGTGAAGAAGAACAGACAAAAGATACAGGGTTTCTGATTAGTATAGGCAGGAAATCCCAGCTGAAGGATGGGCCCTGGAAAACTCCTCTGTTCTTATTTTGAACCAGGGGAGTAAACCATGTCCCATGCTGTCATCTTACCATGTTGTTCCAGAGGGCACTGGCTGCATGACCAAATGTCTTTTGACTGAAGTGGAAACAGTCAGGGTCAAAGTAAGTTAGGTCAGGCAATCCTTCCTAATGACATGGACCAATGGTGTTGTGTAAAAGGTGCCAGAGAACACAACAGACACACACAAATAATTGAATTTTTTTTTCCTTACCTCAGTCCTGGGTATTTCAAACCTCTCAAAGAATGGCTGTCGAACCACAGTGAAGTCATCCCTACTGTCATAGCGCCCACTCTCCACCATATCCTTAACCAGTTTCTGAGGGAGAAGAGGAAATAGAATATAGCATGAGGGTTCAAGAGATTCTGTTTCTGCTCCTGTAGTATAAATTCTTTATCAACATCCATTCACATATACCTGAAGATAAGTTCATGTGCAACAGAATCTCAGACACTTAGGATCCGGTTACCTTTTATTATTAGCCTAAATCTCAAACCCAACCCCACTCTCAGACAGTTGACATGAGTCAGGAATGGGATAAGGAAGAGAATGGAATATGCAACTGTAGTGCTTTGACTTGCTTTTTAAAGGTATCTTATTAGAACTATGGGATAGTACCAGAGAGACAGGCGAAATTCTATGATATTTCCATGAATAATACTTACATTTACTTCTGTCTCCATATCTATTCATAAAATTAAAGGTGAGTTAGGAATGACAGAGAATACTTGCTTGAGTTCTATCACTTGAGTTTGGTTTGCGTAGCTGCACTTCTGCTCCTTCTAATCCACTCCTTGGTGAGGCACAGACCTATCTAGCAAGGTGGCAGAACTGTGACTCCTACAACTGCCACTTGGACTCAGCACAACAGCACAGTCAGTTCTCCAATCCCAGCCCTCAGGTATCAGCTTCATCTCACCATGTTCCAGGGGGCCACAATTTCAGGCCATGACTCTAGGCTGGAAGGAAAGCCAGGCTTATATCCCAGGGAACATTAGTGTGAGAGGAACTGAAGTCAGCCTAAGGGAGAACTGCTAAAAAGCTCCAACTCTGATATCTAGCGTGGAGAGCCGCCACGGGACCGTGCTTTGTGGACACCTGTTTCTTGTTAATTACACCGTGCTTCGTAGATAACACCTGATAAGGAATCAGGATATCTTGTCACGCCACGAGCTGTAACTAGTTTATCAGCTGCAGACACTTGGGCGTAAGCAGGCAGCGAGGGGTAGATAAAGAGGGAAGCTGCCTAGCTAGGTGGGGTTTTCTTCTCGTTCGCCCCTCATCCCTCTTCTTTCCTGTTTTGCATGAGAAGGTCTCTGAATAAATCACTGCCAGAAGAATCTCCGGGTTGCGTGATTTCTTACAAACTACGGAAGCTTTTCAGCTGTGCAGACCTGAGTACAGCAGAAGAGAAAGAGCGGGATGTATTCCAAGGAAATCCCACTCCCATTGAATAACTGTTGAACTTTCACCAAATCCATTTCATTCTATCGACACCATTTATTCAACTAAAATGGAGGATGTTCAGCAAAACTGGACTATCCTTTATTTATTTTTTTTAATTTTATTGAATCACTGTGAGATAGTTACAAGCTTTCATGTTTGAGTTACAATCTTACAATGATCAAACACCCATCCCTCCACCAGTGCACATTCCCCACCACCAATATCCCGGGTATACCCCCCTTTCCCACCCTCCCCCTGCCTCCATGGCAGACAATATTCCCCATACTCTCTCTCTAATTTTGGGAATTATGGCTTGCAACACAGACAGTTTGAGGTCATCATGTTTGGTCCATTATCTACTTTCTGCATGCATCTCCCCTCAAAACTCGCTCCTCCAGCCATCATTTTCTTAGTGATCCCTTCTCTATTCCATCTGACACCTCCCCTCTGCTCATCAAGTAGTCTTCCAGCTATGGGGCAATCCCCCTGGCCCTTTTATCTACCATTGGGTGTCAGCTTCATGTGATGTTACCCAACACTCCACAAATGAGTGCAGTATCTCTATGTCTGTCGCTCTCTTTCTGACTCATTTCACTTAGCATGATACTCTCCATGTTTTTCCATTTATAAGAAAATTTCATGACTTCATCTGTCCTAACAGCTGTAAAGTATTCCATTGTGTAGATTTACCAAAGTTTCTTTGACCAGTCGTCTGTTTAGGGCACTTGGGTTATTTCCAGATTTTGGCTATTGTGAAAAGTGCTGCAATGAATTATAGGTACAGATGTCATTTCTACTGTGCTCTTTTGCATCCTCTAGATATATTCCCCGAAGTGGTATTGCAGGGTCATATGGATGCTCAATTTCTAGTTTTTGAAAGACTGTCCATATTGTTTTCGAGAAAGGCTGGACCAGTTGGCATTCCCACCAACAGTGAAGGAGTGAAAACTGGACTATCCTTAAAGAATTCTCCCAATGCCACTGGGTCTTAGCTTCAAGAGATCACACAACAGGCACTTTAAAAAGAATCCTTGATGATACAAAACATGCCTGGTATACAGTGTGCTTAGTAGAATTATCTCTGAGATCATGATGGAGCCTTCACATTTTCTGGAATAAGAGAGGGAGAGGAAACACTGAAGAAACTATGAGGTTGCATATGGCTCGGCTGTGAGCACTGCAAGAATGCAAACTGAACCTTCTTCCTTTTCCAAGGAACTCCAGTGTCTGAAGATCTATATGCTTTCCACCCAAGAAAGTGGTAGCAGCTACAACCAAGAAGCCACAATGAGATAGTATCTCATTGTTTTGAGCTGCATCTGCTCAAAGAAGACTATAGACCAAATGTGATGGTCACTTACTACCTGTATTACAAATCATAATACCCCAAAGAAGCGCATGCGCATGAGAGAGAGGGCTAGAGAGAGAGAAAGAGAGAGTAAAAGGGAATGTGCCTGTCACAGAGATGGGTGAGTTCAGAGGGGATAGTGTGGGGATTGTGGGAGGGATATTTGGAATGTTAGTGGTGAAGAATGGGCAATGGTTATGGATGGGTACTCGATCATTGTAAGATTGAAATGTTATCACAAAAGTTTGTACCTCTGTAACTGTATCTCATGGTAATTCATCAAAAAAAAAAAAGAAATCATAATTATTCTGGTTTCCATGATGTCTCCACTGGACTAGCTCTCACACTGGACTTTGAATGTGATGGTTGGGCTCCCTAATATCCAATGATTATATGATTTCTGGTGCTTTGCATATAATCCTATCTAATTCTCACAGATATGCTGGTTAACTATAAATCTTGGGAATTGAAATGGGGATATGTATTACAGACTATCAGCCAGGATTTTCACATGTTTCCCTCAATCTCCAGCCACTGACATGCGGGACACATGTTGACCACAGAGAGAATGTAGTTGACAAGTCGGACCAACTTTGACAATGAGGTCAGGACTGATAAATTGAGCTTAAATTACCTGAATCCTGACACCCTTAAGAATTGTGCATATCCCCAAAAGAGTCTGCTAGAGAATGATCCTATTACAGGAAGTTCATAAACTCAAAGGCAGCATCAAGACTGAATAGTGTTTGTGTGTCAGATAAGAGTGGTGAAAGATTATGACTGTCAAATCAATGTAGTAGCAGGAACTTTTTATCACTTACCTGATACTTCTTATTATATATGACAACTTGAGCAAGCTCTTGGGAACCTTCGTCAAACTTCATTACACAAGGACACAACTTCCTGCAGGCCAAACCAAAGATCTGCCCTCAGCAACCAGCACTGACTGTTTGCAAGATGCAGGAACTTTACTTGAGATTAAGAATGCACTAAATTGGAGGTCTCAGATGTCATGGTAAGTATCCTAGCTGAGCGGACGACAGGAGTGGAATCGGTACACTGAAAACAGCAATGCCATAACTTTGTCTCTCAGAAGCCATGCACCTTCTCAGTCCCCTCTTGCCATACTCAAGGTGCATGTGTGGTCTTCATCCTTGTATTATGTTTGCTAAAAATCATTAGCAAAACATCCAAGATGCACTTTAATTTCAAAGACCAAATATGTCCTTTGTGAATTGTTCATCAACCTTTTAATTAGTATGTGCTATGTCCCATACTATGGCTGCAATGGCCCAGATAGTGCAGGACTCTAGGAAAAGAGTTCAAGGATAATTTCCAGGAAAAATGCTCTGGATGCTGTACTAGAGCCATATTTGAGTTCTAATTAGACTTCAAGGACAGCTGAGACCCATACCAGGATAAGGAAAGCCTTAGAATTTCCTTCATATTTTATTTTATTTTATTTTGCTTTTTGGGTCACACCTGGCGATGCACAGGGGTTACTCCTGGCTCTGCACTCAGGAATTACCCCTGGCCATGCTCAGGGGACCATATAGGATGCTGGGATTTGAACCTGGGTCGGCCGCGTGCAAGGCAAACGCCCTACCCGCTGAACTATCTCTCCAGCCCCAGAATTTCCTTCTTAACGTGTAAGATTATAAGTATGATGGTCATTGCAGCCCCACACTTCTGTCTTTGGAATTTATAACCAGTATAGTATCTGCTGAGGAAACCAGGGTACTTTAGTGGGGGTGGGAAGATTAAAAGCTTCCATCTCACATTAGTTGATCTTGAGGGCACTTGTTTCCTGCCTCCTTATATATCGCCCTCAGACTGATGATCTCCAGTGGTGATACGACATTCACAATCATTCTTGGAACCTGAGCAAAAAGAATATAATTGTACACAAGGTTTAAGGTTGGGTGCACCCAATTTCTTATGCATCAGAACAGTTCTTTCTTCTAACCCTCAGTCAATGTCCTCATTTCTGGCATCCTTTAATGGCTTCATTCCTCCCACCTTTATCCCCTATGCTACCTGAATGAGACCATAACTCTCATTTCCTGTCTCCTTATAAAAGGACCTGAGATATAGGTCCTATCAGAAAGCCATAACTATCTCCAAATACATTTTAGAAAGTCTGCTCAGAGATCATATGGTCCTGTCTTCATACCTCTTTATGAAGGATGTCCAGTGCATGCTGAATGTTGTTTTGGAAGTTTTCAGGACTAAAGATGAGCTACAAGAGAAGAAATATCTCCAATATAATCCATTACTCGATGTCTGTAGACCTATAAGAATCCCAATATTTAGTCCTCACCTTTCTCATATTTCAGCCACAATTGGAAACATCACCTCCATACCCACCCCAGACTGACTATCTGTGAACTTCAGGAAAACATAACGCTTTCTCCTGCACCAAGGTTTTGAAATTTCTAGACCCACTGCTTATTTACTACATGTAAGGCCATAGCAAACTCCTCTGACATCTCTGGGTCTCTCAAAAAGGGGATATGAGACAAGACCTCAAAAAGCTTCTGCAAAAGAAACAATCTTTGTTCCTATAGTACTGTGAGCTCTTTAGCTTAGCGCCTCCTGGGAATGCATACACGCCAATCACTGAAGCAGACTACAGGCAGAACTGGGAGAGTCCAACTCACATCAGAAGAGCATTTTTTTTTCTGTTATTTCCCCTGAATTGGGACTTAGAAGGATCAAGTCCTTTAGAAAACAAAGTGAAACCCATTTCTCACATTGAAAGCTAATCAAGATCTCTGATCTATTATATATAAAACGTGAGGAATCCAGAGACACTGGGTCTATGTCACCTCCTCACAAGTCCCAACAACTGAGATGCCCAACTTGTATTTTGTTCATCATATCCTAGTGATTGTTGCCAGGAATGTGGACTGTGAGATATCTATGGGGCAGGGCCCACCAAGAATTAAGCAAGAACCTCCACTCTCCAATTCTTAAACTTCACTATAATTAAGTCCTTTTCCTATACCTACTACTAGGAAATTTCCTACTCAGCATAAACACTTAATTAATCACAGTTTCTGTGAGCCATTCAGGCTTCAGATCCCTCTTCACAGCCCCTCATTTAGAACCATTTTTAGAGGTTTTTTTTTCAGTAGGCATTAGATTTGACTTTCACTCCTTTTTTGGTATTCCTTGTGAGTTCTTTTAGAACTGGATGTGAATTTCATCAACTGCTGGACAGCTGTATATATGCTCCAGTAAAATATACTAGAAATAATATAAGCTTACTGGCAGATGATATAAAAAATGTTAAGTGAAAAATAACAAAGTAAAACTGTTTTGTACGAATTGGGTATAAAATAATTAAAAGATAAATATCTTAGAGAAAATGTTCACTAGTTATCATTTTGGACCCATATTAGGCAAACACCATTGACCAACCAAGTGAAAGCAAAGGTAAACAAATGGGATCACATTAAACTAAGAAGATAAACTATCATATAAAGAAAATATCACCAAGAAACAAAGACCATGGTATGTGAGAAATTATTTATCCAATACCCATCAGATAAGAAGATAATATCAAATATATGTAAGGCACCCATAGAGCATCACACAAAACATCCAACCTAATTAAAAACTGAAGACAGCAAATAAACAGAAATTTTCTCAATCAATAAATACAAATGGCCAAAAGGCACGTAAAAAATGCTCAACATTGCTAATCAACAGGAAGATGATAATTAAAACAATGAGATATCATTTGACCCCAGACTGCTACACATCCACAAGAACAACCAATGCTGGTGTGGATGTAGATACAAAGGGACTCCCATTCTTTGTTGGTGAAAATGCTTACTGACTCAGCTGTTGATGAAAACAATATGGTGATTACTCAAGAAAAAAAATAACTAAATATTGAGCTTCCATCTGACCCAGCAATCCACTTTTGGGAATATACATTTGGGGCCCCGAAAAACACACAGCAAAAATTCTGTCTGCATTTTTGTATTCATTGCAATACAATTCACGATAGCCAGAATCTGGAAACAACCTGAGTGCCTGAGAACAGACAACTGGATAAAGATACTATGGTGTATCTACACAATGGAATACTACACAGTCACCAAGAAAAATGAATTCATGAAATTTTCTGATAAATAGGTGGACCTGGAGAGTTTCATGCTGAGTGAAATGAATCTGAAGGGTCAGACATAGAATGTTTTCACTAATTTGTGGGAATTAAAATATATAAAATGAGACTCCTGCACTAACATACTCCTCAGTAACCTGGGCCCTACGAAAACAGGATGAGAACGCTTTTCTGGTATCCCAAAAATGAATCGAAAGAGCTATGCTTCGAGTATCATGTTTCACTCAAGTGAGAGAAGGCATTCAGAGTTCCAACCTCTGTTGATGATCAAGAACCAGGGACGCTGTCTTGTTTGCCCAGGCATCAAAAATCAGATGGGCCAGACATGTAATGCGATTCAGAGATGACTGCTGGACTAGAGCTGTTAGCGACTGGATTCCACAGGACGTCAAAAGACCGCGTGGCCGCCCACCAACGAGATGGTCAGACTTCTTCATTAAAACCCTGAATGAACAGTTTGAGGCTCTTCCTGTTCCTGGAGCAAACAGATATAATTGGGCTACACTAGCATACGACAGGGACAAATGGAGATATTACTGGCGCCCACTTGAGCAAATCGAAGATCAACAGGATGACAAGTGATACAAATGTCACTGCCCAAAGACAATGGAAACTACTGCCAGGAGGACTGGTCCATAATTAAAAGCTTGCCAAAGTAGCATTTTGTTTACTTTGAATATTCCTATCAGCATGTTCACGATGATACTTTTATAGAAAGTTATAAGCAATGTCTCCATAGTCACAGAAAATTGTAGAGAAATATTCATCAAACTGTATTCACTTTTCAATTCTTAGAATTAAGTGTTAAAGAAAAGATATTTGACTTGGTGGGTAGTCTATGCTTTTATGTGCTTCCCTTTATGTACAGTTTGTTCAGAAATTATGATAAATGTTATGTTTCAAGACGCTTCACTGAATGCAGAAGAGAACAAGACACGCCCTGCAGATTGGATGTAAGAGCTACAGGTCACAGATTAGAGTTGAAAACAAAGAAACATTATATAATTTTTAACACCTGCTAGCACTAATTAGCGGGACTGACACTCTCTGGGAATAATTTTAAAGTGATTAGCTTTATACAAATGATTCCTGGGTAGGACCCAGTTTACTATGACTTACATGGTTTCTTTTACTAGATTAACACGCAGCTGACCCGGGTTTGATTCGTTTGCCCCTTTGGAGAGCCCGGCAAGCTACCGAGAGTTTCTCACCCAAATAGCAGAGCCTGGCAAGCAACCCGTGGCTCATATTCGATATGCCAAAACCAGTAACAAGTCTCACAATGGAGACATTACTGGTGCCCACTCGAGCAAATCGATGAGCAAAGGGATGACAGTGAC
Source organism: Sorex araneus (assembly GCF_027595985.1). Taxonomy (NCBI): domain Eukaryota; kingdom Metazoa; phylum Chordata; class Mammalia; order Eulipotyphla; family Soricidae; genus Sorex; species Sorex araneus. The sequence goes on from NC_073313.1 coordinate 366,097,450, forward strand.
ATATTAACAACACCTGAACCACAGGGCAGCAATGTCACTCTCCCCAAAAGCCCAGCATCACCTGAGTCAGTATTTTTCTGAAAACCTGAAGAACTCAAGGGTCTTATAGAAGTGACAAACAAAGTTGGAGAAGGTGAAGTATTTCAAAATTGGAAAAGGGCACTGCATTTACTGCTCTACAAAGATAGGTCCAGTTTCTATAGATTATTTGGAATTTCCCTTGTCTTCAAGAAAGATATTCTAGGCTACCTTGGTAGAAAATTGAATCAAGATCAATTTGAGAATAAATCTTGCTTGACTTGTTCAAGATTTCCCTCTCTGGGGAGAAAATCCTGCCGGATATTGACTCAGGGTCAATATTTTACTGCATCCAAGTCAGACCACAAGTGTGGAATTCATGTCCCAACCTGGGATAGAGATTCTTCCTGTGGGGATTTTGTATGGAGAATCTAATGACATACCTTTTCAGTGCAAGAATAACAAAGGTCGTTGCCTCCAATAAGCATGGTTAGTAACTTCCAATCATTCTTATAATTCATTCTCTGAAACAAACGGGAATCATATGAATGACAAGTCCTAGGATCATGTTCAGTAGCAAGTGCAAAGTGCTGAACACTGAACTTATTGGGTCTTCACAAACCAAAAATTAATTATCTATTAATTATTAATAGATCAGTAATATTATCTATTCTTTGATTTGGAGACCTTAAGGTCAAAGGTTCCATGTTTTAGGTTCCAGATCATTTGCTGTATTTTTTTTGACAGTAGATTTTCTGAATTTCCACGTGGCCCTAAAAACTGACAATAGCTTATCCCCAACCCAGATTTCTCCTGCTCACTCCCAAGATTTTCAGCCATGAGTGATATAATCAGATGTTATCCATACCCCATAGACTCACCTTGTCATGTTTCATCTTTTTTATCACCTCTGTGACCTGTTTAGACATGTCCCTGTGGGCACACAGTAAAAGAAGTTTTGTGAAAGGTGAATGTGGGAAATTGATAAGGAGGAAAGTATGACATAGAGAGCAAAGATCTAAAAGTAAGCCTAGCATAGACCAGACAGACATCCTAGAAAGTTGGAATGCCCTTTACGAGCTCTGTTATGAGCCTGTTCCTCATTTAGTGTCCACTGAGGAGGCAGAGGATTGCCAACTAAAATGGTGGGAATGACAGTTGGATTGCTTTTTGATTTGCTCTTATCTTCCAAGCCAAATCACTCAAGGCCATTATAACGGTAGGTGTGTTTCATGCAAGACCAACATAAAGGTGGATGTGTTTAATTTCACACAAGTCTGAGGATGCACTTATTCTCATGGACACAGATAGTTCAGCAGCTTGCCTCAAGCTCTTATGTTGAGTCAGACACACCTGCTTTGAACACTTAGTCACCTCTTGCAACATGTGAATTTCCATTCTAGGTTTCAAGTCTGCCCACATGGACATAATCCCCTTCTATGATAGTGTCTGGGGAATAGCCATTGAGATAATCAGAGGAACCCCCGTGGAATAAGTGAAAGCCTTCATTAGGGTCAGACAACCTGAGCTGAGTCCGTTAATGACCTTCTCTCTATCTTGACCAAGTACTTCATCTTGCAGGTCTTCACTTTTCATTACTTTTCAAAGAGAACACAGAAAAGGCAGAGCCTTTTCTGATATTGAAATACCTCACGCTCTAAGACCTTGGCTCTGGCATTTAATGGGATCCATGATTTTCTCCGTTTTTTTCAGAAAGATACATCCTCAGTGTTTTCTACTTTCTTCAGAGATCAATTTGGTAAATTTTATATTTACAGATAGACTCACACTGAAAGGGGGGTAGAGAACATGAGAAAACTAATCCCAGAATCTTAGCTATACTGACATTTCAGTTCAATCTTCGCACCCCACAATTATTACCTGAGCCTGTCAGGAGTGATCTTTGGGTCAGAGCCATGGGTAAACCCTGAGCACCATCAGATGTAATGTCAGAGACTTCTGAGTGCACAGTAATCTTTTGAATTATTTCTACCATCATCACCAACATCCTCTTATTAATTAGTAAGAAAAGCACTCAGGTTACCATTAACTTTGGCAGAAATAGGTCATAAGGGAATCCAGGAATCCCTAGAAATTCTAGGGAATAAGAATGGCATTGTTCTGGAAGGTCTTTCCACTAATATCTTCCTTATATTGGGCTTGGTATTCCTTTGTTCTCTGTCCAGGAAGAGCTCTACAGGCACTGGAATCTTAAGAGATGTGGGGCTGGAAGACCCAGGAAAGTCAATCCTGCCATTTAATGTTCCTGAAGTATGAACTGGCGCTCCCCTAATTCACATTCCGTTTCTGACAAATGTTGGGTAAAACCCTGCTGCCTTGTCTGCACTGACACTACCATTATGCATCCTGCCTTTGTTAATGTTTTTAGACCTTAAAGCTTAAAAAAATATATTTAAAAAAAAGTAATGTGGAGTTCATGCCCAATTCAATCATGTTAATCAATGGCTGAATAAATAGCAGGACTCCTACATTAAAAAAATAAAGATAGGGCTTTTTCCCCTGCTTCCCGCTGCCGTCTGCGTCCCCCCGAGTTTCTGAAGTCACTCCCTGCTCGCCCTGCGCACCTGTCTCCCAAACCGGCTTGTAACCGCCCTCCCGTCCCCCCCATCAACAGGAAGACACGGGGGGCGTGGCCTGTGTCTTAGTGGGCGTGGTCTAAAAGTGGGCGTGGCTTCCTCTCAAAGTGGGCGTGGCCTACTGTCTGAGCGGCCAACGCTAAGGCTGTCGCAGTTATTCTTTGCTACCTCAGCTCAATCGGTACTGTGTATTCCTTTGAAAACTCACTTTTGCGATCTCAAACACTTACGCAAAATAGCCATTACCTTAGGCTGACAGTATAAAAGCTATCAGTGAATAAGGGAAGTTTAGCACAATCGGAGCCCCTTCTTCCCACAAAAAGGAAGAGGAATAAATAACTATAAGGTTCCAACTCTACACTTCCGTGACAATATGAAGAAGCATCGAAAATCCCTCCCGCGAAGAGAGGGGGAAGAAGAGATACCAGAAATCTCAACAGGGGCTTCTCACATCTACGACCTCTCAGATAAACAATTCAGAGAGGAAATCTGGAGGAGAGTCGACCTACTCCAAGCAAATATGGAACAAACATCCAATAAATTAAGGGAGGAGATGAATCAAGCGCTGGAACGGTCTACCAAGAAAATACAGGAAGAAATGAGAGCAGAAATGAGAGCAGAAATTTCAAACCTTCGAACGGAAGTCTCACAAATAAAGGAATCAGTAGATGAAATAAAAATCTCACTAGATGCCCTCAACAGTAGAATGACTACAGCCGAAGACAGAATCAGTGATCTGGAAGATGAGCTGCAGAAAGCTTATAGACAGCAACAAATCATGGCCAAAGACCTCAAAATGGCTATAGAGCGAATCAGAGCCCTGGGGGATGACTTCAAGAGGAACAACATAAGAATCATTGGAGTACCAGAACCGCAGGGAAGCAACCCCAATGGAAAAAAACACAGTCAAAGATATCATTGCTAAGAAATTCCCAGAGCTGGACAAGGCAGGCATCCAGATACAAGGAGTCCGAAGAGTACCAGCAAAAAGAGACCCGAATAAAAAGACCCCAAGGCATATCATAGTCAGAATGACGGATACCATGGATAGAGACACAATTCTGCAAGCAGCAAGGGCAAGGAAGGAAATCACATACAAAGGAGCACCCCTCAGATTTACGGCCGATCTATCAGAAGAAACCCTCCGAGCCCGAAGACAATGGTGGGACATAGTGAAAAAACTCAACGAAATGAATGCCTCACCAAGAATACTTTATCCAGCTAAACTCTCACTCAAACTCGAAGGAACCATACACTATTTCTCGGATAAACAACAGCTCAGGAACTTCATAGACTCAAAACCAATCTTGAAAGAAGGTCTAAAGGGGCTACTGTAAGACAAGGATGAGCCCCATAAGAACAACAAATAACACAGAAAGATGACACAAAACCACATCACAATAATCTCTCTCAATGTCAATGGCCTAAATGCACCTATCAAGAGACACAGAGTGGCTAAATGGATCCGGAAATTAAACCCAACATTCTGTTGCCTGCAAGAAACACACCTGAACAAACAGAGTAAACATAGACTCAAAGTCAAAGGATGGAAAACAATCCTCCAAGCAAACAACCCCCTTTAAGCTGGAGTGGCCATCCTGGTATCCGACAACATAGATTTCAGGATGAAAAAGACCAAAAGGGACAGCGAAGGTCATTTTCTGTTTATCAAGGGATATGTACAACAGGAAGAAATCACACTCTTAAACGTAAATGCTCCTAACAAACGACCGGCTACATATTTAAAACGACTCCTAACAGACTTCAAAGAGGACATCACTAACAGCACAATTGTAGTCGGAGACTTCAATACGGCCTTATCGCCTCTAGATAGATCCACAAGAACAAAACTCAACAAGGAAACACTGACCCTGAATGAAGAAATTGAAGAGAGAGGCCTAATAGACCTATACAGGGCCTTACACCCCAAAAAGAAAGAATACACATTCTTTTCCAGTGCGCATGGAACATTTTCAAAAATAGACCATGTACTGGTCCCCAGAACATACCTCAATAGAATCGGAAAAATAGAAATTGTATCAACCATATTTTCAGACCACGATGCGCTGAAGATAGAAGCTAACCACCCACAAATACGGAAAATCAAATCAAACACCTGGAAATTAAAAAATTCCATGTTGAACAATGAGTGGGTCAAGAAGGAAATCAAGGAAGAAATCAAAAGATACTTAGAAACAAATGAGAATGAAGACACGAGCTACCAAAACCTATGGGACACAGCTAAAGCCGTGTTAAGGGGAAAATTTATAGCTCTCCAAGCATTCCTCAGGAAGGAAGAAAGGACCCACATAGATAGCTTGACTTCACGACTCAAGACCCTAGAAAAGGACCAGAAAAAGGACTCCAAACCAGACCGAAGGAAAGAAATAATAAAAATTAGAGAAGAAATTAATGACATCGAAACCAAAAAAACAATCCAAAAGATCAATGAAACAAAGAGTTGGTTCTTTGAGAAAATAAATAAGATTGATAAACCGCTAGCAAGACTCACAAAGAAAGAAAGAGAGAAAACTCTAATAAATCGAATCAGAAATGAAAAGGGGGACATCATAACAGAAACCAGTGAGATTCAAAATATCATTAGAGACTACTTTGAAGGTCTTTACACCACAAAAAAGGAGAACCTAAAAGAAATGGATGGATTCCTTGATTCCTACAATCTCCCAACACTGAAGAAAGAAGACCTGGAATACCTGAATAGACCCATCAATGTTAAGGAAATTGAAACTGTAATCAAAAACCTCCCCAAAAACAAAAGCCCAGGCCCAGATGGTTTCACTGGCGAATTCTTCCAAACATTTAAAGAAGACCTATTGCCTGTTTTCCTCAAACTTTTCCAGGAAATTGAAAAAACAGGAACTCTCCCAAACAGTTTCTATGAAGCACATATCTCCCTAATACCAAAAGCAAACAAAGACACCACTAAGAAAGAAAATTACAGACCAATTTCCCTGATGAACACCGATGCGAAGATCCTCAACAAAATACTAGCAAATAGGATCCAACAACTCATCAAAAAGATCATACATCACGACCAAGTGGGATTCATCCCAGGGATGCAAGGATGGTTTAACATTCGGAAATCAATCAACATAATCCAGCATATCAACAAAAGTAAAGATAAAAACCATATGATCATATCAATAGATGCAGAGAAAGCATTTGACAAGATCCAACATCCTTTCATGATGAAAACCCTCGCCAAAATGGGGTTTGGAGGAACTTTCCTCAAGATAGTCGAAGCCATCTATCACAAGTCTACGGCAAGCATTATCCTCAACGGGGAAAAACTAAGGGCATTTCCTCTGAGATCAGGCACAAGACAAGGATGCCCACTCTCACCACTCCTCTTCAATATAGTACTGGAAGTACTTGCGATAGCTATTAGACAAGAAAAAGAGATTAAGGGCATCCAGATAGGAAGGGAAGAAATCAAACTCTCACTATTCGCAGACGACATGATACTATATCTAGAGAAGCCTAAAACCTCTACTAAGAAACTCTTAGAAACAATAGACTTATACAGTAAAGTTGCAGGCTACAAAATCAATACCCAAAAATCCATGGCCTTCATATATGCAAACAATGAGGCAGAGGAAAGGGACATGAAAAAAGCAAACCCATTCACAATTGTGCCCCAGAAAATCAAGTACCTCGGAATCAGCTTAACCAAGGAAGTAAAAGACCTTTACAAAGAAAACTACAAAACGCTACTCCATGAAATCAAAGAGGACATGAGGAAATGGAAACATATGCCCTGCTCGTGGATAGGGAGAATCAATGTTGTCAAAATGGCAATACTCCCTAAAGCATTATACAGATTCAATGCGATCCCTATAAATATACCCATGACACTCTTCAAAGAAATGGATCAAGCAATCCTAAAATTCATATGGAATAACAAACGTCCAAGGATAGCTAAAACAATTCTTGGGAAAAAGATGATGGGAGGCATCACCATCCCCAACCTCAAACTTTACTACAAAGCAGTAACAATTAAAACAGCATGGTACTGGAACAAAGGCAGAGCCGTAGACCAATGGAACAGGGTGGAATATCCCTACACACAACCCCAAATGTATAACCATCTAATCTTTGATAAGGGAGCAAGAGATGTGAAGTGGAGCAAGGAAAGCCTCTTTAACAAATGGTGCTGGCACAATTGGACAACCACATGCAAAAAAATGGGTTTAGACCTTGACCTGATACCATGCACAAAAGTCAGATCAAAATGGATTAAAGACCTCAACATTAGACCACAAACCATAAGGTACATTGAAGACAAGGTCGGCGAAACCCTCCACGATATTGAAGATAAAGGTATCTTCAAAGGTGACACGGAACTAAGCAATCTAGTAAAAACAGAGATCAACAAATGGGACTACATTAAACTAAAAAGCTTCTGCACCGCAAGAGATACAGTGACCAGAATCCAAAGACTATCCACAGAATGGGAAAGGATATTTACACAATACCCATCAGATAAGGGGTTGATATCAATGGTATATAAAGCACTGGTTGAACTCTACAAGAAGAAAACATCCAACCCCATCAAAAAATGGGGCGAAGAAATGAACAGAAACTTTACCAAGGAAGAAATACGAATGGGCAAAAGGCACATGAAAAAGTGCTCTGCATCACTAATCATCAGAGAGATGCAGATCAAAACAACCATGAGATACCACCTCACACCACAGAGACTAGCACACATCCAAAAGAACAAAAGCAACCGCTGTTGGAGAGGATGTGGGGAGAAAGGGACCCTTCTTCACTGCTGGTGGGAATGCCGACTGGTTCAGCCCTTCTGGAATACAATTTGGACGACTCTCAAAAAATTAGATATTGAATTCTCATTTGACCCAGCAATACCACTGCTGGGAATATATCCCAGAGAGGCAAAAAAGTACAATCGAAACAACATCTGCACATGTATGTTCATCGCAGCACTGTTTACAATAGCCAGAATCTGGAAAAAACCCGAATGCCCCAGAACGGATGACTGGTTGAGGAAACTTTGGTACATCTATACAATGGAATACTATGCAGCTGTTAGAAAAAAGGAGGTCAAGAATTTTGTAGTTAAGTGGATGGGCATGAAAAGTTTCATGCTGAGTGAAGAAATGAGTCAGAAAGAGAGAGACAGACATAGAAAGATTGCACTCATCTATGGTATATAGAATAACAGAGTGGGAGACTAACACCCAAGAACTGTAGAAATAAGTACCAGGAGGTTGACTCCATGGCTTCGAGGCTGGCCTCACGTTCCGGGGAAAGGTCAACTCAGAGAAGCGATCACCAACTACATTGTAGTCGAAGGCCATGTGGGGGAAGGGAGTCGCGGGCTGAATGAGGGCTAGAGACTGAACACAGCGGCCACTCAACACCTTTATTGCAAACCACAACAGCTAATTAGAGAGAGAGAACAGAAGGGAATGCCTTGCCACAGTGGCAGGGTGGGGTGGGGGGGAGATGGGATTGGGGAGGGTGGGAGGGACCCTGGGTTTACGGGTGGTGGAGAATGGGCACTGGTGAAGGGATGGGTTCCCGAACTTTGTATGAGGGAAGTATAAGCACAAATAGTGTATAAATCTGTAACTGTACCCTCACGGTGATTCTCTAATTAAAAATAAATAAATTAAAAAAAAAGTAAGGACAACAAACAAGAAAAAAAATATTATATTCTAAAAGGTTGTTGAATAATATTATATTCTAAAAGGTAACTGAATTAATTAGAAAATTAATCTCTAATTTTATGTGCCCACAACCAAGTCTGGCTGTCTCTTCAACAATTACAATGTTATCAATTTTGTTTTATCATTCTGAACAAGTAAAATTTTTATCGCAAAAAAAAAATATCTTATTTTGTTTTACACGGAGGAACAAGATTGAAAGTAGAATTCTTTTGGGAAATAATGCAAGTGGAAAATTGGAAGGAAAATAAACTGTCAACTTAGAATTCTATATCCAGTGAAGATATATTTTATTCTCCCACAGGAATGCATATTTTTCTAGGTATTCAAAAGTTTAAAATTTACCATCAGTAAAACTGTGCTGCCTGACCATGCAAGTGGAAGCAAACATAAACAAATGGGACTAGATCAAACTAAGAAGCTTCTGAACTTCAAAAGAAACAGTGACCAAAATACAGAAAGAGCCCACAGAATGGGAAAGAATATTTGCCCAATACCCATATGATAAGGGATTAATATCCAGGATATACAAGACACTAGTTGAACTGTGTAAGAAAAAAAACCTCCAACCCCATCAAAAAATGGGGAGAAGAACAGAAGTTTTCTCAAAAAAAAATACAAATGGCCACAAGGCACATGAAAAAATGCTCCATATCACTAGTCATCAGGGAGATGCAAATCAAAACAACAATGAGATATCATCACACCACAGAGACTGGTACACATTCAAAAGAACAAAAGCAACCAATGCTGGCGTGGATGTGGGGAAAAAGGGATGCTCCTTCACTGTTGGTGGGAAAGCCTACTGGTCCAGCCTTTCTGGAAAACAATATGGACAGTCCTTCAAAGACTAGAAATTGAGCTTCCATATGACCCCACAATACCACTTCTGAGAATATATCCCGAGGATGCAAAAGCGCACAATAGAAATGACATTTGTACCTATATATTCATTGCAGCACTGTTCACAGTAGCCAAAATCTGGAAACAACCTGAGTGCCCTAAAACAGATGACTGGTTAAAGAAAGTTTGGTACATCTACACAATGGAGTAGTAAGCAGCTGTTTGGAGAGATGAAGTCATGAAATTTGCTTATAAATGGGTAGATATGGAGAGTATCATACTAAGTGAAATGAATCACAAAGAGAGGGACAGACAAAGAGGGACTGCACTCATTTGTGGAGTGTAGGGTAGCATCACATGAGTCTGACCCCCAAGGAGAGTAGATACAAGGGCCAGGGGGATTGCCCCATAGCTGGAAGACTGCTTCATGAGCGGAGGGGAGAAGGCAGATGGAACAGAGAAGGGATCACTAGAAAATGATGGCTGAAGGAACCAGTTGGGATGGGAGATGCTACTGAAAGTAGATAATGGACCAAAGATGATGACTTCTCAGTGTCTGTGTTGCAAGCTATAATGCCCAAAAGTAGAGAGAGAGTATGGGGAATATTATCTACCTTAGAGGCAGGGGGAGGGTGGGAAAGGGGGGGCATACTGGGGATACTGGTGGTGGGGAATGTGCACTGGTGGAGGGATGGATGTTTGGTGTTTGATGATTGTGCAATTGTAACCCAAACATGAAAGCTTGTAACTATATCAAGGTGATTCAATAAAATTTAAAAAAATAAAAAATAAAGATAGGGGCTGGAGCGATAGTACAGTGGGTAGGGTGTTTGCTTTGCATGCGGCAGACCCAGATTCGATTCCCTGCATCTCTTATGGTTCCCACAGCACCGCCAGGAGTACTTCCAGAGTGCAAAGACAGGAGTAAACCCTGAGCATTGCTGGGTGTGACCCCAAAAAGCAAAAAAATAAAAAAATAAAAATAAATTTTATATGTGGTTTTTAATGAATCACCATGAGATACAGATACAGACTTACAAACTTGTGATTATGTTTCAGTCATACAATGATCGAGTACCCATCCCTGCATCAGTGCCCCTTTCCACCACCAATGTTCCCACTATCCCTCCCACCACCTCCACTCCAAACCCACCACCAGCCTGCCTCTGTGGCAGATACATTTCCTTTCACTCACTCTCTCTCTCTCTCTCCTTTTGGGTGTTATGGTTTGCAATACAGGTAGTAAGTGGCCATCATATTTGGTCTATAGTCTACTTTCAGCACGCATCTCCTATCCTGAGCGAGCCCTCCAAGCATCATTCACTTAGTGATCCCTTCTCTACCCTGGCTGCCTTTCCCCCAGCATGTGAGGCTGGCTTCCAAGCTGTGGAGCGATCCTCCTGGCCCTTATCTCTAGGGTGTTAGTCTCCCATTCTGTTACTTCCACAAATGAGGCAGTCATTCTATGTCTGCCTTTGTTCTTTACAAGTTCACTAGAATGCAAATATTCGGCAAGCACTTGGTCCTCAGTATTATTCATTAGTGGAATCATGTTCATAACCAGTGCAAGTCCTAGGGAATGCGGAAATACTTTAAGTGGCCAGAACTCAGATTCAGGGTTCTGCCCCATGAACACACACACACACACACACACAAACACACACACACACTGATCTCAAAATAGGACTTTTCAATTCAAGCATCTAACTTGAAAATTATGAGCTGAAAAGTCGGTTTTAATATCACGTCTAAGGAAGGGAATCATGACAGATGCAGTGATGTGATGACTCCACTCAAAGTAAGCCACTGTCAGACATAATTGTAAGAGCCAGAAGTGAGACGGTCATCAGTTCCAAGCAGGGAGATGACATCACTGTCTACGTAACTCATGCTGAAGCAGATGGAATGAATTAGGAGCCTGTTCAAGGGATAGCACCAAGAGAGCATCTCAATCTGCCTTTGACTTTTCTACCCCCTTTGGTACCAGCCTCCCCCAAACTGTTCACAAATTCCTCCACTAAGTTCACAGAAGATCTGTGGGACTCTCTCAGGGGTCCCTCGCTCACATTGAGATGATTCCTGACACAGCCTGCTTCAGGCTGGCTCCAGCACTGTATTTGCTTCCATGGCCAAGAAAGTAGCCTGTCAGTTTAGAGTTGAATTGTCGAAGGATATCTGGAAATAAAAGGAAGGGATGCGTTTAGTAATGACCCCAAAGTAATCTACCTGGATTACAAAGTAACAACTTGGATGATTACCATTGGGAAATAGGATCCAAGATGAGCTGTATCCATTTTTTAGTTTGGTTATTAAAGTTTGGGTCTCAGGATTTCAGTGTTGACTCTGTGGTCTTGATATTCAGATCTATCTTTTCTATCTTCTCTTAACACTACCAACACTACCGGTATCATAAGTATGTATGTACCCTTTACAAACAACCAAATACCCAAATATTTCTGCATATATTTCTTGGAAGTTTCAGGAGTTCCAGGAACTACCAATGTTCCTGCAGGGACTATTAGAGATCACCCCAAAAGAAGCCTCGATTCCCGCCCCCCACTCTGGAGCCAGGCAAGCTAGGCTCAAGACAAGGGGCGGGAAGGTGCCTCGTTAGCAGCCGGCCACCAAGGCTCCCGGGGGAGCACACCAGCCACGGGTGGCCTAAAGATGCCACATCGCTACCTGCTAGACACCGTGGCGCTGGGTGAATCCGCCGCTACCGCCAGTCCACCGAGCTGCTCACCTGCGAGCTGCTATTCAGGCGGCTGGTGCGCGAGATGGGGCAGGACTTCAAGACCCACCTGCGCTCCCAGAGCTCGGCCGTCCTGGCGCTGCAGGAGGCGTGCTAGGTCTACCTGGCGGGGCTCTTCCAGGGTACCAACTTTTGCACCATCCACGCCAATTTCGTCAGCATCATGCCCAAGGACATCCAGCTGGCGTGCAGCATCCGCAGAGAGAGAACATAGAGTTTACGATGCTAAAATCTCAGTGCTGGGACAAATGGAGACGCTACTGGCGTCTGCTCATCAATCAAGGATGTTGGTGCTACAGTGCTGCTACCAACGTTTCTAAATCCTCATTATTCCTATCCCCGTTGTTTCTCCCCTGCCTTTTCTACCCGCTGTTCCACTCTATTTCTTTACATCTTCTCACTATACTCTGAAGCCTAGGATTATCTGAGCATCCTGCCTTTAAAGCATTGCATTGATTCATAGTTACTGTAAATACCACATACAAGTGATATCATTTTGTGCTTATTCCTGTTTTTTTGTTTTCATTTTTTTATAATTCGATTTAAATTTTTTTTAGTTTTTATATTTGATTAATTTATTTTAAATTATTTTTAATTTTAATTATTTTATATTTTTTATGTAGGGCTGGAGCAATAACACAGCGGGTAGGGCATTTGACTTGCACACAGCCAACCCGGGTTTGATTCCTTAGCCCCTCTTGGAGAGACGAGCAACCTAAGGAGGGTATCTAGCCCACGCGCCAGAGCCTGGCAGTGGGTACATGGAGTATTTGAATTGCCAAAAACAGTAATAAGAAGTCTCACTATGTAGACATTACTGGTGCCCGCTCAAGCAAATCGATGAGCAACGGGATGACAATGACATAGTGACATGATATTTTTAATTTAATTTTATTTTTTAATTGTTTTAAATTTTATTTATTTATTTGTATCCTTCTTTTAGCAGATCCTGGCAAGCTACCCGTGGAGTACTCAATATGCCAAAAACAGTAACAATCGGTCTCATTCCCCTGACCCTGTAAAAGCCTCAAATCAGTTGGAAAAGACGAGTACAGAGAGGCTGCAAAAATCTCAGGACTGGGTATAATAGAGACGTTACTGGTAAATCGACAAACAACCGGGTGACAGTGATACAAACCTTCTTTTAACTTACTTTATTTAGCAAGTTAGCTTCCAGTTCCATTTATGTTGGTAAAAATTGCATGATTTAATTATTTCTTACCACTGTGTAGTATTCTATTGTGTATACATACGAAATCTTCATGATCCTTACTGGTATTAGATATCTAAGTTGATTCTAAATCCTTGCTATTGAGCACTGCAATGATTACTGTTGTGCACACCTTATTTGGAATGAATGTTTTTCTGTCCAGGGGTTAGACACCTAAATGTGGTATTACTAGGTTGTAAGGAAGCTCAATTCTGAGTTTACTGAGAATCTTCAATACTGTTTTCCATTTGGTGTTTAATCAGACAACAATTCTACCACCAATGGATGAGGGTCCCTTTTCAAACACATCCCCACCAAATGAGATTGTACTTGTATTTTGATATGTGTCATAATTGCTGCTGTAAGATAGTCTAATTTAAACCCAATCCAAATACTTATGTATCCAGCATCATAAGTATGTATGTACCATTTACATACAACCAAATACCCAAATAGTTCTGCATGTATTTCTTGGAAGTTTTAGGAGTTCCAGAGAGGAAAAAGGGAAAGGAAAAAAAAACTGGTTGAAGAGATAACTGAGATAATTGAGAACAAAGGTGAAACACAAAACTGGAACACAGAGACCCAAAGAGTTCCTACCTCAGTAGGCCAAACAGAACTGAACCAATATACTTTGTCATTCAAATGGTACAAAACAGAGACAAACTTCTTATGGTCATAGTCAGAAGCAAATCAACACATACAAGGAACAAACATCTGATTTACAAAAGATTTCTCGAGTGACAATAGACAGGTTTAAAAACATGGAAAACGTAGAAAATATTGAATGAAACTAACTTCCAACCAAGAATCCTCAAACCAGAAAGATTCTCACCCAAAGTGGGAAAATGGCCAAAAAAATTTTCTCAAACAAAACAATTGAGGACATATTTGGAATCTTACCCAGCCCTAGCAAGGATACTACTTGAAATGGGGAAAAAAAGGCCATACATGAAAAGGAAATATTACACAGTGCAACCAAGGAAACACTACATAGTGACATGTCAATAAATTCCTTGATGTCAATGGTTTCAATAAAAAATTTAAAATGACTTAATAAAATGACATAAAATGACACGGTATATCAGGATAATTAGGAAACAAACCCAAAAGTTTAGAGGAAACACATTTCAACTCCCGTCTTATGCACTGACTTCCTGTCAAGGGTCAGAAAATCTATACATAGAGGATAATGATAGAACAAAGCAATGACGGTCACACTGGTTTCAACCCAAATACCATTCAAACTACAAAAGATACTAAAACACGGAATAACACTGCAGTCATTAAAAGATCAATAGGACATGAGGACTTACTCATTTTCGATAAATATGCACCAACTGAATGGGCATTTTAAAAAGGAACTGCTGAGAGACCTGAGGAAATGCATCAGCTGTGGCACAGTAACAGTGGATACTTCAACAGATCATTGTCTCCCATCCAAGTACCAAACAGATCAGAGAACAGACGAGATTTAGCGCGTTCAGGGTGGTATGGCCACAGACTCACTAGACCACTCTCATCATGAGAAGATCAACCAGGCAAAACAATAGTAAAGAAGCAAGTGCATTAAATGAGGAGTTGGAAGAACTGATTCTAGTAGACAAATCAGGACCCGTTTGGCCCTCAAAAACGGGGAGTGTATTCTTCAGTGAGCATGGGACATTCTATAGGATTGATCACATGGCAGAAAACAACTCAGATGTCACAAAGATGGAAATCACACTGAGCATCTACTCAGACAACAAAGCCATAAAAGTGAATCAATTATGAAAAGAAAGTGGCAAGAAGATTAGACACCTGGCAAGTAAACAACATATTTTAATAACAATGTATCAAAAATGAAGTAAAAATAAATCAAAAGATTTCTTAAAATATTTTGGCCATCTATATATCTTCTTTTCCAAGTTTCTGATCATTTATTCTCCCCAATTTTTGATGGGGTTGGCAGAGTTTTTCTCATAAAGTGCTACCATAGCTTTAAATATGTCACATTGCCATATGGGTGGTGAGCAAATATTTTCTCCCAGTCTGTGGAGTATGAATACTGACTATCATAACCCATGGGACATAGCAAACACAGGACTAAGGGGAAAGCTAACTGCTATTCCAGCAGACAATAAAAAAAAATAAAGGGTTCAGATAACTGATCAAACCTGCCAGTTGCAGAAACCTTAAATCTAATCAATCCGTGGGGCGTTTGCCTTGCATGCGGCCGACCTGGATTTGATTCCCAGTATCCCATATGGTCCCTTGAGCACGGCCAGGAGAAATTCATGAGTGTTGAACCAGCAGTAACCCCTGTGCATTGCCGGGTGTGACCCCAAAAGCAAAATAAATAAATAAATAAATGAATAAATAAACCTTATCAATCCCAAAGGGAGTAGTAGACAGAATATAATAAAAATTCGAGCCAAAAGAAAACAAGAGAAGAATACAAAAAGATCAACAGAAACAGATGTAGGGTTTTTGAAAGAATAATAGATAAATAATCCATTAGTTAAATTCACTAAGAAAAAAACTATTAATAAAAAAGTAGGGTCTCAGTTGACAGGGAAGATACTGCAACAAACAACTAAGAAATACAAAAATTTTAAGAGGCAATTTTGAACAACTCTATACTACCAAGGTCAAGAAACTAAAATTAATGGACACATTCTTTTCTTGTTTTTAGCTACACGTGACTGCTCAGAGCTTAATTCTGGCTCCACAACCAAGTATTTATTACACCAAGAAGTGCTCTGCAGGTTGTATGCTATATCAATGATCTATTCCTTTAGGCCACATGCAAGGCAAGTGTTTGCTCTAGTATATTCTGCCACAGAAATGAAAACAATAGAATCATATGAATTCCCAAAATTGAATCAGAGGGAACAAAAAACCTGCAGAGACCAATGTAGAGTAATGAAATTGTAATAGTAGTTAAAAAAACTCCCTAGGACAAAAAGTCAGGTTCATATAGATGAATTTGTAAATTCTATTAAAACTTCAAAGAAGACACTTAGTGGTTATACTCTCCTATCTCTTCAAATATCAAGAAAGCAGGTCCAGTTCTGAATAACTTCTATTGAACCATTACACTGATACCTAAAGGCAGATACACTAGTAAACATGAAGATTACAAAATACCATCTTTTTATATCCTTGTTGCAAATATTGTGAGCAAAATTCTCATGAACCTAATTCAGCATTATTTAAAAATCAGGATTACACACCATGATCATTTGGGATTTATCCCATGGATGAAAGGATTGTTTGATAAATGCAAACCAATCAATGTAGCACTGTAGCACTATAGCACTGTCTTCAGTTATTCATCGATTTGCTCAAGTGGGCACCAGTAACTTATTCATTGTGAGACCTGTTGTTAATGTTTTTGGCTATAGAATATGCCATGGGTAGCTTGCCAGGCTCTGTCGTGTAGGCTGGATACTCTCAGTAGCTTGCTGGTCTCTCTGAGAGGGGTGGAGGAATCAAACCTGGGTTGGCCTTGTGCAATAAAGTCACATGCCCTACCCACTGTACAATCGTTCCACCCTACAGTCAATGTAGGAACAAAATAAAGATAAAAATAATATGGTCATATCAGTTGACACAGAGAAGTCTTTCTTTAAATTTTGTTGAATCTCTGTGAGATAGTTACAAGCTTTCATGTTTGGTTACAATCACACAATGATCAAACACCCATCCTCCACCAGTGCACATTCCCCACCACCAATATTCCTGGCATATGCCCCCCCCCCTTTCCACCCTCCCCTGGCCTCCATGGCAGATAATATTCCTCATACTCTCTCTCTACTTTTGGGCATTTTGGCTTGCAACACAGACACTGAGAGGAATCATGTTTTGTACATTATCTACTTTCGGAACACATCTCCTGTCCTGACTGATTCCTCCAGCCATCATTTTCTTAGTGATCCCTTCTCTATTCAATCTGCCTTCTCCCCTCCACTCATGAAGCAGTTTTCCAGATATGGGGCAATGCTCCTGGCCCTTGTATCTACTGTCTTTGAGTGTCAGCCTCATGTGATATTATTCTATACTCCACAAATGAGTGCAGTCCTTTTATGTCTGTCCCTCTATTTCTGACTCATTTCGCTTAGCGTGATACACTCCATTTTTATTCATTTATAAGCAAATTTCATGACTTCATCTCTTCTAACAGCTGCATAGTATTCAATTGTGAAACTGTACCAAAGTTTTTTAACCAGTCATCTGTTCTAGGGCACTTGGGTTGTTTCCAGATTTGGGCTATTGTGAACAGTGCTGCAATAAACATATAGGTACAGATGTCATTTCTAATGAGCATTTTGGCATCCTCGGGATATATTCCCAGAAGTCGTATTGTGGGGTCTTATGGAAGCTCAATTTCTAATTTTTGAAAGACTGTCCATATTATTTTCCAGAAAGGCTGGACCAGTCTGTATTCCCACCAACAGTAAAAGAGCATCCCTTTTTTACCACATCCACACCAGCACTGGTTGCTTTTGTTCTTTTGAATGTGTGCCAGTCTCGACACAGAGAAGTCTTTTGACAAGTTTCAATACCCACTCATTATTTTAAAAAATGTAAATTGGGAGTGGGCTGGAGTGATAGCACAGCAGGTAGGGCGTTTGCCTTGCACGCGGCCAACCCAGTTTCAATTCCTCCATCATACTCTGAGAGACAGGCAAATCTCCGAGAGTATTCCGCCCGCAGCACAGCCTGGCAAGCTACCTGTGGCACATTCGATATGCCAAGAACAGTAACACCAAGAGTCACAATGGAGATGTTACTGGTGCCTACTCGAGCTAATCGCTGAACAATGGGACGACAGTGCTACAGTTATTAGGGACAGAAGGGCTATACATCAAAACAGTAATGAACATCTACAATATACCCAGTCAATATAGTACTCAACGCTAAAAAAGCTGAAACTTCACTGAGCTCAAGGCAAAATACCTGCTTTCACCACTCTTCTTAATTCTCCCAACAAGTGATTCAATTGACAACTAATCTGAATTCTTTGGGGACCAATATATGTTAACTCCTAAATCACCACCAATAAGTTAGTCTTTACAAAATTTTTAAAAGTCAACATAATTTTGGAAGCTTTTTTCAGGGTTAGCAGAAATGAAAAGTGTATCAGATGAATATGTTCAAATCACAATTTGAACATATCATGATTCTATACATTTAAAATTTTAAGGACTCCACAATACATCTAAAAATAATTTATCAATAGAGTCAGATAGCAGGTAACAAAACAACACACAAAAATCAATGACATTAATGTACATAAATAATGGACTAGAAGAAAAAGAAATTTATAAGAAACATCCATTTCAAAATACTACCCATAAAACATCAAACACCTGCAAATAAACTTAAGTAGGAGAAGAAATTAGAAACTATAAATAACTACTAAGAAACTATAAATAACTACTAAGAAACTATAAATAACTGCTAGTACTGTTGGAAACTATAAATCATTACATATGAAAAATGTCATATTCACTGTTCCTGAATTGGAACAATCAACATTGTTAAATGACTGTCCTACTCAAGTTACTATATAGATTCAATGTAATGTTCATTCAAATTCCAATTACCATTTTCACATATATAATAAAAACTCTAATAAAAAATTGGAAGAATAAAACTCCCTGAATAACAGAAGCAAGTGTGTGTGTGTGAGAGAGAGAGAGAGGGGAAGAGAGAGAGGAGATGTGGAATTCAATATCTAAAACTTTAGCTATTTTGCAAACCTATAAGAATCAAAACTGCATGGTAGTGGGTTAATGATAAGCCTTCAGAAAAATAAAACATAATTGACAATCCTAACTTAACCTCTAGATGTATGGACAGCAAAAATATGAAAAAATGAGATAAGCCCTGGACTAGACAAAGTATGTCACTAATATATCATGTTGAGAAGACTGGATAGTCACCAAAAAAATAAAGGAAAGAAAAAGAAAATGTACTCATACCTGAACCTATTCAGAAAGGTAAGCTTAAAGTTATCTCAATCTCATCTGATCTGCAGTCCCATCTATAAAAAAAAAAGAGTACAAACCAAAAAAAAAAAAAGGTACATATCAAAAAGTGTAATTGTGAGGGATCTAATGAGAAATAAACCCCTATAGATTGTTGGTGGGAACGCTATGTGATTCAGCCTCTATAGAAAGCAGAATGAAGGCATTCGGGTGAGCAACCCGGCCCGGAAAATGCTCCGGAACTGAATTGGGGCCAGCAACACCAGGGAGCCTGAAGGAGGAGGTGCCGCTTGCACACCTTCTCCAGATGGAGCCCTGGCGACACTGAGCAGCAACTAACACGGCTCCGGGATTCGGGACTGGAACACATCCAAGCCGCGGGGGGGGGGGCACTGGAGTGTGGCGGCGCCAGCCCAAGTGGCCCCGGTCACCAGAAGTCACGCCCGCGACCCGCCCTCGGCACCATCTAGACACAATCAACAGAGAAGCGGCAGGCAGTCTGGTGAGCAACGTGGTCCGGAAAATGCTCGGGACCCAAATTGGGGCCAGCAATACCGGGGAGCCGGAAGGAGGAGGTCCCGCCAGCACACCTTCTCCAGATGGAGCCCTGGCGACACTGAGCAGCAACTAACAGGGCTCCAGGATTCAGGACTGGGACACATCCGAGCCGCGGGAGGGCACTGGAGTGGGGCGGCGCCAGCCCAAAACTCCAGGTGGTCCCGGCCGCCAGAAGTCATGCCTTCGACCCACCCTCGGCGCCATCTTGCCACAATCAGCAGAAAAGCAGCAGGCATTCTGGTGAGCAACGCGGCCCGGAAAATGCTCCGGAACTGAATTGGGGCCAGCAACACTGGGGGGCCGGAGGGAGGAGGTGCCGCCTGCACACCTTATACAGAACAGCCCTGGCGACACTGAGCAGCAACTAACACAGCTCCGGGATTCGGGACTGGGACACATCCGAGCCTCACGGCTGCTAGCGCGGCCGCGCGACCTTTTCTAAAACCTGAAAACATATAATCTTTTAATAGAAAACTAGTTATCAAAGAAAAAAAAAGGAAGCAGAATTAATCTTTAAAAGAAAAATAGGAATAGAAACTCATCCAGCCCAGAAATACCAGTTCTTATCTGGCACAAATCCATAAAAATATTCATTAAAAATATATGTACACCTATATTGATACAGAATTTAGTGCGATATCCAGGATGTTGAATAAACGCAATACCCAGCTATGGGGCTGGAGAGATAGCACAGCAGGTAGGGCGTTGCGTCGCGTGCGGCCAACCCAGGTTTGGTTCATCTGTCCCTCTCAGAGAGTCCTGCAAGCAAGTGAGAGTATCCTGCCCACAGGGCACAGTCTGGCAAGCTACCCGTGCTGTATTTGATATGCCAAAAACAGTAACAACAATTCTCACAATAGAGGCGTCACTGGTGCCTGATCCAGCAAATCGATGAACAGGATGACAGTGCTACGGTGCTACCCAAATATGAATTGATCAAGAAACTGTGGTATATATCACAATGGAATACTTAAAAAATACATCTGTAAGCTAACTAGAGCTCTAAGAAAAGACAGAATCATGTGATTTTTCATGACATTCATCCAACGAGAGATATTATGCTGAGTCAAGTCAGTCAGATGGAAAGGGATACAGAATGATCTCTCTAATATGTAGAGATTAAATATACACAGCAAGCTAGCAACAAAGGCCCCAAACCAACACAACAGGTGAACTGATGCACACATTGGAGTAAGCGGGGAATAGTGAGAAAGCAAGGGTCACTGGGGTCCTTGAGGAAGATGAGCACACTGGCGCTGCGTGTGGTGTTGCAATTATGACGTTGGAAACCATCATAAGCACTAGTAGAAATCACAGTGACTTAACAATTTTTTAAAAGTTTTTAAAAGGATATCATGAAGGGCTAGGGCAATGGTACAAAGGTTTAGTTGATTCCTCCTCCCCAGTGAGTACCAGCTGCAGAACCACCTGGCTCCCTGAGCACTGTCAGATGTGGTGAGGTGGTCTTCAGCACCACAGGGACTAAGCAGCCCCATACCTCAGGACTTACCACTGAAACACTTGTTTTATTAGACAAATATTGCAGACAGTTTCCACCAAAATTTTGTGCACCACTTGAGATGCCCCTCATATTAAAATGCACATGAGTTAAAAATATGATATACAAATACTGATAGCTATGCATATCTGAAGCTTCCATAACATAGTATAGCAGCCAAGGGTAACAATCAGGTGGTTGTTAATAAACAGGGGCTTGATAAAATCCCTTAAGAAAAACATTTCAAACACATTTGGCTATGTTTGTGTAGTCCCATCTCTTACTGCCTCAAAAACAGTATTTCCAACACATGGTCTTGGCACATGAGTGTACCCAACACGGTACAGATTAGACTCATACTGTTTGCAGAGGGGCTTTGCTCAGAATGATAGGCAAACTGGCACTGGTATCATTTCCTTCTTTCCTAAATCATGAATATTTTTTATTGAATCCCAGTGAGATACCCAGTTGAAGGTTTGTTCATGATTGTGTTTCAGTTATTATCATGTTCCAACATCCATCCCTTCTCCAGTGTACATTTCCCAGCACCAGTATCCCTAGTTTCCCTCTCACCCACTGGCCCCCTTCCCACCTCTGTGGTAGGACATTTTCTTCTCTTTCTCTCTCTTTCTCTCTCTCTGTTTCATTCTCTCTCTCTTTTCTCTTTCCTTTCAGGGGTTATTTTTTGCAGTATAGATACTGAGAGTTATCATTTACATCACTTTACCTACTTTCAACACTCAAGTTCTTATCCAGAGGAATCATTTTTAATTATTATAGTCATACTCTCCCTTCTATATCCCAACTTCCTTTTGCCTCCCACAAACTTGTGGAAAGCTTCCAAACATTGATCAGTGTAGGATAAAATTGCTTTGTTTTTTTTCCTTGCCTCAAGGAGCTTAGGTTTATCTGGTTTTACCATCACAGTGCTCCCAAGTCACTCCGTTGTTTATTTATAATCACTTTTCCATGCTATCTTCCCCAACCAGTTAATCAGCCTTTCCCCCTAATCATACTATTAATTTGTAAGGTCAGATCCTTCTAGGACACCAAACTTGTATTGTAAGTTAATATTGCCTTTCTCCTTTACTTATATATTTTAAATAGTTTAGTTTAGTTTTCTTTGTATAGACAGAGGAAGTCAGTTAATATTATGTTTTTGTAACTTGGGATTTAATTGGTTTTGAATATTATTCATTCCCGGGTATCGGCTTTCTCAACTTAAGCCTCAGTTGTCCTTAGTTCCTAGCACCTCAAAAGCAGGGTCCTGACAAGGGACTCAATGGACCCAGGGCAAACTGTGAGTTACCCTGACACCGAAATGGGCCAGGCCAAAGAACCACGATTCTTAAATATAAGTTAAGAGCTTGATCATGGACAAATGCTGCTGTTATCCAAAAGCAACAACGAGACTAGGACTCTACTAGAGATAGGAAAGACTAATCTAGCCTGAGCACTATAGTCTGAGGTAGAGATGACCCCAGGAGAGTAATTCGATAAGCTTAATGTATCACTTACTGTGTCCATAGAAAATGATTAATATTATGAATGCTTATGTCATTGTTGGACTAAGGAAAGGAGAAACCGTAGATGGTATTTCGCCCTTAAGCGGGTCATCTAGCTGTATGAGTATCTATCCTAGAAGGAGCATCCGCTGAGGGAGAGAACTTTACCCCTATTGATTGTGACCACATTTATGTGTAAGCCCCAACCCCTCATGCTTTGGGATTTAACCACGCTGTAAGAGTGGGCTGGGGGGATCCAGGTTCAGAGCCAGAGGACTAGGAGAATGAGAGAGGCAGAAGAAGATGAGACAGCGAGGAGAATGAAGTAGCATGGGGAAGGGAGAAGCAGGAGGAAAATCAAAGAGGAATGGAGATGGGAATGGAAGAAACTGCAGCTGAGACCAACCAGCCTGGCTTTCCTTCCTTCCTTCGCCTGCCCCTAACCGTCGACCTCCCCAGGGTGGGAGAAGTGGCACGAGAGTACCAAACGCAGGTGGCCAGAGAGAGAGAGTGCCACTGCCCTTTTGTGTTTACACAGATCAGTCCTCCCAACTCCTGTTTTACCTGACCTTAGTAAAACTGATATTAGTCTTATACTTGCACCAAGATTGATGAGTTCTTGTTTACTCTCTAGCTTGCTTCCATCCTTGAACAAATACATTTTTAAAAAATAGCAACATATCTCAAGACTTTCCTCAGGAACAAGCAGCCGAGTGTGGTAAACGCCAAAGGCCACTGGGGAAGTAGTGACCCTGAGGTTCCTGGTTCATTCCTGGAGCCCTCGAGTTTCCTGTGGAGCCTATTGCCACCTCCAGAGAGAGTTGCTGACACACGCAGGGAGAGGCTGATACTCACTGGGCAGGGTGATGCTGTTTTCCAGAATCGCATCTCCACCTCTGAGAGCAAAGAAGGGGAGACTAAAGTCAGGCTGAAATACTAGCAGTGCCAAGACCCCTTGAAAGACAGATAAACTTTTCCGTGAAACATCTTGCCCTGTCCTTATTTCTATATAAAAACTGAAAGTGATCTAGCAGACAGCAAGTTCCTGTTCCCAGTCACAAAATTCCAACATCCAAACACCAAAGAACATTTATAAAAAAAAAAAATCAAGCCCGAATCTTTCGGTTCTCCTCACCCTTGGAATTCTTTGACTAAGTCAGGGGAACTAAATGAGTCTCTTTTGAGTCCTTTATATTTTTCAATCCCCTAGAGATAGTTACAAATTTTCATGCTAGAGTTTCAGTCACACAGTGTTCAAACACCCATCCCTCCACCAGTGTACATTTGTGTACAAGTGTACATTTCCCACCACCAATGACCCCAATATCCCTCCCACCATCCCTACATGACCCCTACCTCTATGGCAGATACTTTACTACTTTGGGACATTCTATATCTGTCCCTCTCCTTATGAGTTCTCTCTTTGAGACAGAACACAGTACCTGCCTACGATACAAAAACCCAGTCTGATCCCACCAGACTATGCATTATTGTTTGTGTTACAGATAACATGCAGTAGGAAAGGTTGCTTTCTTTTTTCTCCCTGTTCTACTTGGCAAAATCTATTTGCAAAATGTGTCTTTTAGAGACCATAATGATAGTACAGCAGGTAGAGCATTTGCCTTGCATATATCTCACATGGGTTTAATTCTCAGCATTCCATATGGTTCCCAGAGCACTGTCAAGAGTAACTTCTGAGTACAGAGCCAGGAGTAAACCCCAAGCATTACCAGCTATAGTCCAAAAATGAAAGAAACAAAAAGATATAAAAACGGTCTTTTAACTGAAGTACAGGAGTAAAGGTGTTTGCCTTACAAGTGACTGAACTCCATTTGAGTTCAGAACAAGCATATGACCCCCAGAGCACTACCAGGAGTAACCACTATCACAGAGACATGAGTAATCTCTGAGCATCATTAGGTGTGGCTTAAAAAGAAAAATAAAATAGAAAATGAATGTCTTATAGCAAGGAGTCTATCGTCTAGATGACTGATAAAATTTTAATAACTCAGAGTTGGTTGATTTCTAGGTAAGCAAACGGGCAGCATTTTAGATCTAATTAAATCCACTAATTCTTCAGCTCTGCACAGCACATTGGACGATTTGAGTGGCTCTAGAAACATGTGGAGTTAAACTCTGGCCAGTGACCTCGGGAGGATGTCAGGGATTGCCACTCCAGTTAGTTGGTGTGGTGGCAGAAATACCAGATACCAGACACCAGAATGGGGACATACACATCTGTGCATTCGTTGCCAGGTATAAGGTAGCTGTTATGAACACGGAGGTAAAGAACTTGAACACCAAGATTGATTATGTCCTAAGATCCAGAGAAATTTGAGTGCTGCTTATTTATGTGTCCTGTGTTAGCCTAGGTGTTATGAAAATAGAGCAGGTGTTACAAGGTGATTGAAAACTCTCACTAGTAAAGCGGGACAGGACATCCCAACTAGGATGTTAGGAATAGCTGATAAAGATCTCCCTGAAAGGAAACACATATGTCCTATGAAGGAACTAGGTGACTTCTCTCTCCGCTTCAGAAATTATTTTCTTCAGGGCTCAGGTCTGTGGGTGGGGAGTGAGGGGAAAAGTCTCTACTGCTCATGCACTAGGGGACATCAGGGCCTTGCCACACACAAGCTTACCTCCATGACAAGCCTTGATGCTCATTCGAGTCACTGTTTAAGTTTTGAGGTCTGTTCTGGGTCCAAGAATCAGCCTAAAAAGGAAGAAGAGGTTCTCAGTGGCCCTGCTAGGCAGAAGGTATGTGTCCTTGTGCTGACTGGGAAAATCTGGACATGCTGAAAGATCAAAGGTATATACAGGCCACTCTATACACCATGTCTTTGTAGAGATGAGGAAGATCTTTGCATAGGATCCTGACCCACCTAAGAGCTCATCCACAAGTAGGGCATCCCTCCTAATTGATGATAAGTAACAACAGATTAACAAATGAGCACTGAATGAAGAGAGTCTGTTTCTTTCAAGTAATCCTTCAGACTCTTTCAAAGTCAATGACTGGTCTAAAGAAAGTCAGTTACAAGCAAGATACTCACTGCCAAGGTCATTCTGAAAATGACTTCCAGGCCTGAAGGCCATCAGGGTAAGATTTTTGTCTTTTGGTAACAAATCTCCTTCTAAATGCCTGGCACATTGTACTCATAAGCGCATGCTGAGGTAGCGTTCACAGCTTTGTGCACTGTTGAATCAGCAGCATCATGAGAGCACCCTCAAGGCAAGCAGGCTTCTCAGTTGGCGGTGGATCTCATCCAGCAGGAAGCCAAGGGATGAGCCATGCTCAGCAACCTGCTCTCTTTCCTGGAAGGCAGTGAGCAGGAGTGACTCTGCAGACAGGTCGGGAAGCACATCCCAGAGATGGAACTCAAGACATGGATTCAGGACCTAGTGGTTCTGTGCAGGTCCACCACATACAACTTGGGGAAATGAAAGCTCCCTTTATCTCAGCCAGCCTTACTTTTCTTATCTTTTAACATTGAAAATGAGTCATCTGGGGTACCATAGTGATTAGGGCATTTTCCTTCTATGCTGCAGACAATGGTTCAGTCTCTGGTATTGCTAGGAGTGATCCATGAGCACATAGCCAGGAGTAAACCCTCAGCACATGCAACAGTGTCCAAAAATCAAAAGAGAAAAAGAAAAGAAAGAAAAGTGAGTTATACTGCAGAATTGGTTGGCAATATAAAATAGTATATTAATACTTTTAGGTCATAGAGGGGACATGTGTTTACGGATATTTGGGAAACATTAAGGTGATGGCCATAATTCTACTGTCCCACAGAATATCAATACAGTTGTATTTAATGACTGCAAAGTGTTCAAGAACTTGAGATGACCCATCCATTTTCAGGCATTTAAAGACTGTATTGGGTTTAGAACAGATTTATGGACATTTTGGGGCACTACCATAGAATAACTTCATTGACAGGCTAGTATTAGTACCTCAATCCCTTAAATGACACACAGCATCATCCACTAAGTACTTAATTCTGACTCATTCACTCTTCTCATCCCTACCCTACCATGAAACATTCCCTTGGCACCTCTTCCAGGAATGAACAAGGCCCTGATCCTAGAAGATCCTGACTATGGCTGGAATATTAGGTTAATTCTACCACACTCTAAATTATCTAGGCCACTTCCACTAAAGATGCCTCCCAAAGCCTGTGCTCCCTTTTATCTTAGTACCACAAGAGGTGGGAAACAAAGGGAAGATTATGATGAGGTGAGAAAAACTGCTAAGGTAAGCAATGCACGCTGGTTTTCTCGTGAGATGGGTAGATGAATAGGACCTAAGATGGCAACACTTCATTTGAGGTCGGGTTTTTCTCTCTCCAATTCTCACAAATAATCAATAGCATGCCAGCCCCATTTCTTCTATAACTGAAGGAACTCACCATAAGAGAGTCACCCACAGCTGCAACTACCTTGATATCAGCCGGCTTCAGTTTATGAACTGAAAATAAAAGTAGGGGTAAATGTGAGATCTGGGTTTCATCTCCAACCTTAAGACTCTATCTTTGAAAACACAGAGGATATGTTGGTCATCAATTTATAAAAAAACTAGGAAGTGAAAAACATCAACAATCCAGTGAGATACCCCATAATGCCAAAGATATGAATGTCACACATTGTTGCTGAAACACTCGAGTATGAGGCAGTATGTTCTGAGCAGTCTGGATCATGTGGCCCTCCTTTGACTTCCTCAGGTCACATGTGCATGCCCATGATCCCAGATGGGCTGTCGGGCAGAACGAGCTTTCACAATGTTTGCAGATCCCCTAGGAAGATATCTACTTAGAATATTTTATGACTCTCTGTATCTTGCTCCAGTAATTAATTTTTGGGGGGCTATTTTTTCACATTTTATTTTTTAATATCTTTATCACTTCAAACAACATTTAGTTCATTAAAGAGCTAAGATTTACAAAATTATTGATAGTTGACTATTAGGCGGATATATAATATCCTAATACCACCATGGGTGGAACTGGGAGGTCATCATGTTAAATGAATTAAGCCAGAAGAAGGAGGACAAACACAGGATGATCTAATTTACATTTAAAATAACTGGATGAGGAAACACAATAGTTTAAAAAAGAAATACCTGAGCAACCCTTAACTTCAGACTATAGAGAGGAGAAAGGAACAAATCAACTTTGTTGTGGGTGAGTAGAGAAGAGACATATGGGAAATCATAGGGACTAGGGGTCAAGGGAGCTTGGGGCATATCAGTGTGCAGGGAATGGTATATCTAAATATCCCAACTACAGAGTCAGGAAAACATGAGACCCAAACTTTAACAACCAAACTTTCAAAGGTGCCTGTCAATATGCAGGGTGTGTGTGTGTGGTGGGTGGAGGGTGAATGAGGGGTTGTGGGAGCATAACAGAGAGGTTGTGGGAGGGAGGGAACCTGGGAACAGTTGTTGAGAGAACTTGGCACTCATGGTGGTTCAGTGCTGAAACACCGCATGTCCAAGATTCAACTATGTTTAACTTTATTACTCAAGTCTCACAATGGAGACGTTACTGGTGCCCGCTTGAGCAAATCGATGAGCAATGGTATGGCAGTGATATGGTGATATAGATATAGAAATAACACTGCCAATAATGTCAACTTCCCTCTACCAGTGTACTAAGTTCCCTCCCTGCCCCTGCTCTTGCCACTTTCACAGACTCTTTGCAGTTTAGTGCCTGTAGTTTGGTTTATATCACAGGTTTTCAATATTGTATAATCTGTGCTTTACCAGTATATCTGAGGCCTCAGATCCCTGTTCCCCATTATTTTCTTTCCTTCCACCCTCTGTTTATTTCCTTTTATGTTCTTCTCCACCATATGCTCTGGGGCCAAGGGTGACCTCAGCAATTTCTCCATCATGATATTTCTGCTTCTAGTTATTCTGCCCACCACCGATAAGGGAGATCTTATGTGATCACCTTCTTCTGACTTATTTCGTTTCACATTATATCATCCAACCAGGTTGAAGCAAATTTCTATTTTGTCTTTTCTTTGCAGCAGTAGTGTTTTATTAAGCATGTGTATCACATCTTCAGAATCCATTCATCTATCATTGAACAACTAGATTCTATATTTTAGCTATGATACTAAGTGCTTCAATTAATATTTTTGTGCATATATCCTTTGAATGAATGTTATTTGTCCTTGGGATAGATGCCAAAGAGTGAAATTGCTGGGCTCGCAGAAATGCCTCTAGACTGTGAACTGAGCCACTGCCCCAAGTGGGGCCAGGGGAGAAGGGCTTCTCTCTCTCAACCCTTCCTTTCTGGGCACAGCATGGCGATTGCTGCATTTGGAACTCAAAATGGAGGTACCAGCCGGCTGCTGTGGGATGCTCCGGAGATCCTGGGTGGCGGGGGGTACCGGCTCTGCCATCCGCCGATATTTAAGTGCAGCAGCCACATGTGTGTGGCCTTTCCGCTGCTGCACGAGTATGATCCCGGAGGCCAACTGAACTATTTTGGACACCAGCAGCTCGCAGAAATGCCTCTAGACTGTGAACTGAGCCATCGCCCCATGCGGCGCCAGGCAGGTAGGGTCTCTCTCTCCAGGCTTTTCCATCTTAGGAGCACCAAAAAAGGGAAGTAAAAGCTTGCAGTGATGCAATATCTGGCAGAATTTTCCCTGGACTTTATACAGAATTTCAAAACCGACATCGGCCGCGCGACCTAATATCTCTTAATTGTCAGCAATGTGAAAAAGTTCCTTTTTTGCAGGTCTGACTTTGGGGGGAAAATCTAAGCAGTAATAGTGAGTCTTTTGTTGAAATATTGAAGGTAATCAAAGTAGCAGCCATTTCTCTTAGAGTGTGAACTAAGCCATAGGACCTAAGATGCAACACTTCATTTGAGGTAGGGTTTTTCTCTCTCCAATTCTCACCAATAATCAATAGCATGCCTGCCCCATTTCCTCTATAACTGAAGGAACTCACCATGAGAGAGTCGCCCACAGCTGCAACTACCTTGATATCAGCCGGCTTCAGTTTGTGAACTGAATCCACTAAAAAAGATCCCAAATCACGCCTGCCGAGGAGAGGAAATATTCTTCTTTCTCTTTTTTTTCCCATTTCGGGGAGAAGTGGCGTGGTGTCCGCCATACTATGAGGTCTACTAAGTAGGTATGAACATGGTGGCGTGGGGAGGAGAAAGAAAAAAAAAGAAAAAAAAGTTATGTACTTGGAACAGCGGGATGATTGGGCAGTCTCAGGCTGGGGCCAATACTGGCGCATGCTCCAGCGAAATTCAAGCCAGGTGGCCACATTTTTGTGCGGCTTCTTTGCTGCTGATCGACCAGGATCCAGAGGCCAACTAGACTACTTTTGGTCCCAGAAACTGCTTGCAGCCATGTCTATAGACTCTGAACTAAGGCATAGCCCTTCTTTCTCAAAAAAAAAATGAGAAAGAAGGAGGGGAAATATCCTTCT
Source organism: Sorex araneus (assembly GCF_027595985.1). Classification (NCBI taxonomy): domain Eukaryota; kingdom Metazoa; phylum Chordata; class Mammalia; order Eulipotyphla; family Soricidae; genus Sorex; species Sorex araneus. Next base: position 366,127,576 of record NC_073313.1, read on the forward strand.
TTCTCATTATTTCCCCTTTCCTGAAAGAAGCAGCGTGGCATCTGCCATATTATGAGGACTACTAAGCAGACACGAACTTGGGGGTGCAAGAAGGAAAAAAAAAGAGTTATGTACTTGGAACAGCAGGACTTCATATCTTTTCATTCTCAACAATTGAAAACTAATTATCAAATGCTTCCTTGGCAGTAGGGCTGTCTTCTTTGGGGGGAAACTCCAACAGCAATGGTGAGTTGTGTGTTGAAATATGGAATGTAATCAAGGTATAGAGAAAATAAAGTGAAATTTATCAGTTATGCAGGTGGGGTGGGGGGGCAGGGGGCGGTATCCTGGGGTTTTTGGTGGTGGAATATGGGCACTGGTGAAGGGATGGGTGTTTGATATTGTATAACTGCGACATAAGCCTGAGAACTTTGTAACTTTTCACATGGTGATTCAATAAAATAAATAACTTTAAAAAAAAGTGAAATTGCTGGGTCATAAGTCAGTTTAATTATAATTTCACTTAGAACCCCCCATACTATTTACACCTGGGTATGAATCAGACAGTATTCTAACCAGCAGTATTTAACAGTTCCTTTTTTGCCATATTGCTGCTAACATATATTGTTAACATTATTTTTGATATGTGCTCTTCTAACTCATGTGAGTGATTTCTCATTGTTGTCTTTATTTGGATTTCACTAATGTTAAGTTATGCTAAACATTTTTGTATGCCATCTCCATCTTTTCTTCTGTGAAAAATACGTATATTTATTCCTTCTAATTTTTTTTATAGTTTTTGTGTTTTTAGTTGTTGTTCTTCATTTTGAGTACTTTATATTCCTGGGTATCAGTCATTTGTCTAATGCATTAAATAAGAATCTTTTCCTATTCAGTTAGCATTCATTTAGATTTGGCCAGAAACTCTAATGTGATGTAGTTCCATTAGTTTACTTTTGATTCTGTTTCTTTGTCTGTGATCATATCATTGAAGATGATCCAAATCTTGGAGAATCCTATGCACATTTTCCTCAGTGCAATTTATACTACTGATCAGATTCAAGGTCTTTGATCTGCTTTTTAAAAATTTACTTTTATTTTTATAAATTTGTTCACAATAAATTTGTTCACAAAATTGAATGTTCATAATATTTTATTGTTCACAAAATATTTATTGCATTAAATATTCCAAAACCAGTCCCACTACCATAATTTTTGAAGTGCCCTACCACCACTCAAGACTGCTCTAAAGGCAGATTTTAAATAATTTATTTCCTATTGGTTGTTACAAATAATCCTCTAAAAAAGATACCAAAAAATTTCCTTAGAGGAAAGTGTTTGAAGATTGCTATATCTCACCCTGGACACATTAAACCCCTGTATAAGAGATTACTAACATGGGGGGCTGAAGCGATAGTACAGCGGGTAGACCGTTTGCCTTGCTCGCAGCTGACCCGGGTTTGATTCCCAGAATCCCATGTGGTCCCCTGTGCACCGCTAGGAGTAATTCCTCAGTGCAAAGCTAGGAGTAACCCCTGTGCATAGCCGGGTGTGACCCAAAAAGCTAAAAAAATAAAAAGAGATTACTAACATGTTGTTACAGGTTGAGTCTGGTATGCTAATATATATTTTTTTGATCCAGATAGGTTGCCTTCTACTTTACACACCACCAAATGTGGGGTGCTACTCTTAGTACATCAGTGGTGTAGAGTATGATATGTCACAGCTGTGCATCCCAAGAATTCTAAAACTTTAAATAGGTAACAACTGGAGTTAATTTTTTAACTGAGTGATGACTTTGGGGTCTAAAGCTTCTCTGCAGCTTGTTGCTCTCTTCCGAGATTTGTGTGAGTCTCTGGATGATGGGAATTAATGAGATTACGTGGCGTCAGAGACAGTCTGTGGGCGTGACTGCCAGTCTCCCAGAAGAACTGGGAGAGAAGTGGAGAGGTTGCCCATTTCAAAATCTTGGAGAGCCTGGAGATTCCAGTCACAAAACCCTCATACCTGAGTTTTTCAACAGCTTCATTCTCATGCGTGATGCTCATCCCAAGCATGTGGACATTGGCCGTGAGCATGGCAGCAGCCACTGGGTACTGGAGGTTTTCAGCTGCTGGGCTCTGTTGGGACAGGAAGTGGGTTCACTCACGCCCCTCGGCGGCACCCCAGTTGAGACTCAGCCTGGTACAGAGTCTGGAGGCATCTCTGTAGCTTGTTGCTTTCTTCCAAGATTTATTTATGTGATTCTCTGGATCTCTGATCCACTCTGAATTGACTTTTATGTAAGGAGTGTGATATGGTTCCAGGTTTGATTTGTTATTTATGGTTTTCCTGTTTTTCCAACAACATTCATTGAAGGTGCTATCTTTAATCATGTTCATGTTCTCATCTACTTTATTAAAATGTCCATAAATAGGAGATTTTTTCCATTGGGCGTTTGATTAAGACTTATTGATCAAAGAACCTATATTTTCTCCAATCACTTGTATCACTTGTCACTTGTCATCCCATTGATATTTGATTTGTTCAAGCAGGCACCAGTAAAGTCTCCATTTGTCCCTGTCACTTACTAGTGTAGCCCAATGTCATCTTCTCACTCCAGGAACACAAAAAGCCTCAAACTATTTGTTCAGGGTTTTGATGAAGAAGTCTTATAATCTCGTAGGTGGCAGTCACGCAGTCTTTTGATGAACCTAGGAATACGTTCGGTAACAGCTCTAGTCCAGCGATGTCTCTAAATCGCATTATGTGTCAAGCCCATCTGATTTTTGACGAGTTGGTAAATGAGACAGCGTCTCTGATTCTCGATATTCAATGGAGGTCCAAACTCCAGATTCCTTCTCTCACTTGAGTGAAACATGATACTATACCATAGCTCTTTCGATTCCTCTTTGGGATACCGGAATAGCATTCTCATCCTATTTTGGTAGGGCCCTGGTCTCTGAGGCATATGTTAGTGCAGGAAGAACAGTGGAGTCAAAAAGATGTGGCCGGAGCCAGAAGTTCTTCATCCTCTTAACCACTTCTTTGATGCTCTTGAAGGTGTTCCACGCTGCTCTTTTCTCCTGTGCAGTTCAGGTGCCACGTCATTTTTCATGCTGAGTTCTAGACCTAGGTACACATAACTGCTGCATTCAGAGATGTTCGTTCCATTGAGGGCAAATGGAACATAAGGAACTAGTCCGTTTCTCATAAACATTGTTATGGTGAGATTCAGCTGCAGTCTGACCTTTCCACACTCACGGTCGAAGTTGGCCAGCATTGGTGCCACTTGGCTATAATTGGTGTTATGAGAACGATGTCATTAGCAAAGCGGAGATGGTTTAGTTGCTGACCGTCTATCTTCACTCCCATTTCTTCCCATTCCAATCATTGAATGATGTTCTTGAGGGTGGCGCTGAAGAGTTTTGGTGAATTGGTGTCACTTTACTAAACCCCTCTCTTTACGTCATGATCACCTCTTTGTAGAATGGTGAGATCCTGGTGGTGAATCTATAATACAGCTCATGGAGAATCCTGATGTATTGAGTTTGAAAACCCTGTTTGGCTAGGGCTTCGATGACTGCTTCAGTCTCAACAGAATCAAAGACCTTCTGTAAATCAGTGAACATTAAACAGAGACATCTGGAACTGTCTTGAAACCTCAATGAGCTTGATAACTGAGTTGATATGATCGATCGTGCTGATCCTTTTCGGAACACGACTTGTTTGCATGATTGTCCTTCGTCTATTGTTCAGAATGACTCGAGTAAATAACTTGTAGATGATGGACAACAGGCAGATTGGGCAATAGTTGCTGATGTCGTGAATGTCTCCCTCCTTGTACAAGAGAATGGTCCTGCTGCGTTTCCACTGGGACGGAAACTTGCATTCAGACACGTACCGTGTGAAGAGCCAAACCAGTATGTTGATGAGTACTGGCAGCAGATTCTTCAGGCATTCGAGTCTGATCTTGTCTGGACCAGGTGCTGTACACTTCTTTACCAACAAAATGGCATGTTGGATTTTGGAAGGGACAACGCTAGGAACGATATATCCATCCTATGGAATTTGGTATGTGGGCAGGTGGATGTGGCTATCAAAGAGATCAGAGTAGAAGTTGTGGATAACCTTTTCCATTGCCCTTCTGGAAGATGTGATAGATCCATCAGGTGTCGGAGGGCAATAATCTTAGTCCTTTAGTTGGCGAAGGACAGACGAGCGTTGTCTTTTCCCAGCTTCTGCCGCATTGGCCAACACTGATGCTCTTCTCTCTTTGAGGTCTCCCTTTATCTCGTCTCTGCACAGTTTTGCGAGCTCGGACATTTGCTTGGGATTCCCTGAGGCTTCCTCCAGACGAAGCTCGAGAATAAGCTGGAGAGTCTCCGAAGACAGGAAACTTTTTGTGGCTTTCTCTCTCTCTGCATTCCTCACACAATAATGGAGGTGCTGAACCAGTCGGTCGTATTCCTCGTTGATGTTGTCAATGATGACATCTTCCCATATTGCTGCGGTAGTACCAAAGAGCACTATTATAGTAATTTTTCCACTACTATCCAATTTTGATAATATATCTTCATGGTACAGTTTCAAACTAAGTAATTATATACCTCTCAATTTCTTATTTTTACTGTGTCTTGGACTATTTGTGGTCTTTTCTGACTCTATATGAACTTTTTCACTGACTTTTCTAGGTCTTGAAGAAAGTCCTCTAAATTTGGATGGGAATTATATTGAATGTGTATAATAGCTCAGATAGAACAGTCATTTTAACAATACTGATTCTTCTAATCCAGGGCATGGAATATTTTTTTTCCATTTCCTAATGTTTTCTAAAACTTTTTAAGTAATTTAAAGTTTTAATTGTTCCCTATATCTTTTGTTGATTTCTAAATAATTGATTTCATTGGACATTATTTTAAATGGGATAAACACCTTGATTACTTTCTTCTCTGATTCATTCCTTGTTTATATGAATAACACTAAATTTTGTGAATTAACTTTGTTGCCAACTATTTTGCTATATTCCTTTATTGTTGCTAGGAGCTTTTTATGTGAACTCTTTAGATACTTCTATGCATATTATGATATGATCTGAAGATAGTGAAATTTCAGTTCTGCTTATCCAATTAGCATCTCTTTGATGTGTTCTCCTTGCCTGATTGCAATAGCCAGAACTTGAATAGCATACTTAATAAAAAATGAGACAGTTGGCATCCTTGCCTTGTACTGATGTCAGAGGGAATTTTTTCAGATTTTTAACCATTAAAATATAGACTGACACTGGAGCTCTAGCTCATTGAATAGGGCACTTTCTGTACATGTGGCCTACTCTGGGTTATTCCCCAGCATTCCAAATGGTCTCCTGAACACTGCCAAGAGTAATTCCTGAACGAAACAAGAGAAACTCCAGAGTATCACTAGGTAGGTGACTCAAAAAAAAAAAAAAACACACAGCAAAAAAAAAATGATACTGGTTGCAAGCTTATGCTCGTTATTCCATAACTAGCTTATAAAAGGTTCTTTTCACCTATAATTTGTTAAGGGATTTTTTTTTATCATAAATGGATTTTGGATCTTGTCAAAAGCTTTCTCTGCATAGATTGATATAATAATATAATTTTCTTTCCTTTTATTAAAGTGATTCATTGTTATTTGATTTGTGTATGTTGAGCAATCCTTTCAATCTGATATAAATCCCACTTGATTTGGGTGTATGATCTTTCATTGTTGTTATTGTTGTTGTTATGTTGTTGGGTTTTATAAGGGAGTTTAGTCCATTAACATTGAGAGATATAATAGATATAAATCTTTGGGTATTAAAAAGGGCTCTGTTCCCACCTCGTGAAAGTTCCATAAAAAAAAAAGCGTTTTGTTGCCAATTTTTGTGTATGTGTGTTCAATCAAGTTGTTTTTGCAACTATTTTTTTCTTTCATAATGACTTCTCAGTAGTTCTGGCCGGATTGGTTTAGGTGTCCCAAATGCTGCCAGATCTTGTTTGTCGAAAAAAGTTTTTCTCTCTCTTGAGTCTAAATGATTGCTCTGCAGGGTACCAAACTCTAGATTGGATGATTTTTTAGTTAAATATTTTAATAGATCATCCCACCCTTTTCTGGCTTGCTTAATAACATATGCTCCCATCTTTTGTTATCCTTGTGTTATTTACCTCTCTTTTTTCATTTATTCTTCCTACTTTAAGTAGTATTAATTTGTCTTCTTTTTATTTTGATTACTGTGAGCCTTAGTATTGATTTTGTTCAGTCTATTTTGTTTGGTACTCCTGGGGCTCTTGAATCTGTGCTGAAGGCTCTCTCCAGAGACCAGAGAAGTTTTTAGTCATACGTTCCCTCTCTGTTTACCTCTTCTGGTATTCCTAAAATTCAGAGATTATTTCTCTTGCTATGGTCTGTCAAGAGGCTTGAATTTTCTTCTATTTCTTGAATTATCTTTTCATTTCCCATTATTGTTTGTGGCTTTAATTTGATGGCAGCATTTTTTCTTTAATATCACTCATCCTGTTTTCTCTGTGTTGAATTCTGTTGCTTTGACTGCTGTTTGTCCCTTAATTACATTGTTATGAAGCTTTTAGTAGCCTGGATCAGTTCATGCTTCATATGGTCTAATTTTCCTTCCAGTTATTGTTATATTTCCACAGCCATTTCACTTAGTGTTTATTTGACTTCCTCCTCAATAAAGCTTGAGGATTTATTTTGGCTTGATGATTTGCCAGGATTTCTGTCCATGTTTTCCAGGGTAGGTTCATTCCTTTGCTATCCCTATTGTTCTTAAATATTTGTGGATGCTTTGATTGAAGATACAGATTACCAATTATATGAGGTTTTGTCTGATTCATTATCAGTATCTAATTTAACAATTTCTGATCCCCTTAGGATGCTATTTCAGTAGTCATACAGGTGAATAGCCAATAATTCCTTTTTACAGAACAGGGTTATTTTGGTTGTAGTTGAAGAAAGATAGAAGAACCTACAAGCCCTTTGAGTTGGTGTGCTTGAGGAACAGAGAGTTCTGAGAGGTTTTTATTTCTAGAGCGAGGCAGGAGGGGTTTCCTGAGTCAATCAAACTCAGGAGAGGAAATGAGACAGGAGGTGATGAGAAGGGAAGAAGTTCAGATCCTTAGACATACCTAGATTATTAAAAAAAAAATTAAGTGACTGTTCAATAAGGGTGGGTCCAGATTTGAGAGTTAGTAAGCAGGGTCTTCTCTGGTTCACAAGACCCAAGACAAGGTTGAGCAACTGATGTTTTGAAATGCTCAGAAGCACTGAAGAGACACATGTAGAAAATGCCATGCTTTCTTGTTCTATGTGTTTATTTTTTGGATGTTTGAATTTTGCTATTGTTAAAGATTAGATAACATGTTCATAGTACTGATCACTATAAAATTTCTTCCTGAGATGTCCAGGGGATGTGTCCTGGTAAATGATGCTTCTGTCTATACTGTTGTCTTACTTTTGAGAACCATTTCATTTCCTGGGGATTTACTGTCAAGGAAATAACATAGACTCACTCAACTAACACTTGACTCTTTTCAGAACTCAGCAAAAGTCAGGATCAGTATCAGAGGACAATGACATGAGGAGTGGATAATGATTTCATCATATTTAAATTAAAGATACCCTAAAGATGGGCTTGAATTTACATGTATCCATACTGATTTATTCTTTTGGATTCAGAAACTCCTGACTCTTGAAATTTTGGGTAAATCCCTTGTTATTTTATGGGAGTTCCTATTTGAGGATATCAAGTATCAGTCACGTTACAAGCTCATTCTATTCAATTTGTGTACCTGACAAGGGAACAGTCCGGGAGGGAGTCTTGTCAGGGCAGTCTATTGGCACTTGTTTGAGCTGAAACGAGATAAGAACAAAAAAAAGATATGAATCCTATAAAGTAGTAGAGAGAGAAAATGAGTCTACTTAGAAATCAACCACTTGAGATAGAAAGGAAGTGCCATTGATGATTTCTTTCTCTTTAGTACCCCTACTCGTGATTACTCAAAGATTCCAACTCAGTGGTAGTCCCTCCATCCCAGTCTCACTTTGGTGAATTCTTTTCATAACTATGACAGTATTCAGGACTTTCTTTCTTTCATTTTCTTGGACTTCCTCCAAGCCTCGTATAAACCTACTAAGCAAACACTTGTTTGACACATTTTATCTCAGATTAAGGCCTAAAATGAGTATAAAAGAACCCACCACCCCCCATCTGTCTTTCTCCAAATTAAACTGCTCTATGAGTCACCCCCACAAACCACCTCCACTAGCATGATGTAAGCTTTTGTTGTTGTTGTCGTTCCAAAGACTCATAAATACATCTCAAAAGAGATCGTCTAGCTGCAAAAGCTTCTCCGGAACCTGGGGACGTTCATAGTGGGAAGTGTACACTGATGAAAGGACTGATATTAAAACATATTATGACTGAAAATCAATCAAGAACAACTCTGTAACCATGTATTTCATAGATATTCTATAAAAAATAAATAAAATCAAAAAACTCCTTAGACACCGTACATAGATGACAAACCCTGGACACTTTTGGAAGGGTGCAGGTCAGTGCCCATCTGAACAAAGCCTATCAGCAGACTGCTTGCACACCCAAAATCACTGAGATGTTCCTGGCTGGAATTCACTGCCTCAGGATTAATGGCCTCAGAGTGAACTTAACCTTGCTGAAACCTTAAGTACATGGGTCCCTGTGCTGAAAGCTCCAAGCCTTTTCAGAATTGGAATGGGCTACCTACTCTTACATCCTTGTACTTTTGGAAGTCATGCCAATGAACTACATCTGCCACCAGGTAAACTCAGCAATAACATATTTAACTCCAGCTGGACTGCTCAGTTAAATATTCTGGATTTTCTGGACATCTGCAAACTCTACAACACAGAAAATCAAGGAGTAGCACAACAGATATGATTGGATAAAATGCATCAATCAACCATTATCAATACATTAACACAGAAGTTTAACTTGTGACATCTTAGTGATCTCTCAGATGGACTTCACACCCACATGATGAGATACAATAATTTTTGCTATTTTTCTCCTACGACAGTATTTTTGATCATTTTGTTAGCCATTTAATGGTAACAAGCAATATAAAATAAATTGCTGTGGGCTGTGAGGGGAGAAGAACTGAGAGGTGGCTGGGGAAATGGAGACAATGGTGAAAGGAAGGTGGCAGTAGGGGAGGGATTGGTGTTGGAACACTGAATACTGAATGCCTCTACTGAATGACTGTAACAAATCATCATAAACAAAAACTTTGTGAACTATGGTGTTTACAGTGTGGGGGAAATAAATGAATAAATAAAATCTGCTGCATTTCACTGCTCATCTTCTCCTGAAATTCTTTTCTCAGAGAAAGGTAAGAACCAGACAGGCCTGTGAAAGGTCTAGGACTGACTTGTTCCTTTTCTGCAAGGAACAAGAATCATAGCCGACCAGTGCTAGATTTCCCAAGCTGTTTCCAGATAGGTGGATAGAAAGAAAATAGTAGATTCCCTTCTCAAAGATGCCACCTCTTTCCTCCCCACTATACATAAGTCACTCGAGGACCCCACTGGTATCAGAGTCATGAGAAGTCCGAGGGCCCAGAAACAGACTGCCTCCTTGAAGCACTCAGCAAGAAGAATGATCCACGAATTATACACGTTAGTCAATCAAATAAAACGTCATACCGTTAATGCAGGGTAGGTTAAAGACAATTTTGGCTGATAGTTGCTGTTCCTGTAGGTGAACAGATAAGGATGTCCCTGGAGAGAAAAGAATATGTTGGGTTATGGTCCTGGAATCTGTTCATTATCAGGATTTATTATCCAGTAAACATAATTTACCAATTCATCAAAAAGCAAATGTTCTATTTATACTTCCTAAATGTATTCAAGGAAGTGCAATCATTCCTGCTTAGTCATTTTTACATTGACTGAATCAGTAACACTAAATCTATGCCCATAACATATTAGGCACATGCTTAAGATACCTATCTTCACATTTGCGGCATTTAGGACCAAATAAGATGCAACATTATTTCCTGTTAAAGTAAAAGGGACTTTTAGTTAGCCAAATATCTCTCTAGCCCCAGGTGTTACCCTCTGTGTGCAAAGCATGCAAGATTTTGCCAGATTTGTATAGACCTAATACTATCAAGAGATTATGATTCAGGCACAAAAATCACTTTAGATGACCTGAATCTCTCTGGAATTCAGCAGAAGTCTCTCCACAGACCTTATGTACCTTAGGGGGACATTTCACCATCCTCCTCTCGCTTTCACTGTATGGACTTTCTTTCTGTCCCACTGGCTCCATCTAGAAGAGAAGCTGAGATTTAGACCAGAAAAGGCTTACAGGGATCATTTTCTGATGTTTCTGAGAAAGATACACTCTTGCGTTTCCCAGAGTCTGGTTCTGGGCCTCAGCAGAAGCATCACTGGGAAATGTATTTCAAATATGCATTTCTATGCTCTCAGTACCCTAAAAGAGAACTTGAACCCCCCCACACTGGAGCTTTCTGACTTCAGGATTCTATGGCTTTAAGAAGGTGCTCATGGATGCACTTGATTTTAATTTCAGCATTGTCTAACTTCAGCTGAGAGGGGTGAATGCTACCTGGTGCATCTCTGACTATTCAAAGATTTAGCATATGACACAATGTCGGCAAGTTTCAGGATGAAAGGCCATGAAGAAAGTCGGGAGGATGGGTTGGAAGGCAGAGGTTTTGTAGATGTTTTGAGATAGAGATAGAATCATACCTATGAGACGGCCACCTAGTAAGAGAGTAACTTGTGCAAGTCAAATGTTTTCTGAAAACAAGAGATTGCGTTGATCTGTATTCTGTGGGATGGATTCCTCACTCCCCATCCTACTGGTCAGTCCACATTAAGACGCAACAGTTTATAATGCAGGACAGAGCATATCAAATGAGGATAGAGGCAGAGACAGAGGTAGACAGAGAGGAGAGAGAGAAAGAGAGAGGAATAGATTAAAAGAGATATGGTGTGAGAGGGAAAGAGAGAGAATCAAGTTTTTTCTTATGGGAAGTCTGAAATAGGGATGTTTTGATGATTGAATGGTAGGGGGCAAGCAACGTTAAATGTGATTTTTAGTATCCTGTGAGGCTCCACGTGTGGCATATCAATGGATTATTACCAATCAGCCTAGTGGTTGTGAGTGTTAGAGTTGGGGAATAGATATAGTATGAATAGAGAGGAAGCAGGTGTGGATTTCTTCCTTGAACCACGAGGGAGCAACGCAGTTGACCTTTGAAGGGTTATATCAAAGGGTGTGATTTTGTATTTGCAGAATGGGAGTTGAAACCTTAAGTTTCCAAGTAAGTGATAGATTGGATGGGAATGACACAGGTTTGTTTTTATGATAAAGCCTATAGACAATCCTAGGTGCCAGCCTGGACCTCTACAGCAGTTCAACAAAACATCAGCACTAGTGAGTAAAGCTAGGTGGACAGAACTTACTAGGAGAACCACTCCCTGCTCCCAGTTTACATAGGTCCCAAAGAATGAGAAACATGGCTCAGATGTGGGAAACACATGCCTGATTCCCCAGCCCTGCCCCTGAAGAAGGTGAGCACAACTGGGCTATCGCTGGTGTGGGGAATGGGTGTGTGAGCCCTGGTAGCCTAGAGGCATCATAACTGGGTATTGCGGGCATCCTGGATCTTATCAGACAGAAGAAGAGAGTAGAGGGCACTGGTAGCTTCGTTTTCTACAGATCAACCAACTCTGCTTGCCAGCTTGATGAATTTCTAGGACCCCAAACTCTCACCATACTGTTCCAGAGGTGCACGCCCAGTTCAGTGGGGTCTTGCAGTGACTGCTCCATCTGAAAGAGAACCAAATAAGAAGCCTGTACACACCCCTCCCAAGGATGAGGGGCATCTCCACACTTTGAAGTTCTCCCTGGTATCTGGAGTAGCTCTGATCCATCCTGCTGCTTTCTCTCCACCCACCACTTCCACAAGGCAGACATTTCTTTAGGACATGCAGAAATAACCATGTTGCTGCTCCTTGGTATCATGGGGCTCCCTTTAAGGGGAATAAATAAAATAAGAAGAGACAGAGCCATGCCTGAACATAGTTGATTAGCATTCTTCTCCTTTGAATCCAGACTGCAGACATCAGGGAAGTCTTGCAGATTGTCCTGCTACTAAAAAGTGTCCCTAGGTCTTTCCAGATCCCTGGGGATTTTTTTTTCTTTTTATTTATTTATTTATTTTAAATTTTTTATTGTGGAAAGTTACAAAGTTACAAAGTTTTCAGGTTTAAATCTCAGTTATACAATGCTCGAATACCCATCCCTTCACCAGTGTTCATATTCCACCACCAAGAATCCCAGTATAGCTCTACCCCGCCCCCTCACACCCCAAACCCCCCCATGCCCCTAGCCCCCCCACCCTAAGCCCCCCCCCGCCTGTGTAACTAATAAATTTCACTTTACTTTCACTTTGATTGCATACAATATTTCAACAAAACTCACTATTATTGTTTGGAGAGTCTCTCCCCTAAAGTCAGACCTGCTGAAAAGGAAGCATTAGATAATTTGTCTTCCATTGCTGAGGATGAAGAAGTATGAGGTCGAGTGACCACACTTAGCGGCCTCTCAGTTTTGGGTTTCTGTAATTTAGTATTTTAGTAACTAAGTCCAGAGAGATATCTGCCAGAAGTTGCATCGTTGCCAACTTGTACTTCTCAGTTACATTATATTCCACATATGAGTGCAATCTTTCTATGTCTGTCTCTTTCTTTCTGACTCATTTCACTCAACATGATACTTTCCATGTTGATCCACTTGTATGCAAATTTCATGACTTCATGTTTCCTGACAGCTACATAGTATTCCATTGTGTAAATATACCAGAGTTTCTTTAGCCAATCATCTGTTTTCGGGCACTCTGGTTTTTTCCATATTGTGGCTATTGTGAACAGAGCGGCAATGAACATGGAAATGCAGATGTCATCTCTACTATACCTTTTTGCCTCTCCGGGATATACTCCCAGGAGTGGTATTGCTGGGTCAAATGGGAGCTCAATTTCTAACTTTTTGAGAATCGTCCATATTGTTTAACAAATTGTGCTGGCAAAACTGGACGGCCACATGCAAAAAAATGGGCTTAGACCTCCATCTATCACCATGTACAAAAATCAGATCAAACTGGATTAAAGACCTCAACATCAGACCAGAATCCCTAAGGTACATTGAAGATAAGGTCGGCAAAACCCTCCACGACATTGAAGCCAAAGGTATCTTCAAAGCTGACACGCCACTGGCTAAGCTAGTGAAAACAAAGATAAATAAATGGGACTATCTCAAACTAAGAAGCTTCTGCAACTCAAAAGAAACAGTGACCAAAATACAAAGACAGTCTACAGAATGGGAAAGGATATTTATGCAGTACCCATCCAATAAAGGGTTGATAACAAGGATATACAATGCACTGGTTGAACTCCACAAGAAGAAAACTGCCAACCCGATCAAAAAATGGGGTGATGAAATGAACAGAAACTTTTCCAAAGAAGAAATCCGAATGGCTAAGAGGCACATGAGAAAATGTTCAACATCACTAATCATCAGGGAGATGCAGATCAAAACAACAATGAGATATCATCTCACACCACAGAGACTGGCTCACATCCCCAAAAACAAAAGCAACCGGTGTTGGCGTGGATGTGGGGAGAAAGGAACTCTCCTTCACTGCTGGTGGGAATGCCGACTCGTTCAGCCCTCACTGGGGATTTATACAGGGAAGGAAAACAGACAGTCACCCCCTTTCCCTCCACAAAGTTACATTCTGCACTTGGTGGAAAGTAGGTTTTACCATGGCATGGGGCAGATTCTCACCAAGAGAGCAGACTGATCTGCTTCATATAAAACAGGCTGAAACACCAGAGCAAAGGACTCATTCTGGTTGTACTTGCTGGAGGCCAGGACTTTATCCCAAGTTTCCTGCAGGAGAGAGCAAAAGGACATGAATCCAGAATCCCTGAGGGGACCTTATTCACTGATCCCCATACCTAGAGTTGATCACAATTGCTATTCCAAATTCTATGTTATCCAGTAATACCTTCATGTCTGGCATCCCAGATTCTTCCAGACATTAAGTTGGGTTGCTTTTCTATCTAAGGATGACCATTAATTAGTACCAGAGAGATCTGAAATATTTTCTAAGGAAGTTTAAAAGGAAGCAATAGTGCATCCCTGGTCTAGGTAACAGAGTCACTTCAAGAGCTCAGTTCCATACAGGGATTTGCTACTTAAAAACTCAAAGTAAGTTTTATAGCTTGAGAGAAGGGGGTCTAAGACTTTGTTCACTAAGTTTTCCTTAAACAGGAATCATGTTTATATACATTATTGGAAAGTACACTTGGAGCACTTTGCTCACTGGGACAGTGATGTCAACAGACCATTCAGTCTCTGTGATTTTGTTCTCTAAACTAGTAAACACACCTCCATAGTCTGACTTGAATCAGATTTGCAATCAGGTGTACAAAGTCAGCCTAGAACCTTCCCACCAGCTCCAGATGCAGTGGTACAAGTGTGGATGATGAGCAAAAAAATTTTCAGAAAAATAGCAATGTTCTTCAACATCTTTAACCCAATATTCTTCCATAACTTCCAACTCCAACACCCAATAGTGGCCACACCATTATACCCACAGAGGTATGATTTGTTATCAGGAAGGAAAATAAGAGCATCTCTCACTGGTGCATGACTCTTGTCCTGGATTTCTGTGAGAAAGTCCAATTCTGGATAACTGTCCCCCAATTGTTACCACTGTCCCCGATCTGCTCCACAACACCAGCATCTTTGAGCCAGCAATCAGTCTCCCAGAGTGAGCTCACCTGATAGGACCGTTGTGCAAAAGCTTTATATTGGACTGTTTCCTCTGAACACCTGCAGGATTCTCTGGTTTTGCTGCAGATAAAACCATGCATAATGATGGGCAGAGAGCAGAGAGTGAAAATGTAAATGATAAATCCCTATAGTCTTGAATGAGGCAGTCAGAACCCAAGGAGAACCATTCAAAGGTCCCTGAGTCTTCTGACAATTGATACCCTATATCAACATCAACAACCTAAAACATGCAGAAAGAATTCAGAAAAGGCCCTCAGACTTCCAGGACCTGGGTGTCAGCAGGCAAGGAAATCCTGGGGACACTGAGGTTGGTGTCAGCAGTAGTGAAGTAGAAGTCTGTGAAGTTGCAGGTAAAAGGAAGTATATGCATGGTAGGATGGACTATCATGGGGAGGTTTCTCCATCTGCTATACCCTGTGGTGGGTGAGAATGCATGTGAAAATTTCCACTCATTCTCCTGATCCAGCTCCTTCTAAAATTGTGCTCACACCACCCAAAACCAGAATAAATCTGAAGTTCTCTTCTTCCATTTATATCAACTTCCTTTCTCTTCAAAACCCACTGTATCCAAGCCTGGTCCTCTCATTAGGAGTTCCCAAACCCAGGTGCCTCTACAAATGATATTTGTTAGAGGAGCTCCTTTTCCTCTATAAAGACAGAAATCATAGTGTTTTTTATTGTATTTAAATTCTAGTTCTAAAAATCAGAAATACTTGGAATTTGAGTACTGGGAAGAAAATCTTTCAAACATATGCCCAGAAACCAGAAGTAATATTTCTGAAATCATAACATTCCGCAATAGCTGACTGATACTTTCTGGGTGAAAGACACAGCTGTTTCTCCTCAGGTTCCCCCACATTTTTGCTCAGAGATCAAATACCCACTGCACTATGGGAACTATTATGTGCCAGTGATTGCATTCAAGCTTCCTGTATGCTAAAGCTAGACTATCTCCTAAAAATCTGTCTCTTCTTTGGTGTTATAACCAACAAAACTTGTTTTTAAATTCTCAAGTCATTGTATCTTTGTGTGAGTGTGCGTGGGGGCTGGAGCTATAGCACAGCAGGTAGGTAGTGCATTTTTCTTGCACGCTGTCGACCCGGGTTCAATTCCTCCTTCCTCCACCCCTCACAGAGAAACCAACAAGCTACCGGGAGTATCTCGACCACACAGCTAAGCCTGGCAAGCTATCCGTGGTGTATTTGATATGCCAAAAAACAGTAACAAGAAATCTCACAATGAAGATGTCACTGGTGCCACTCAAGCAAACTGATGAGCAATTGCGATTACAGTGATACAGTGACTGTGTATGCAGATGGGCAGATGGGGTGAAATCTACATCTGCATATTTGTGAAACAAAAATTATTACTGACTGCATCCTGACCAAACTGGTAGATAATTCAGGAGAAGGCTGGTGGGGGATTTTGGCTTTGGCATTACACCAACGACAGCAGACACTTAATTTTCTTTCTTTCTTTTATCTCAGCATCTCAGTTTCAGCTCAGCTTCTCTTTCTCAGATTTGTCTTCCCTCATTTTTCCTTCACAATTATCTCTCCGTACTCCACTAGCAATTTGATTTAAAAATTTATATATCAAGAAAGAACCCAGAGTCTGAATAAAGTCCTGTTAAACAAAGCCATATCTCAGATACTCATTCTCTGAGTTCTCTTAAGATAAACTTGGGGTGTATCTTTTCTGATTACCACTGATCACATGCAGGAGTTGAATTTCCAAGCGGTAGAATATTTGATCCACAAACACTTTATGCTCTCACCTTTGGCTATGAAAGAACAATTAATATAGGTGAAGAATGCATTAGCAAGTGGCGTGACAGGCATCAGAAAAGGCTGGTTCCACTAGACTTCCCTTCTTACCTGTCCCGAGTCCCCATATTAGGCAAGGCAGAGAACTCCAGAGTATCAGTGATATCCACCAGGTTTACAAATGATCTAGGAACCTGAAAGTAGACAAGGGAGAGGCTTGGCATTGGAAGACACCAAGCTCTACTTGGGTAGCTCAGGAATTTCTGGCTGGATGCCAGGTTCAGGGATGCCTGGGCTTGATGGGACTTTATTTAAATATCATGCTCTTGGGGAGATTAGGTCACATGCACTGGCCCTGCAGCGGAGATAGGTGGCCACACTTCAAAGAGTTGGTATTCACTACCTCCCCGTTGAGTCCCTCCCCTTTCACTGTTCGGTGGGGTGGGAGGTTCTCACTGACAGAGTGTCTACTTGCAGATAAAATAGGGGGTGCTGGTGACATGAGAGTCATAGGGATCCCATAAAAATGAGGAACTGTCACACTCCTTATGGTAATTCTTGTAAGATATGCTAGTAAGGATTTAAGAGCTCACCTGTAAGTCAGTATCCAGAGAAATAAAGAGAGAGAGAGAGAGAGAGAGAGAGAGAGAGAGATCTTAGGATAGGGGTCAATCGCTGGGACCCAAATGAGATCCTACGACTGTGTCAATGACCAGAGTTCTTATTCAAGGGAGAGAAAAGGGATTTCTCCAGAGCTGTCTCTTACCCTTAATCTCTACTTCCTTCCTGGCAGCCCTATTTTCCCCAGCAGTGGAAGATCTCACCCACCAACCCTCGTGGCTCTGTCAGGTGCTGGCAAGGACAATCAGATAAGGGGCCCCAGAGTGATGGGGGAGAGGATGACCCAACTCACCTCCTGATACAGGTACTCCAGGGTTTGTCTCAGCTTACTCATGGCACTGGTCACAAATCCGTTCTGTGGGAGGACAAACATGCTGAGCATAGATAAGGACAGGATTTTGGGAACTGGGATGTGGGCTCACAGGTGGCTAAGACCTTCCACCTTGACTAACAGAATGATGACAAAAGGGCATGTAGACCCTTTTCCCACAAGCATGTGTACACTTCCCAGACCTTTCCAGGTGTTTCTAAGTTACTCATTATCTGACTCTGAAAAGGACAATAACAAACTTGTTCAATAGGCACATTTTATGCCAGGCAAGGACAATTTTGAATCTAAAATCCAGAGATAGGAGACCACACTTACTCTTAGAGTATCTAGTAGTCAAAGATTCTCTTGAAAAATGCTTTCACTGCACATCTCCACCACATTGAAGGGATCCATCTTCCCCAGGAAATCAGGAGGGCCCGGAAGCTTCCCCCAAAGTGTGTGCACATGGCTTTAGATTGCTCCCCTCACTGATTCTCAGGTTTTGGCCAACAGAAAGACAGTGAGTCCACGCAGACTTCCTTGATGCTGAGAGGCTGCTGCTTTGATAGGTCACTCCTATAAACTGTGCTTTGTCTGTTAGATCTCATATCAATCATCCTTCAACCCAAAATAAGGAAAAGCATCGTTTCTCCAATGAATTCCCACCTTTCTTTTCAAAACTCTATTTTCATCCAGGTACCTATCATCATATTGCATCTTCCCTGATAAGAGTGTTATCAGATTTATTCAGTCAAAACATACATTTAGCTTTATGTTACTTGATCATTCTTCTAGAACACACTCCAAATGCTGACACTTTTCATGGCATTTACAGTCAATAAATGTGCCTGTTTTCTCGAAGGGACATATGCTTTGTATTTTATTTCCCCCACCCCCACCCACCCCATCATGTAACTGGTACAGGATCATATTTGGGGGCCTGAGCGATAGTACAGCAGGTAGAACATTTGCCTTGCGGGCAGCCAACCCGGGTTCTATCCCCGACATCCCATATTGTCCCCCAAACACTGCAAGGAGTTATTTCTGAGTGCAAAGTCAGGAGTAACCCCTGAGCATTGCTGCGTGTGACCCCAAAACCAACAATTAAAAAAATAATATAAATCAATTAGATTTTAACAAAAGAGCAGGAGACAATATCCTAGAGCCAAACACAGGGTCACAGCCGTGCTCTGACTTAGTTCCTTGATTGCCTCCAATGAACCTGCCTTAGCAGGCTGGGACACAAAGCAGCACTCTTGCTCCAGAGTGGGAGCTCCTGGCTTAAGTCTCTTCTGACTTTGATGTGAACAAATGCACACAGACCCTTATCAATTCCCTGTGGAGGGAGCCCTAAAAACCCCTCAGTGGGGAAGTTCATGTCAGAAGAGGGTTTACCCATTCTACTTGGTGGTAATTGTCTTCTTCTCCTCTGGATCATTTCAGGAAATGGCTGTTAGTAGTAAAGGCCAAGAAACTCT
Source organism: Sorex araneus (assembly GCF_027595985.1). Lineage (NCBI taxonomy): Eukaryota > Metazoa > Chordata > Mammalia > Eulipotyphla > Soricidae > Sorex > Sorex araneus. The sequence goes on from NC_073313.1 coordinate 366,146,596, forward strand.
GTGAAATCAGCCTTCTCAGCATTGTCTTTTGCCTATCTCAGTATCGGATGAATCCATAAGATTCATGGAAGAAAATGTGGGCAGAACACTCCATAACATTGAGCTAAAGTTTTCTTCAAAGATGAAAAGCCACTGACCAAGCAAATGGAAGCAGAGAGAAACAAATATGACTACATTAAACTGAGAAGTTTCTCCACCTCAAAAGAAACGGTGTCCAGTTCCAGACCCAGCCTGCTCCGCGGCCTTTAGCACCCCGGGCTTCCATCCACACTGGACTGCCAGCCAAGTGGCCGGCACGCCACCCCCAGCTCGTTGACCACTGTTGGGTTGTGGGAAAGGGGCGTGGCCTAATACTCCGTGGTGTGGCCTAACAAAATTGGGCGTGGCCTCATTACCGGCAGCAGATACTTTCCTCAACATCCTATCCAAGACTAATATCCTAGCTAATCGCAAGCAGTAGGACAATAAAACACAAGACTTCACATAAGAATTGAAGGAATCATCTAATAGGAGACCAGGTTCTACAACCGGCAAGTAAAAAAGCAACCACTATTAACTGAGACTATCCACAATATTTTTTCACAACAAAAGGAAACAGGGATACTCATCTTCAAGGGCCCTCTTTCATACCACAAAAACAACATGAAGAAACTGCACAAATCCCCATTGCAACCAGAAGATGATGAAAGGAGTCCGGAGACCTCAATGGGCGTTTCCTACAAAGTTGACCTCTCTGATAAAGAATTCAGAGTTGAAATCCTCAACATGTTCAATGAACTCAATGCAAAGATGGACAACTTCAAGGAAGACCTGGCAGAAACAATACAACAGACAGCCGACAAAATACGGGAAGAAATGAGAGCAGAAATAAAAAACCTTCAAAAAGAAATGAAGGATTCGGTACATGAAACCAAAAACTCTCTGGCTGCCCTCAACAATAGGATGACTGCAGCCGAAGACAGAATCAGTATGCTTGAAGATGAGCTGCAAGAGGCCTACAGGCAACAACAAACCATGGCAAGAGACCTCAAAATAGCTCTAGCCAGAATCAGAGTCCTAAGGGAGGATTTCAAGAGGAACAACATTAGAATCATTGGACAACCAGAAACACAGGGAACCAACCCCAACGAAAAAGACAAAGTCAAACAAATCATTGCGGAAAACTTCGCACAGCTGGACAAAGCAGGCATCCAGATTCAAGGCGCCTGAAGAGTGCCAGCAAAAAGAGTCCCTAACAGAAAAACCCCAAGACATATCATAGTTACAATGATGGACGTATTCCAGAGAGACACAATACTGCAAGCAGCAAGGTCCAAGAAGGAAATCACATACAAAGGAGCACCCCTTAGACTCACAGCAGATCTATCAGAGGAAACCCTCCAAGCTCGAAGGCAATGGTGGGATATAGTGAAAAAACTCAATGAAATCAACGCTTCACCAAGAATACTTTATCCGGCTAAACTCTCATTCAAACTAGAAGGAATCATACACTACTTTGGGGATAAACAACAGCTCAGGAACTTCATAGACTCAAAACCAAACTAAAAGAAGAACTAAAGGGGCTATTGTAAGACAAGAACAACCCCTACAAGCACAACAAACCCTTGCACAAAGATGGCACAGAATCCCATAACAATAATCTCCCTTAATGTCAATGGTCTAAATTCACCAATTAAGAGACACAGACTGGCAAAATGGATACAAAGACTGAACCCAACATTCTGCTGCCTGCAAGAAACACATCTGCATAGACAGAACAAACACAGACTCAAAGTCAAAGGATGGAAAACAATCCTACAAGCAAACAACTCCCTCAAGAAAGCTGTGGTGGCTTTACTAGTAACAGACAACATAGACTTCAGGTTGAAAAAGATTAGAAGGGATAGTGAAGGCCACATTTTATTAATCACGGGATGTGTACATCAGGAAGAAATCACACTCCTAAATGTCTACGCACCCAATGAGGGACCAGCTAAATACCTCCAACAGCTGCTAAGAGACCTTCAGAAGGACATTGTGAGCAACAAAATAGTAGTTGGAGACTTCAATACCGCACTGTCTCCTCTGGACAGATCAAGAAGATTAAAACTCACCAAGGAAATACTGGCTTTGAAGAAAGAAATAGAAGAGAGAGGGCTAATAGATCTATACAGGGCTTTATATTCCCCAAAAAAGGAATACACATTCTTTTCCAGTGCATGTGGAACATTTTCCAGAATAGACCATGCGCTGTGCTACACAGCATACCTCAACAGAATCAACAAGATAGACATTGTACCAGCTATCTTTTCAGACCATGATGCACTGAAGATAAAAGTTAATCATGGACAGATGCAGAAAACCAAATCAAACACCTGGAAATCAAATAGCTCAATATTGAACAATGAGTGGGTCAGGAAGGAAATCAAGGAAGAAATCAAACGGTACCTAGAAACAAATGAGAATGAAGACACGAGCTACCAGAACCTGTGGGACGCAGCTAAAGCCGTTTTAAGGGGAAAATTTATAGCTCTGCAAGCATATCTCAGGAAGGAAGAAAGGGCCCACATAAATAACTTGACTTCACAGCTCTAGACCTTAGAAGAGGACCAACAAAAGGACCCCATACCAGGCAGAAGGAAAGAGATAATAAAACTTAGAGCAGAAATTAATGACATGGAAACCCAAAAGACAACCCGAAAGATCAATGAAACCAAGAGCTGGTTCTTCGAGAAAATAAACAAGATTGATAAACCACTAGCAAAACTCACAAATAAAGATAGAGAGAACCCTCATAAGCCGAATCAGAAATGAAAAGGGGGACATCACAACAGAAACCAGTGAAATTCAAAAGATCATCAGAGACGACTTTGAAAATCTCTATAGCACGAAACAAGAGAACCTAGAAGAAATGGATAAATTCTTCGACTCCTATAATCTCCCAAGGCTGAACCAAGAAGACCTGGAGTACCTGAATAGTCCAATTAACATCAAGGAAATTGAAATGGTAAACAAAAGTCTTCCCTAAAACAAAAGCCCAGGTCCAGAAGGATTCACTAGCGAGTTCTTCCAAACATTTAAAGAGGACGTTTTGCCAGTCCTTCTCAAGCTTTTCCAGGAAATTGAAGAAACAGAAACCCTCCCAAACAGTTTCTATGAGGCTCATGTCTCCCCAATACCCAAAGCAAACAAAGACACCACAAAAAAAGAAAACTACAGGCCAATATCCCTGATGAACACAGATGTGAAGATCCTCAACAAAATATTAGCAAATAGAATTCAAGAACTCATCAAAAAGATCATACACCACGACCAAGTGCGATTCTCCCGGGGATGCAAGGATGGTTTAACATCTAGAAATCAATCAACATATTCCATCATATCAACAAAAGAAAAGATAAAAATCATATAACCATATCCATAGATGCAGAGAATGCATTTGACAAGATCAGGCATCCGTTTATGATGAAAACACTCGCCAAAATTGGTATAGAAGGGACCTTTCTCAATATAGTCACAGCCATTTATCACAAGCCTACGGCAAGCATCGTCCTCAATGGGGAAAAACTAAGAGCCTTCACTCTGAGAAGAGGGAAGGGACAAGGATGCCCACTCTCTCCAATTCTGTTCAATATATTACTGGAAGTACTTGCAATAGCGATTAGGCAAAAAAAAGATATTAAGGGCATTCAGGTAGGAAAGGAAAAAATCAAGCTCCCACTATTCTTGGTAGAGGTTTTAGGGTTCTCTAGGTTCTCTAGATACTATTATCATATCATCTGCGAATAGTGGGAGCTTGATTTTTTTCACTTTCTTTTTTCCTTTTGGGTCACACTCAGTGATGCTCAGTGGTTACTCCTGCACTCAGGAATTAAGTGTTGGCGGTGCTCACGGGACCATATGGGATGCTGGGAATCAAACCTGGGTCGGTTTTGTGCAAGGCAAACACCTTACTCACTGTACAATCACACCGGCCCCTTCAAACCAGCCCCCTCAAGAGTATCTCTTTTCTTTATTTTCTTTCTTTTTTTTTTTTCCTTTTTGGTTCACACCTGGTGATGCACAGGGCTTGCTCCAGGCTCTGTACTCAGGAATTAGTCCTGGCAGTGCTGATGGGACCATATGGCATGCTGGATTCGAACCACAGTCAGCCATGTGCAATGCAAATGCCCTACCCGCTGTGCTATTGCTCCAGCCTCTCAAGTGTCTCTTGGAGCAGCAGAAGGTGTCATTCCTTTTTGCTGATCCATTCAGCCACTCTGTCTTTTCATACCAGTTTTCAGTCCATTGACCCTTAAAGACAATATCTAAGAGCAATGGAGCCTTGAATGCAACTGATGCAAGTTTGATCCAAAAGCATTGCCAAGAGTGATCCCTGACCAGTTAGGTGTTACCCATTTGGTCTCATGCAGCAGGCAATGGTGTAGCTCCAAACTGCATCATGCTGGATCAGTGATCTGGTGCTCTTATATGAAACATCAAGTCTGTGACACTCATTTCTTTCAACCACAAATATAGTTTAATATGGTACCCCGTCCCCCACCAGGAGCTTTTCCATGCTATTGATCAACTATTCATCAGACTTGTACTACCTCTTCCAATGATTTCTACGATTCAGTAAAAATAAAGGAAGTATTAGTCTGAAAATATCATAGGACAGTCTATAAATTGAACCTATAATAACAGTTATAAGAAAAAAATAGTATTTAAGTAGTTTGCATTTTCCTCAGTAACAGAGGATAGTCTTTTCTCAACTTAGCTTAGCAACAACTCAATTTTATGTTCAGGATACAAAAAATAATTGAAGTCAAAATACTTGCATCTGAATGCCATAGATGAGGTTCACAGTTAGAGCATTTAGGTTGCATGTATGAGGACCAGGGTTCTGGAAAGAGAAAGAAAGAAAAGAAAGAAAGAAAGAAAGAAAGAAAGAAAGAAAGAAAGAAAGAAAGAAAGAAAGAAAGAAAGAAAGAAAGAAAGAAGAAAAGAAAGAAAGAAGAAAGAAAGAAAGAAAGGAGGAAGGAAGAAAGAAAGAAAGGAGGAAGAAAGAAGAAAGAAAGAAAGAAAGAAAGAAAGAAAGAAGAAAGAAAGAAAGAAAGAAAGAAAGAAAGAAAGAAAGAAGAAAGGAGAAGAAAGAAAGAAAGAAAGAAAGAAAGAAAGAAGAAAGAAAGAAAGAAAGAAAGAAAGAAAGAAAGAAAGAAAGAAAGAAGGAAGGAAGGAAGAAGGAAGGAAGGAAGAAAGAAAGAAAGGAAGAAAGAAAGAAAGAAAGAAAGAAAGAAAGAAAGAAAGAAAGAAAGAAAGAAAGAAAGAAAGAAAGAAAGAAAGAAAAGAAGAAAGAAAGAAAGAAAGAAAGAAAGAAAGAAAGAAAGAAAGAAAGAAAGAAAGAAAGAAAGAAAGAAAGAAAGAAAGAAAGAAAGAAAGAAAGAAAGAAAGAAGAAAGAAAGAAAGAAAGAAAGAAAGAAAGAAGAAGGAGAGATGGAGGGACGGAGGAAGGAAGGAAGGAAGGAAGGAAGGAAGGAAGGAAGGAAGGAAGGAAGGAAGGAAGGAAGGAAGGAAGGAAGGAAGGAAGGAAGGAAGGGAGACATTAATTTTTGTGTATAGTTTCTTAATTCTAAGAAAGAATGTATTTTTCATTTGCCTTCATTCTGGAAAATGCCACCTGCATGATGTTGGCAGTCAATAAGCGTCATGCATACACTCTGCCGCCTATTCCACACTTGCATTTCTCCTCCTCTGAACCTGAAGCTTACCTGGCCATCAACTGGACACAAGTAACACTCATTTGCATTACTGATGAACACATTGATTAACTTCCAGTCATTGTGAAAGTCAAGTTGCTGAAAAATAGTGAGACAAAGTAGTGATATCAAAATTGATAGTGGTGAATTCTTGGACAAGATTTCATTCCTTTTAACAGTTTCAGAACCCACCTTCATAAAATAGTGTTAATAATTTTTTATGCAATGAAAGAAGTATGCAACAAAAACATAAAATTATATCTAGATGACAGCATACTCAACTGATTATAACTGAAAATTCCACAAAACATAAAAATACTAATTAAAAACTCCTCTGTACAAGAATCTACCTTCTCAAAAGAATTTTTTTGCTGTTTTGGGAGGTGAACTGGGCAGTGCTCAGGGCTTATTCCTGACTGTGGTCAAGGCTCACTCCTGATATAGCTTGGGAAGACCTTGTAGAATGACACAGAGCAAACTTGTCCAGTGCAAGGAAAGTAACCTGCCCACTGTAGTATCTCATCAGGAACCTCCCAAAAAAATTATTAAGGAAACAGGTATGTGAAAATTTTGAGAACAATGTTGAATAAAATAGCAATATTCTGGGACCAGCAGATATAATAGTGCTAAGGTGATTGTCTTGCAAGAAAGTAATGTTGATTAAATACCTGGTACCACATATCATTCATTGGCCAAAAGCAGCCATTTCAGGGCTGGGGAAAAAGAATTAGAGAGCCCAAGTACCTTAATTGCACACTACACAGCTACTGGACAGAGAATTCTGGATCTTGACCCAATGCCATGTATTTTGAGGACAAGTTTCCTATACTATCACCAAGACACTGAGTGTGTCCACTTCATTGAATATAGTTAGGAGCCCTATTTTCTATGGCATCCAGAGAACGGTGAGGGAGGGGTTTGGGGAGACAGGTTAAACTGAGGCTGAACTCTGGATGGTAAGACTGTGGAGTCCAGTGTGTGATGTCCTTTGGTTCTAGCAAACTCAGGCTGCCTGAACATGGGGACCAAGGGTGTCTTACCACATTTGCTTTCATGTTCCTCACTAGTTCTGTAGCCTGAGTCCAAAAGTATCTATGCAGAGAGACAGTAGAAGAACAGACAATATATTTAGGTTTGTTTATTGAGCACTGGAAGTCTATTGACCCACCCTAGTCTACAATCATCTCTGAGATTAGGGCAGTATTACAACACTCTAGTTTCTGGGGTACTGGCTGTCATGTAAGATTGTAATTCTCATGTATTTTGGTCAATAGGCTTTAGGTAATACCTGGTAATGCTCAGGGCTTAATTTATGAATATCTGTTTAGCTATCACAACTTGAAATGCTCAGTTGACCATATACAGTGCCAGAGATCAAAGGGCAGCTTCACATGAGTACATGTATCTTGACTCTTGAATTACATGTTTGATTAATCCTGATTTTAGCCCTACTTGATATGTCTCCCACTACTCTAAATCTATACCTATACATGGTGTCAACCAGCATGAGCTCACAGCTTGAAGACAGCCAGAAAAATGACTTACTCAGCATCTGTCCAAGGTGTGGTTTTCTTCACAGGGATGCACAATGGGTCCAGAGCAGTGGGATTGAAGAATCTGATGATATCTGAAAGGACTACAGAGAGGTACATTGAGAACTTGGCTTGACGCTGGGACTTACCTGCAGAGATTAATCTCCTAATTGACATCCCTCTTGGAAGAATTTCCCTCTCACCCAATGTGGGCTGTGATGTCAAAATCCATAAGCCTCCTACAGTGAATTAGGCAAGATGTTATCATCTTTCAAGTATGAAGCCAAGACCTGTGCTACATGCCTCTCTTGTGTAAAGGGAAAACTGAGACTATGAGAAATTAGGAAATTATCAGCTCTTCCAACTATTAGGGTTTAGACCAAGCTCTTGGGTTTCTAAACTATTCTCTGTCATCAATTTCAACTTGGGAAGAAAAAGAGCAGCTGGGTCAGGAGTCAGCCATTATCTCTTTATGCTATTAGTGATAACAGGGTAGGAATTTCTCGAAAATACAGGAAAAGACTTTCTATGCTAATCAAAAGAGGGGCAATAAGAAATAACAATGTCAGTAGCAGTGTATCAGTGTTGTTGGTCATGAGCAGAGAGTGAAGATCCTGGAATGGCCTGAAGGGAGATGCTCCAATCCAGTTCTGTAGGATAATATTAGTTTGTCCTTTCTGCCTCGAGCTTAGATTTATTGGGTTACTCCCATCACAGTGCTCCCAATCCTCTGTGTTTATTTTTAACCTCTTTCTTTGTGCCCTGCTTCTCCAACTGGTCTATTACCTTTATCTCCTAATCAGACTCTGTTAACTTGTAAATATTGCTGTTCTCTTCTCCTTAAATTCTTCGCATAGTTAATTCAGAGCAATGTGCTTTTTGTATAGACACAAGAAGACAGTTAATGCTATGCTTTTGTAACTTGACTCTGAATGATATTCACTCCTGGGCATCTGTTCTCTTGATTTAAGCCTCAGCTGCCCTTACTTCCTAGCCCCAAAAGCAGGATCCTGACAAGGGACTGAATGGACCCAGGGTAACGTGTAAGCTACCCTGTCATCAAAATTGGCCAGGCCAAAGTGCCATAAAACTTAAATATAAGTTAAGAGCATGGTCATGGAAAAATTCTGTCATGATCCAAAAAGTAACAGCTGGATTAGGACCCTGCTAGGTTTAGCAAAGATTAATCTGGCCTGAGAACTGTAGTCTAAGTTCTATAGCAAGATGTTCCCAGGAGAGCCGCCCTACAAGCTTAATGTATCTCTTACTGTGTCCATACTTTCTGTCTCACTGTCATCCCGTTGCTCATTGATTTGCTCAAGCGGGCACCAGTAACGTCTCCATTGTGAGACTTGTTACTGTTTTTGGCATATCAAATGCACCACGGGTAGCTTGCCAGGCTCTGCCGTTCTGGCAAGATACTCTTGGTAGCTTGCTGGGCTCTACAAGAGGGGCAGAGGAATCGAACCCGGGTCATCCGTGTGCAGGGCAAATGCCCTACCCACTGTGCTAAATTAAATAATATAGATATTATTTGTGGCAATACATCTTTAAAAGTTAAGAGCACGGTCATGGAAAAATTCTGTCATGATCCAAAAAATAACAGCTGGATTAGGACCCTACTAGGGTTAGGAAAGATTATTCTGGCCTGAGAACTGTAGTCTGAGATCTATAGCAAGATGTTCCCATGAGAGCTACCCTACAAGGCTAATGTATCTCTTACAGTTTCCATACAAAATGACTAATATAGAGGTAGAATTGAGACGAGAGAGAGACTTAGGCTGTGGTGAGTGGGAGCGAGGAGAGATGAGCATGGGAGACAGGAGGAGACAGGAGGGAGGGGCTTAGTGAGGTTGGAACAGGCGTTTGGGGAGAATGAAATAATCGGCAACTGATAACCAACCAGCCTGGCCTGAATTTCCCCCTTCATCCAACCATGGCATCGGCTGACCTGGGTGGGCAAGTGACCCAAGCCTACATGCAGGTGGAGTGAGAGAGCCGGAGGCCCTCCTAGTGGCTTGGTGTTTACACAGAGTCCAGGACCCCATTCTTTGTTTCCACTATCAAGCAGCTCCTGGGGGCTTGTGTGTGCACTTTCCAGAAGGCAGCTGGAATTGGTTCTTCTCTGAGAACTGCAGCAGTGGGCAAGAGGGGACTGGGAAGACAGGTGGCTTTACTTGGACAGCTGGCCTAGACACCTAAGTTCTGTGTGATTCTGTCTGCTTCATTCTCATCCCAGAACTAAATACTTCTCCTCCATTAAATATATTTTCTTCTTAGTGAAAACACAATATAAAATGATGTAACATTTAGGGGAGCATAACAATAGCTCAGTCTCTACAGACTGATGGAATTTCATCACTAGAAGCTCACTCACAGATATTTCATTCCCCTTTCTGCTTATTTTTGGCATAGAGTTGTAGTGCTCCCCCCAAATCACATCATTTTATATTGCATGCTGTTTCACTGAACTGGCTTTTCTAAGACTTGACTTTATCCATCATAGGTCAACAGATGTCTAAGTCCAGTTGAAAACTGATCTCGGGGTATGCAATGTTGCACATTTGTAAACAGAGAAGAAACATTGAGTGGGAAAGGAGATTGTGTCATTATTAGCTTTGAGAACCAATAAAAAGACATGAATATCTAGAGTTAGAACATTGGGAAAGAATGGGTTTCCAAACGTGGGGCATTGCTTCTCTAGAATCCAACTTGACTGTGGACTCTTTTACCTATCTGTCCATTTTGTTTGATATTCCTTTGGATTGTGGATATTTTAGGAAATAAACAGAGTGATGTTTGGGTGATCATGTGGTGTAGGATATTTGCACTCAGGGCAAACACTCAAAGCAGAGTTTGTGTCATCTCCCTGATAACTCTGCTATCCATTTTAATTTGTGTTGACTCTGAACATGTCTCTCCTTACAGCATCTCAGGTTTGCAACACAAAGAAATCTGGCCCAGGAACAAATGCGGGCACAGATATGGTAATCTTTTTAGTAGTTTGAGACCTCGTTCAGCACCTTCACAGGGTTTCCAATGGATACCAGTTTCTACCAATATGATGACCAAAAACTGCAAATCTTTCCACCTAAACTTGGATAGTTGGATGCCAGGTCTCACCTTCCCTCCATGCTGAGTTGTGAGTGCTGAAGCAGGCATGGTGTATGATCATTCCTATCCTGAATTGAAGTGCCTCAAAGAATCTCTAGTTTATGGCACAGACCACTGGCCAATTCCCTTGTTCACTGGGCAATAAGCTCAACGAGTATTTTCTGCTGTTCTCTGGTTCTTCTTGCTAAATAATGATTGGAAAGAGGCTACCTACTTCCTTCTATTCCACATTAAACTGAGCACAGGTGATTTGCCATCCCACCAGGTTATTCCATCTAACACCAGTGATCCAGGGGATTTCAGGATGAAGACAACCCTGAAGTAAACTGAAAACCTCAGGATGGTTTCCAGAGACCATATTCATCAGTATGGTCTGAGGCACCAAGTTTGAAATACTCTAATGAAAATTTCTCACAGTAAAATCACAACCTCTTTCTAATTGCTTCATTTTCACTTCCCAAAAACCAATGGACTGATTTTAGAAGGGAGGGAGTTCTAACAAAATAACAAGTATCGAAAAGTAGACCTGGGTCTTCTTAGAAAATTTGGGGGTAAGGAAACTGTGGTCAAATTTTTCAGAGAAAATTTTCAATTGAATTCTGAAGTTTTCTGAGAGAAGGGGATCTTGGCTCTCTGGCCATGACTCTCCAAAAAATTCTTGATCCTCCCAAACATTCACCCAATACCTGTTGATGTCTCTGTGCTCAAGAGACTTGGAAACATCCTCACACTCAATTCAAAGTGGGGTTTTATATCCTGGTTACGTCTGTTGTCTCAGCATACCCTATTCTCATAAGACATGTGAACACTCAAGAGTGTCCATCCTTCTCACTGTCACTGTCACTATCATCCCATTGCTCGTCAATTTGCTCAAGTGGGTACCAGTAACGTCTCCATTTTTGAGACTTGTGTTTATTTGTAACCTCTTTCTTTGTGCCCTGCTTCTCCAACTGGCAAATTACCTTTATCTCTTAATCAGACTCTGTTAACTTGTAAATATTGTTGTTCTTTTCTCCTTAAATTCTTCGCATAGTTAATTCAGAGCAATGTGCTTTTTGTATAGACACAAGAAGACAGTTAATGCTATGCTTTTGTAACTTGATTCTGAATGATATTCTTTCCTGGGCATCTATTCTCTTGATTTAAGCCTCAGTTGCCCTTACTTCCTAGCCCCAAAAGCAGGATCCTGACAAGGGACTGAATGGACCCAGGGCAAGCTGTAATCTACCCTGGCATCAAAATAGGCCAGGCCAAAGTGCCATAATACTTAACTATAAATTAAGAGCATGGTCATGGACAAATTCTGTCATGATTCAAAAAGTATCAGCTGGATTAAGACCCTGCTAGGGTTAGGAAAGATTATTCTGGCCGGAGAACTGTAGTCTGAGATCTATAGCAAGATGTTCCCATGAGAGCTACCCTACAAGGTTAATGTATCTCTTACTGTTTCCATACAAAATGACTAAAATTAAGAGATAGAATTAAGATGTTAATGAAGATTTTAATTAAGTTGTTGGACTAAGGTAAGGAGAAAAACTCCTAAATGGTATTTTGCCCTTGAGCCTGATCAGTGATCAGGAAGGGCTTTCATACATTAATTGTGCTGTTGTGCTACCCTGAGTGCTGGGGAGCTGGGGAGAGATGAGAGAGACATTAGGCTGTGGTGAGTGGGAGCGAGGAGAGATGAGCATGGGAGACAGGAGGAGACAGGAGGGAGGGGCTTAGTGAGGCTGGAACAGGCGTTTGGGTAGAATGAAATAATAGGCAACTGATAACCAACTAGCCTGGCCCGAATTTCCCCCTTCATCCACCCATGGAATCGGCTGACCTGGGTGGGCAAGTGACCCAAGCCTACATGCAGATGGAGTGAGAGAGCCGGAGGCCTTCCTAGTGGCTTGGTGTTTACACAGAGTCCAGGACCCCATTCTTTGATTCCACTATCAAGCAACTCCTGGGAGCTTGTGTGTGCACTTTCCAGAAGGCAGCTGAATTGGGTCTCTCTGAGAACTGCAGCAGTGGGCAAGAGGGGACTGGGAAGCCAGGTGGCTTTGCTTGGACAGCTGGCCTAGACACCTAAGTTCTGTGTGATTCTGTCTGTTTCATTCTCATACCAGAACTAAATACTTCTCCTCCATTAAATATATTTTCTTCATAGTGAAAAGGCAATATAAAACGATGTGACATTTAGGGAAGCAGAACAATAGCTCAGTCTCTACAGACTGATGGAATTTCATCACTAGAAGCTCACCCACAGATATCTCATCCCGCTTTCTGCTTATCTTTGGCAAAGAGTTGTAGTGCTCCCCCAAATCACATCATTTTATATTGCATGCTGTTTCACTGAACCCAAGTCGTCCATGTGCAAGTCAAATGCCCTACCGCTGTGCTATCTCTCCAGTCCCCATACTTGTCAATAATCAAATGCTATTATATCTAATGCAACACATACAATAGGTTTGATGACTAAGAAAATATAAAGCTCACCGTTCCCCACTTCCAAGCATAGCTCCTGGGTTTCTTCAGTCCTGTTAGTGAGGCAAAAACAAGAGCATCAGTCAGTGCTTGTCTGCCTGCCAATGGTTCATACCTTTGGTGTCTATGATCTGTGCCCTGGGTAGTACTGGCTCCTCCTAGCTCTGCGCTGAGTTCATCCTTTCTACAGTCAGATACACATCAGATGATAATAGAAATCATCTGATAATGATATGTTGAATAATATCCCCTTGACTGTGTCCCTAAACGTCTGTAGTTTGACCCAGTTGAAAGATATGCTCATCTGGATGTGGCATAAAAATCACACTTTCCTACCCCTGCAGTAGCCCCAGAGAGAACAGGGACTCTGCGGGCACATAGCCCTCATATCCTTCCCTTATCCTTCCTCCATGATTTACCTAGAAGAATCAGGGAATTTATAGGATACCCAAAGTGTTAGCCAGGACTGTAGGAGATTGGTTCCTGCTCTGCCATACACCCATGGGAGTTTGAAGCAATCAAACTTTCTGGTCTTAGGGTTTCCTCCTCAGGGAACCAATCAAGAGAATATGGCATAACGATACCTCATACCATCACCCTGGATCCAGGTAACTCACCTATTCAGTTTCTCCATCACACCAACCATACCTGGAAATGGAGACTATAGGAAAAAAACACTTGAATCATCCTTGCAGGGGAGACTGTGAGCTCAGAATCCAAAGACCAAAGCTTCCACTGACAGGGAACCATGATTCAGAGAAGTGTTGGGCCCTCCATTTTGCTTTGCAATGAAGAAAGACTGCTTTCCCTAACATCGGCTGTTAATAACATCAGAGCCATAGAGGGTATGAATATTTCCCTTAGCACAGAGCCCCAGGGATAGAAGGCTTACATTGTAATGTATCATCAGACCTGATGAGGATTCCACACACACACACACACACAGACACACAATGATTTGCATGGTCTGAAACTCCATGGTCTGAAACTAAATCTGCTTACTGTTTCTAATTACCCGTAATCAGTAGAATGTAAGCAGGAAGGTGAAGTGGTTTGTTTGTCTGCGTCTTTTATTGCTGGGGAGATACACCTGGAGATAGCCAGGAGTTACTTTAGCTTTTCACATAGAAATCAATTCTGATGGTTCTCAAGAAACAATATGGGGTTTCAGGGATTGAGCCCAGGTCAGGAGCATGAAAGGCTACCACCCTATGCACTAGACTGTCTCTCAAGTCCCCTGTGTGTCTGTTGCTTTACCACATATCTGGGTACTCGTAAATATTTTTCTATAAATATTTTGTCCTAAGTACTATTTTAGGACTGAAAAGTTTCAGATTCTCCTCTTTATTCAAATAATACCTGACACAAGACACTCAGGGTACAGAACTTCACTGTACATTGAAGTACAAAATATCTCGTAGATATTTTGCAATTTGAAATTTTCTAGGTATGTTTTTAATAATAATATGTATATACAAAGTGCTACAAAAATAGTAACTGATTTGAGTTCCACTATTTTCACTTTTTCTTGCAGAAATGATCTCTCTCAAAATTCCTAGAACATGAAATGTCCAATTGTGAGTTGGGCAATCCCCACCATAACACCGGCTGATTTCCTTGAAAATCCCTTATATCTGTATATCAAGACAGATATCTCAATTAAAATTAATTTTAAAAGTTCTATATGATCATTGACATTTAAAGGGTTGAACTTAGTTATAGAAACTTAATTTTTTTCATTTTTCTTATATAAACAAAGATTAAATATTTGATTGGAAAATACAGAATTCAGAAAACTTTGAATTTGGTAATTCTATAACTCAACTGTTCTTTCCCCAAGTGAAGCATTCTGCCTAGTTCCAAGAAAGTCCATTCAAAGGGTTACCAGTCCAAATCCTGTCGCCCATCTCCATTTCCCAGAAATACTCACGGTTCCCTTAATGCCAATGGAAGCCACAAATTTAACATCTGAAGGTCTCAGCATATTGACTGTGAGGGCAGGAAACATGTAAGGACGTCTCAGTCATTAATTCTCCAAAACTTAGCTCCACCTCCCCAGTCTTAAAGAAACTGCTAAGGATGAATCTTAAGGACGTGGGAAGGGAAAGCAGAAAAGTACACAGTCTCTGGCCATCTTGGGAACCATGCTTCAAATAGGTCAAGACTCTTTCTGGAAACCACAACTGAGCTAGGGTAGCCAAATAGCTGCCCACGGCAGGTCACCAAATAGCCCCATTATTCTTCTTCCCTGGTCCTATTTTACCTCTTGCTTCCCTCCTTTCCTGGCTTTAAATTTCAAAGCACTTTAGATCAGTGAGAATAACAAACTTAAAGGAAACCATCAGGGAACAAGAAGACTATGGCAGTCTCTATATGGCCAGAAAATGTCAATTTCTGTGAGCACAAAGACACCAGAAGCAATAGAATCATAGAGACTCTCCTAGACAAGCAGACTTATCTGTAATTCAGTCTTCCTAGAAACTACTGACTCCCCCCTTTGGTGTAATGAGAAACTAAAGAAAAATTTTCTGCAGAATAGTTTTTATTTTTATTTTTTTAAAAATTTAAGATATTGTGGTTGCTGTGCTTAATGGTAGGGTTTCATGCATATACATTCTAGCACCACCTCCTCCACCAGAGTGTCCACTTGCCTCCATCATTTTTATACTGTCCTTCCCATCCTAGTCTCTTCCATAATTCCTCAACAAAATTATTTCTTGATGACACCTTCCGCCCAGAGATGATCTGGAGCCACGGCACGAGAAACAGACCCTCCACTCCTAAAGACTGTGATCCTGAGGTCTCCTAACCCTTTTGGCACCAGAGCGGCTTCTTGCAGCCATGCGTTTTGACTATGAACTGAGCTACAGCCTCGTGCAGCCCGGGGAGGGATTTTCCCTCTCCGCCCCGTCTTTCTGAGCGAAAATGGCTGCAGCGGCAGCATCCACGTGGTGAGAGCCACCCTTTAAGACCCCTCAACCTGGAGGTAGAACTTTCTTTAGTGACGTAGCCTGTAGGTGGTCCTGGGAGGGAGGGTGTTACCGGCACGCCTTCCGCCCAGAGATGATCGAGCCGCGGCACGAGAAACAGACCCTCCACTCCTAAAGACTGTGATCCTGAGGTCTCCTAACCCATTTTGGCACCAGAGCGGATTCTTGCAGCCATACAATTTGACTGTGAACTGAGCTAAAATATTAGAAACCCAAAACCGCGTGGCCACGATAGCGGCCGCACAGACTGAGAGTCTTTACTCTCAACAATGAAGAGAAATTATTAAATGATGACTATTCAGCAGGCCTGATTGTTGGGGAAAATTTCCAAACAATAATAGTGAGTTCTGTATGGAAATATGGAATGTACTCAAAGTATATAGAGAATAAAGGGAATATCATTAGCTACTTAGGTGGGGGGTGGGGTGGGAGGGGGTTTATTGGGGTTCTTGGTGGTGTAACATGTGCACTGGTGAAGGGATGGGGGTTTAATCAGTATTTGACTGTGACTTAAACCTGAAAGCTTTGTAATTTTTTTTCAACGAGAATCAATAAAATACTTTTTTATAAAAAAATAAACTGCCTCCCCTCAAAGAACATAAGCTCCAGAGAAAAATGGAATGATAAAAAAAAATATTCCTTGATTTTTCTACCTATGTACTTCAAAGAACAGGCCATGAAGAATAGTGTCCTTCAGAAGAAAGCTGGATGTCACAGAAATATGAAAAAAGAAATCATTAGGCATCATTTATGTGCAAGGCCCTTCCAGGAGAAAACCATAAAAGTTGGCAAGTTTGAGAGCATTAACCACAGCCTACGTATATCATCCACATAGCAACCAATACAGAGAGCATTCACTGAAACTATGCTACAAGGACAGAGAAAGCACATGAGCAACCATGCCACAAACCACAGCTTTCATGACACTTACCCATAATAAGTGAGCATGAGAAGTGGCCCTCAGCCAGGCAAGCCACTTAAGAGGCATTTTGGTTTTATCTCTAAAAGTTGTGATGGTCTGTGTTCTACAATATGAATAAATGAGGGAGGAGAAAGAAAAACAGAGGAAGTGGGAGAGACAAAGAAAAGAAAGGTGATTGAAAGCCTAAAAGGGTAGAAGAGAGATTAGGGTGAGAACTCCACTGACCGCTCTTGAGAGGTGACAAACCTCAGATCATGATTCAGTGACCCATACCTGATACAGAGGATATGTTTGACCTCAGCATTTCTGGCTTGCAAGAGAATGGCAAAGAGTTCAATATCTGCAACTAAAAAGAAATATCAGAAACATCAAACATTGTTGTTTTTTATGAAAACAGAAAGCATAAGTGTGGATAGGACAGTTTTTTGGGTTCTCACTGGACTCAAGATCAAGAATAAATACTTGTTGTTGGTCATGTTCTTCTTTTTACTCTTAACCAGTTTTTTAAAAAAATGAACATTTGCCTATTCACAATAATCTTAGTATGTAGTAGGGAAGTTAGGAAACTTACCCGATTTTTCAGTTAAGAGCAAGGGATCATAAATAAAGAAAAATAAATACTAGGTCCTGGCATGGAACCAGGGTTCTGGTTGCATGAGAGAAATTCACACAATGTTATTGTAATTGAGGCTTCTGAAGACTCAGTGGTGGCTAATATGGTCAATTTGAAGTTATGTATATATTATGACAATTGAAAAAGAAGTTGTTAAGAAGAGACCTAATATGTTAGATTTAAAATAAAATATTCATTCGCCTTATTACATTTGCTTGTATTTTTCACTCTCTTAATTTATTTTTATATAAAATAAAGCATATGATTCATTAAGTATATCTGTTGCTGGAAGCAGGAAACTGAAAATTAGGAAACATTGATCTCTCCAGGTCAGTGTGTCCAAAAGCATGAGGAATCTGAGAGCAGAGGAGGAACTTGAGAGCTGACAAGGACCAAATTAGGGCCTCCGCAGTGCTTAGATTTCTTTCTTTGTTTCTCTGATTCCCTGAGAAGGCTTTGGAAGGGAGTTCTGATGTTTTCTTCCCAGTATTTTTCCTTTTCTTTTCTCTTCTCTCCTCTGCTCGCCTTTCATCTCTTCTCCTCCTCTCCCTTCGCCCCTTCCTTCCTGTCCCCTCCCCTCTGAACCCCTCCTCTTCCTCCTGATCTCCCTCCCCTCCTCTTCCCTCCTGTGCATTCCCTCCTCTCCTTTTCTCTCCCCTCTCTTCTCTCTTCTCTCCTGTGCTCTCTTATCCTCTCCCCTTCCCATGCCTCCCCTCCCCTCTACTCTTCATATTGGTTTCTTCTATATCCCAATTGCCTTCACCCCAACACCTTAGGCAGGCTTCCAACTGTGGACCAATACTCCTGGCCTGTGTTTCTACTATCCTTGGGTATTGGTCTCATGCTATGAATTTTTTAATGAACCACAGTGAGTGCCTTTGTTCTAAGTCTGCCCCTGTCCTTCTGTCCAGTCAACTTTTATCTTGTCCATATTCTGGGAAAACTTTACCCAGGAGCATGCAGAAAATTCACAGAAATCGTTTCAAGATCTACTGAGATAACAAGCTCAGTGATAACTCTTTCCTTGAAACATCCCAGTCCACGCACTAAGGAAAGAGTCATAATGAGTTTAGGATAAATGGTTATGCTGCCCCTGTCTACCAAGCTGCAGGTCTGTCCCTGGGAGAAGCAGCTCTTCCACTTCCGTCCCAGGTGGCTTTAGGGAGGAACCTGCTTCACTTGCAGACGTCTTAACTTTTCCTAACTCTGAAGGATTCTCCCTGCTGTCCCGTTAGAACCATGCCTTCCTTACCTTTGGCCACAGTTCCTTTTCTGTTGAGTTCTCAGAAAAAGTTGGGTCCTGGGTATTCCCTATAAAAAAGAACAACAGTTATGATTATTTAGTTATAATTAATTCCAACTCTTCTTCAGCCTTCATTCCTTGCTTCTCAACTCTCCTTAGGTTCCATTACTATTCCTTGTTCAGGAAACTTCACATAATCTTCCTCAAAAATCATCTTTATTCTTGGCAAAATGACGTCTGTTAGTGTCTCCTATTAATGCAGAATATCCAGGTTGAAATGCAAAAGTTTATCTAGAGACAATGGAACAGGAACCCACTGTCATATACAGGCACTTTATGTCACTTTCCTCAATTTGTTCCTCAACACTAAAATAAGTGCTGTTGTTTGAGAATTCAATAAAAAGGTAGGAAAGGCAGTTTAGATAAGATCGTCATTTTGACAGTGTTGACTCTTCCAATTCATGGGCATAGAATATTTTTTCCATTTCCTATGACCTTCAATTCCTTTGAGTGCTTTGAAGACCTCAATGTACAAGTGTCACCTCTTTTGTCAAGTTGATTCCCAGGTATTTCATATTTGGGGGAGCTAATTTACTGAGATAGCCTTTTTGATCGCTTTCTGCTCTGATTAATTATTGGTATGTAAGAAAACACCATAGGAGCACCCCGACCTTCCCTTTCCTTGGGACTGCCAGCCGAGTGGGCGGCACACTGACCCCAAGCGCCGCAGAAGTTCTGTCTTCCAGCCCAGGTGTGTGACCCTCCCTCGACCCGCCCTTCCGGACCCAGACTGCTCCGCGGCCATGAGCACCCTGGGCTTCCTTTACCTCCGGACTGCCGGCCTGTGGCCGGTATGCTGACCGTAAGTGCAGGAGCCGTTCTGTCTCCACCGCAAGCCCCTTGACCTCTGTCAGGCTGGGGAAAGGGGCATGGCCTAATCGTTAGGGGCGTGGCCTAAGAAATTGAGCGCGGTCTCTTTGCCTGTCCCACACCACTATGCTGCAGGTAGTTTCCTCAGCATCTTCTCCAACACTGACATCCTAGCTATTCGCAAACAGTAGAACAATGAAACACTAGACTTCACTGAAGGATTGAAAGAACATCTCAGTGGGAGACCAGGTTCTACAAGGGGGAAATAAAAAGGCAATCACCATTGACTGAGCCTATCCACAATCCTTTTTTGCAAAAAGAGGAAACAGTGATACTCATCTTCAAGGTCCCTCTTCCATACCACCACAACAACATGAAGAAACAGAGCAAATCCCCGTTGCAAGCAGAGGATGATCAAAGGAGTCCAGAAACCTCAATTGGCATTTCCTACAAACTTATCCTGTCTGGTAAAGATTCAGAGTTGAAATACTCAACATGTTCAATGAACTCAATGCAAAGATGGACAACTTCAAGGGGATCTGGCAGAAACAATACAACAGACAGCCAACAAAATACAGGAAGAAATGAGAGCAGAAATAAAAAACCTACAAAAAGAAATGAAGGATTCGGTACATGAAATCAAAAACTCTCTGGCTGCCCTCAACAATAGAATGACTGCAGCAGAAGACAGAATCAGTATGCTTGAAGATGAGCTGCAAGAAGCCTACAGGCAACAACAAACCATGGCAAGAGACCTCAAAATAGCTCTATCCAGAATAAGAGTCCTAGGAGATGATTTCAAGAGGAACAACATTAGAATCATTGGACTACCAGAAGGAGAGGGAACCAATCCCAATGAAAAAGACATAGTCAAACAAATCATTGCTGAAAACTTCCCACAGCTGGACAATGCTGGCATTCAGATTCAAGGCGCCCAAGGGTGCCAGCTAAAAGAGATCCTAACAGAAAAACCCCAAGACATATCAGTTACAATGATGGACATCATACAGAGAGACATAATACTGCAAGCAGCAAGGTCCAAGAAGGAAATCGCATACAAGGACCACCCCTTAGATTCATAGCAGATCTATTAGAGGAAACCCTTCAAGCCCGAAGGCACTGGTGGTATATAGTGAAAAAAGCTCAATGAAATCAATGCTTCACCAAGAATACTTTATCCGGCCAAATTCTCATTCAAACTCGAAGGAATCATACACTACTTTGGGGATAAACAACAGCTCAGGAACTTTATAGACTCAAAGGCAACCTAAAAGAAGCACTAAAGGGGCTATTGTAAGACAAGAAGAACCCCTACATGCACGACAAACCCTTACACAAAAATGGCACGAAATCCCATAACAATAATCTCCCTTAATGTCAATGGTCTAAATTCACTAATTAAGAGACACAGACTGGCAAAATGGATACAAAGACTGAACCCAACATTCTGTTGCCTGCAAGAAAAACATCTGCATAGCCAGAAAAACACAGACTCAAAGTTAAAGGATGGAAAACAATCCTGTAAGCGAATAACTCCCTCAAGAAAGCTGGTGTGGCTTTACTAGTATCGGACAACATAGACTTCAGGTTGAAAAAGATTAGAAGGGATAGTGAAGGCCACTTTTTATTAATCACAGCATATGTACATCAGGAAGAAATCACACTCCTAAATGTCTACGCACCCAATGAGGGACC
Organism: Sorex araneus; assembly: GCF_027595985.1. Classification (NCBI taxonomy): domain Eukaryota; kingdom Metazoa; phylum Chordata; class Mammalia; order Eulipotyphla; family Soricidae; genus Sorex; species Sorex araneus. The sequence goes on from NC_073313.1 coordinate 366,167,764, forward strand.
AGCTAAATACCTACAACAGCTGCTAAGAGACCTTAAGAAGGACATTGTGAGCAACACAATAGTAGTTGGAGACTTCAACACTGCCCTGTCTCCTCTGGACAGATCAAGAAGATTAAAACCACCAAGGACATAATGGCTTTGAAGGAAGAAATAGAAGAGAGAGGGCTAATAGATCTATACAGGGCTTTATATCTCCCCAAAAAGGAATGTACATTCTTTTCCAGTGTACATGAAACATTTTCCAGAATCGAACATGCGCTGTGCTACACAGCATACCTCAACAGAATCAACAAGATAGACATTGTACCGGCTATCTTTTCAGACCATGATGCACTGAAGATAAAAGTTAATCATGGACAGATGCAGAAAACCAAATCAAACACCTGGAAATTAAATAGCTTGATATTGAACAAAGAATGGGTCAGGAAGGAAATCAAGGAAATAATCAAAAGGTACCTGGAAACAAATGAGAATGAAGACACAAGCTACCAGAACCTGTGGGACGCAGCTAAAGTCGTATTAAGGGCAAAATGTATAGCTCTACAAGCATATCTCAGGAAGGAAGAAAGGGCCCACCTAAATAATTTGACTTCACAGCCCAAGACCTCAGAAGAGGACCAAGAAAAGGGGCCCAAACCAGGCAGAAGGAAAGAGATAATAAAACTTAGAGCAGAAATTAACGACATGGAAACCCAAAAGGCAATCCGAAAGATCAATGAAACCAAGAGCTGGTTCTTCGAGAAAATAAACAAAATTGATCAACCATTAGCAAAAGTCACGAAGAAAGAGAGAGAGAGAACCCTTATAAGCCGAATCAGAAATGAAAACGGGACATCACAACAAAAACCAAAGAAATTCAAAAGGTCCTCAGAGACTACTTCGAAAATCTGTATGCCATGAACCAAGAGAACCTAGAAGAAATGGATAAATTCCTCAACTCCTATAATCTCCCAAGGCTGAACCAAGAAGACCTGGAGTACCAGAATAGCCCAATTAACATCAAGAAATTGAAATGGTAATCAAAATCTTCCCAAAATCAAAAGCCCAGATCCATACGGATTCACTAGTGAGTTCTTCCAAAAATTTAAAGAGGACCTATTGCCAGTCCTCCTCAAGCTTTTCCAGGAAATTGAAGAAAGAGAAACCCTCCCAAACAGTTTCTATGAGGCTCATATCTCCCTAATACCATAAGCTATTACTAATACCTAATGCCAATACTAATAACAAAAACACCACAAAAAATGAAAACAACAGGACAATATCCCTGATGAACACAGATGCGAATATTCTCAACAAAATATAAGCAAATAGAATTCAGCAACTCATCAAAAAAATCATACACCACGATCAAGTGGGATTCATCCCGGGGATGCAAGGATGGTTTAACATCCGGAAATCAATCAACATAATCCATCATATCAACAAAAGAAAAGATAAAAATCATATAACCATATCCATAGATGCAGAGAATGCATTTGACAAGATCAGGCATCCGTTTATGATGAAAACACTCGCCAAAATTGGTATAGAAGGGACCTTTCTCAATATAGTCACAGCCATTTATCACAAGCCTACGGCAAGCATCGTCCTCAATGGGGAAAAACTAAGAGCCTTCCCTCTGAGAAGAGGGAAGGGACAAGGATGCCCACTCTCTCCAATTCTGTTCAATATATTACTGGAAGTACTTGCAATAGCGATTAGGCAAAAAAAAAAGATATTAAGGGCATTCAGGTAGGAAAGGAAGAAATCAAGGTCTCACTATTCGCAGATGATATGATAATAGTATCTAGAGAACCTAGAGAACCCTAAAACCTCTACCAAGAAACGCCTAGAAACAATAGACTCATATAGTAAAGTTGTAGGCTATAGAATCAATATCCAAAAGTCCATGGCTTTCCTATATGTAAATAATGAGAGAGAAGAAAGTGACATGAGAAAAGCAATCCCGTTCACAATTGCGCCTCAAAAAATCAAGGACCTCGAAATCAGCTTAACAAAGGAGGTAAAGGACTTGTATAATGAAAACTATAAAACACTACTTCAGGAAATAAAAGAGGACACGAGGAAATGGAAAGACATCCCTTGCTCATGGATTGGAAGAATTAATATTGTCAAAATGGCAATTCTTCCCAAAGCATTGTACAAATTCAATGCGATCCCTATAGAGATACCCTTGACATTCTTCAAAGAAATGGAGCAAGCATTCCTGAAATTCATATGGAACAATAAGCCCCCACAAATAGCTAAAGCAATCCTTGGGAAAAAGAAAATGGGAGGAATCAACCTCCCCAACTTCCAACACTACTACAAAGTGGTAGTCATTAAAACAGCATGGTACTGGAACAAAGGCAGAGCTGCAGACCAATGGAATAGGATTGAATACTCTGACATACACCCCCAAATACATGATCATCTAATCTTTGTTAAGGGAGCAAGAAATGTGAAGTGGAGCAAGGAAAGCTTGTTTAACAAATTGTGCTGGCAAAACTGGACGGCCACATGCAAAAAAATGGGCTTAGACCTCCATCTATCACCATGTACAAAAATCAGATAAAAATGGATTAAAGACCTCAACATCAGACCAGAATCCCTAAGGTACATTGAAAACAAGGTCAGCAAAACCCTCCATGACATTGAAGTCAAAGGTATCTTCAAAGCTGACACGCCACTGGCCAAGCAAGTGAAAACAAAGATAAATAAATGGGACTATCTCAGACTCAGAAGCTTCTGCAACTGAAAAGAAACAGTGACCAAAATACAAAGACAATCTACCAAATGGGAAAGGATATTTACACAGTACCCATCTGACAAATGGTTGATAACAAGAATATACAATGCACTGGTTGAACTCCACACGAAGAAAACTGCCAACCCGATCAAAAAATGGGATGATGAAATGAACAGAAACTTTCCCAAAGAAGAAATCCGAATGGCTCAGAGGCACATGAGAAAATGTTCATCATCACTAATCATCAGGGAGATGCAGATCAAAACATCAATGAGATATCATCTCACACTACAGAGACTGGCCCACAGCCCAAAAAACAAAAGCAACCGGTGTTGGCGTGGATGTGGGGAGAAAGGGACTCTCCTTCACTGCTGGTGGGAATGCCGACTGGTTCAGTCCTTTTGGAAAATAATATGGACGATTCTCAAAAAGTTAGAAATTGAGCTCCTATTTGACCCATCAATATCACTCCTGGGAACTTATCCCATAGAGGCAAAAAGGTATAGTAGAGATGACATATGCATTTCCATATTCATTGCCGCACTGTTTACAATAGCCAGAATCTGGAAAAAAATAGAGTGCCCAAAAACAGATGATTGGCTAAAGAAACTCTGGTATATCTACACAATGGAATTCTACGTAGCTGTCAGAAAACATGAAGTCATGAAATTTGTATATAAGTGGATCTATATGGAAAGTATCATGCTGAGTGAAATGAGTCAAAAAGAAAGAGACAGACATAGAAAGATTACACTCATATGTGGAATATAAAGTAGCTGAGAGGTACAAACTTAGAATGTTGCGATTTCTGGCAGATATTTCTCTGAACTTAGTTACTAAAATACAGAAATCCAAAGTTGTGCGGCTGTTAGTGCGTCCTCTCGACCTCATATCTCTTCATACTCAGCAATGGAAAACAAATTATCAAATGTTTTCTTTTCAGCACGTCACCTTTAGGGGGGAGAAACTCCAAATCAATAATAGTGAATTTTTTGTTGAAATATTGAATGCAATCAAAGTAAAGTGAAAGTTACCAGTTACACATGTGGGGTGGGGGACTGGGGAGGTGGGGGGGGGAGGTGGGAGGTATACTGTGATTCTTGGTGGTGGAATATGTGTACTGGTGAAGGGATGGGTGTTCGAGCATTGTATGTCTGAGAGTTAAACCTAAAAGCTTTGTAACTTTCCACATGGTGATTCTATAAAAGAATAAAAATATATATAAAAATAAAAAAGGAAAGAAAGAAAAAGAATGCATCGTAGCACACTGTAGCACTGTCGTCCCGTTTTTCATCGATTTGCTCAAGCAGGCATCAGTAACTTCTCCATCGTGAGCCATGTTGTTACTGTTTTGGGCATGTTGAATATGCCACAGATAGCTTGCCAGGCCCTGCCGTGCAGACGGGATATTCTTGGTAGCTTTCTGCGCTCTTCAAGAGGGATGGAGGAATCAAACCCAGGTGGGCTGCGTGCAAGGCAAACACCCTACACGCTATACTATTGCCCCCCCAAAGTAAAACAAATAGATAAAAATAAGTAAATTTTACATGTAATTGTATCACAGAACTATTTCTTAATCATCAACTAAAACCCCACCTTTCAAAACAAAGAAAAAAGGTAGGTAGAAAGGAAGAGCACTACCATTTATGGAGTCAATAAAAAACAAAGATAAAAGTATCAAATGCACAATTCTGTCAGTTCTACTGTGTGGAAATCACATCAATTTTCTTTTGATCTCATATGGGATCCAGAAGCAATATTACCCATTCTAGAACCCAGGTACTCTGCTAATCTTTGTGTGTTTTCTCGCACATTATTATAAAGACAGTCGAAGTCCAAGATGAAGTTATTTAAGAATAATCACTAAAAGGAAACTAAGTCATGTGTTCTGACAGTGCATGGCTGCTCATGCCTACAAATAGCTGGGTTAGGAGCAGGTAGTTACCAGAATTATTGAATGAGTTCAACAAGGTCACAGGATATTATAATCAATACACACAAAACTTCTTTTTATATGTAGAAACAGTTTATATTTCAAAAATAGTACAATTTACAAAGTACCAAGTATCATGTCATGTATTATAAAATATGTGCCAAAATTTTATGCTGAAAATTGTGAAACACTGATAAGAAAATTAAAAATCTAAATACATGTAGATATATTCATGTATTCACATAAAACTCAATATTGTTAGACTGTTATTTTTCCTCATTCTAATCCATAGATTCAACCCAATTCGAATCAAAATCCCAGCGGGATTATTTTCAATGGCAAACATATTTTGGAATATATATGAAAAGTATAAAAATTTGGATGGTTAATTTGTCATTTATTGTTCTTACTTTTTAAATTCCTTCGTAATTCTTTTTTTTTATCTTTTTGGGTCATATCCGGCGATGCACAGGGGTTACTCCTGGCTCTACACTCACGAATTACCCCTGGCAGTGCTCAGGGGACCATATGGGGTGCTGGGAATCGAACCCAGGTCAGCCGCATGCAAGGCAAACACCCTCCCCACTGTGCTATTGCTCCAGCCCCTCCTTGGTAATTCTTACAAGTAATTGTTACTTATATAGCTTATGGAATATATTTAGTTCTATATGTCCCTGTGAATTACCTATTCCTCTCTTACACGTGAGGCAGTTGGATTTTTGAAGGACTTAAATAAACATTGCTAAGATTGTACAGTTAAGAAAATTGAACAACAACCACTATTGTGGACTCCAGGTCCTTTTAAGCTCTTTTGTGACATTAAAATGACCTCACAATATTTTATCATTTCTTAACACACAGAATATTAGTTCTTTCATGATACATAGAGAATAGAGAGCATATATATAGAAATGAGAGCTTTCCCTGCCTTTTAGGAATGTCTAGTTTAGAGAGGAACAGAAAATTCAGCAGAGGAAAAAGTACAGCATGGTAAAATTAACAAATGTAAGCTTGATGAACAAGAAAGGAAAGGCAAATAGATAATTTGCATAGCTAGTTTGCTTTTGCCAGGTTTTGGAGTCTGGGGATTTTAGGAGATAGGGGTATTTTTTTTGAACCACACCCAGAAATAGCCAGGACTTATTCCTGGCTATGCACCAAGGGATCATTCCTGGTAGACTTGTGCAATCATATGGGGTTTGGGGATCAAACCCAGGTTGGTTGAGTATAAAAAAGCACCCTGCCCTTTTTTATATACAATTGAGATGTTTTTAAAACATTTATAAAAATCCTCTGGTTTTCACCGGGGCCTCTGGGGGGGGGGGTGGTATCAGTTTCCCTCCCTGCCCTGCGCAGAGCCCTGGCAGCCGAAGACCTCTGGAACTAAGCCACAGCCATGCTCAAGGGCGCCCTCCACATGTTTGAACAAGCCTCATGCATGAAGGAACTGGCAGAGAAACCCAGTTGTGTGGAGATCCGGGGCTGAGATCTCCAAGCCTGCTCGGATCATAACTGTGCCTCTTCCGCCCAGATCCCCCATTTTCCAGTAGCTAGGCAGTCCCACCCAGAAATTGCACCCCCTGGCGCCATGTAATCCAATCAACGGCCAACATCTAGAGACTATAAAACCAAGCTCCCAGAAGGTCGAAGCCGCTTTGTGGCCAAATGACATCTTATAGCCTAATTCTCCCTCTCAGAGAACCTGGCAAGCTACCCAGAGTTTCCTGCCCGCATGCAGGAAAGCCTGGCAAGAGCCTGGCAAGCTCCCCGTGGCATATTCATATGACAAAACCAGTAATAATAATGGGTCTCATTCCCCTGACCCTGAAAGTGCCTCCAATGAGGCATCATAGGGAAGGAAGAATAAAGAGAGGTTGCTAAAATCTCAGGGCTAGGACAAATGGAGACGTTACTGAGACCACTCGAGAAAATTGAGACGATCAATGGGATGATATGTGAAAAGGATAAATAACTAGAAAGAAATAACTTTTGAAAAAAATAGGAGAACAAGTCAGGTGTCTGACTTTCAGAGTTACTTCAAAGCTCTAGTTATCTAGAAAATGTAATATTTTAACAACGGAGAAATAAAATCTAGACTTAGACCTGTACTAGGATCCTGTGCTCTATATATATAATTCAGTTGGTTCGCAGCCCACATATTACTCAGAAATACTACTGGAATACAAAAGAATTTGGTGAACCTATAAGTTACTGAATGATAAAATTATCAGAGATCTAAAAGAAACAATTTAAATGTTTTGAAGTCACTATGGTTTTACTAATGTGTTAGAAGAATCGGACAAACAATGTAGAACAAAAATAAAATCTGAATTCAAGAATACAAAAATAATACTTGACAATAATATATAGCACTGTGAGCCCAGGTAAAAGTCATCTTTTCAAAGAAGACAGTAAAAAATACACTTTGTTTTGTTATTAGTTATTATTTATTATTATGTAATATGTTATTTATTATTTATTACTATGTAAGAATGTAACTGACTTTTGTGTGTGTGTATTGACTTTGTAGCCAACAATTTTGTTGTATTGGTTTGTTGTTTCTAGGAGCTTTTGAGTGGACTCTTATGGTCTTCAATGTTGTCATCATGTTATCTGTAAATAGATTTGATGCAATGCCTCTCCAAATTTAGACAACATTCTTCGGGGACTTAAAATACTCAATTTTAAAGTTTGTGTGAAATCATAAAAGACCTCTCATAGCCAAAACCATACTGAAAACACAGAAACTGGGAGGTATCTCACTATCTAACTTGAATTAACTTGAATCTATACCATAAAGCCATAGTAATCAAATCAAATCTTATACTTTTGTGCTGGAAACTGGTTTGTACTGGAATAAAGATTCTCTAATGTGTTGGAATATAATATCTAAGCATAAATCTATTATCTATCTATCTATCTATCTATCTATCTATCTATCTATCTATATTTGGACTGGAGTGCTAGCACAGCGGGTAGGGTGTTTGCCTTGCACACCACCGACCCGGGTTCTATTTCTATATCCCTCTCAGAAAGCCTGGCAAGCTACCGAGAGTATCTCGTCTGCACAGCAGAGCCTTGCAAGCTACCTATGGCGTATTCCATATGACAAAAACAGTAACAAGTCTCAAATGGAGATGTTACTGTTTCCCACTCGAGAAAATCGATGAGAACAAGATGACAGTGATACAGTAATTTATATTTAATTTCTTTACAAACTAGCTGAGAGGATGAATCAGGAAATGGGACAAGCTTTTCATCAAATTGTATTGGGAGAATTGGATAACCACATGCAAGAATTTAAAACTATATCCGTATCTCACACCTTAAAGAAAAGTCTATTTAAAACTGGATCAAGGACCTTGAGACCAGACCTTAATCTATTAAGTACAGTGAGAAAAATTCATGCAGAATGCTCCAAGACATAGACCTCAAAGGAGTTTTCAATGCCTTTGGGAAAGTACAGAGCCTTTAGAAAAGGCTAAAAAGAAAAAATTTTTGAACAAATGGGACTACGTCAAATTTAAAAATTACTACATTGCAGAAGAAAGATAGGCTAAAACTAAGTGACAGCTGAGTGAGAGAAAATATGCACATCAACACATCAGCTAAAGGGTTGATATCTAGGATCTTGTTGTTCACAAAACAACAAGAACAAGAGCAAGAACAAAAATACCCTAACAACCCCATAAAAAATTGAGAGAGCAAAGGAACAGAGTTTGCTCAAGTATCTTTTTCACAAGATACAATATGCAATCCGTGAAAAATCATCCCCATCAACACACAATAAAAAAAAAAAAACCATGTTTCAGTTATTCACTGGATAAAACAATTTAGGTCTTCAAATACAATGGGATTGCAAACTTATAACCAGAGAAGAACAGGGTAAATAACAGGGCAACTAAAACTATGTCCAGAAAAGAGAGTCTGTAGCTATAGCACAATATGTTTTTGCTTTGCACGTGTCCAACCAGGGTTAAAATCCCACCATTCCATATGGTCCTCCACGCACTGCCAGGAGTAATTTCTGAGTGAATAAGCCAGGAATAACCACTGTGCATTGCAGGGTGTGACCCAAAAGGAAAAAAAAAAATAGAAAGGTTGGTTTGTGCCCACCCAGGGATGCCAGCTGTTAAAAATTCTCAGGAGAGCCCAGGTTCAGGGTTAGTCCTGGGCTGTTCACCCAGCCAGGGTGGCCCAGGCCATGGGGCAGATGGAGGAGGAAACAAGAGCCAAGCCAGTTGATTGATCAGTTGTCGTTTATCCCGTTCTCTCCACTCACCTGCTCCAGTCTCTCTTAGCTCACGCACTCTTTCTTCCTAGCCCCTCATTCCTCATCCCAGCTCTCTGGATTCTCCCTATCCCCACTAGTCTCTCCATCCCAACTTGTGACTCTCCTCCTTGCCCTCTGGGCCCCTACATCCAGTCTGGTAGCAAAATCAGCATAAGAAAGCCCTTCCTGAGGACCCACCAGGTTCAAAGGAAACACCACCTAGAGGTATTCCAAAGCCCTTCCTGACTGCCCCCAGGGAAAATACTCTTAAGGTGTTTTTCTCTTTCCTCAGTCCAAAAACTCAATCAACATCTTAATACTAGTTAATTTTGGTATGGACTCAGTAAGAGATACATTGTAGGGTGTAGGATAACATGATGTTTGCTGCAGGGAACTTAGTTTACCTTTAAGCTATGTCCTTTCTGTATGGACACAGGAAGACAGTTAATGTTATGCTTTGTAACTTGGGAGCCAATTGACTCCAAAAATATTTACTCCTAGGCATCTGCTTTCACAACTGTTGCCCTTAGTTCCTAGTACCCCAAAAGCAGGGTACCAACAATGGACGGAATTGACCCAGGCCAAGCTGTGAGCTATCCTGGCATCGAAATGGGCCAGGGCAAAGGGCCACAATACTAAACTAAAAGTTGAGAGCATAGTCATAGATGAATGCTGTTATGATCCAAAAGTAACGATGAGACTAGGACCCTGCTGGGGTTAGGAAGACTAACCTGGCCTGAGTACTGTGATCATGAATATATAGTGAATGCCCTCAGGAAGAACCAAACTTTAAGTCTGATACATCTCTTCCTGTGCTCATTCAGAATGACATTGCTAGAAATATTAGAAGTAAATTTACTATAACTATTACAGCACATTACTAGCTGAGGAAGGAAGAAAGGGACACACCCTGACACACCCTTGTTTGGACCCCACCCTTGAACAGATCTCCTAGTAATCTCCTTAGATGAGTTATTGTTAATCTCCTCAAGAAATGGTCTTACCCTTCTTTGTTGATTTGTGAATGTTCAATCCACCTTTGTCTCACCACCCTATGTAATTTGCTATGTAAACTAAGAGTGTGGGGAAGATGGGGAGACAGAAGAAGACGACAAGGGAGACAGAAGAAGACAAGGGAGGCAGAAAAAGGACGCAGGGAGACAGAAGAAGACAGAGGAGGCAGAAAAGAGACAAAGGAAGACACACGGGAAGACACAGAAGCGAAGGAGACAACACGGACAGAAGAAGACACAGAAGCAGAGACAGAGAGAGGTCAGAAGAGACCAGAGGAGAGACTACAGAGACAGAGACAAAGAGATAGACAGAAGAGAGCACAGCAGCACACACAGAAGCAGAACACAAGGAGGAGCCATCCCGATCCAGTCCATACACAGTGGCTCGAGAACACCGAACGCGAGCAGCGTGTGCGAGAGAGAACTGCCCCGAGAGCTTGCGGACAACAGAACAACACCACACATCACACATTAATGCGTCTCCTCCTCCCGTGTGCGTCGCCTTTGTAATTTTTTACAGTAGGGCAGCTGTCCTGGGAACATCTTGCCTGGGAACTCAGACTACAGTGTTCAAGCTAGATTAATCATTCCTCACCCTAGCAGGGTCCGAATCTAGTTAGTACTCTTTGGATCATGACAGCCTTTATCCATACCCAAGCTCTTAACTTATAGTTAAGCATTAGTCACTTTGGCCAGGCCCATCTCGATGCCAGGGTAGCACATAGCTCACCGCTTGCCCTGGGTCCATCCCATCCATCGTCGGGACCCTGCCTTTGGGGGTGCTAGGAAGTAAGGGCAGCTGAGGTCGAGAGAACAGATGCCCAGGAGGAAAATATCATTTAGAGTCCAATGACTCCTAGGTTATGAAAGCACAGCATTCACTACTGTCTTCCTGTCCCCATACACAAAGGACATTGCTCTGAACAAATTGTGCAAAAGACTTAAGGATAAAGAGAAAAACAATATTTACAAGTCAACAGATGTCAAAGAAAGAAGATACAAATGAACACAGAGGAAAGGGAAATGCTCCCTCTAGGGAGCATTAGATTGATGGGAGTAACCCAATAAACCTAAGCTACCTCTGGCAATGTTATCCTACAATGAACAGTTTAGCATATTTCACAAAGCCAGTCAGATGACTGTAGCGTTAGCAATTCATGTACCTATTGAATGTTGATGTGCTTACTAACTTTCCTTAATGTCTCTGCCAACTTAAACGATGGCTCATAGCATTGGGAGCCTGGGAGCCAGGTGGGAAAGGCAGGAGCATTATGGTATTGAATAAAAGTCTTGCCTGTGAGACCACTGAATGCTGTGCAGACAGTCCTAAAACTTAAACAGTCCCTATACGATTGATCATCTTCTGCCAGTCTAATTCTTTGGAACTGACCCCCACTGGATGGTGGTTCAAGGGGCTAATTACATTGACTTTAGGCACATTAATAATAAAAATTCAGAACAAGTTGAGCTAGTGAAAACCTGCCAGAATGTAATAATAAATAAATCAACCATTAATCATTAATACATTCAATGCACAAGGGAAGGATGTTGGCTCTCTGCTATTTTTTAAGATAGATTTGGAATCCTCAAAATTACGCAGTTACTACATAAGAAAAATTTCAAAAACAAATTGTAAAAATATCTCATTGGCATTATCTGCAGATAGTAATATATCAATGTGTATATAGATTCTTAATGCACAAAAAGTCTGTAATATTCTTCTGAAAAATTATAAATCAACCAATGTATTAAAGTATTGAGTATTGAGTATAAAATCAATAACAAAATTTTGTTTCACTCACTTCTACATGTAAGCAAAGTAGAGAAGGAAGAGAAAGAAGTCCAAACAGAGTGGCCACCAGCAGAGATGTCTTCCTTGGCCCCTGCGGGACACTTACCCAAGCCCAGTAGCAGCATCCACGCCAGGCACAGCCGCAGCTCCATGGGCCTCAACGAGCCGTGGCCACAGTCTGTGCGTGACACTCTTCCCTCCTCTTCTAGCTTCCTCTGTGTTACCACAGCACACCTGTCACAAATCTTACCGTTTTCACCTTGAAAAGCAGCAGCACTCAGCTGTGAAAGACAAATAGGTCCTTTAGAGAGAAATTTGAGGTAGCTGGAAGAATGATGAGCAACACTTTCTAGATAATAAGATGAGCACCAGGACCAGAGAGTAAGTAGAGGGGTTAAGAATCCTGCTTACAGAACTCCTTCATAGCTTGGAAGCTGGCCTCACGTGCTGGGAGAAAGGCAGCTGAGATAGAGAAGGGAACACCAAGCAAAGGATGCTTGGAGACCTCACTCAGGATGGGAGGAGATATGTGTTGAAAGTAGATTATAGGCCGAACATGATGGCCATGTATTACCTGAATTGCAAACCATAAAACACCCATCGGTAGGGCATTCGCTTTTTTCATGGCCAACCCGTGTTCAATTCCTCTGACCCTCTCGGAGAGCCCACCAAGCTACTGATAGTATTGCGCCTGCACGGCAGAGCCTGGCAAGCTACCCATATCATATTGGATATGCCAAAAACCAGTAACAGTAAGTCTCACAATGAGAGATGTTACTGGTGCCCACTTAAACAAATCGATGAGCAACAGGATGACAGTGACAGTGACAATGACAACACCCAAAAGGAGAGTTAGAAAGTAAAAGGGAATGTGCCTGCCATAGAGGCAGGAGGGTGGTGGGAGGGACCTGGGAACATAATTGGTGAAGAATGAGCACTGGTGGAGGGATGGGTACTCGCCCATTGTATGACTGAAATGTAATCACGAAAGTATGTAAATCTGTAATTCTATCTCATGGTATTTCATTAAAAAAATTAAAAAAGGAAAAAAAAGAAAAAGAATCCTCCTCGCAAGCTGTCAATCTCTGTTCAGTCTGTGTCACCATATATGGTCCTATCCACAAGTAGGATACACTGATTATTGCCATCTGTGATTTCCCCCCAAAATACAATTTTTTAAAAAAAGCACCAAATGTTCCCTTGTATGACCATCCAAAATTATGAATGACCAGAGATTGCTAGTAGAGGACTGAGCAATTGGAAGCAACTCAGTACTGATTACGCTAGAGCAGGAATTCTAGGGTTACTACAACAGAGAGGAAGGGTTCTCAACCTGGCATCGCATCCTCAGCAATAAGCTAAGGAAATAATAACAGATGGAGTTCACACAGCAAGGTAGGTACTGAAGGTTCCCCACAGCAGTGGAATTCGTGGGAAAGAACAGACCCAACGATGCAAAACGCTCACCTTGGGAGCACAGTATCTAAGGCCTGAGAAGACCTTAACACGACAAAACATTCTTGATATCTGTTGCTGGCTGAGATAACTGGGATCTCTCAGAGAAAGTAAGTGCCCACCCAAAGAGAGCCCTTTTAGCCACCCACACTAGTCACCAAATGTGCCTCTGCCTGGATTTCATCACCTCAGGAGTGAATTCCACAGAGAAATTTATCTGCCGAAAACTCAGGTACTTGGGGGTCCTGTGGCTGAAAACTCCAGGCTTTCTCAGAGTTAGAATGAGCTACCTCGATCCATCTACCTTTACTTCAGGAGTCCCCAGGGGTCATGCTCATAGCCCCGTACACAACCCTGTTAAAAACTTAACTCCAACAGGACCGCTGAGTTAAAATTCTGGATTTCCTGGAATGTGCAGCCATGCTCTAAACTCTAAAACACTGACAATCTTATAGCTGCACACCAGATTGGGTGGGCGGCAATGTAGAGCCAACCAATTTCAACTACTGAAAACATTAACATAGAAGGCTTAGCTTGTAACAGCAACTTAATATTCCCTCAGACAAAGAATTAATGTCTCTATGGTGACATAAAATAATTTTCTTTTTTTTTATTTTATTGAATCATGGTAAGGTAGTTAAAAGCTTTCATGTTTGAGTTACAATCTCACAATGATCAAACACCCATCCATCCACCAGTGCACATTCCCCACCACCAATATCCTGGGTATGGCCCCCCTTCCCCACCCTCCCCCTGCTCTATGGCAGACAATATTCCCCATACTCTCTCTCTACTTTTGGGCATGACAGAAAATAATTTTCACTAAGTTTCTTCTAAGGAAATATTTTGGGTCATTCTATTAGCAATCTATTGGTAACAAGAAAATATAAAGTAAATTATTTTGGGCTTGCTTATGGAGGTAGGTTTGAAGGGTGGTTAAGAAAATTGGAAATAATGGTGATATTAGTGGTGATGGGATTGATGATGGAATATTGAATGTCTGTAACAAAGCATCATGTGTAGGATAACATTTGGTTTGTCTTTTCAGCCTTGCTGCTGGGAATTTAGATTTATCAGGTCAAACCCACCACAGTGTTTCCAAGTCACTCGACTCCTTTGTTTATATGTAAACTCTTATCTGGACCCTCCTTCCCAACCAGTTAATCACCTTTTCCCTAATCAAATTTTGTTAGCTTGTAAGATCAGAGCCTTCTAAGGAAACTGAACTTGTATTGTAAATTATGTCTTTTGCATAGATTACTTAAAGCAATGTCCTTTCTGTATGGACACAGGAAGTCAGTTAATATTATGCCCTTGTAACTTGGGAGTTGATTGACTCCGAATAATATTTACTCCTGGGCATCTGCTTTATTGACTCAGTTGCCCTTAGTTTCTAGCACCCTTCTGTGTGTGAGCTTGTATTCTTTACAATCATGAACATCTTTGTAAACCATAGTGCTAAGATAAAGTTGGTGTGTGTTTTGGGGGGTGGGTAGGAATTCTAAAGCATTAAGACATTTCTAGGAGCAACTTGAAACAATGGCTAAAGGGGAGCTGAACTATTTTATCCAGTCACAAGTTCACAAATATTTTCTTTCTCAGTGATTTTGGCATTCATGTGATCTTGCATGAAACACATTTATATGAAAATAATGCAATAAAATAAATTGCTCATTTTTTTACCTTTGAATATGGAGTATGTAAAGATACTTAATGATGGTAAGCAATAAAACATTGGGAGATTTATAGTTCTCTTTTATTCATATTAGTAGAAACTTGCAAGAAAGACATGATAAACATTATATAGTATTTTCTGTATGAGGTTTATGTTTTTAAGCACTTCATAAGTTTTTAAAAATTTTAGGCACTGTGATTTACAATATTGTTAATGATGAGGTTCTGTGCATTGTACAACCCTCCCCACACCGTTCCCAAGTGCCCAAGCTCCTTAACCACCATCTCAGTGAACAACCCCCACATCCCTGTCCCAATTTCCCCAACTGTCTGCTCTAGTTAAGCTTCCTACCAAAGACTGGTTCTCCTTTTCTTTGTTCATTCTTATGAGGACACTTCTGAGTCTTAATCTCAGGGCCAGGGATCCTCTCTCTGACATATAAGTCTCAGTTCCACAAGTAGAGGATATAAGTCAAGTATACGAGTGTCTTTTGATTCAACGTTACTATGGGCATCTGTGGTACATATGAGTATGTGGGCACAGGTGAAGCGACAAAACACATCTCTCTGCATGGTTCAGGTCAGGAAAGCCAGCGCGCCCTGAGATCACAAGGAGGTCATGCCCCCTAGCAATCTCACAGTGGGAGAGGGCTCTGTGCTTTGGCACTATTATAGGGCACCTCCAGTCTGATTCTGATAGGCCCCCAGGTGACTGATTTGAAGCAGAGTGGAAAAAAGACTTTAGCAGAGTATAATTTCTGAGAATTTGAATGAAGAAAAACTCAATTTCCACTTAGACAAAGTCTTAAAATCTTAATGTGCGTCGAGGAACCCTAAGGAACAGACCCAGTAGGGAAAGAATTTTCTGCATCTCTCACTGGCATTGTCAATAAAGTGGAAGCTTCAGTTAATCCTTGCCAGCTGCTGTGAGCAGTCCCAATGTTGATTGCCCCATTCCTACATTTTGGACTTCCTGTGAATTACTGGCCCTTACTGATAAACAGGAAGTTAATAATTGTCCATCCTAAAATTCTGCCCCAGAATTTACTCTCACCTGGAAGCTAAAATAATGGGAAATACCTAAGGTAAATGGCCATACCAGGATCTGTTGATTCCTTGCATTCTCTGTTACATTCTTTTCAATTGATAAAAAATGCAAACAACTCATTTTTTATTAAAAAGGGTCTACAGAGAAACCCTTCTCTTTAACTTCCCTGTAACACAGACCTAGTTTTCTTATTAAAAAATAAATAAATGAATGAATGAATAAATAAATAACATAAAAAGAGCCATAGCTAACTTAGTCTTATATTAAGTTCCTCCCCAATTGGAAATGTTTATTTACTCTCTCTTATCCTTCCCAGTAAACTTTTCTGCTTTCCAATTCTGAGTCTGAGCATCTTTATTCCTCAATATTTTCACTCTTGAAAATATTGAAGAACCTGGAAATGTTGAACAGAGACCATCCTTCACAATGCCTGCAGCATTCATGATCCAACAATAGCTCAATCACTTCTTAAGATTTTGTTCTTTGAAATTTTCTAACTTTTCTTAAGAAAACATGCCCAGGAATCAGAGACATATTATGTTGGGTAGGACGATGGTATTACAATGGCTGACCTGGATTCCATCCCCACCACCCTATAGGGTCCTCTGGAGCCTCTCCAGCAGTGCAGAGCTAGGGGTCCATTTGATGCAGCCTAAAAGCAGAACAAAACCCCTAAATATGCCCTAGAGCAGGGAGGTGTGCTAATTCTTTTTTTTTTTTTTTTGCAGAATCCGACCAATAATTCTTTTGGGAAATGTAAGCATTAATGAAATCAAATGTTTCAGAGAGGTAGTCTATGCCTTGTTCAGAAGTCATTTTGGTGACTGAAAGGTGTCTAAACTCCTATATATTTCATTGTCCCAGATGCAGTAAGATCAAAACAGCCATGAGCTGACTTAAGACCTATTATGTACTATAAATTTAAATAGATAGATGACTGCTTCCTTTTTTAAAGTATACTATAAAATATCTCAGGTATTACATATAGTAATAATAAGTAACAAATGGAGAAACTCTAGTTTCAATTAAAAGTAAATAATATGCAATGTCAGCACTGTTTACAATAGCCAGAATCTGGAATAAAACAGAGTGCTCCAAAACAGATGACTGGTTAAAGAAACTCTGGTACATCTACACAATGGAATACTATGTAGCTGTCAGAAAACAGGAAGTCATGAAATTTTCATATAAATGGATCAACATGGAAAGTATCATGTTGAGTGAAATGAGTCAGAGCGAAAGAGACAGACATAGAAAGATTGCACTCATATGTGGAATATAATATAATTGAGAAGTGCAAGTTTGCAGTGATGCAATTTCTGGCAGATATTTCTCTGGACTTAGTTACTAAAATACTAAAATCCAGAAACCCAAACCGTGAGGCCACTAGGTGCGGTCACTCGACCTCATACCTCTTCATTATCAGCAATGGAAAACAAATTGTCAAATGCTTCCTTTTCAGTAGGTCTGACTTTAGGGGGGGAACTCCCCAAACAATAATAGTGAGCTTTGTTGAAATATAGAATGCAATCAAAGTGAAAGTAAAGTGAAATTTATCAGTTACACAGGCAAGGGGGGGCTAGGGGTGGTGCTGGGGGGTTCTAGGGCTGTGGGGGTGGCTAGGGGTGTGGGGGGACTGGATGGAGCTATACTGAGATTCTTGGTGGTGGAATATGTGCACTGGTGAAGGGATGAGCGTTCGAGCATTGTATAACTGAAACTTAAACCAGAAAACTTTGTAACTTTCCACATGGTGACTCAATAAAATTTTTTTTTAAAAATATGCAATGTACACGAGAATATATAATATGATGTAAAAATATTTTTTCTTCAAAGGATAGTAGATAATAATACTAACAATATCCCAAAACTTTGATAAAAGAAGAGACTAGTTTTGCCCTCTGATTAAAGCTAGGACCAACTCCCTGCTGCTAAGAGCCAGAGTCAAAAATGCATGTTAGGTACAAGTCAGCATCTAAACAAGCCACTATCAATATAAGCACACTAGCAAGTTCTTAATGCTGGTGTTATGGGTTCACAATGGATAAATCACCAGAGCCAAATTAAAAATTGGGCTGAATCTTTATTTATACCAGCTGGCAGATGGCAGACTCTTTGCCTTAGAAAGAGCAGCAACTCCATAGCGGAAGCACTCGTCTTTTATTAGAAAAAAATCACACCCTGCTGCCTGAGCACTTTCATAAGCATTTTCATATTTTGTTTGAGCCCCCAAACTTACATCCTGGTGCTCTGTAGATTCACTCAAGCTCAGCAAAGCAAGAATTGTTACAGAAGTCAGAAGCAGCAGTTACAGCTGGAGTATATGAAAGTAAATATCAGTCATCTTTAACTATATCCCTTTGGAGCAATAGCGCTTGAGCATTTTCCTAATACATGACAGACTTTTGGGCCATTGGGGGAAGTTCAGGATACTTATGGAATGGAATAGTTAAGTCAGCTAAAATATAAATAAGCTTCTAAAAAACTAGACTTGTTGCTCCATTTAGTCTCCCCTTTACGTTGGTAACAGTAAATTGAGTTAAAAAAAAATAAACAGGTAACAAATTCCCTGGCTTCTAGAGATCCCTCCAATAGACCAGAAATTTGTACTCTGACAGTGCTCTGTCCATTTTTATAATTTTACAAGCTGGAAGAGGAAGTGTCCACAAAAAGCACTAGGACGGGTGCAACAGATGGATATTGAAGAGGAAATCTGTTTCCCATGCTAGTAGAGGGGAACCCAAAGTTTGCTCATGCCAGTGTCCCATCCCTCTCCTATGGACACACTTTGTCCCCAGCATCCTATGTTAACATTCCAGGAATTCTCCAGGATCATAAAATTCTGCCCCAAGTCTCGGGCCGTGGCCAACACAGGCTCATGCTCTGCCGAGATTTGACCCCCGTGGCCATACCTTTGCACAGCCGCTTTGCTGCTGAAAGACCAAGATCCAGAAACCAGCTACACTACTTCTGGTCCCAGCAAGTGCTTGCAGCCATGTCTACAGACTGTGAACTAAGCCTTTTACCCAT
Organism: Sorex araneus; assembly: GCF_027595985.1. NCBI lineage: Eukaryota > Metazoa > Chordata > Mammalia > Eulipotyphla > Soricidae > Sorex > Sorex araneus. The sequence goes on from NC_073313.1 coordinate 366,186,710, forward strand.
GGTGCCCCAGGAAGTGAAATGATGCAATTTCCAATATAAATCTCCCTGGACTTAATTAATAAAATACAGAAATCTTAAACCACGTGGCTGAGGTTTAAGAGACTTCATATCTCTTCATTCTCATCAATGGAAAACTAATTATCAAATGCTTCCTTGTCAGTAAGGCCATATTTTGGGGGGTAAACTCCAACAACAATAGTGAGTTGTGTGTTGAAATATAGAATGTAGTCAAGATATACTGCAGGCGGGTTGGGGGAATGGGGGGTGGGAGGTATACTGGGGTTTTTTGGTGGTGGAATATGGGCACTGGATAAAGGACGTTGTTTGACCATTGTATAACTGAGATATAAGCCTGAGAAATTTGTAACTTTCCACATGGTGATTCAATAAAATAAATTAAAAAATATTCTGCCCACGAGTTTAGGCTCATGGAACCCCACAAAACCTGAGGCCACAAAGACAGTTCAGCTAGACACTCTATAACTTCCCTACATTCTCTGTAACATACTGGCCTATTGACAAGAAATGTAAAGATCCCAATTTACATTTAAAAGGGTCTACAGGAAGACTCTTTACCCTTAACTCCATAGCACCCTCTGAAGCATTTGCCAATTCATCAGAAATTCCCTTACCTTTCTCTTAGTCCTATACTAAGTTCCTCCGCATTTGAGGACTTGTTTCTTCCTTTCTCTTCTACTTTACAATAAAATTTTCTACTTTCCATCTCTGATTCTATCATCATTTTTTGTTTCTTTTGTTTTTTTTTTTTTTGTTTTTGGGTCACACTTGGCAATGCACAGGGGTTGCTCCTGGCTCTGCACTCAGGAATAATTCCTGGTGGTGCTCAGGGGAACATATGGGATGCTGGGAATCAAACCTGGGTCAGCCACATGCAAGGCAAACGCCATACCCACGGTGCTATCACTCCAGCCTCTCTAGCATCATTTTTACATGTTTTTTTCATTCGTAAAAATATCCTAGAAACTGCGAATCAAAAGGGAACAGAGACACATCCGCACAGCTCCCACATTAGTGTGGACTACACCATAACCTACACTGCTGTCAGGAAAGACCCAGGAGTTGTCTGCTCCAGCTACAGCTTTTTAAGATTATTACCATCCCTCACCCCCTCACAGCGGTCTTGAATTGTTCCCTCCTGCCACTTGGAAATTATCCCAATTCCTGCTGGGTATACTAAGGAAAAAGATGGCTTTTCCCTCCCTCCAATCTTAACATCCATAGAACATCCCACCTGGGACCAAGTTTAGTATGTTGAACAAATCAGGCTCTCCATAAGTCATCTATTCATTGAGTTCTCCAGGGATAAAAGGTATTATTAAGCCTATTTTTTACAAGACCCTTCCTAATGACAGAAGTGAAAGCATGCCCATGTTAGGACTGTCTAAACTACTATGATGTCCAGGTGCCCTTGCTCTTATGTGTACATAATGCTCATGAACCCACACACATGAGCAAACATTCTCCAACACAAGCAACTTGAGAAGTTCACTTCATCTTGGCATAATCATTGCTAAAATCAAAGCATTAAAGATTAGTTTAAGAATTTAGAAACATACATAAAACAGAGAAGGGACTAGTGATGTGAATTTAGAAAAAAAAATGATACTTTCCAGTATCATGAAAGTGTGAAAGTCACACTTGTTGAGTCCCAGGAAACTGTGCATTCACTGAGACCTGAGTTTTCTTCGCCATGACAACACTTTCTGCAGCTGTCTTCACAGAAAACACTTGTCAAGCAGTACTTGGATAAATAGAGTCAGAATGACAGGGAAAAGGGAAATACTACTACTAAATATCAGTTCAAGCAAGCAAAGGAAAAAGGATCATAGGTATGGTTTAATAAGAAAGATGCTGGAGACAGGTTTGTTTCCCCAAGGCCATGCAAAATCATCAGAAAACCTGAAAATAAGGGGTGGAGCACCGACACTGAGCCTCACAGTCCGTGATGACATTGTCTCACCTTCCTTTAGGGAGCCAGCAGGGTTGAACAAGATCTGAGTCAGTATCTCAGGCAACTCCCTGAGAGGCGCTCCAACCATCCCAAGCAACTGCCACTGGGAGTTGTTTAACTGTCCCTGGGAGCCCTATGGGGGAGGGGGAGGGAAACGTCCATATGGAACTGGGATTTACCCCTCAGCTCTTCTACTGACAAGCCATATGCTAGACAGCTGGCCTCCCCCCTGGGGATCTCCCTGTCAGTAATCATAGTCAGGAAGAGTTGGGTGCCCAGAGGGACCAAATTCAGGGTATTGTTAGTCCTCCTTAGGTTCCTGCTCACCCCTTTGTAGCCTTGAGTTCGGCATGGATACCTGCACATCATCAAAGGTGGTCAGACTGTGGATGCCCCTAGGTACACGGCTCTTTGTGCTCCTTATGTCCCTTTCCCTCTCTCCTAGCTCGGTCATTCATACACACAGTTTTATATTATGACAGGACACAAATCCCTATCAGTTGCTTCTATTCTTTACCTTCACCATCACTGCCTATAGGATAACATAGCCTCAGGTAGTTTAGGTTTATTGGGTTAATCCCATCACAGTGCTCCCATTCCTCTGTGTTTATTTGTAGCTTCTTTGTTTGTGTTCTGTTGACTTGTAAATATTGTTTTTCTCTTCTCCTTGAGTCCTTTGCATTTTTTATTCAGAGTCATGTCCATTTGTATGAACACAGGAAGACTGTAGCAAATGCTATGCTTTTGTAACCTGGGAGTCATTTGACTCTACATGGTATTTTCCTCCTGGGCATCTGTTCTCTCAACCTAAACCTCAGCTACCCTTACTTCCTAACACCCCCCAAAACAGGGTCCCGACGAGGGAAGTGGTGAGTTATGTGTTACACTGGCATCGAGATGGGCCTGGCCAAAGTGCCTAATGCTTAACTGTAAGTGAAGAACTTGGTCATGGACAAAGGCTGTCATGATCCAAAAAGTAATAATTAGATTCAGACCCTGCTACGGTTAGGAATGATTAATCTGGTCTGAGTGCTGTAGTCTGAGTCTGTGGCAAGGTGTTGCCAGGAGAGCTGCCTTGTAAGCCTCAATGTATCTCTTGCTAGGTCCATACAAAAGTAACTAGTATTAAGTTATTAATAACTTCTTAGACTAAGGAAAGGAGAAAAACCTTAAGAGGAAGTCTGGAAGGGCTAGCAGTCAGGAAGGGCTTTCTTATGTTGATTTTGCTACCTGACTGTGTGTAGCCTAGAGGGCAAGGTGGAAGAGACAAGCAGGGGGAGAGACTAGTGAAGGAGGCTTGATCAGCAGATCCAGAGACAGGCAGGAGCTAGGAGTGCAGGAGATGAGAAAGATGGAAGATTGAGTAAACGGTAACTAATCAGCAACCAGCTTGGTCCTCGTTCTTCCTTCACCTGGTCTTGGCCAACAGCCATCCCGATCCAGCCCATACACAGCGGTTCCAGAGCACCAAACATGGGCAGTGAGACAGAACGGCCCAGAGGGCCCGAGAGTGCACACGCCCTTCGGCATGCATAGCTTTTTACAACTGCCTATGTTCAAATGTGCCTTTTATTTTACTGAAACTCCCCAATTGGTCTTCTCTCCCTTCAACCCATAGTCTCATTAGTTCATGGCAATAAACAAAGATCGAACATAATTTTAGAGTTTTTGGAGGGAGATAACGTCCTAATATAAACCCCTATCCAAATTTGTGATCTCTGATATTTGTTATTAAATTAAAAACTTCTATATCTCCCAGGAAACAACATGGCCAGGGAACAGGAAGATTTACAGACCCTTTTGGCATACAATTCAACATTACAAAAGAATGTAAATATGTTCAATATATGTTCAGTTCAATAAAATGTGTTCTCTCATCTTTTTTTTTGTCCCTACCCCTCTATCCTCTTGACAACTCAATGATAGTGTTCAAAACATTTATAAAAAATACAACTTTTATGTTATAAAAATAGCCAAAATATCAAAGATGAATGCAATAAACTATTGCGTAATTATCTATGTTAGTCACTGTCACTGTCATCACATTGCTCATTGATCTGCTAGAGTGGGCACCAATAATGTCTCTGTTATGAGACTTATATGTTAGTGACATCTTGCATAAATCATACCTAATATATATTTCTGTATATTTTACTTTATATATTTTAGCAAAATACCATGACTCTACAAGAGGCTTTCATATGATCTGTGACCAATTTATTTCAATGTCACTGTCACTGTCATCCCATTGCTCATCTATTTGCTCGAGCGTGCACCAGTAACATCTCCATTGTGAGATTTGTTGTTACTGTTTTTGACATTTTGAATACACCTCGTGTAGCTTTCCAGGCTCTGCCATGAGGGTGAGATACTCTTGGTAGCCTGCCAGCTCTTGGAGAGGGACAGAGGAATTGTACCCGGGTCAGCCGTGTGCAAGGCAAATACCCTACCCTCTGTGCTATTGAAGAGGAGGGCTGGTTAAGGGTTAAAAACTCGCTTCTGATAACCTCTGAATTTGCCTTTGTAACTGCTTGGCTGCTTTAAAAAATGTTTTCTCGACCTACTGCTGGGCAGGAAAGGGTCACCAAATGGGCCAACAAACTGCTCTAGGAACTGTAAGCAAACATTTGCGCATTTGCATTTACGCAGGGGAAACAGTTAACAGTTAACAAATTTTGAGATTAGCAAATTAAGTGACCTATATGTGATTCCCTTTCATCCAATAAGTGTGATTCCCTTTCATCCAATATGTTGATTCCCTTTGATCCAATATGTGTGATTCCCCCCCATTTTTTTTCCCAGTAAGGTACAAAAACGGCTCGCTTTTTGAGTTCGAGGCTCTCAGCTCCTGCCTGCTTCTCAGGCAAGCTGTAGGGTCACAGCATGCTGGCTTGAATAAACCATGTGTGTTTGCAGAAAGAGTTGTCTGGGTCTGGTTCCTCCGTCCCTCCCCTGGGTAGAGATTTGTTTGACCCTAACATTTGGAGGTTCCACCAAGATCTGACTTTGCCGGAGGGATGCCGGACAGGACAGTTCCCAGCTTCTCTTTGGTGTAAATACTGGCGGCTATTTTTTTTTCGGTACCGTTACTTTATGTGAACAATTATTCTGTATCTGTGGTATACCGTTCCTGGGATCTGAAGTAGCTTTGTGTCTGACAGATGTGTCCGGGTGACACTGGCTACAGCCCTGGGGGACGCCCCCAGGGTGGATGAGGAGGCCCAGGGACGCCTGGCTGCCTCCTTTCTGGTAGATCCAGAGGATCTATATCTGGCCTATCCCAGGAACATCGGCCACTTTACTATTTCTCTCTCCTTCTGGCATTTGGTTTTCTTTTAGGTTGGATCACCTTCAGAATCCTTCTCCACAGAGATCTCCTGAGCATGGGGCAGTCTTCCTCCACCCCACTGTCTCTGACTCTCTCTCACTGGTCTGAAGTCCACTCAAGGGCTCAGAATCTCTCTCTCATAGTTAACAGAAGTAAATGGCAAACCCTTTGTTCTGCCTAATGGCCTTCTTTTAAGGTTAACTGGCCCCCTGAGGGGTCTTTTCACCTCCCCCTTATTTTGCAGGTGAAAGGAGTCATTTATAAACCTGGACCAGAGGGGCATCCAGACCAGGAACCCTCTTGGATTAAACCTTTCTTACCCCCCTCTGGCATATTGACTCCCATACCTGCTTCTGCTTCTACCCGGATTCTGACATTGACCGCTTCACAGCTTCCACAGCAACCTCTATATCCTCAACTAAAACCCCTTCTGCTGGAGTCTCAGGACCTCCTCCTCTTTGAGGAGCCGCCTCCATATCCTCCGGTACCTGGACCTCAATCTCTGCCTCCACTGATTCCCATTCCAACAGATCCCCCTTTCTCTGCCTGTTCACCGCCTCCCGATTCTTCTGTTTCCCCATCAGGACCAGTTTACGGGACCCATGAGCGGGCCGCCCGATCCCCTGATGATCAAAATGAAGCAGAGGCTGTTGTTCTCCCCTTACGCCCTTTTGGCCCAGACATCCCCGATGGGGCAGGCAGGCGAATGCCAACTCTTCAATATTGGCCTTTTTCCTCCTCCGATCTTTATCCTTCATTCTCGGAGGATCCTTCCTGCCTTACTGATCTTATTACTATTTCTCTCTCCTTCTGAAACCCCCTTAGGGACAAGCGCTTGCGTCCTGCTTTCTTCTAGGTTTGGTGATCGCAGGAATCTTCCTGTACTTCGAGATGTGACAAAACACATCAACTCCCCTGTCCCTAACCCTAGCCCATTGGTCTGAGGTTCAGGCTAGGACTCATAACCTCTCTCCCTATAAAGGAAGGCAGTCTATCCCCATGGTTGATAAGAGGAGACTAGCTCCCTGCCTCAAAAGTAGCCTTGACCTTAAAATGGTGACATCTGACAACCTTAGGTTTCGACAACTTTGTCATAATTTGTTTTGCTGGCGTATATGAACAAAAGAGCTTTCTTGATCTGTTTTTAACAAGCAGAAAACTGATTGGTCAGGCAGAGAAACGAGGAACAATGTTTCTAATCTGCTGACAGGGCTCACGTTGCCCTGGGGACTGCTCTTTCCTTTCCCTGTCTATCAGTTTTCTCCCTGCCTTTCTTGAAGGGTTAGATCAATCGATCAACTGCAGATGTGTGCACATGTAGTGGTGTTTTTACTAAGTTCATTGTCTGTCTGTCTGTCTGTCTGTGGAACATTGAAGTGTTAGAGCTAGTTTTAAGTCAGTAGTTCTTAAACCTGGGCAAACAAAATCAAGGGAGATCAGAGTGATATGTAGCTCAGCAATTTAAAAGATCTAGGTATCTTTGGAACTTGCTAGATCAGGTTTAAACAAAGATTTCTAATCAGAATGTGGCACCTACAAAGAAATTGAAATTCTCAATCTAGATTTCTTATTGGAAGAACATTAATGATTATTAACAATTGTAACTTCTGGAATTCAAAATCTGTACTATCTAGGAAGAGCTTCAGAAGTAGCGCCTAAAACTAAAGTGAAATAAAAATTCAGAGAATGCAAGGCTTTATCTTACAAGCCTCAGCCAATTTTAATGAGGAATTTAGCTGTTTTTAAAGCAACAGAGGTACAGAAACCATCAAAATAAACAAAATTTTCTTATGTTTCCATAAACATTGACGGTCCAAATGTTTTTTTTCTATGCTAATATAAAAAGTTTGGTTTTAAAAAACAACAAAAGAGGGGGAAGGCGCTTTCTGTATTAGAAAGTTCATGATTTGAACTAACTAAGGTACGAGAACTATTGAACTTAAATCAAAGAAGGTTTTATGGTTTTTCACAAAAATTGATGGTCCAGAGGTCTTATGCTATTATACCAATGTATATATTTGTATCTGCACTGGATTAGAATTATTCGACCTAGAGAATCTTGTGAGTTGAAATAATTGTGGTATATGAAAACAGGTTCAAAGAGTAATGCTTCAGTTTAAATTATTATTTTCTAGAGTTGCAAAATTGGTTGAAAAACTTATTGTACCTGTGTTTCATTTGATCTCCGAGACTTCTGGTAACAAAAATTTTTAAAGCTACTTAGCTCAGGGTTATGAGGGGTTAATCTCAGATGTCAGCTTGAGAATTTTTTAAGATTTTCCCTGGATCTACCCATCCCCCTGCATTCCCAGCTCAGCAAGCTCTGCCTAGGTCAGACTAGATATGCAGACCCTCCCTAACCTCTACAGTGAATTTTTTTTTCTATTGCGTAGCACAGAGATTTTCTTTATTTCCATTTTTAAATTTTTTAAATTTATTTTAACAGTATAAAGTCACGAATGTTAGTACAATTGTAGAATTAAAATTGATTAGATAAAAAATATGGAACGCTTCACGAATTTGCGTGTCATCCTTGCGCAAGGGTCATGCTAATCTTCTCTGTATCTTTCCAATTTTAGTATATGTGCTGCCGAAGTGAGCACACAACAGTGAATTCTAATCACACTTTTGCCCAGCAGATAAGACTTGCTAATCCAGTTTCTTAACTCTTCCAGGTATCTGGTTCTTGCAACTTTGTAAATGAGAAAGGGCTTGGGAAAACAATTGATTCTTATATTTGCATTAAAATCTGACAAACACACGCAAAAGAAATAGTGTGAAACCTCCTTGTAGGAGGAAAAGTCTATGCTTATATTTTAACAGATAACACCTAATAATGGACTCTGGGTCCTGCTATGGCTTCATCTGGAATAAACTTCATCCTCCTGATACAGACCCCAAAGCACTTGAGACTCCACAACCCTCCAAACATCAACCTCAAACAGTTCTCAGCTGGAAGTCCCAAGGAAATCTGAGGAAGAGTCAACAACATTGGACTCCTATGTGGAAGGACAGGTTGAATTGGCCTGAGGACTTAGTCTGGGATTTACGGATCTATGGAAAAGATATTGGATGGATTGTGTGGACTCTTGTTACAGTGCTCTTAGATAATTGAATTCTTCAAAAGCTGCGGAAAATCAAGGGTTTTTCAATTGGGATTATATGAATTAGACATGTTTAACTGTACATTTGACTCCCAATACAGTGTTTTTATTAATGGAAAGTCAAGGTTTTCCACATGGGATTGAATGGGTTAAATATGTTAAATTGTGCACTTTTACCTCTACAGATTTTAGCATTTTTTGACTAGGACCCACAACAAATGGGTGTGTTGCATCTCATTGTGAGTAAAGTAAAATGTTTGCTTTTCTCTTCTTTTGTACATCCAGTATGTTTTTGATGCTTCATGGCACTATGTTGGTATGCATAAATCCAGATAAAAGTCTTTCGTCTCTGTAATAGGGTCTACCCTTCATGCAGATAGGAAAATCAGTTATGGGAACCCAAAACCCTCTTCCAGGGAAACAGTCAAGGGATGGGTCTAAATGACAGGAGTATGTATTTAACAGGTACTGTTTCAAGTACCCTACAAACCTCAGGGAGACCCTAGAGGCAGGCCGGCTCAAGGAAAGAATGGAAATCATCACTGCTATGGAGAATGAGGAATCCGGAAATCTGTGTGACTGACACAGTCTGGCCTACTCTCAGCATCAAGAAAATCCATGGAAACTAAAATCATTCCCAGCCCTGAAGAAGGGAGGGGAGGGACTCCTTTCTGCCAGGATGCCTCTACAAAAACGAGGCCCAAGACCACCTCCAGTTCAACCTGAAGACTTGAGGCCATCCAGTTCATTGTGGGACACTTTTGGCCAGGCCTGGGTAACTCTGACATGCTACATAAGATTAATGCCGTTTTTGGAGTGCCTCCTGTCTTTAGCCAACCCACAGGACTTCTCAGTAAATAACTGGGGTACCCCAAATGGAGAGTTCTCTATTCTTGCTGTATTTATGCAAAAGAACAAGTCAGATTTGTTAAGTCATCAGGCAAATTTTAAAATGAAGGTGGAGAGAAAACCATGTTTCTGTAACTTGCTTTTTAAAGAATCAGATTCAAATTCTACAGAGTGATCTAGTAAATGATTCTAATCTTGACCTAAAAGGTGTCCCTTTTGAGTAATTCAGATAAAATGTGTTTTGTTGACTGTAAAGTGAGCAGCCTAGTCTTTGGGACTCAATGTTGAACATGCTGTCACTAGTCTGACCAGGGTATTGGGAGCCAGAGCTTTAGTGGGGGGGAACCTCAGCTCAAAGTGCAGAATTAATTGCTTTCCCCCCAACCTGTCAATTGGCTACAGTGCCAAGAGTGGGCATCTAAGTATTCACTTTTAGTTCTATGAACACAGTCATTTGGAGATAACTAGAATTTTAACAGCTCTTAATTCTCGTTCCATCATGGGATTAATACCCCATCCAGAGAATACTCATCTAAGATACTCTGCAAAAGAGGAAAAATAGGCATTGGAACAAGATTTTCAAAAGGAAATAGATAAAGGGTTACACTAAGCTTCCAACACTAGTGAAAGCCATCTTTCATGGGAAGGAACTCAGAACTGTGCTTTCTGTTTCGTTAATGAATCAGAGGCCTTCTTTCCTAACACTTGCAACTTCAAGGAACTTATCAAGGAGAGTATTGGAAGCTTGACATACAAATGATCAAATGCTCATATTCAAGGTATAAATATCTACTGGTTCCAACTGATAGTTTCAGTGGATGGATAGCTTTTCCTATCTGAGAAGTAGCTTGGTGTTTCTATGTTACTAGAAAAATCTGGACGTAAGAAGTCATTTTCTATCAATCATGGGTGAAGCAGTTATTCCTTTCCATTGTTTTTATGATAGAAATGGGTATGGCATTACGTTGCTTTGGTTTCTGTTGCTTTAACTCTTATGTTTTCTAAGATAACAAACTATTTTGTTCTTACTAGGTCAGAAAGGACCTTCCACATCTCCAGGGTCTAATCATTTCCAAGTGCCATCCCTCAGTATAACTAATCTGATCTTTTCTTTCAAATAACTTGAGGAACCCAACAAATTCATTGCCTGGGGTTCACTAAAAACTAAGGTAGTCTGAGATTTCACCCCTTGTGCAGGCAGGGTCAGTGTCCCTGTGTCAGCATGAAGCAGCTCCAGAAGACGGAACTTTGGCCATTTTCCCTTTAAGGATTAAAGGTGGTGGAATCTCTAGGGAAATACAAAGTAGGTATTAAGGAAGCCCCTCACACCTTTAAAATCCCAACTGCCCTGTTGTGAGTGTGAACCCCATAAATGGAGGAACTCTGTTCCCTTTTAAAAAATTTTTGGGGGTCAAATGCCACTGTTCCAACTTAGCCTTGAAAAGGAAGTGTAGGCCAGAGTGTATGATCTCTTTTTCAGTTATTACTAGCCTTTATAGGTATCAAGGTCCAGCTCCATGGGAACTTGGCCTTGAGTGAACTCCTCATTCGTATGCATTGAGACATCTGGTTTGAATCAGGTGATAAAAACTGCCACCGGAGAACCTCTGTGGTTCTCTTTGGAGAAGCAAATCCTGTGATCTGTCCAGACACTGAGGATCTTATAGGTGCCTCCCAATAGGAGGGTTTGAAACCCCTGGCTACAACCCTCTCCTCTCACCACAGACAGGATGCAGTGGCACCATGTCACTCCAGCACTGGCAAGTGAAGAGCAGTCAAGGAGCTAGGAAGAACCTTTGAGAGCAGGTGTGCTGTGAATCACATTCACTTTCCTGTTCAGAAGGATCCCAACTTGGATTCATTTCCTGCGGTAACATTTTCAGTAAGAGACTTTATGATTAAATTAGAACTGGGCCTATAAAATAGTAATCTAGGATAAATATAGACCTAGATGGGGCATTTCTGGGAAGGACTGTTATGGATGTCCATCCTGGCAAACCTGTACTGGCTCTAGGTCTATTTTACCTTTTGAAATCAATTTTTGAAATAAACTTCCAACCAGTGTGGAAGAAGTGTGGCCCCGAAATATATATAGAGTAAAGTTTAAGGGGGCCGCCTAACCAGACTGTTAGGATGAGCCCATGGAGACTGACCCACAAAGGCGCAGGAGCACGAGCCCCATGAAAATGGGCGAGCCATGAGTCGTGTGTCCGGACTGGTTTGGAAAGGGTTAACATCTCTTCCCTAGGCTGCCTTGTAGCCTATAGTGTTACATAGAGCAATCTTCCCTCTCTCACTGATCCCTCACCCAGCTCAGCTTGGAATGCAGATATTCTCCCACATCCCCTTATCACTCTAGGTGCAAGGGCTATAGATCATGTTGCCAGATTTCTTGGCCTTGGATTCCTTTCTGGAAGCTTCGACCATTGGACTTGCAAAAGTGACAAGAACAATGTTGCTTTGCTGTCCTGATATCTTGCTGTAACCCCTTTTCCCATTAATGCTGTCTGAACTGAGTGCATTAGAGCTGTGTACTGAGGATAGTGAATAAAAGAGGCCATGGGATGCTTCTTGGCCACTTCTCTGCCAGAGCGAGCAAGGAGCCTCTCCAGCAAATCTCATTTCTCTGGCTTCTCATATCTTAGTGCCCCCTACTGAAAGAATATTCACACAACAAAGACTATTCTTTTGTGGGGACTAATTCAATGAGACACTCTTGTCTCCCAAGGGGCTATACTGAGAAATTCCCTCAGGAGCAATAAGCATATATATTGCTTTTCTCTTTTCCCTACTACAAATACACATTAGATGATTAAGTTTAATTCTTATTACTATTTGCAGCTATTTTAATAAACACAGTAAGACATAGATTTGAAAACTTAGTTATCTGGGCTCAGGGGCAAAACCAGCTGGACTTAACCAGCTGTTAATATCTATCTATGTGTATCTATCTATCTCTATAGTTTTGATGTTAATAGAGCTTGTCAGCACTGATTTTTAGTTGCTTTATATAATGTGATGTTCCATTTGGTATAAAATGTTACCGATAATTAAGTGTTCCCTGAAGCTCCATTTGCTCTCAATGGAACAAACATCTCCAAATTCAGTAGCTATGTGTACCTGGGTCGAGAAATTAGCATGAAGAGCGACTTGGTGCCAGAACTGCACAGGAGGAAGAGAGCAGCATGGAATGCATTCAAGATCATCAAAGAGGTAGTTAAGAGAATGAAGAACCTCCGACTCCGGGCACATCCACCGTTCTTCCTGCACTAACATATGCATCAGAGACCTGGGCCCTACGCAAACACAGGATGAGAACCCTATTAGGGTATCCCAAAGAGAAATCGAAAAAGCTATGCTGGGAATATCATGTCTCACTCAAGTGAGAGAAGGAATCTGGAGTTCTGACCTCCATCGACGGTCAAAAATCAGGGATGCTGTCTCGTTTGCCAAGGCATAGAAAGCAGATGGGCAGGTCATGTAATGCAATTCAGAGACAACCACTGGACTAGAGCTGTTACCGACTGGTTCCATGGGACGTCATAAGACCTCGTGGCCAACCACCAACTAGATGGTCAGAATTCTCCATCAATATTCTGAATGAATGTTTTGAGCCTCTTCCTGTTCCTGGAGCGAGCAGGTATCATTGGGCTACACTGGCTCAAGACAGGGACAAATGGAGACGTCACTGGCGTCCGCTCAAACACGAAGATCAAAGGGACTACAAGTGATACAAGTGAACAATTTCTTGGAATGACCACTGGTTTAAATTTTGAACATTTTAATTTTTGCTGCCACATGCTATGGCCGAACATCATGCATGAACGGCCGTGCAACAAATCACCATAAAGGGAAATATATATATGGCTCTCAGAGAGCCCGGCAAGCTACCAAGAGTATCCCCCCTACATGGAAGAGCCTAGAAAGCTCCACGTGGCATATTCAATATGCCAAATGCAGTAACACTAACAGATCTCATTCCCTGACACTGAAAATAGCCTCCAATCGTTGGCAAAAACGAGTAAGGAGAGGATGCTGAAATCTCAGGGCTGGGACAAATGGAGACATTGCTGATGCCTGCTCAAATAAATTGATGAACAACGGGATGACAGTGACACAGTGATACAGTGTAGCCTAGTCAAGTTCAGAAAAACTCTGAAAACTACTACCATAACATGTTTGACACTTGGATGTCAACCTCATGAGATGGAAGCTTTCTCATAGACTTCTATGCTGGGCAAAGGCCTTATAACCCCTGCTTGCTTTCCATGAGAAAGGAATGAACATGGGAAAAACTAGGCATGTGGGAGCACCATGCCCTGACAGGCAGCTGACCCTATGAAGGGGGAGGCCTAAGGGAAGGCTGCACCTGATTCACCTTGGCCAGGCCAGGAACCACATTCTCACTCCTGAGAGAGTTCAGCTGCAAGCAGAATTACAAATAATATAGCTCATTCAACTTGCAACCCTTGGCTTTCCCACGGAGTGTTCACTAAATACTACAAAAGAAAATGAGCTTTGGAATAAAGTCACTGTTTCAGACAGTCCTCCTACCCCGTCTTCATTCCCTCTCCCCTACCAAAATTCAAGTAGACTCTAAGGGACGCAGCACTTATACATATTATTTTTGCTTTTAACTTGGGCCTCCCAATCTGTGCTAGAGGGTCTCATAGACTTTCCCAGGGACACAGGTATTGGAAGTTCAAGTTTGATGGTAGAGTATTCTGTCTGGATATGTGGAACACTTTAGTCTCAATGATGCTGGGGGTTGTTTGAAATATTCATGAGGGAGCAATTAAAATTCAAAGAGGAACTGAAACCCTCTAATAATGATTGAGAAGCTGCTTCCCAACCCAGTCCCCAGCATATAAACGTGTAGGAGAACCCCTGGCAGATGACCAAGATTGGGATGTTGGCCTCATATCAATGATTTGCAAAATTCACTCTGAATGCTATATGTTCTAATGTTCTGTCCATCCTGTATTTTTCTTCTCTGGATATCTTGACCCTCTCAGCTCCTAATCCCCAGGTTCTTCCCAGGAAGGCAGGGAAAGATTGCCTGCCAGCTAATAACTACTCATGTCCCATATTTTTGCTTTTTACTTGGAGAAGCACAATTTTCATGTCCCTTAGTGACACTAGGAGAGAAAATGGAATGAAGTAACACATCATCTTGAGTCCTGGTCCTGCAGAAAGTAAACTGTATGGAGCAAGGGAAGCAAATGAACTGACTCAAATCAGGGTCACTCATTCTACCCTGTGCTTGCAGTTCAGCAGTAAGTTGTTTGAGAACCAAGGGTTGGAAGAAACTAAGGCATGGACAAACACAAGTTGGTTCACACCTTCAATATAGTTTCACCCACACTTCTTTAGATCTGAAAAAATCTGGCAAACTTAACATCATTAGACATCTAGTAACAAAAATAGATGCGTTACAGGAGAGGCTATTGGATTACAGTGTTTTTCCATGAGTGCAAAAATCAAATGATGCAGATGGAGAGCCTATCAATCTCTCATGTCATTATCACCTTGACCTCAGGAACATCCTGCCTATTATCTCTTGTCAATTATTTGCCCTTTCCTTCACTCAGTATTCTCTCAAGGTACTTGGATTACCTTGTAATCCAACTTCTGACAATTCCAGTAAGAGCCGTTAGTAGTCCTGGCTGAAATTAGCAATCTCCTCTATCAGTCATTCTAACCCAGCTTTAGTCTCCATCATTTGACTCCAGATCTGATCAAGGTCAGCAATAGTCACCACGTTGCCAGATACAATGATTTTATTTTCTGTCTTCATCTTCAAATTTCAGCCACATTTGTCAAAGTCCACTCCCTCCAAAAAACTCAATTATCTTATCTTGCTGAAAATATCACTCTTAAAATTTCCCCTCTGTTTTCATCTTCAACTAATATCAAAAGTGGAAATAAATGTATATTTGCCTGCCAAGAGGTGAAGTTGAGAGGAAGAGGGCAAATATGAGAGAGAATTCGGGAACATTGGCAGAGGGGAATTGACTCTGGTGGGGCGATTGGTGCTCTAACTCAACTATACAAACTTTGTAAATAATGGTGCCTTATAAATTTTTAAAAATGATAATTCAGTCCTTTAATTAGAATATGCAAGATTATGGTGACAGAGAAAGTAATATGAAAGTAATAAAAACTCAACAGAATAAAATATGAGTAGAACAGAGATAATGGTTACAAAATGTACAAATGACTGCAGTACAAATGATAATAAATCCTGAGATATCAATAATCTCATCAAAATCAATAGCTAAAGTCACCAATGAAATGACACAGAGTGGCATATGGATCAGACAATTGAACCCAATGTTCTTCTGCCTACGAGATACACATCTGAATAATCAGGCTAAATAATCAGGTACAAAGCAAAAGTCTTTTAAACCATCTTATAGGAAAACAACTACCAAATGGGATAAGGAGGCAGGGGGTGGTGGTGGTGGAAGCATTGGGTAACAATGCATATGTCAAACAGCATAGATTTCAAATTACAACAAATAGCTTCTACACTAAAGTAGACATCTGACTACAGATGTCATCAGCTACATGGAAAAAAGCCCTGTATGTTACTTATTAAGTAAATGAAAGGCAAACTAGAAAGTATCACCCCATTCTAGTGAGATTGGCACACATAAGAAAATGAACAAAAATAATCAGTCCTGATACGGATGTGCCCAAGAAAGTCACCCTTATCCACTTTTGTTGGGAATCTAGACTGCGTCTACCTTCATGGAAATCAAACCAGACACTTTATAGTCCAGCAATCCCACCACCTCCACTCTCACCATCTTCCTGTCATTTTCATTCTTCTCTGTTGGGTAGTACTTTTTGCTCCCACAGGGAGCTTAAGGGACACACGTCAGGGCCCCCCCACAACAGAAAACTGAGGCACAACTAATAATCCTATCCTACTTTTCTCTTCCCTTCCTGTCATTTGTATGGTTTGTTTAGCAATGTCTTTTTGTATGAGCACAGTAAGAGATATCAAGCTTAACATTTGGTCCTTCGGGAGGACATATCATTGTATATTCCAGATCACAGTCCTCAGGCCAGGTTAGTCTTCCCAACCCCAGTAGGGTCTTTATTCAATTACCTCTTTTGGGTCTTGACCCAGTTTGTCAATGACCATGCTCTTAACTTAGAGTTAAGTAATATGGCACTTGGCCTGGTGCATTTCGATGAAAGGGTAGCTCACAACCTGCCCTCAGACCATTAGTCCTTCGGTGAGACACTGCTCTTGGAGTGCTAGGAACTAAGGGAAACTGAGGTTTAATTCAAGTAAATACTGATATTCAAAAGTAAATATTATTTTGGGGTCACTTAACTCCCATGTTACATAGGATAACATCAATTGTCTTCCTGTGTCTATACAAAAAGGACATTGCTAAATAAACCATGCATATGACATACAGGAAAGAGAAAAGCAATATAGAAAAGCTTCAAAAGAGTAAAGCTTCAAAAAGAGGACCACACAAGATAAAAATAAACATTGGATTTTATTTTAATTTGCCAGCTGACAAGCGTTGACTCCAGGCCCCAAGATATTGTGACTGTCCCTTTGGTTTCTCTTGTCACCGGTTATGGAAATACAGGCTCTCTTGCTAGTCAAGGTGGCTGAGTTAGGGAACTGGTGAGGAATGAGGCAGGGGTGAGCAGGAGCACTTTCACAGAGACCTAGAGGTCGTAGTGTCCTGGTCATTAAAACTTAGCGCCTGTCTTCCTCTTATGCTCACGTTTAGGCCTCTTCTTCCCTCCTGCATGCTGCCTCTACTGCTGCCGTGTAGGTGTCTCACGAATCCTTCTATAAAACACTAGTATAATGGTGGCAATTATGGTGATCAATAATACGATAAATGCAATCAGGATCCAGATTTTGTACATTTTGCCACTGTTCTTTGTGGTGGAGAAGTAGGGTTGCAACTGTATAGATAGAAAAATCAGTGGTTAAGGCCACTAGAAACCATTCATCTCCCCACTTATGACAGTTTCAGGCCCCCAAACAAAAATGACACATTATTCTAGATATGTGCATAGATTTACCCAGCTCACAATATCCCTACTCTCTTCCCACCCATCACAGGGGTACCCAGGAAACAGAGTTTGGGATATAGATTATATAACTTAAGCCAAAAAGTCCTGGTGAAAGGACACAGGAGACAGTATAGATAATTTCTTCTTCCCTTCCCCACCTCTCTGCTTTCCTTTCTCTGGAAACAGTGGGTTTTCCTGCTGGGTGAAGCCCAAGGGTAGGAGATTAAAGGGCATGATTCTACTTTCATTTTCAGAGAAATTTTGTTCAGATATTATCACCTCACAGAGGGAAAGACTGAGTCAGGGCTGCGGAAGGGAGTTTAAGAAGGCTCTATGATGGGAATGGCTACTAAGACACACTAGGCTTGGGCAGCTGACAGCATAATCGATATGCCGAGGCCAGAGAGAGAGGATGGACCTACAGAACAAGAGGAAGGGAGAAGCAGAGTCCCAAACAGTGACCATCGTGAACTCATATGGGAAGTAGATCCAGTCATAGGACCACAGAATCTGTATCATGGCAGAGAAATGTGGGTCTCCCTCTGGACTCTCCAACAGGCAGTAGGGACCAAAGACCAGGGGAGGATTTCAAGCAGCCAGGCAATATCAGGAAAACCAACCATATCAGGTAATGGCAGCAATTGCGATGGCTAGAAGGTTAGAGAGAAATAGGTGGGGATACTAGTTAATTGTTTTGTGCATGGACCAAGAAATAGCAGGTAAGGCCTGTAACAGATGGTGGTTGGAGGGTAGGAGGTATCAGAACCCCAAATGGAGTCTGTCTTATTTTACTTTGCTCTTCCAGCTACCTAGTAGACTGTTTGGCCTGGGACAGCTCCTCTCTATGGGTGCAGGGCAGTGGATGTCTGGGAACACTCAGGGTGCTGGTGCCTGGGATTGGCCAGTGTTAGTTCACTGCCTGCCTGAGGGTTTCTCCTCACCTCCCTGTGGGCTTGTATTTTCTTCATCCGTTACATGGTTCCCAACCTTGAGGAGCTGAGAAATTGCAGGGAAATGAGGAAGAGGGGAAGTTGAAAGAGGTGAATGCAAAGGAATGAAGGCTAAGTCTCCTGGGTGGGAGGGGGGTGCAGCAGTAGATGTCTGTGCTGTTCGGGGAAGGTAAATACCCATTTTTAGACCCCAGGAATATATTTGACCATCCAGGCAGGACATATAGACATTACTCACAAGAGAGGGACACTTGACTTTATTTCGATCGAATGTGAAGTCATAGCTGGTGGACTTCCACTCTACAGGTTCCAACTGGAGAGAGAGAGTGAGAGAGACAGAGAGTACAGATGAGTTCTCTTCAATGCTGGAAAAGGAACCTACCCACGGGCAGGCTTACATCATTCCATGACTTGGCAAAGAAGGGGTGTAACCAGGAAAGTCCAGGTTGAGGACTTAGACCAGCAGTCTGGGCTAGAACTGAACCAAATTTCTATCTCACAAAGTGACAGGCCAGCCATGGATGGGAACCAGGTTGGATCCGAAGTGTGTGCATTGGATTCTTCCAGGAAGAGCCTGATTACTAAGAGATTTTGACTTGTCAGAATGTGTAGAAGTGTAGAACCTTCAAGTTCCATGCACTGCTTTCCTCGGTGTTTTCTAATTTTTTCAGTGTCACAGCCACAGAATTTTCAATGTTATACAGAGGTGATAATTATATGTAACAGATCCTTAGAATGCTTGGGATAATCTATTTCAGAAAAACTCTGAAAACTTTAATAATGACCATAGCATGTTTATGACACTTGGATTGTCAACCTCATGAAATGGGAGATTTCTTGTAATTTTTTTTTATATTTTTCTTGGTATTTAACTTGGGGCTCCCATTTTGTACTCAGATGGCCTGGGAGCCTTCCCAGTGATAAAGGGCTGGAAGTTCATGTGTGATGGTAGAGTGTTCTGTCTGGATATGTGGTGCTCTTCAGGCTCAATGATACTGGGAGTTTTCTTGAAAGATTCTGAGGGAGCAATTAGGATTACAAGAGCACCTGAAAAACTCTAATAATGACCCTGAAGCTGCCCACTCCCTTCCCCCAGCATATAGACTTGTAGATAGAGAAGATCAGGAGATTGACCACATGTCAATTTGCAGAATTTTCTCTGAATGCTGAGGTTCTATCTTTCCTGTAATCGTCTTCCTTGCATATCTTGACCTATCAGCTCCAAATCCCCAATTTCTGCCCAGGAGGGCAGGGAAAGTTGTCTGCCAGCTAATAACAGCTCTGGACCCACAATCTTGCTTTTTTCTTGTTGCAAAGTATTTTTCATCTGTCCCTCGGTGATAGTGGAAAGGAAAGACTGTCTATTCTGTGACAGAGAACAGAATGAAATAAGCACATCATGTTGAATCTGAGACCAGCAAAACATAAGCAGTATGGAGCAAGGCAAGAAAATTAACTGACTCAAGCAATCAGGCATGCCACCTAATACTTTCTGTTAAATGATGAGTTGCTTGGAAATGAAGAATAGGAAGAAATTAAGGCATTGGGTTAATACAATTTGGTTCAAACCTTCAAGATACTTCCAGTGATACTTTAGAAGAAATGCCAAACCTATCATTGTCAGACTTTTGGTGGAAATAGACAATTTACAAAACAGGCTGTTTGATTACACTGTTATTCTGTGAGTCAAGGAATCAACCGATGTGGACGGAGAGCCCATCAGTCTCTCATTTCTATTACCATGACCTCAGAAACAGTCCTGTTATCCCTTATGAATTATGTATCCTCTACTTCATGCCATATCTTTTTAAGGCAATTCTGACAATTCCAGTAAGAGGTGTTGAGATTTGCAAAAAGGAAAGGTCTGGCTGTAATTTGTTTCTCCTCTATTAATCTAATCCATCTTTAGTCTCTGTAGGATGACAAGTTTCTATCATTTGACCTACGTTTTGATCAAGAGGAAACCCTCCGAGCCCGAAGACAATGGTGGGACATAGTGAAAAAACTCAACGAAGTGAGTGCCTCACCAAGAATACTTTATCCGGCTAAACTCTCACTCAAACTCGAAGGAACCATACAGTATTTCTTGGATAAACAACAGCTCAGGAACTTCATAGACTCAAAACCAAACTTGAAAGAAGGTCTAAAGGGGCTACTGTAAGACAAGGAGGAGCCCCATAAAAACAACAAATACCACAGAAATATGACACAAAATCCTTTCACAATAATCTCTCTCAATGTCAACGGCCTAAATGCACCCATTCAAGAGACACAGAGTGGCAAAATGGATCGGGAAATTAAACCCAACATTCTACTGCCTGCAAGAAACACAACTGAACAGAGTAAACATAGACTCAAAGTCAAAGGATGGAAAACATTCCTGCAAGTAAACAACTCCCTTAAAAAAGCTGGAGTGGCCATCCTGGTATCCGACAACATAGATTTCAGGTTGAAAAGATTAAAAGGGACAGCGAAGGTCATTTTCTGTTTATCAAGGGATATGTACAACAGGGAGAAATCACACTCTTAAACGTATACGCTCCTAATGAACGACCGGCTAAATATTTAAAACAACTCCTAACAGACTTCAAAGAGGACATCACTAACAGCACAATAGTAGTCTAAGACTTCAATACGGCCTTATCGTCTCTAGATAGATCGACAAGAACAAAACTCAACAAGGAAACACTGACTCTGAAAGAAGAAATTGAAGAGAGAGGCCTAATAGACCTATACAGGGCCTTACACCCCCAAAAGAAAGAATACAAATTCTTTTCCAGTGCACATGGAACATTTTCTAAAATAGACCATGTACTGGGCCCCAGAACATACCTCAATAGAATCAGAAAAATAGAAATTGTATCAACCATCTTTTCAGACCACGATGCGCTGAAGATAGAAGCTAACCACTCACCGACACAGAGAACCAAATCAAAAACCTGGAAATTAAACAATTCAATGTTGAACAATGAGTGGGTCAGGAAGGAAATCAAGGAAGAAATCAAAAGATACTTAGAAACAAATGAGAATGAAGACACGAGCTACCAAATCCTATGGGACGTAGCTAAAGCTGTGATAAGGGGAAAATTTATAGCTCTCCAAGCATTCCTCAGAAAGGAAGAAAGGGCCCACATAGATAGCTTGACTTCACGACTCAAGACCTTAGAAAAGGACCAGAAAAAGGAACCCAAACCAGACCGAAGGAAAGAAATAATAAAAATTAGAGCAGAAATTATGACATGGAAACCAAAAAAAAACAATCCGAAAGATCAATGAAACAAAGAACTGGTTCTTTGAGAAAATAAATAAGATTGATAAACCGCTAGCAAGACTCACAAAGAAAGAAAGAGAGAGAGCCCTAATAAATCAAATCAGAAATGAAAAGGGGGACATCATGACAGAAACCAGTGAGATACAAAAGATCATTAGAGACTACTTTGAAGGCCTATACGCTACAAAACAGGAGAACCTAAAAGAAATGGATGGATTCCTCCATTCCTACAATCTCCCAAGACTGAACAAAGAAGACTTGGAATACCTGAATAGACCCATCAATGTTAAGGAAATTGAAACTGTAATCAAAAATCTCCCCAAAAACAAAAGCCCAGGCACAGATGGTTTCACCGGTGAATTCTTCCAAATATTTCAAGAGGACCTGTTGCCAGTTCTCCTCAAACTTTTCCAGGAAACTGAAAATAAAAGGAACTCTCCCAAACAGTTTCTATGAAGCATACATCTCCCTAATACCAAAAACAAAGACACCACTAAGAAAGAAAATTACAGACCAATATCCCTAATGAACACTGATGCGAAGATTCTCAACAAAATATTAACAAATAGGATCCAACAACTCATCAAAAAGATCATACATCATGACAAAGTGGGATTCATTCCGGGGATGCGGATGGTTTAACATTCGGAAATCAATCAACATAATCCAGCATATCAACAAAAGTAAAGATAAAAACCATATGATCATATCAATAGATGCAGAGAAAGCATTTGACAAGATTCAACATCCTTTCATGATGAAAACCCTCACCAAAATGGGGTTTGGAGGAACTTTCCTCAAGATAGTCGAAGCCATCTACCACAAGCCTACGGCAAGCATTATCCTCAACGGGGAAAAATTAAGGGCCTTTCCTCCAAAATCAGGTACAAGACAAGGATGCCCGCTCTCACCACTTCTCTTCAATATAGTACTGGAAGTACTTGCGATAGCTATTAGACAAGAAAAGGGATTAAGGGCATCCAGATAGGAAAGGAAGAAATCAAACTCTCCCTATTTGCATATGATATGATACTATATCTAGAGAAGCCAAAAGCCTCTACTAAGAAACTCTGAGAAACAATAGACTTGTACAGTAAAGTTGCAGGCTACAAAATCAATACCCAAAAATCCATGGCCTTACTATACACAAACAATGAGGCAGAGGAAAGGGACATGAAAAAAGCAATCCCATTCACAATCGTGCCCCAGAAAATCATGTACCTCAGAATCAGCTTAACCAAGGAAGCAAAAGACCTCTTCAAAGAAAACTATAAAACGCTACTCCATGAAATAAAAGAGGACATGAGGAAATGGAAACATATACCCTGCTCGTGGATAGGGAGAATCAATGTCAAAATGGCAATACTCCCCAAAGCATTATACAGATTCAACGCGATGCCTATAAGTATACCCATGACATTCTTCAAAGAAATGGATCGAGCAATCCTAAAATTCATATGGAAAAACAAACGCCCACGGATAGCTAAAACAATTCTTGGGAAAAAGATGATGGGAGGCATCATCCTCCCCAACCTCAAACTTTATTACAAAGCAGTAACAATTAAAACAGCATGGTACTGGAACAAAGGCAGACCCGCAGACCAATGGAACAGGGTAGAATATCCCTACACACAACCCCAAATGTATGATCATCTAATCTTTGATAAGGTAGCAAGAGATGTGAAGTGGAGCAAGGAAAGCCTCTTTAACAAATGGTTTTGGCACAACTGGACAACCACATGCAAAAGAATGGGCTTAGACCTCGACCTGTCACCATGCACAAAAGTCAGATCAAAATGTATTAAAGACCTCAACATCAGACCACAAACCATAAGGTTCATTGAACAAAAGGTCGGCAAAACCCTCCACGATACTGAAGATAAATGTATCTTCAAAGATGACACGGAACTAAGCAATCTAGTAGAAACAGAGATCAACAGATTGGACTACATTAAACTAAAAAGCTTCTGCACTGCAAAAGATACAGTGACCAGAATACAAAGACTGTCTAAAGAATGGGAAAGGATATTCACACAATACACATCAGATAAGGGGTTGATATCAATGGTATATAAAGCACTGGTTGAACTCTACAAGAAGAAAACATCCAACCCCATCAAAAAATGGGGCGAAGAAATGAACAGAAACTTTACCAAGGAAGAGATACGAATGTCCAAAAGGCACATGAAAAAGTGCTCTACATCACAATTCATCAGAGAGATGCAGATCAAAACAACCATGAGATACCACCTCACACCACAGAGACTAGCACACATCCAAAAGAACAAAAGCAACCGCTGTTGGAGAGGATGTGGGGAGAAAGGGACCCTTCTACACTGCTGGTGGGAATGCCAACTGGTCCAGTCCTTTTGGAAAACAATATGGACAATTCTCAAAAAATTAGATATTGAGCTCCCATTTGACCCAGCAATACTACTGCTGGGAATATATCCCAGAGAAGCTAAAAAGTATAGTCGAAATTACATCTGCACTTATATGTTCATCGCAGCACTGTTTACAATAGCCAGAATCTGGAAGAAACCCGAGTGCCCTAGAACAGATGACTGGTTGAAGAAACTCAGGTACATCTATACAATGGAATACTATGCAGCTTTTAGAAAAAAGGAGGTCATGAGATTTGCGTATAAGTGGATCGGCATGGAAAGTATCATGCTAAGTGAAATGAGTCAGAAAGAGAAAGACAGACATAGAAAGATTGCACTCATCTGTGGAATATAGAATAACAGGGTAGGAGACTAACACCCAAGAATAGAAGAATACTAGAAATAAGTACCAGGAGGTTGACTCCATGGTTTGGAAGCTGGCCTCACATTCTGGAGAGAGGGCAACTTAGAGAAGGGATCACCAAGTATAATGCGGTCGGAGGCCATGCAGGGGAAGGGTGATGCAAGCTGAATGTGGTCTAGAGACTGAACACAGTGTCCACTCAACACCTCTATTGCGAACCACAACACCTAATGAGAGAGGGAGAACAAAAGGAAATGCCCTGCCACAGTGGCAGGGTGGGGTGGGGGGAGATGGGAATGGGAAGGGTAGGAGGGATGTTGGGTGTACCGGTGGTGGAGAATGGGCACTGGTGAAGGGATGGGTTCTCAAACTTTGTATGGGGAAAACATGAGCACAAAAATGTATAAATCTGTAACTGTACCCTCATGGTGATTCACTAATTAAAAATAAATAAAATTTTTAAAAAAGACAGATATAGAAAGATCGCACTCATATGTGGAATGTAAAGTAGCTGAGAGGTACAAGCTTACAATGTTGTGATTCCTGGTAGACATTTCTCTGGACTTAGTTACTAAAATACTAAAATACAGAAATCCAAAACTATACTGCTGCTAGTGTGGCCTCCTGACCTCATATCTCTTCATTCTCAGCAATGGAAAACAAATTACCAAATGCTTTCTTTTCAGCCGATCGACTTTAGGGGGGAGAAACTCCAAATCAATAATAGTGAATTTTTTTGTTGAAATATTGAATGTAATCAAAGTAAAGTGAAATTTACCAGTTACACATACAGGGTGGGGGGCTGAGGAGGTGGGGGGAAGGGGGAGCTATATCGTGATTTTTGGTGGTGGAATATGTGCACTGGTGAAGGGATGGGTGTTTGAGCATTGTATAACTGAGACTTAAACCTGAAAGCGTTGTAACTTTCCAAATGGTGAATCAATAAAAGAATTAAAACAAATTTAAATACTTTAATCTTTGGATTTATATGTGGCAATGTTAGGATGACAGAAAAAGTGATGTGGGGTCATTGGGTGTTGGGAGATGATGGTAGGGAAACAGGGGACATTGGTGGTGGGAAATGTACACTGATAGAGGGATGGGTGCTGATTGTTGTATGACAGAAACCTAATTGTGAACAACTTTGTAATGGACTATCTCATCTCAATTAAAAATTGGATATTCTCCGGCCAGCCGGGTTTTCGGCCTGGGTGCCCATGTCTCTACAGAGCCGGTGGATGTGGAACTAGTGGGAACCAGAGACAGCTTTAGGAATTGGGGTTCCAGCAAATGCTTGCACCCGTGTATGGAGACTGTCAACTAAGCTTTTGCCCCACGCCGGCTAATGGAGGAAATAACCTTCCTTCTTGGTCTCTCTCCCCTCCGGGAGACGGCGTGGTGTCCGACATTTTGTGGGTCCATTGAGAAGGTATGAACTTTTGGCGCGAGAAAAAAAAAATGTGTGCTTTGAACTTGAAACAGCCGCGAGATACAGGGCCAGCCCCCGCCAGGGCCGGGGCTCCGCTCCGGCCGGCCGGGTTTTCGGCCCGGGTGCCCATGTCTCTGCAGAACCGGTGGATGTGGAACGAGCGGGAACCAGAGACAGCTTTAGGAATTGGGGTTCCAGCATCTGGCAGAATTTTCCCTGGACTTTATACAGAAATCCAAAACCGCGCGGACGCGTCAGTGTCCACGCGACTTAACATTTATAATTGTCAGCAATGTGAAATGGTTCCTTTTGAACAGGTCTGACTCGGGGGGGAAACTCCAAATAATAACAGTAAGTTTTTGTTGAAATTTTGAAGGTTTTTAATGTAGCAGCCAGCTCTCTGGACTGTGAACTAAGCAAAAGCCCCATGCTGGCCGACGCGGCGTGGCGTACACCATACTATGAGGCGCTGGAAGGAGGATGAGGGGGAAAAAGGAAAAAAAAAGGGAAAAGGAAAAAGGGAAAAAAGAGAGAGAGAGAGCTATGTACTTGTAGCAGTGGGGCTACATATCTCTTCATTTCCAGCAATGAAAAACTAATTATCAAATGTAGTAGGTCTGTCTCTCTTGCTTGGAAACTCTAACAACTATAGTGAGTTTTGTGTTGAATTATGGAATGTAATCAAGGTAAAAAAAATGGAGTGAAATTCATTAGTTAGACAGTAAGGGGTAGGGGGTGGGGGCAGGGGGTATACTGGGGTTTCTGGTGGTGGAATATGGGCACTGGTGAAGGGATGGGTGTTTGAATATTGTATAACTGACATATAAACCTGCGAACTTTGTAACTTTCCACATGGTGATTTAATAAAAAGTTTAAAATAAAAATAAAAATAAAAATTGGATATTCAACTAAAAAATTAAAAAAGAATAGAACTAGCAAGTTGGATAGATTTCCTCTGAAAATCTTACAGGGTTTCCAGAATACTTTGTTCCTGCTGTGTTTTCATTGTCCTTATACAATAGCTAGTTCTATATAGGTAAAAAATTAGTCACGATATGAATCTAACACTTCTCTTACATAGAACACTGTAGAAAAATTAGTCTGTTGGGGTTGGTTTATGTACGCTCCCAAAGCAGAAAGCTACTTGAATAGCCACTATCTTTATTAATAGTGATTTTTTTAATTCTTTAAAACTGTATTTTTGGGTGGGAGGGATACTGGAATCATCGGTGGTGGAGAATGGGTACTGGTGGAGGGATGGTTACTCGAGCATTGTATGACTGAAACACGAGCACAAAAAGTTGTAAGTCTGTAACTGTATCTAATGGTGATTCACTAACAAAAAATTTAAAAAAATAGAACTGTATTTTATTTAATGCATTTTCTCAGACATTCCAAAAGACAATATTAACTTTAAGCTGCAAGTATCTCATACTTAAAGAGTAAATTTGAAAATTCAGTAAGAATGTCTCTTTCTCTGGGGATTTTTCTCAATTATTTAGCATAGGAATCTACACTTCTACCCACCAAAGAGTGGGAAGACCATCCTTCCACAGCTAGTTATTTTGAAGACTTCAGCATGGTGGGGCCTCCAACTTAAATAATTACATCTACATGGAGATAGCATCAGCTCCCAAAGGTAAAAGACATTTTCACACAAGCCTGTCCCCATCCCATTTCATTTAGAATTGTAATTCCAGAATGTCACCTGGGCTCTGGACTGATAGGCAAGAAAGGAGAGGTCCCTGTGATCTCACAGGATTATTTATCTGTGAGAGATACTTTAAGAAATAGAGAACACCCTTTCCGGCCCCGCGCAAGATCGACCCCGGAGGCAACTGAACCACTTTGAACACGAGCGGCGCCCCCAAAATGCCTCCAAACTGTGTGCTCGGAGCTTCTGGCCCAGGTGCTGCGGGCGGGGTATGGTCTTCTCTCTCTCAACTCTTTCTTTTTGAACGCAGCGAGGCAACAGCCAGTTTTTAGACTATGGAGGAAGCCCGGGAAAGCCGATGGGGCAGGACTTCCGGATCCGCCCCATGCCGGCCGACATTTAAGCGCAGAGCCATGTGGGGACTCTCCTTTCCGGTCCCGCTCGAGATCGACCCAGGAGGCAACTGAACCACTTTGGACACGAGCGGCGCTCCCAAAATGCCTCCAAACTGTGTGCTCGGAGCTTCTGGCCCAGGCGCTGCCGGCGAGTGATGCAATTACCAAAAGAATTTTCCCTGGACTTCATATAGAAATCCAAAACCGCACGGCTGCGATAGCAGCCGCGCGACCTAATATCTCTTGATTGTCAGCAACGTGTAAATGTTCCTTTTTGGCAGGACTTACCATGGGGGGAAACTCCAAACAATAGTACTAAGTTTTTTGTTGAAGGGTAAAAGATTGTAGCGATAGAATTTTATGCAGAATTTTCCCTGGACTTTATATAGAAACCCAAAACCACGCAGCCGCGGCAGCCTAATGTCATCTAATCATCAGCAATATGAAATGGTTCCTTTGTAATGGGTTGGACTTTGGGGGGACCATAATAGGGTTAAAGTTTATAGCGACGTGTAATTTCTGGCTGTACTTTCCCTGGACTTTATACAGAAATTCAAAGCCACGAGGCCGCTGCCATGGCCGCGCAACCTATTGTCATTTAATCATCACCAATATGAAATGCTTCCTTTTTAACGGGTTGGACTTTGGTGGGAAATCCTAACAAGAATAGTAAATCTTGTGCTGAAATATTGAAGGCTACCAAAGTGGTAGCCATCTCTATAGACTGAACTAAGCCATATCCCCATGCCGGCTGAGAAGAAATATCCTTCTTTCTTGAGAAGAAACACGGCGTGGCGTTAACCATAGTATGATGTCCATTAAGCTGACATGGACCTGGTGGTGTGGGAATGGGATACAAGGGAATAAATTATTATGTACTTGGAACAGCGGGACGCTGGTGGAATCTCCAGCCGGGGCCGATACCAACGTATTAGTTTTGGTTCCAGAAACTGCTTGCAGACATTCTACTAGACTATCAACTAAGCCAGAGCCCCACACTGGCTGATGACGGGAAATAACCATCTTTTTTGGTTTGTTTTCCCTTTGTCAGGCAGTGTGGTGATTACTAAACAGGCGTGATCTCGGTGGCGCGGGACGAGGGGGGAAAAATATAGAAAAGTTATGTAACAAACAGCGGGACTTAATATCTCTACATTCTCAGCAATGGAGAGCCATCAAATTCTTCCTTGACAGTGGGACTGTCTTTTCTTTTTTGGGGGGAAACCCTAGCAACAATAGTGAATTATGTGTTGAAACATGGACTGTAACCAAGATAAAGCGTAAACGAAGTGAAACTTATCACTTACAAGGGCGGGGACTGGGGGGGCGGGAGGGGGCGGGAGGTATAATGGGGTGGTTGATGATGGAATATGGGCACGGGTGAAGGGAAGGGTGTTTGAGTATTGTATAACTGACATAATCCTGAGAACTATGTAACCTTCCACATGGTGATTCAATAAAATTTAAATTTACAAAAAAAAAAGAAAGAAAGAAATAGAGAACAGAGTTTAATCTAGGTTTGCTAGTTGGGTATAAAAAGATTTGATAAGGGCCCTTGGAACCATTTAGAAGCAATGCCCCCATTATACCATTCTGCCAGTTTATTCCTGCAACTATTAATCCAGACTACACTCAAGCCTGCACTGGAAATTTGTATAAAGGATTCATCAAATCAGTATACTGATCTTAGTTTAACGTCAACTCCAGCTCCTGTCCCTTTTCTGGAAAATGACGTGGGAAGCTATGGAGGGAAGAGTAGAGCTTAAATTTTCAAGCTTTGTAAATTGGGAAAGGAACTACAGAATAGGAACTAACAACTATCACCTCATTAGAATAAAAGAAAGACAATCATTGCCAGCTAGAAACTTTCAAGGGATTTCTAAACTGTATCCAGAAACAAATATGAGAATCAAATGTCCTCATCAAGCCCCCTCGCCCTAATCATTAATTTTTTAATCTACACAATAACACAATGAAATAAAGACTATTTTTATGTTTCATACACAAAGGAATTAAAGTAGGGGCAAGAGATAGAGATATTGTACAAAGGGTCATGAACATGACTTGTAAGCAGCTGATTCATAATCATGTTCTTACTGGGAAATTTGAATGGCTTTAAGGTTCACTGTATCAAGAAACAATCACACACCTTCATTATTTCACACAAATAAATTTAGAATTTGTCTTAAATATTCAGCAAGAAGGGTAATAATATTTAAATATGCTTTCTTGGGGTCAGGTTGTAGCTCAATAGAGAGCACTTGTTTGACTTGTGTGGGATTTCATTCCTGGCACCACAGTTGCAGAGATATATTAAACAATATGCCAAAACCGTTAGCAAGGACTCTTCCTCTTCAATACTTAAAAAATAGTTTATTTTGCAACTTAAGATTATTCCAGGTAGTGGTCAGGGCCACTCCAGTCCAGTGTGAGAGCGTTGTGGTGGTGGTTGTGGGACCATGTGGTACAAGGGATCAAACTTGAGCCTCTGGCATAAAAAGCGTATACTCAAATTCCTTGAGCTATGTATCTAGTTCTAAACTACTTAATTGAAAACCAGTTTATATAATGTAAAATATTCTTCTTTTAGGTATATGTGTCAGTGCATTTTAGATTTGTTTAGTTGTGCACTTCTCAGAATTCATATTAAGTTGCAATTTAAAAAATAAAACACAAGCATGCTAAAATAAAGCATCTTAAGTAAAAGACTCACACTTACTGCGGGACTTATTTTATCTTTAGAGATGAATTTTTTTTTCCCATTATCCATTTTTCTTAGTTATCACGTGGTTTCCTCAGCCCATATAGAAAACACCTAAGGACTCTGGAAGACGTGCATCTACACTGGAAGGCCCCAGATATCCTGCAAATACTCTAAGTACTGAAGAAAACAGTACAGAAGAACAGATGTAATGCTCCACTCTGAAATTATTGATATAAAGAACACAGTAGAAAAATTAAAGTAGAGCGAATAAGGAACAGAATAACAGAAGCAGAATAATGCATATAAGAAATCATCTAAGAACAGCAAAAGAAAAAGTAAGAATAAGGAAAAAAAATGTCAAGGAGCTATGGGACAGCTTGCGAGAAGTTACATCCAAATTATAGGAGGCCCATAAATTAGGAAAAAATATGGGAGGGGAGATATTTTGGCGAGAATAGTTCTAATAAAAAGAGTCCAAATTTAGAGATCAAATTAGACTTTAAAATTCAGGAAGATCAAAGAAGTATCAATCACAATAGTCCCAAGCAGTAGAACATCAAAACACGTGGTAATTTAACTGGCAAGGGCCAAAGATAGAGATCCTGAGTGCAGCAAGAGAAAAACCTAAAAATAACCTATACGCGGGTTCCCATAAAAATTGCAGCAAATTGTTCTAAAGAAATCCTACGTAAGAAAAGAATGAATGAAATATCTAATACACAGAATAAAATAGGTTTCCAGTGAAAAATATTTCATCCAAGTTAAGTTATTATCCAATCCACCTTGTTGCCTACTCTTTCCATCTTGGTGTGCTTGATGCTCAGAGTGCTAAACAATAATCTTTCCCCTCAAATATCAGGAAGGCAGTCATGAAAAACCATCAAAGATATGTTCTTTTGAAAAAGGAACCCCCTCGCTGAGGACAAAAGGTTTGTCCAGAAGACTATGGTCAATGGATCTGAGTTCTATTCCACATACTGAGATATTTAAGAGCTCAGCTCAGGAAACATTCATGGTTTATCTGTATTCCTTGCTGCAGGTTTATAGATGAATACCAAGTCATCCCTGCCCAGATTTAAGCAAGTATACTTCAGGTGACTAAAGGTCAATATGAATGATCCTGTGACCCCTCTCTAGTCCTGTATCTTAACATTTGCCCTTGGGCAATTCCATTTCCTTTCACACCACCCTATCTGAGAAAGTGCTGTCTGCCTTCTATACAATCAGGGCACCTTCTGCTCTTTCTCTTCTAAGTGAAGCTTACACTGGCCAAGAATGAAAGGAAAACAACCCTCTTCCAAAATAGGTCCTTAAGAATTCCTTTTCTTTCTTGAGTTTCTCCCCTTCTCTTTTTTAACTCTAAACAAACTATGTGCCATGTTAGGATATTTATTCTCCACTTCCTTGATTTGGCTGTAAGCTCTGTAAAAGAAAGTATTTTTTTTTAAAAAAAGAATTTGAATCTGCTCTTTTTCTCAATCCTAACCAACCCAAGGTTTCATTCAGTTTCAAGGACCACCATTCACCTATAGCGAATATTTGTTAATGAATTTCTCATAACTGAATACTTATCTGATTCCCTAGGGCTGGGATGCCACACTGATAAAATTCCCTTGCTTACTCATTGATCTCATTAATAAGTCAGTCTGAAACACAGAGGATCTAATACTAACTCATCCCTGGACTCTATCCAAGTCATTTTTTGTGTTATGCCCTTGCTTTCCTCAATCCACCTCTTGCAGAAGCAAGATGAAGCAGTGGGGTCAGAGCGACCTCTCTGAAGACTTCCCTGGGCATTCAGATCAGGTTTCCTGTAGGAGTTTCGCCTAAATGAGTGCCAAGGTGGGAGGCAGAAGTGCAGCATATAATATCGCTGATTATGTAGAGAAATGTAAAAAGGGATGTACAAGACATGGATTAGAAAGAGCAAATCCACAGTAGCATAAAATAGCCTGGATTTCACTCTCTCTCTCTCTCTTTGAAAAATTCACTTGAAGTAAGAATATGTTAATTGTAAGGAATTTTCTTGAAAGATGTAGGGAGTCAGCTTATACTTTGTGATGGCTAGGAGGTATGGAACTTTGAATATGAAGATAAAAATCTCTTACTCTTTGCTCACCACGGCCATCAGTGGGAGAATGTTCTAGCTAGAAGCAGGAGAAAAGGCCCCTAATCATATGTGTCCCCTAAGAACTTCCAGAATCATAGAGCTCTAGCAAACACGGTAACAAACAGGGAGGAGATAAGGTTAGACGATACAGCTAAGGAAGACATAAAGATTCTGTTATTTGAATTATGTTCAACTCTATTAGAAGCTTTTGAGGATATGTTGAGAATAGACTAATAAATACACTGACTTAGAAGTTACAGTAATATTTCAGAGTAGAGACACACTGGCTCAAACTACAGTTGTGAGAAGTTGCCAGATACTGTAATTAAAGATACAACCTATAGAATTTCTGTATGCCTTATCTAAGGCTTAGAGAAGTCAAAAAAAAATGGATCTATGTTTGCTTCATGCGGGGAAAGGGTGATGTGTGCCGAATATAGACTAGAGACTGAACACAATGGCCACTCAACACCTTTATTGCAAACCACAACACCTAATCAGAGAGAGAGATCAAAAGGGAATACCCTGCCATAGTGGCTGTGTGGGGTGGGGGGAGATGAGACTGGGGAGGGTGGGAGAGATGCTGGGTTTACTGGTGGTAGAGAATGGGCACTGGTGAAGGGATGGGTTCTTGAACTTTGTTCGGGGGCAACATGAGCACAAAAATGTATAAATCTGTAACTGTACCCTCATGTTGATTCAATAATTAAAAATAAATAAAATATTTTTAAAAATTTAAAAATAAAAATAAAAAATAAAATGTAAATGATTGTTACTTATTACAGATGAAGGGTAATATCTAACTATCCTAAAATAATTCATGTTATATTTTCATTCAATAATAAATACCATAAAAGCTTCCTAAAAAAAATCTCTTACTCAGTTACAGGTTGCCAAAAAACCACTGAAGTGCACAATGAAGACAAACTTTGGACTTTTCATAAGAAGCAGATGACAACCAAAGTTGCTGTTTTTGGGGGGAGAGAGAATGGAAGGTTTACGTGGTTCAGATCAGTGGCAGGAGCAATAAGCAAGGCTTCACTATAAAGCAGGGGTTATTAGCACAAGGTCTAGTCCAACCGTTGTTGAGTAAAGAGCATTCCTGTTAGGGATCATGGAGGGCCAGTGAAAGGAAGCACAAATCTGCTTGTTGTTGCATTGTGGATGCCAAGCTGAATGCTCTCATTTTGGTCATTGTAAAGAAAGGGGAAAAGGGTTTTCCTGGACTAACTGTTACTACAGTGCCTTGACTGGTAGGGCCCAAAAGAGCTAACAGAATTCACAAACAAACGTTTGCCCTAGAGTTTAGGCTCAATTGGAGGCTAGATAATGGGAAATACATTAAGCAAAAGGCAAATGGCCAGACAAACATTTGTTTCATTCTTGCTTCCTCTGTTACACTTGTCAATTGATAAGAAATACAAAGAACCCAATTTTAAATTAAAAGGGTTTATTGGAAAACCCTTATCTTTAACCTTCCTTCATTCTCTGTAACACAAAGATCCAGTTTTCCTATTAAAAACGCCCAAAAGAGATATAGTTAACTTAATCATATACTAAGCTCCTCCCCACATGGTGAGTTACTTTTCCCCACTTCTTCTTTCCAATAAATTTTTGTACATTCTAAGCTTGAGTATGAGCATCTTTATTTCTCAATATTTTTAAAAAGTTATTTATTTTATTGAATAACCATGTGGAAAGTTACAAAGTTCTCAGGCTTATGTCTCAGTTATAAAATACTCAAACACCCATCCCTTCACCAGTGCCCATATTCCACTACCAAAACCCCAGTATACCTCCCAACCAGGCCCCACACCCCCGCCTGTGCAAATGATAAATTTCACTTCATTTTCTCTTTACCTTGATTACATTCCGTATTTCAACACAAAACTCACTTTTGTTGTTGGAGTTTCCCCAAAAAATAGACAGCCCTACTGCCAAGAAAGCATTTGATAATTAGTTTTCCATTGCTGTATTGCTCAATATTTTCAGCCTTGAAAATATTGAAGAACCTGGCGATCTTGGACCAACACCGAGACTCCTGCATCAGTATGCTAAACTTTTTTAAGGAGAATGGAAGAACCAAAGTGAAATGCTAGGAGCAGGCTACCAAGAGACAGGGGCTGCCTTCCTTGAGAGCTTCTACCACTCACATTTTGAATCCAGTCAAAAAATGAGTTTTTGAATCCTGTCTGACTTTTTGAATCCAGTCTGAGCAATGAATAAATAACACCAGACATTAAAAACTAAGAATTGGAGGAAGAGAAAAAAGGAAAACATGGTTAAGAAAGCACTGTCACTATTACGGTCATCCCTTTGCTCATCTATTTGCTCAAGCAGGTACCAGTAACATCTCCATTGTGAGACTTGTTATTGTTTTTGGCGTATCAAATATTCCACGGGTAGCTTGCCAGGCTCTGCCATGTAGGTGAGGTACTCTCGGTAGCTTACCAGGCTCTCCAAGAGGGGCGGAGGAATCAAACCCTGGTAGTTTGGGTTAATAGATAATCAGGTTTATCTAGATTGGGGGGGGGGGAATCCTGGATCTCTCTTCTTCTAGGGTGTTGACTAATGCATATCTGAGAGGCTCCAAGCTCAGTGGGGTAAAGTCCATTGAAGTTTAGTGTGCTAAGCTGAGCAGCTTGGTTTTGTCCTCAAGGAGGGTTTGTTTTGATATTTTGGAAGCAAAGCTATATCTCAGGCACTGACTATCCTTTATTCAGAGAAATTATGGCAATGGCTTGAAGCATGATTTCTAGGACACAGTCTCACTGGGGAAATTTTAAAACATGTTAACTCAGAAGCACACCCAGATGATGGTTTAATTCTATGGAGACTATGATGTTGGCAGGTAGATTAGGGAAGGACCTCCCATGGCAACTGAATTTCTGGGGTGTGGTAAAAAGCCCACCTAGCCCTTCTTTCCAATAAACTTTTCTACATTCTAAGCTTGAGTCTGAGCATCTTTATTTCTCAATTTTTTAAGTTATTTATTTTATTGAATCACCATGTGGAAAGTTACAAATGTCCTTCAAAAATGCAGCATTTTTGAAATGGGTCATCATTTTTGAAAATGGGTCATCAAGACCCGTTTTCTACATACATCAACTAAGACCTGATAAGACCTTTGCCTGGAACTAGCACAGACCAAAGAAGGCTGGATCCACCCAAGAGAAGATCCAGAAAGAACAAAGGTGAGGAAAAGGAGTTTCAAAGAAGACCTTTCCAACTCTCCCCACCTTGGCACAAACCCTAGAACTCTTACCAAGCTAGAAAACCTCACATGTAGCAGCGTGGGAAAAACCCTACAAAAGCCACCATGAGCAAAAAAAGTGTATGCATACGCTGCCAGAGCCCGTGTGCTGCTTGTGCCTACACGGCCAAGTACAGGGCACCGAGCACATATGGCATCCACATCTCGTCTCAAGTATGTACTTTCATATCTAATGCTGGGATGTGTGTGGGTCTCTCTCTGACTTTGTAGAAGCCCGCATTCCTTGTTAAGCACATTATTCTCTCAGTCTCTCATTGTCTCTTCCTCCTTTCCTTTTCAAGAAGTGTCCAAGTAAAATCTGTTTTACTTCACGATTGTCTACTATGAAATTCTTTTCTGTGAGGTGATACAAGAATCCAGGGTAGTAGAGGTGGATCGGGAGAAAAGGACGGTCTCTTCCTCCCCACCTCATATATGCCACCAGTAAAGTTCACTGAAATCAGTTCTATGGAGATGAGGCCCAGGCACTGAGCTTGATTTTAGACGATTTTCTTGGGTCAGGAGAGCTGGGGCTGTTTGGGCCACAGTCTGCATTTCTCAGGTGGAATTCTGGTTCTGCTCAGGAGTCACCCCAAGTTGTTCTCAGGGGCCCATACAGTGCTGGGAACTGAAACTGGGATTGCAGAAACTGTGGCCACATGCAAGAAACATGCCTTATTTCCCATGCCATGACTCCTGGCAATCAAACACTGGGGCTGCACAGTATTTTAAATGGAAGCAAACACACATAGAACCACAACTTCTGATCATAAGGAGCTGGTGGGAATTTGTGATAAAGGGAACTAAAAGGCACCTAACCAGCATCAGGAAATAGGTCCAGAAGAGTCCCTGACTTAGAAGTCTCGTGAGACCTGATTTCAGTATGACTCACCACAAAGAAAAATTATTTTGCTTGTCCTTTAATTTCCCTTAGCCTTTGGGCCATATCCAGTTGTGTTCAGGGCTTATGCCTGGGTCTGTCCTCAGGGATAAGACCCGGCAATGCTTGTGGCTCTGTATGTGGCGCTGGAGATGGAACATTGGTTGACCAATGCATATAAGTGCCTTACTCAGAGTACTATTGCTCTAATTCCTAATTTGCATCATTTTTGAAATTTGTAAATGCATGTTGTTAGGATTTATTTATATCTCTATACACATTTCATCAATGGAAGGTATACAGAAAACATCCTGCTATTGGGGAACATTTGGGTTGATTTATATGAGGGACATAAAGGATATGGCCAAGACAATCATTATACACATATATTTTTTGCTTTTTTGGAGGGTCACACGAGGTGATGCTTAGGGATTACTCCTGGGTCTACACTCAGAAATAACCCCTAATGGTGCTGAGTGAATCATATGAGATGCTGGGAATCGAACCCAGGTCAGCCGCGTGCAAGGCAAATGCCCTACCCGCTGTACTATTGCTCTAGCCCAATATACACATATGTTTGTGAGAACATATATATCCTTAATGTGAATATACCTAGGAGGGGATAGTAATGTCAGAAGGAAAACATGGATGGGCAGGTTTTACATCTATCAAAGGTTTTTCCAAAGAGCTTGTTGGCACCAATTGTACTTCAAATCCTTTAAAACTCTAATGTTATGACTCTAATGTTTAGCTAAGGCTGAGAACTGCTACATTATATGCTATAAGTCTGAAGAGAGAGGGCCAAATAGGAAGCTAGCATCACTGGGGCCTGAGGAAAGTCACATGTTTCGGGGAGGGGGGTGTCAACAGAAGATAAAACTGGCAATAGTAGAGGAACAGGTATCAGAAAATACAATCAACACCTGAGTCTGTGGTGTTTCTAATTTTGGCTTGGAAATATCTCCAGAGAAATTATCAATGGACAGAATGAGAGGTTCAATTGAGGTTTGGTACTCGGGAGCACATGCTCTCAGTGTAGATTGTAGCTATGGAGATGCCATAGCATTACCACATGCTGCTCTGGAGGCACCCAAGCACTGTCATGGTGGCTGTGGTTCTCCCCAGGAGGGTACGTAAGGTATTTGGCAATTTGAGCTTCTGGCAGAAAGGAGTTCTTTCAACCTAACATGTGGGCCCTAATGGAAAATAGCATGGACATCTGTGGGCAGCTCCTCTGGCACTGGGGCACTCACCATGTTGTTCCAGAGTCCAATGGACATCTCGTTTTGCATAAGTGCTGAGAAGGTCAGACAATCGTCAGAGAAGTACATAGAGTCACTCTCCCCATCCTGCAAGCAAAGGGATGGTGACAACCTTCGTGAGCAGAGGGTCCCATCACTGCCATATTGCAGATACCCTTTGTGTTTCCACTTTCATACTTTTCTGAGACCCGATGTGAATGAACTGGTTCCATTGATGGGGAAACTTGCCAATTTGGAATATTTAGAAGCAGAATGGAACAGTAAGGTCCCCCCAGCCCCCTAGAACATACATCCCCAAGCAATCTTTAGCATCCTGGCCACCAAATGTTGTTATCTAGTCTATTATAACTTACACGGTAAATACCAGAACACTGCCTCAGGAGGATGGGAAATGCGGATTTACTCCACATCTTTCCCAGTGAAGTATGCACTTAGATAGAGGCAGGGGTAGGTGCAGCAATTAGCTTAGAAAAGTAATAATACCATATATTACTTTGGAGATATTACTCTAACACTAGTCCTAAAGGAGCTCCAAAACATGTATTTTAGACCCAACTTATGGACTTAAAAATGGAGATAGATAAGATTCTAATTGGTAGTAGCACCAGCTCAGAGGTTAGAAATTCGTCCAGAGAGGAAAAGCTCAAGTAGGAAACCGATAACCAGAAGCTGAACCAACAAAACCTTTAAGCTCTTCCTCTTGAAAAAAAATTACAAAAGACTTCACTCATTTATATAGAAAACCCCATGTAAGGAATCGAGAGAAGTTTGGGAAAAAAGCTATACAACTTTGCAAATGGAGAGGATTAACCTCCACATTCATCTCTCAACTCTGTATCTGCAGTTGCTTTCTTTTACTTTATTTAATCTACTCAGCTCTCCCTTGGAGAAGGCCTCATTCTCTTGGCAAACTATCATTTCCTTCTTATAATCCCTAAATAAAGCTGGTTTGACCTCACTACACTATACCTTCTAAATTCTTTTCTGAGAGGAAATGAGATAGACCTATAGAGAATTATGCAATGATTAAGACTGATTTTCCTTCTCTGCAAAGAGCAATTCCTCCTTCCAGCCTGGATTCTATAAGATCCCTGAGACTGTGGGTTGAAGAAATTAATTATCACGGGATGTAGATTGAATTAGATTCTGTGCAATCTGATCATTGCTAAATGGAACTGCTGAGATGCATCTTCCATTCCTCACAGGTGTTCCTGGCAGACTTGATCAGCCCTGACCCACCCAGGCACTTCCCTGAGTGACCATGTTAGGTCAAGAAGAAAGCAGTAAACTTCACTCTCTATGCTGCTTCCTTTCTGCATGTCATTTCACATAAGCTACCTGCAATAACAGGCTATCAAACCTCCACCAAAAATCAAAACAGGAAAGAAAAGAGGAGGAGAGCAAAAGCGCAAACCCTTGAGAGACTCTTTTCAAACCATGTTCCCACCATATCATAACATGGCCACTAAGGGGGTCTACACAGGTCCTCCCACAACCACCTGCAACATACTATGTTTCGTGGCAAATCGGATCTTCGGAAGAAAGGCTGCGTGACCACCACAAAGTCCTCACGTGCGTCAAATGCATCACTATAGGTATATTCAGACAGCTCTTTCTGCAAGGGGAAGAGAGGAATTCTTTGCAAGGATGTATGGAAAATCTCTGGTCCTGATCCCTGGCATGGACTGTGGCATACCAACCCCTTTTAGATGAAAGAATTATTGTGTTTTCTCCATAGGTAAACAGACCCAGAAGCACCCAGTTATGTGCTTACATTTCTGAGAAGCATTTCAACTCACTTAGCAAAGAGATAATTTAGAATAGTAAAAAAAAAAAATCTTGTTTACTTGGAGAATCATTTTATCACCAGCAGCTCAGGTTCCCATGGCTTGCGGTTGCATAGACATGGTCATTATATATATTGTGCCAGGGTAGGGACTGTAAAATAAATGCATTGAATGTGCTTATCCTCAGGAAGTGGACGATTCCCACTGGACAGTAAAAGATACGAAACTAAGAGAATCAATATGGAAATTTCAGGTTATTGTCCTATACAGATGAGAAAGTGTGAGAGGAGATATTGGTAGGGAGTTGAGTTTGGAGAACATGATTAAAGATTAGGAATATATACATGAGCTTATCTCTTATAGAGGGATAAGAAGTGAAGGCTCTTAAGGAATCAGGTAAGAGTTGAGAAAATTTCGGGTGGAGCTTAAAAGAGCAGAAGGGAACCTCATGCTCTTCTAAAGAAGGAAGACCTTCAGGGCAGTGGACACCACCACTCCCTCCTCTCTTTCAAGGGTGCTTACCTGTTCACCCCCTGAACTGACAGATGGGGATTCTCCCAGTATCCCCACTGCAATGTCATTTGGGCCCGGTCCTCTCAGACCTGGTATTTGATTTCCTGGGGGAAATATTTCAGTGACTGCACCTTCATTTAGAGAGCTGTCCAGCTGCAGTTAACCCCAGCACTACATAGAATTTATAAACCTTTTAAAGGATGTAAGAAGGGGATATGTTGTGTCTCTCAGACTCGGCAGCAGGAATTACCTGAAAGTAACTATTTATTTCATGAATTTTTTTCTGTAATTCCTCACTCCTGGTTCCAAAGCAAGGACATTTCCTGTGAAATAATCAGAGAAATTTCTGGAGGAGATTTTCTCTGGACCCCCTACCAATGAATGAATACACACATGAATTTCTATAACCAGACTTGCTGAGTTCTGGAGACAGGCCACAGAAACATAAGTCAGAGATACAGGGTTAAATGGATACTTGTCAGTGGTGGAACTGTTGACAGCTGATGCTAGGGCTCCTTTCAGGAAGGGATAATAATGGGGAAAGACAATTGTGGTGGCCCTCCCTGATGAGAAGAGAACTGAAAAGAACTTTTTGATTTAGAAGTTGGAAGCTTTCTACAGGAGACTCCCTCAACCTGAAAGGGTTCCAGCCCTCAAAGACCTTCTTATTCTGCATTTTGGGAATTTACTTCTGACTCCTAGTCTTCAGCTCCACAGTGAAAAACTATTATTAGGAGAGATGCTGCCCTTGGTAAATGTACACCCCTAATTTCCCCCAAGGTAAGGGATAAGAAGCTTAAAGAGGCTTTGTTCTGGATGCAAGAGGTCACAGATCCCAAATGAAGCAACCTGAATCTGGTCCCAGGCACTGTTGAATGGAAAAACACCCTACTCCTGAAGAAGTACTTATTTTCAGTAGAATTTGCTCTGGCGCTGAATTTACTGTGACCACACTGAGCGCAGAGATATGAAGTGACTTTTAGTCATAAATAAGGCTGACACATTTGCAAGGGATGTACAAACCCTGACTGATATCTGAAGTCATCTATCTGCCTAAACTTCCCACTTTGGTCTTGTCTTTTCTCAACGGGGTTCTTCATGATTCACATCATGTATCTACTTACAGAGGCCTTTCACCACATCTCCCTCCTCGATTGTTAAAAAATGTAATCACATCCATTACTTCCACCAGGTTGATGAAAACCCTCGGAACCTGTGGGAACAGAGGGAAACTTTCTTACTTCCCACAGTGGTAGAAGGGGGCACTGATGAAAACTGGAAGGAACCTCAGTTGATTCACAGCCCAGCTCCCATTCTCTTACCTTACCTCTTGACAGTGGAGAATCTGAGAAAAAGGGAATTACCCTACCCAGAGTCTCCATGCCTGTGAATCTCTGTCAGCACATCAGATGAACCAACTCCAGAGACTGGCCACACAGAGACTGGCATCCAGAGACTCCCCACCCAGCAATATAATCTGACTCAGAATTATTCCAGCCCCTTGTAACTCTAATTTGGGGCCACAGAGGCACTAAAGTGACCTCCCACCAATCAACCCTAATGGTAGTTACAGTGGGATTCAGACACTGCTTGCCTCTTACTGAACCCTGCCTGCCCAGGGTCCCCCAGTAATGCAACCTACAACGAGAAAACAGGTTTGAGGAATACATGGAGTTTAGAAACATCTCTTTTCTTTCCTACCTTATTGAAAATTATCCTCAAGGATTCATTGATATGCCGGAAAAATTCTACAGTTATTTGTGGATCCTGTGAAGGAAGAAAAGGTTTTCCTAAACTGCCTATTCCTTTTGAGATGAGGAAAACTTGTTCAAAAGAGGAGAGGGACTTTGTAAACTTTTGGAGGGATTTTGGAGTCAGTGAGTAGTAATCATTTTGGCAGAAAATATACTAAAATTGGAGACAGTGAGCGAATTCCAAAATACTTTCTTTCTGTTGAGAAATACAAGAATGTGTTTTATAGAATCAAACCTGAACCCTAGTAGACACCCCTGATCCTTGTGGTCCCATATCCAAACGCAGAGCCAGAGGGAGTTGAGGGCTACATTTTTTCATTTCCATCTGTCACTGATTTCAGTCATCACGAATACGCTTGATCCCCAACCATACTTGTGTTTCTATTAGTTTTGGCACATGCTGCCGACACTTTTGGAACCCTTATTCTTTCTCCATCCCCCTAACCACTACCACTAGTGATTCAGGTCTGAGACTTCTCATTTGACCGTCATCAAAGTTTGGCCCTTTCCTAAAACGTGGCCTGAGTTCATCGTGGGGTTGCTTCCACGTTCCATACACATGAACATGATCTCATGTAACTGACAACCTCCAAAAAGGCTTTCTGTGTTAACTTCAGTTGTATTCCAAAATACTAAGTGAAAGATTAGTATTTAATTCCCATGACATTGGGTCATTTCTGTAATTAAGTTCTGGAAAGGGTCAGGAGGAGGAGGAGGAAACCTTGTGGTAGAGACTTTCTGAAGTGACTGGTGGAGTCTCAGAGCCAAAGGTAAGAAATTATATCTAAGATCCTGTTCCCTTTGTCCTCTGGGTCAGGTCTCTAGTCTTTCTCTGACTAATAAAATGCAGGCTATCCACAATTTAGAAAAGTTATGTCATGTCCTAAGTCACAATCTGTCATAGTTTACAAGTCTGGACATATTTCCTCTGATAAACATCTTTAGAAACATTCTTCCTAGACAGGAAGCCTAGACAAGTTGCAAAGATTGTTAAGTCATGTGGACAACCAATTATAGCTTGAGGACTCCTTTATTAGTATTCAACCTCACTGATGGCATTGGTTTTGCCTTTCCCTATTCTCTACTCTCAAGAAAACAACCCCTCATGTGTTTTCCTAGGACCCTAAACAACAGGGATATGAATTATATGCCCTCTGAAAACCAAGAATAGTATTTGTGTGGACATGGAGCCACTTCCTCAGTAGAACTGAAGGCAGAAATATCTGATATACTGGAATGAGTTCATACCATCCTTTCCTTATTGAGGCTACCATATTGGAGTCCACTGCCCTTCTGGATAATGACAAAGTTCAGATACACCTTTCATTTGTCACTCACTAAGGTTGTTCAGGGTCCTACCTGCTTATTACAGTAATCACACAAATCATTGATCCCAATGAAGATTGTGATCATCTTCCAGTCATTGTCAAAGTTGATCTCCTGAAGGACAGAAATCTGAATTTAGACTTAGGGGGTGGAGTTTCACATGCAGGAATACCAGTCCCCCAAAAGTGATTCTGCCTTGTGCCAGCCTGGAGTTCATAAGAATTTCATGAAAATCCTTCCATCCTAGTGTCTGGAACAAGGAGAAACATGATAGGAGTGTGATTGTGTGTTTGTGTGAGTGACTGTGTCTGCTCACTATGAACAAGAATTTATTTTTCACTTTGAACTTTTCGAAGAAGCTGGTACTTACAGCTTTGTATATCAGTGCAATAAAATTGTAGTACAAATTTATAGTAAACATATTTCTTAAATAAAATTTTTAAGATATTTTTTGCTTGGCCAGAACAATACCACAGTGGTTAGGGTCTTTGCCTTGCATGTGACTGACCGAGGTTAGAGTCCTCTGCCCCTCTCGAAGAGCTCGGCAAGCTACCAAGAGTATCTCGCCCTCATGGAAGAGTCTGGCAAGCTATCCTTACTGTATTCAATATGCCAAAAACAGTAAGAACAATTCTCACAATGGTCATGTTACTGGTGCCCGCTCGAGCAAACTGATGAACTACGGGATTACAGTGCTACAGTGCTACAGTGCTCTTTTGCTTGCAAGGATTGTGGATTAACACTTTTGTGCTGAGGGTTTACTCCTCCCTCCACACACAGGGATCCAAATTGGTAGACAGGATCATATTTTATGCCACGAATCTAAGTAGAGTTTCTGCATGCAAGGCCATTTCCTTACCCATTATTCTATCTCTCCTGGTCCTAAAACAAGTTTTTAAGAAATAAAAATCTGTATCCTGAGGAAGTAAAGAATAAAACTACCCCTGGAACCTAAAAAAAATAACTGTTTCAGAAGCAATTTCCTGGAGTCACTGCTAGCCAGAGTCCTTTGAGTCTGC
This sequence comes from Sorex araneus, assembly GCF_027595985.1. Lineage (NCBI taxonomy): Eukaryota > Metazoa > Chordata > Mammalia > Eulipotyphla > Soricidae > Sorex > Sorex araneus. The sequence continues at coordinate 366,231,073 of NC_073313.1, forward strand.
ATGCAGCTAGAGCAACTACAGAGAGAGCTCTGCCTTGGCTGAGGGGGGTTATCAAAGCCCTTGGAGGAGTCTGATTCAGTCACCTTCCAAACCACCCAAACCAGAATCTTTTCATGAGTTAAACTCCAAGACTTGTGGAAATTAGTGATCCTGTAATGTGCTGGTTACACATTTAGTCAGGACCAGTGAGTAGGAAGTTGGAAGAATTGGGAGGGAAAGACTAGTTTGATCCACTAGGAATTCGATTTAGGACTCTGGGACGTCAGAGCTAATGGGAAAGTTTGAAGCTCCAGGAAACAAGACCATCAATCTTGAAACATTTCTGTGCTCCATCCTTCCCTCAAGAAGTATCTCTTTGTAAGAGACTCCTTGTGGTAAAATCCAGAGAGCATTTTAATCACAAAAACCATCTAGCTATTGTTATGCCTCTTGGAGGAAAATCTTGATCTGGGGCTGAGGGACTGAAGTAGCACTTTTGAGGTCAATCACCTCTGAGGGACTCTGAACTCACTTTATGGGTTTCTATTAGCTCCACCAATTTAGAGGCTTGATCTGGAAGGTCCCTAGAATGGGAAAGAGGAGGAGATGTTATTGCTGATTCAGAAGCAAGGGTTCAAATGAGAGAATTTGTACTTTGCTGGTAAATAGAAGAGCTATAAGAAAAATATTCAGTAATGTCTCCAGAGTATATTAAAATATTTTCTTTGTCACAATGCCAAACTTGAAGAAAAGGAGTCAAGCTAAAGTGAGACAACAGTCATCTTTCTCTTTCTCTCTCTCAGTCCCTTCATCTATCTATTTATCTATCTATCTATCTATCTATCTATCTATCATCATTTACCAATATAGATAGATAGGTAGATAGATATTAGAGACATCCAAAAAGACCCCAGAAAACAGCTGTTTGTGCTGTAACTATTTGGAAACCAGGAAGGGATGATTGACAGATCAAAAGTGAGCTTGATGTCAGCTGGCTATGGTGAATGTAATTTACTTTCCTTCGAAGGCTCTATTGAAGGTACTATGGGGTCTGTTTCTGTGTGAAGGTCATGCAATTTCTGAGCTAACTTCTAGTTCCAGCTATATCTGTACTAGAGCTGAGTTCTTCCTAAAATTCACCATACCTTCAGGTAAGATCTATAGATCCAGAATTTCCTTGTTTTTTTACTCTCTCTATACATCTGTATGCTGGTCCACACTTATGAAATTTCCTAACACCTTGAAGAGCTTAATAAAATACTACTGAAAATGCTGTTCATACTATTTAGCAGACAGAAACTGAACACTAGTCATGAGAGCACAGGTATTTCACCTTAGAACTTCACTCTTCTGCTATAGCACTTACTAGGCTTGGAATCTAGGCGTAAGAGTCACAGTATATGTGGAGACCATTCTATGTGGCAGACAACTAGATAGATTTGAGCTTAATTATGAAGTTTATTGTTATAGTCTTTATTTTTTAATTTTCTTGCTTCTAATTTCTTCTTTTTTAAAATTTTTAAAAATTTTATTGAATCACCGTGATATAGTTACAAGCTTTCTATAGTCTTTAAAGTCTGGTCCACCTCTCTAACACCAGAGCAATCACTGTCCAACCCAAACAAACATTTATCTTTCACTACAGCAGCAAATTCAGTGGCCAAAAATAATATGAACAGGATAATTAGGGAAAACCTGTTCTTGGGCAATAGTCATAAAAACCTGCAATAGTTTTACAGCTATGTGAAACCACAGAACTGGGCAGGGGGTGGAGGAGAGGGAATGTCTGTAGTTCATAAATTTTACTGGCACACACACAAAAGAATAAGAACTACCAGTGCTGTCATGCATGGGGGAAGAAACGGACTCTCTTCCATTGTTGGTGGGAATGCTTACTGCTCCAGCAATATGGAAAAGAATCTGGATATTACTCAAAAATTGAGAAATGGAGCTCCCATTTGGCCCTGCAATACCACTACTGGGAATATAGCCTGGGCATACAAGAACACACAACAGAAACACCATCTGCACTCCTACACTCATTGCAGCACTATTCCCAATAGCCAGAATCTGGAAACAGCCTGAGTGCCTGACGAATGTACAAAGAAACTATGGCACACCTACACAATGGAATACTACTCAGTTGTTAGGAAAAATAAAGTCATGAAATTTGCCTACAAGTAGATGGGCTTGGAGAATACTGTTCTGAGTGATATGAGTCAGAAAGGGCCAGATATAGAATGACTGCATTCATTTGCTGTACTATACATATTATAAATTATATATAATATATACACACACACATATATATAAAATATTATAAGGCATGTCCATGGCCAGGGAAAACAGTATCCAGGGGACTGGGAAGTGGTTGGAATAAACCACAAGCATGTGTGGGGCAGAAGATAGTTCCGAGTTCAAAAAGCCGGAAATAGTATCAGAGGGCAGTCATCTCGGTCTTATAGTTGGTGAAGAACAGGCTAGTGTTGCGAATACTTTTGCCGGCTTCTGCCACATCGGCCAAACACTGCTGCTCATCTCTCTTTGAGATCTTCCTTTATCACTTCCCTGCACAGCTTTGTGAGCTCGGACGTTAGCTTGTGTTTGCCTGAGGCTCATGCCAAACCACATTGGCAAATGAGGCCGAGAGTTTCTGAAGACAAGTGTCTGTTTGTGGCTTTCCCACTCTCAGCATACTTCACGCACTCACGGAGGAGCTGAACCAGTGGATCTTATTCCTCGTCAATGTTGTCAATGACGCATCTTCACACGTTGCCGCAATAGTGCCAAAGAGCTCCCCGTTGGTGGGCGTTCTGGGAGTTTTCTTCTTAAACTTTGCAGTCCTTTCTCCCCTCTCTGTGAAGTAGAATTTTACATGAAGGAGATGGTGGTCTGATCCCGTTTGGAATTTGGGGACAACAGCGAAATCAGTCAGGCAAAACCTTCGATTGAACATGGTGTGGTCAATTTATTTGTGGAACTGTCCACTGGGAGACTCCCATGTCCAATGTTTAGATTCGGCCTTCTGGAACTGTGAATTACAGATATGGGTGGTTTTGGTCGACATGATGACTCAGACAGTCTCTCACCCTGTTAGTTCCATTCTAGGCCATGGGACCCAATGTGAAGTTCTTTGGGCAACCTTCTTGTTCCTATCTTAGCATTCAAATCACAAACAATGATCTTGTGGAAGGTGTGGTATTCTTTATAGAACTTCTCCAGGTCTGTGTAGAACTTTTCAATTTTTTCTTTATTGTAGCTGAATGTTGTTGCGTAGACAAAGAAGATAGAAACTGCTGTCAGTGAGCCACATCTATTTAAGCATAATCGTCTGATTTGGGTTGTTAGGCATTTTGGTGAATCGATGCTCATGGCCAAGTTTGTGTTGACAAGGACACCGATGCCACTGAGACCTCCAATATCTCATGTTCCGAGGAAAAGTTCATCTCAAATGCTGAAAATGGCATGATGTGATTGATGCCTTCTTGTTTCGGTCAGACCAATGATGTACTTGATCTTCTGCAGTTGCACCATCAGGTCTTTGATGGATGCTTCCAATGCCAGCATAAGTGCATTGAAAGTACAGACTCCCTCTCCCTCTTGGATTCCCCGTAAGCCACCGAGAGTACCCCACCTGCACAGCAGAGCCTGGCAAGTACCAACGGCATATTTGATATGCCAAAAACAGTAACAATGAGCCTCATTTTCCTGACACCGAAAGAGCCCCCAATATGGAAGCATTAAGAAGTATGAGCAAGAATATGCCGATAAAATCTCAGGGACCAACTAGATTTTTAACATGAAGAAAGACTGAGCTTCCATATGACTCCACAATACCAATTCCGGGAATATATCCCGAGAATGCAAAAAAGCACAGTCGAAATGACATATGTACCTATATACTCATTGTAGCACTGTTCACAATAGCAAAATCTTGAAACAACCCAAGTGCCCTAAAACAGATGATTGGTTAAGGAAACTTTGGTACATCTACACAATGGAATACTATGCAGGTGTTAGGAGAGATGAAGTCATGAAATTTGCTTATAAGTGGATAGACATGGAGAGTATCATGCTAAGTGAAATGAGTCAGAAAGAGAGGGACAGACATAGAAGAACTGCACTCATTTGTGGAGTATAGAATAACATCATATGAGGCTAACACCCAAGGACAGTAGATACCAGGGCCAGGGGATTGCCCCATAGCTGGAAGATTGCTTCATGAGTGGAGGGGAGAAGGCAGATGGAATAGAAAATGGATCACTAAGAAAATGTGGCCTGGGGTTATCAGTCAGGATGGGAGATATGTGCCAAAAGTAGATAATGGACCATACCTGATGACCTCTCAGTGTCTGTGTTGCAAGCCATAATGCCCCAAAGTAGAGAGTGTGTGGGGAATATTGTCTACCATGGAGACAGGGGGAGGGTGGGAAAGGGATATATATTGGTGATTTTTGTGGTGGGGACTGTGCACTGGTGGAGAGCTGGGTGTTTGATCATTGTGTGATTGAAACCCCAACATGAAAGCTTGTCACTATCTCACAGTGATTTAATAATTTTTTTTTTGCTTTTTCTGTTTTTTGTTTTTTTTGGTCACACCTGACAATGTCCAGGGGTTACTCCTGGCTCATGCACTCATGAATTACACCTGGAAGTGCTCAGCGGACCACATGGGATGCTGGGAATCGAACCTGGGTCTGTCTCGTGCAAGCCAAATGCCCTAACCTTCTGTGCTAACACTCCAGCCCCAATTCAACAAATTTTTTTAAAAAATGAACCCTATATAAAATGCTTGTGATATGGAGTGGAGGTCCTTGTCAAGACTCTACTGTCTTGGATGAGAATTTGACCATAGCTCAGACTAGTGCTGGCTTGAGCTAGTAATAAAGTTCCTTTGCTTTTGAAAAAAATTTAAAAAATAAAAGATAGAGTACTGTTGTTATGGCTATCATCAGAAGGTGAATCTCTCAGGGCCAGTGAAGATGGGGATAAAGGAACAAAATGGAAGTTTACATGTCACCAGATTAAGGAAAGGGTTCCAGTTTGGTGACATGGGGATTTCACAATAATAAATGATGATTGTAACAGCAGCCACAGTAGGAATAGTGAATAAATTTTGCTACCATGATTCCACAAAACAAAATCTATCTTGAAGAAAAAAAATGACTATTTCCTCTTGTGGTGATGTTGAGGAACTGACATGGCTTTCTGTGGTTCGGACAGTCTCAACATGAAAGTCCATTGACCAGGACACAAGAAGAATTCTCAGCTGTCTTTTCCTTGTGATTATTGTAGCATGCCTTTAAAAAACAGCATATACCCAACACACTGTATGCAACATACTTATGAACTCTCAAGGCATTTGACCATCAATCATCAGAGTTGTTAACATCCAACATTTAAGTGGAAAAAAATCACCATGTTGTTTCAGGAGACTAACATCAAAATCCCTAGTTACACAATACACTTTAGTTTTGTTGAAGCCAAAGACAGAAAGTTCCAAGAAGTTAAACAGTGTGAGGTGAGTTAATAGTGGGCATTCCTGTGATCACACAATGAGATTCACAGGTTCTGAGCGTTTCCTATCACCTGGCACCTGTGACTCTGCTAGGGAGTGAGGCTTGATCAATTGTATATTCCTCCCAGATTGGAGACGACTTTCATTCCCAGCCTAGTGTCCCAGAGTTCCCCTTTCTGCTTATCTGAAATCAAAGTAAGAGCACAAAGGTCACAGTGAAAGATATGGTTGAATCTTGTGATCCCGCTTGCTTTGGTAACTTGGGACATTCAGCAACCTTCCAAAACCTCTTTTTCTCTTTGCAGTTCCTCTCCACTGAGGTGAGGTTGCATGATATGGGGCATCTCTACAACAGTCAATGACCAAGAACATTTTCCAGAACTGAGCCTTTATTGTCACCTGGGTTCAGGCTCCAAGATGCCTCCACTACCTGACCTTGATCTCAATCGCCCCTCTCATATTCCCTTCATGGCCTCTCTAGAGTATCCACGTAGACTTACCGAGCTCTGGCATCTTCCTCTGCTACATTCAGCCCTGTCAACTCTTTCCATGATCCAACAGAGGCACCCAGGACAGTAGCTCTGAAATATCTTAGAATATCTTTCAGGAAGAAGGAGACATAATCATGAGAGGATAGTAGGCAGTCACTAGGAGACAGGGGTCATTGCAGGGAAATTTTGGGTTGCCCCAGGGCTAGGGAATTTCCTCCTGACATTTGACATCTACTCCCTCCCTAGGGAAGGTACTGGCCACAACAAGGGGTTGGTGTAGACCTAGTTTGGTGGCTGATCTGCGTGCCTACTTACTGGGAATTGTGGTAAATTTTGTCACATCCTTATATGATCCAGTGCTAGGAATGAGAAAGTCCTTGAGTTAAAAAACCTCAACCAATTATTCCATGGGCTGACATATTTCTGATTCATAAGAAATCAATTTATTATGAGTATTTATATCTGGACTTTCCTAAGAAGTCTTAGAACCATTCTCAGACTCTTGAGCTCTACTATTGTCTCACCAGAGAGAAAAAGCAAACCAATCACTTCTACCTATTTGAAAGGAGAATACCAATAATAGAAAATCAATTGATAACCTCACCTCCAGGAGAGTGATTTCCAGGATTGAGGTCTGGCATAGGTAAAAGGGCTGGAACCCCATGCAGTCTGTAAAGGGAAAAATAAATTTTTGCTTCTGTACTCAACTCATTGGAGAAAGGTAACTTTTGCCTCATGTTCACATCAGGGCTTACATTTACTTTTCCTTACAATGGTACAGAGTAATTGGTAGATACCATACCCTTTGTTTGCCCAGTACTCACTGTGACCCAGTCACCCAGGGCCGCCACCACTTTGATATCTCCTGGTTGCAGACTGTGGACTAAACGAAATGGAAAAAGATTAGTTGTTGGACTGGGGAGATCAGGGGGATGGGGAATAATCTTCATGAGTATGACATGTCAGAAATCTGTAAATTCTCGGTCTCCAGTGCATATTTTAGGCCAATCTCAAGCTTCAGAGCCTTTATGACACTTACTGTTCATTCAAAAAAATCAGGACACAGATGTACAAGGGCCTCCTAGATACTGTCCATCCTGGCAAGGGTCTGTTTTTTTTTTTGGAAAGTTCCAGTTGCAGGGCTCCTTATAATAGGCAGTCAGAACCCCAATATTTCACTGTATCTACTCAGTTGGTAGAGGCCTAAAGTGCTGCTCCTGAGATTACCTGAAGCTGGGAATAGGGGTTATTTGGGAGCCCCACAGGGAACCCACCAGACTGTAGGGGAACTTCACATGGAGGCCAGGAGTTATGTGTGCATTCTCTGGGAATCAGAAAGTTCCTGTGAGAGCTCCAGAGTGTGCTTGTAGGGTCTCCCACCCATTAGTACTCCCACATTAGTACTCAAATTGGGGTGAAATTTCCACTTACCTGATTTGCTGATGTCCTCTAGCAACTTATCATCACAAACAATATCACTACCCCACTCCTAAGTGAATAGGATAAAAGAGAGTATTTAGCAGTCTATGTGGAAGATAAATCACAGCAAATACAATTAGACTAAGGAATGCTCCATTGTAGGAAGACTGTCTCCTCTAAGGAGGTTTGTGAGTGGGACAATTATTAAAGGTGAGCTGAGAACTCAGGGGGGAGGAATGTGAGTCAGTTTGCCTCTGCATGAAGTAGATCATGTGTGAGTAGGTCCCACAAGCACTCACAATGTTTTCACCCCAACTTCTGCACCTTGTAAAATGAATCAGTAGGCTCTCACCAAAGCAAAGTAACAGCAGTAAGACTATTTTATGGTACTCTCTAAAAGAATTATAGATTTTTATGGCTACTGATATAACTTAGCAGGTGAGACACTGCCTTTGTGCATGAGGTCTTAGGTTTCACTATGTAATTATTCATGTACACATAAGTATATGTATGTACATACATGTATATGTATGTCTATATACATACATGTATATAATTATATTCAAATGAACATAGATCTTACCCCAGTATAAAGATGCAGGTGTTAATTTGGTTCATTACTCTGAGGCTAAAATAAACTTATTGCAGTGCAACAGACCAAACAATTGGTTTAATATTTTATGAAGTACTATGAATATTTTTGCAATGTCAGAGTAACTAGTTTCCATAATGCATTCACGAATATGTGTGCATTTATCTGTATATTTGACTCAATAATTTGTTTGTATAGGTAAATTGCTGGGACTGGAGAAACAGCACAGTGCTAGGTCATTTGCCTTGCACACAGCTGACCCGGGTTTGATTCCTCTCAGAGAGCCCAGCAAACTACCAAGAGTATCTCACCCGCACCGCAGAGCCTGGCAATACCCGTGGCATATTCGGTATGCCAAAAACAGTAACAATCTCACAACGGAGACGTTATGGTGCCCGCTCGAGCAAATTGATGAGCAACAGGATGAAAGTGACAGTGACAGTGAGGTAAATTGCTATAAATTTGGGAGTTTTAATTAATTTTTTTGTCTCTGGAATACAAAGTACATTTTCTAGGAGGCAGGTAGGCAGTCGCACCTGAAGAAGAAATGAGCGCAGACATGAGAATTATTTGAGGAAGAAGTAGGGGAAAGTGTCTGTTCCTGATCCCACACGTATGTATGAATTTTTTAATATTTTTATTAAATCACTGTGAGTTACAGTTACAAAAATTTCATGTTTGAGTTTCAGTCATACAATGATCAAACATCCCTCCCTCCCCCAGTGCACATTCTCCACCACCAATGTCCCCAATATACCTTATATTACATAGGTCAGACATACCAGCACCAATTGTATTTTGAGGTTAGTGAATCAATAACCATATTATTAAAAATCTTAAATGCCATACAAGATGCAACTGACCTTTAAATTTTAATGATTTGGTGTAAGTTTTGCCTTGGTTAAAGCTTCATTGAGTAAACACAAGCCCCCAGAGTATCCATAGATTGCCACTTGCAGGTTCAGAAGTTGCTATGTTGGGACCCTTGACTTAGCATTTCAATCTTTTAAGATGTTGCATGTGTTAGTCTCAAGTATTAATCTTCATGTACAAGGTCTCCCCCCTCTCTCTCCCTGCTGCTCCTTTCTCAAGGCATTTCTATATTCGTTAGGCAGTACTTATAAAAGGGACAGTAGGGACCTGGGCATGATTTAGCAGCTTTATTGCAGGCAAATGGTTGCAAGATTAATCCCTGACAACACCCCATACTGCAAGTGAGGTACCGACAGTGTTGCCAGTGTGACTCCAAGCACTCAAGAATGTAATTCCTGGTGCACTAAATTCTACCACAAATTGCTCATCGCAATACAAATTTAAAATTAGATGGAATAATAGAAATAATACATAGAAAAACAATTGCCCCTGATACTTCCAGTTCTATGCTTTCCCCTCACTATCAAACGTCCATGCATATAGTCAATCAACCTTTCTTGTTTGCAGACACATCAATATAGGCCTGCAACTATGCCTTTCCACTCTGTGGTCCTACAAGCAAGCGTGGCTCTGCCTCTCCATGGATCATCCAGGCCATATTTGTTGCCACTGTGTTATACCTTGGGTCAGAATTCTTTGGGTTTAACTTGTATCTACCAAGCCCTGAGAATCCAAGTGAAGATGTGTAAACTACCTGGGTCCTGGAACTAAGGTGCCCCACACAGCTAGCACCTTTCAGGAAAGAAATTCACGATATATTCACCTTCCTGCCTTCGTCTCATTGTGGCCATATGGCGTACTCCACAAGATGTAGAATTCTCAGAAAAAAAAATACACAGGACTGTTCTTGAGCTTGACGCTATAATCAGGGACTTTGCACCAGGATGTTTTCACTCAGTTCACCCCAAAAGGGAATGGGTGAGAACCATCCCTGCCCAAGGGTCCCAGTTCCAGCCCTTGACCTCTACTACCCAACCGCTGCCACACTCCAGGCCACTTTCTGGGACATGTGGCTGCTTTGCAAACACGCAGCACATTATAAGACACTTCCTGCCCATTTTTCATGATTACCACATCATATTTGAAGGAATTCATACAGTAAGCAACAAATCATAGAGATTAATATATCTATCCATATCTATCTATCTATGTATCTATCATCTATCAATCAATCTATCTATCTATCTATCTATCTATCTATCTATCTATCTATGGATTGGAGTGATAGCACAGAGGATAGGGCATTTGCCTTGCACACAACCGACCCAAGTTCAATTCCTTAGTCCCTCTTGGAGAGCCCGGCAAGCTACCAAGAGTATCCTGCCTGAGTGGCAGATCCTGGCAAGCTACCCATGGCATATTCAATATGCCAAAAACATTAAAGAATACAAAGACCATCTACAGAATGGGAAAGGATATTTACACAATACCCATCAGATAAGGGGTTAATATCAATGGTATATAAAGCACTGGTTGAACTCTACAAGAAGAAAACATCCAACCCCATCAAAAAATGGGGCGAAGAAATGAAAAGAAACTTTACCAAGGAAGAGATACGAATGGCCAAAAGGCACATGAAAAAGTGCTCTACATCACTAATCGTCAGAGAGATGCAGATCAAAACAACCATGAGATACCACCTCACACCACAGAGACTAGCACACATCCAAAAGAACAAAAGCAACCGCTATTGGAGAGGATGTGGGGAGAAAGGGACCCTTCTACACTGCTGGTGGGAATGCCGGCTAGTTCAGCCCTTTTGGAAAACAGTATGGACGATTCTCAAAAAACTAGAGGTTGAGCTCCCATTTGACCCAGCAATACCACTGCTGGGAATATATCCCAGAAAAGCCAAAAAGTATAGTCGAAGTGACATATGCACTTATATGTTCACCGCAGCACTGTTTACAATAGCCAGAATCTGGAAAAAACCCGAGTGCCCTAGAACAGATAACTGGTTGAAGAAATGCTGGTACATCTGTACAATGGAATACTATGCAGCTGTTAGAAAAAATGAGGTTATGACGTTTGCATATAAGTGGATCAACATGGAAAGTATCATGCTAAGTGAAATGAGTCAGAAAGAGAGAGACAGACATAGAAAGATTGCACTCATCTGTGGAATATAGAATAATAGACTATAAGACTAACACCCAAGAATAGTAGAAATAAGTACCAGGAGGTTGTTTCCATGGCTTGGAGGCTGGTCTCTCATTCTGGGTAACTCAGGGAAGGGACCACCAAGTAAAATGTGGTTGGAGGTCATGTGGGGGAAGGGTGATGCGGGCCGAATACAGAGTAGAGACTGAACACAATGGCCACTCAACACCTTTATTGCAAACCACAACACCTAATCAGAGAGAGAGAACAAAAGGGAATTCCCTGCCATAGTGGAAGGGTGGGGTGGGGGGAGACGGGACTGGGGAGTGGGGGAGGGATGTTGGGTTTACTGTTGGTGGAGAATGGGCACTGGTGAAGGGATGGGTTATCGAACTTTGTATGGGGGAAACATGAGCACAAAGATGTATGGATCTGTAACTGTACCCTCAAGATGACTCTCTAATTAAAAATAAACTAATAATAATAAAAAAATATTAAAGATAGGTCTCTGACCCTGAAAGAGCCTCCAATCATTGAGAAAGACGAGTAAGGAGAGACTGCTCAAATCTCGGGACTGGAGGAACAGAGACGTTACTGGCACACACTCAGATAAATTGCCGAACAATGGGATGACAGTGATACAGTGATGCTGTCATCAAGTAAGTATCAGTATATTACTACACTCTAAAAATTTTTGTGGTTCAAGGAAAAGGTCAAGTTATCACTATTTGCAGACTATATGATACTAGGAAAACCCTAAAAACTCTACAGAAAAGCTTCAAGAAACAATAGGTCAATATAGTAAAGAGGCAATCTACAAAATCAACACCCAAAAGTCCATGGCTTTCTTATATACGAATGATGAAAGAGAAGAAATAAACGTTAAAAAATTCCATTCACATTAGTATCTCAGAAAATCAAGTACTTGGAATCAGCTTAACCAAAGAGGTGAAGGACCTATACAAGCTAAATTACAAAACACTACTTCAAGAAATAAAGGAGGAGACTAGGAAATGGAGACAAATCCCCTGCTCATGGATAGGGAGAATTAACATTATCAAAATGGGAATACTGCCCAAAGTACTATAGAAATTGAATGCAGTCCCTATCAGGATACCCATGACATTTTTCAAAGAAATAGATAAAACACTCCGTAAATTTATATGGAAAAATGAACCCCCACTAGCTAAAGCAATCCTTGGGAAAAAAGAAGTTGGGTGGCATCAACTTCCCCAACTTCAAACTCTACTACAAAGCAGTAGTAATTAAAACATCATGGTATTGGGCTAGAAACAGAATTGCAGATCAATGGAACAGAGTGGAATATCCTGTCACAAACCCCCAAATATATGGTCACTTAATCTTGGACAAAGTAGCAAGAAATGAAAAGTGGAACAAGGAAAGCCTCTTCAACAAGTGGTGCTGAGAAGAAAACTGGATAGCTACATGCAAGAAAAATGAACTCTGACCTGTGTCTAACACCAGGCACATAAGTTAGATCAAAGTGGATTAAAGACCTCAATATCAGACATGAAACTATAAGGTTCATAGAAGAAAATGTAGGCAGAAATCTCCATGACATTGAAGCTAAAAACATCATTAAGGATGAAACAGCACTGACCATGCAAGTGGAAGCAAACACAAACAAACTGGACTACATCTAACTAAGAAGCTTCTGCACTTAAAAAGAAACAGTGACCAAAATACAGAAAGAGCCCACAGAATGAGAAAGAATATTTACCCACTACCCATCTGATAAGGGATTAATGTCCAGAATATACAAGACACTAGTAGAATTGTACAAGAAAAAAACCTCCAACCCCATCAAAAAATGGGGAGAAGAAATGAACAAACGCTTCCTCAAAAAAGAAATACAAATGGCCAAAAGGCACATGAAAAAATGCTCCACATTGGTAATATCAGGGAGATCAAAAGAACAATGAGAATTTTGTTTTTTTGATCAAAACAATCTCACACCACAGAGACTGGCACACATTCAAAAGAACAAAAGGAACCAGTGCTGGCTTGGATGTGGGGAAGAAGGGACGCTCCTTCACTGTTGGTGGGAATGCCTACTAGTCCAGCCTTTCTGGAAAACAATATGGACAGTCCTTCAAAAACTAGAAATTGAGCTTCCATATCGCCCCGCAATACTACTTCTGGAAATATATCCCGAGGATGCAAAAAGGCACAGCAGAAATGGCATCTGTATCTATATATTCATTGTAGCACTGTTCACAATGGGCAAAATCTAGAAACAACACAAGTGCCATAAAACAGATGACTGGTTAAAAAAAAACTTTGGTACATCTACACAATGGAATACTATGCAGCTGTTAGGAGAGATGAAGTCATGAAACTTGTTTACAAATGGATAGACATGGGGAATATCATGCTAAGTGAAATGAGTCAGAAAGAGAGGGACAGGCATAGAAGGACTGCACTCATTTGTGGATTATAGAATAACATCACATGAAACTGACATCCAAGGACAGTAGATACCAGCAGCAGGATAAATGCCCCATAGTTGGATGACTGCTTCACAAGTGGAGGGGAAAAGGCAGATGGAATAGGGAAGGGATCACTATGAAAATGATGGCTGGAGGAATCAGTCGGAATAGGAGATGCATGCCGAAAGTACATAATGGAACAACCATGATGAACACTCAGAGTCTATGTTTCAAGCCATAATGCCCCAAAGTAGAGAGAGAGTATGGGGAATATTGTCTGCCATGGAGGCAGGGGGAGGGTGGGAAATGGGGGGTATACAGGGGATATTGGTGGTGGGGAATGGGCACTGGTGAAGGGATGGGTGTTTGATGATTGTATGATTGTAACCCAAACATGAAAGCTTGTAACTACCTCACAGTGATCCAATAAAATTAAAAATAAAATAATTTTTTGTGGTTCAAAAGGCCACTAATGCATGCATACTTTCATTTTTAAGATGTGCCCATTTTAGCTAATGTGAATACTCTGAAACAAAAAAAAATGTGCCCAACTTGTTTCCTTACAATAAGATGAGCATCGAGCTTACCTGGTCCTCTATCTGTTTGGGGTACACATAGTTACTGTTGTTGAGGGTTCTTATGTAGGGACTAATCTAAAAAAAACATGCAAAATCAATCAGAGGTGCAAGTAGACAGCATAAGAGATTGCTTTAGAAAGTTACAAATGAGAATTTTGACTCAAACATATATTTTACAAAACGATTCCCCATTCAAATAGAAGAAAAATATTATTCGATTCATTCTATCATGATTCTCCTAACAATGGAAAATATCTACACAGTAAATGTCAGAAATTACCTTCTATATTTGTTCTACCTTCTATACTATTGTTTATCCCCATACTTCTAGTGTTTATCTTCCTAACACTATTTATGGCCTGTATTTTTTCCTTGATAATTTTTTAGCAACACACTCTAACAACTTTTGAATCAGATTAGACTAATGCTTCCAAGATGGTTAGCCATTGACATTAAAACTATTATTCTCAGATAAAGTAATGAAATTTGCTTATAAATGGATAGACATGGAGAGTATCATGCTAAGTAAAATGAGTCAGAAAAAGAGGGACATACATAGAAGGACTGCACTCATTTGTGGAGTATAGAACAACATCACATGAGGCTGACACCCAAAGACAGTAGATCCAAGGACCAGGAGGATTGTCCCATAGCTGGAAGCTTGCTTCATGCGCGGAGAGGAGAAGGCAGATGGAATAGAGAAAGGATCACTATGAAAATGATGGCTGTAGGAATCATTCGGGATGGGACATGTATTCCAAAAGTAGATAATGGACCAAACCTGATGACCTCTCAGTGTCTGCAAGCTATAATGCCCCAAATTAGAGAGTATGGGGAATATTGTCTGTCATGGAGGCTGGGGAAGGGTGGGAAAGTTGGGGTATACGTAGGATATTGGTGGTGGGGAATGTGCACTGGTGGAGGGATGGGTGTTTGATCATTGTGATTGTAACCCAAACATGAAAGCTTGTAACTATCTCATGTTGATTCAATATTTTTTTTAAAAAAACCTATTGTGTTTGTATATATGGCTATACCCTTGAGCCATATCACTAGAATAACACAAGCACCCCATTCCTGTTAACCCACTATTTCTTATTTTCTTCTCCCCACTCCTCAACTCTGCCTTGATTTTTGTCCTTGTCTGTCTTTCTTCTCTCTATACACTGGGATCAAGGATGATCTAACCATATGCCTCTTACTATACTACATTTCATCCTCCAATATACTATATTCTACAGATAAGTGAGATCAAAGACAAACACAGGATGCATCAGTATATTTTAATTCATTGTTTATCCTTGGTGCTTTGTTTGAACAAGCTTGCACCTGTCACATTGTTTTGATATATTTGGGTCATTTGTGGGTTCTGGAACAATGTGTATATTGCACACTCCCATGTATGTTTTTTATGTTAGATTTGCTCAAAAGCCCAATCAAGGATCCCATCTATTCATTTGTATTTAAAACGTTAACTAGAATATGAGGAGGAGCAAATAGGCGAAGGAGAAACAAGAAAGCAAGAAATGTACCAAAATATGTGAGATAAAATTTGCGTTACATATTGGTACTCTTTCAAGAAACTTGTTTCAAGAAAATTGAAGCAAGACCAATATTAGAAAAGGGGATGCTGGTCCCAGGGCTGAGAGCATTTTCTGGGATAGCCCTGTGACCTTTTCAAGTGGTCAAAATGGACCAGCATCTGAAAATTGGGGGGATAAAGTGAAAATATGAAGTAAAAATATATATTAGAGAATTGGTTTTGGAGGACCTCTGGGGCTGAGACTAGAGTGTCACAGCCACAATTCTCCAAGGAGTTACATTATTTTGTCTGACTTTCCTTTGGCCTTACTATTGTGAGTCTTAATTATTTTCAAAATGGGAAACTCCTGTTAAGTTTTTGTCATCTCTACAGAAATATGCTTATCCTGTCATCATACCCTGGCATCCACATCTGAGATTTTTACCCTGAAGACACGCATTAATCAATTTCTACTGAGATATTATTTACATAGTGAAGATTTTATCCTCATATAATTCTAACAGCAAACTCAGCACCACATTATCAACCCAACTTCCCTCCATTAAGCTCCCAAATGCCTTCCCATTCAAATCCAACACCCTCCCATTGCATAAATGTAGTTCTTTGTTCCACATATCTAGTTCTCCTGCAGTGGATGAGGGTTCCTTTCTCACCACAATCATGACTATAGGATAACACTGGCTTTGCCCTTGCTGCAGGGAACTTACTTTACCTTAAAGCAATGTCCTTTCTGTATGGCCACAGGAAGACAGTTAATATTAAACTTTGTAACTTGGGAGCTGATTGACTCCAAAAATATTTACTCCTGGGCATCTGTTTTCTCGATTCTGTTGCCCTTAGTCCCTAACACCCCAAAATCAGGGTCCTGACAAGGGATGGAATGGACCCAGGCAAAGCTGTGTGCTACCCTGGCATCAAAATGGGCCAGACCAAAATGCCACAATACTCAACTATAACTTGAGAACATGGTCATAGACAAATGCTGTCATGATCCAAAAGTAACGAGGAGACTAGGGCCCTGCTGGGGTTAGGAAGACAAACCTGACCTGAGGACTGTGGTCTAGAAAATAGAGTGAGATGTCCTCAGAAAGAACCAAACTTTAAGTTTGATACATATCTTACTGTGCTCATACAGAATGACATTGCTAGAAATATTTGAAGTAGATTTGCTACAACTACTTAAGTAGATTACTAGCTGAGGAAGGAAGAAAGGGACACACCCTGACATAACCTTGTTTGGACCCCACCCTTGAGCAGATCTCCTAGTAATCTGGAGTAATCTCCTTAGATGAGATTTTTGTTAATATCCTCTAGAAATGGTCTTACCCCTCTTTGTTGATTTGTTAATGTCAACCCACCTTTGTGTCACCGCCCTATGACTGCTATATAAACTAAGATTGTGGGGTAAGAGACAAAGACAGCAGAGACAGAAGAAGAGGCAACAGGACACAGGCAGAGGCAGCAGGACACATACAGAAGAAGACACAGCAGGGAGAAGACACAGAGGCAAGACAGAAGCAGCAGAGATAAAACAGAAGCAGCAGAGAAGACACAGTAGTGGAGAGAGAAGACACAGGAGCAAGAGAGAAGACACAGAAGCAGAGACAGAAAGAGGTCGGAAGAGATCAGAGGAGAGACTACAGAAACAGAGACAAACAGACAGAAGAGAACACAGTGGCACAAACAGAAGCAGAGCACAAGGCGGAGCCATCCCGATCTGGTTCATACACAGCGGCTCGAGAGCAACAAACGCAAGCAGTGCGCGTGCGAGAGAATCACCCTGAGAGCTCGCGAACAACAGAACAACACACCACACAAATCCCATCACACTCTCCCGTGCATATGCGTTCTTTTTAATTTTTTAAAGTGGTATATGTGGGTCATATGGGTGTTCTATCCTAATTTTTTTAGAGAACTACATATTGGATTCTATAGATTTTGAATGCGGTGTGATTTTCACCAACAGTGGATGAGGGTTCCTTTCTCACCACAATCATGACAACACTGGATATTTGCAGATTGTTGATTTGTGTCATTGTCAGTATTGATACCTCATTGTGGTTTTGACTTACATTTCCCTAATCACATCTGCACCCATATCTCACATAAGTAATAACGAGCACATTGCTATACCCTTATTAGACATCTGTCTTGTGTGAACATGCACATGCAGCTATTTACATTCTTTTGCAATTTTTACATGGGGTTGATTGGGATTTCATTGCTGAACTGTGAGTGATTATAGATATGGGATATTAGATCTTTATGTGGGATGTTGTGCACAAGTATTTCTCCCATCCAGTTGGGTGTCTTTTTAAATAAAAATCTTAGTTATGTGGTCATGCAGAAGTTTTTAATTTGATCTAGTTCCATTTCTTTGTTCTCCTTCATTTTGTGAGCATATCATTGAAACCATTTCTTAGATCTGCTTCTTGTTGAGCTATATGTTTTATTGAATATATCCAATGGATTCCCATGAGTGCATTCGGCTCTATAAATCAGGATTGATTCTTGCCCTCCTAGGGACGAGGAGATGGCTTCTAAACATTCCCGATTGGCTCCACCCAGCTACGGTCTCTGAAAACTAAAAAAAAAAAAAGCAAGGTACATCTGGTGTGAGGGTGTCTGGATTGAACTCAGGAGCACCATTCTTCTCCGCAGGTCAGGATTTAACTCTGCCTGCAAAGACCAGGAATTTCTACACCTCTCCATAAATCACTGTAAACAAAGACATCCTAACTGTAGATTCCTAGTCACACATCCACACACAATAAATAATTCCAAACTGCAGAGGTCACAATGGTAAATAAAGCAGAAACGCCTCAAACTTAGTAAGTGAAAATGCTAGTCTGGTAAGTAATAATGAGATTAAGAAAAACTCTCTGATAAGGAATTGAAAACAGATTTGTTGAGGATGCATAAAGAGTTTTAAAAAAAATGAAACACAGATCTAGTAAAACATAAGAGGATTTGAGAGCAGAATTGAAGAAAATGCAAATTAAAACATAAGCAAATATGACAGATCAATAGGTTCAGAGAAAGCATTTGACAAGATCCAGCACTCAGGAATGATAAAAACTCTCAAAAATCTGAGTAAAAAGAACTTTCTCAATGTAGTCAAAATTACCAAGCACAAGCTTACAGTAACTATTATTCTTAATGGGAAAAAAAATAACAGCCTTTCTTCTAAGATCAGGTATAAGACAAAGTAGGCCAACTCTAACACTATACTACTGGAAGTACTTGCCATAGCAGTCAGGCAAGGAAAAGATATCAAGGGTATCCAGATAAGAAAGAAGTCAAGCTTTCACTCTTTGCAGATGACATGATACTATACTTAGAAAATTCTAAACACTCTACAAAAATAGCTCCTAGAAACAATATGTTTGTGTAGTAATATGGAAGATTTAAAAATTGATACCCTGGGGCTGAGTGATAGCACAGCGGGTAGGGCGTTTGCCTTGGAAGTGGCCAACCCGGGTTCGATTCTCAGCATCCCATATGGTCCCCTGAGCACCACCAGGGGTAATTCCTGAGTGCAGAGCCAGGAGTGTCCCCTGTGCATCGCCGGGTGTGACCCAAAAAGCAAAAAAAAAAAATCGATACCCAACAGTCTGTATATACAGATAATGTATATGTAACTTTCCTATATACAGATAATGAAGAAGAAAGACATAATTTTATAAGTATCCCCTTCACAATTGTACTTCAGAAAACCAAGTACCTTGTAATCAGGTTTTTGGGTTTTTTTTGCTTTTGGGTCACAGCCAGCAGTGCACAGGGGTTACTCCTGGCTCTGCAGTCAGGAATTACTCCTGGCAGTGCTGGGGAATCATATGGGATGCTGGGAATCGAACCTGGGTCAGCCGCGTGCAAGGCAAATGCCCTACCCGCTGTTCTATCACTCAGCCCCAATAAGTTCTAATCAGTTTAACTAAAGAGGTGAGGGCCCTATATGAAGAAAACTACAAAACACTTCTTCAAGAAATATGAGGACAGAGGAAATAGACACACATCCCCTGCTCATGGACTGAGAGGATTAGCATTGTCATAATGACAATACACTACAAATTATTATACAAATTCAATGTTGTCTCTATAAGAATTTCCATGGCATTTTTCAAAGAAATAGATAAAACTCTCCTGAAATTCACTTGGATCAATAAACACCCACTAAATGCTAAAGCAATCTTAAGGACATGTAGTAATGAAATAACATGATATTGGAATAAAGACTAATTGTGTACAAATAGAATTGAGTTAATGCCATGTAATTGACCTCAAATAGATGATTACTTAATATTTAATAAAGGAGCAAGAAATATGAAGTCTAGAAAGGAAAGTCCTTCAATAATTATGGCTGGGAAAGCTGGGCATTACATGCAAAAATATGAATGCAGACCTCTTTCTAACACAAGACGCAAATGTAAAAATAAAATAAACAACTCAATATCATACCTGAATTCACAAGATTCATGGAGGAAAATGCAGGCAGAAACCTATATGACATTGAAACAAAAGACTTCTTCAAAGATGAACCACCACCGACCAAGTAGGTGAAAGGAAGATAAACTAAAGGGAATACAGTAAACTGAGAAGCTTCTGCACCTCAAAAGAAATGGCTTACAAGAAGCAAAAGAATGGAAATAGAAAACTTTATTTATCCAGTGGCCATCTGATAAGGAGTGTATATCTAAGACATAGAGGACACTTGAAGAACTTTACAAGAAAATATCATCCAACCCAATCAAAACAATGGGGAGAAGAAATGAACAGATAGTTCCTCAAAGAAGAAATACAAATGGCCAAAAGACATATCTCTAATTATCATGAAGAAACAGATCAAAACAATAGTGATATATCGTCTCACACCAAAGAGACTGGCATACATCTACAAGAACAACCAGCTCTGGTGCCACTGCGGGGAAGAAGCGGCTATCATTGATTGCTTGTGGGAATGCCATCTGGTACAACCTATTGGAAAACGTGGCAATTCCTCAAAAAATTAGAAATTGAGCTTCCATATGACCCAGCAAGGTATCTTTGAAAATGTACCTTGGAGGCAAAAAAATACACATCAGAGATGTTATGTGCAATTCTATGTTCATTGCAATACTATTATTCACAGTTGCCAGAATCTGGAAACAACCTGAGTACCTGGGAATAGATGACTGTTTAATGAAACTGTGATATATCAACACAACGGTATGCTACGCAGCCATGAGGAAAATTAAAGTGATGAAATTTGCTTACAAACAAATGGACTGGAGAATATCATTCTGAGTGAAATGAGTCAGGAGAGGTACAGACATATAATGACTGCAGTCACTTGTGGGATATAAAAGACACTATGAGACTAATAGCCAAGGACAGTAGAAACTAGGGCCAGGAGGACTCATCCATGGTTGGAAGCTTCCCCAAAGTGGTGGACAAATGGACAGTTAGGATAGACAAGAAACCACTATAACAATGGTAGTTGAAAATGATCACTCTGGGGGCTGGAGGAATAGCACAGCGGGGAGGGCGTTTGCCTTGCATGTGGCCGACCCAGGTTCGAATCCCAGCATCCCATATGGTCCCTTGAGCACCGCCAGGGGTGATTCCTGAGTGCAGAGCCAGGAGTAATCCCTGTGCATCGCCGAGTGTGACCCAAAAAGCAAAAAAAAAAAAAAAAAAAAAAAAAAGAAAATGATCACTCTGAAAGCAATTAAAAGAAAAGATATGATAATCATTCATACCTGTATTGCAAATTATAATTCTCAAAGGGAGAGAGAAAGGAGGAGGAGGAGGAGGAGGAGGAGGAGGAGGAGGAGGAGGAGGAGGAGGAGGGGGAGCAGGGGAAGGGAAAGAAAGAAAACTGTGCACCACAGAGGGAGGCTGGAGGAGTGGTGGGAGGGAAGTAGGGGACACTGTTGTTAGGAAATGTGTACGGTTGAAGAGATGGGTGTTGGAACATTGTATGATTGAAAACAATGAAAAGTTTTGAAACTGCATCTTATGATAGTGATTTGGTAAAAATAATTTGAATTAAAAATATATATGAATAGACTATGGTAAAACTTTGAGGAATTTTGTTCACTTTAAATTTATTCTGTGAATGGTGTGAGATACGGTTACAATTTTATATTCTTTTATTTTATTCTTTAATTAGTGAATCACCATGAAGGTACAGATACAGATTAAAACATTTTAGAACTTGTTTTTCCCTCATACAATGTTCACAAACACGTCCCTCCACCAGTGCCCATTCTCTACCACCAATAAACCCAGTATCCCTCCACCCCAATCCCATCTCCTTCCCACCCCACCCTGCCTCTGTGGCAGGGTATTCCCTTTTGAACTCTCTCACTCTCCAATTGGGTGTTGTGGTTTGCAATAGGGGTATAGAGTGGCCATTGTGTTCAGTCACTAGTCTACTTTCAGAACAAATCTCCCTTCCCGAGCGGGATCTCCAACCACATTTTTCTTGGTGTTCCATTCTCTATCTGAGCTGCTGTTTCCCCCAGCAAGTGAGACCAGCTTCCAAGCCATGGAGCCAAACTACTGAAAAAATCCCGAGTGCCCAAGAACAGATGACTGGTTAAAGAAACTCTGGTACATCTATACAATGGAATACTATGCAGCTGTTAGAAAAAATGGAGTCATGAACTTTGCATATAAATGGATCAACATGGAAAGTATCATGCTAATTGAAATGAGTCAGAAAGAGAAAGACAAACATAGAAAGATTGCACTCATTTGTGGAATATAAAATAACAGAATAGGAGACTAATATCCAAGAATAGTAGAAACAATTTTATATTTTTTTAAGTGAGAGTATCTAGTTTTCAAAACACTTTCTGTTTTAGAGACTGTCCTTGCTCCACACTTTATGTCTTAGATCCTTGTCATAGAATGATTGATCAAGAATCTAGGACTTTAACTCAGCAGTCTCAATTCTTTTTCATTTGACTGCAAGTTTAATTTTAATACAGTATCATGTCCCTTGGATTATTATAGCTTTACATTGCAATTCAAAATCCACAAGCACAAAACCTTCCATCTTTTCTCCTAAAAATTACTTTTGTGACTTCCAGTATTTTATGGTTCTATTAAAATGTCAGTAGAGCTTGTTGCAAGTCTTTCAAGATTTTCACTGGAATTTTAATGCTTTTTCATTGATCTATGGAATGCTTTGTGTGAGGAGGTCATATTGAAAATGATGGCTCTTCTAATCCACGACCAGGGAATGTCTTTCCATTTATTGGCATCTTCTTCTAGTCTTTTTAACAGCGAATTAAAGTTTCTGCTATACAATATCTTACCTACTTGTTGATTCTAACCTACTTCAATTAGAATTAGACATTACTGTTTAAGGGATTGGTCTTTAAATTTCTTTCTCTTCTCATTCATTCTTTACATATAGAAGTTCCTCAAATTTTTGTGAAGTAATTTTTTATCCTGCTACTTTACTGCTTTGGTCTATTGTTCCTAAGTGCCTTTGGTGTAATATTTAGGGATTTCAATTTATATTATTACTTATTCTACAAATAATAACATATTTTACAACAGAGTCTATTTAATATATTTTTCTTGTCTGATTGTGTCTCAAGGTCTTACAAAACCATAGTGAGTATATTAATGACATTCTATGTTATTGTCTTACATCTTATCTGAGGGGTAAAGACTTCAGATTTTTACCACTGAGCATGATATTGGAAAACAGTCTATTATAGATTACCACAATTATGTTGAAGCATGATTATTCTTTCCCTACATTTTCAAAGTATTTTTAAATCATGAATGGACATTATATCTTTGAAGCTGTTAGTATAATCATGTGATCATCATATTTCCTTTCCTTGATATGATATGGTACAATACATTAATTAATTTTAGTATGTTGAACTATATTTGTATCACTGTGAATTCCACTTGATCATGGCTCCTAGTATTGTGTGTAGCTAGAGTTTGGAAAAAAAGAATGAAAACTGAGTAGCCCTGTGCATAGAAACTTAAGGAGAACTCTATAATATGGATAACTGCCATGGAGATATGGAGATAGAAAGAATGATGAGGCATAAGCTCAAGACAGGAAGGTTGGAAAATATTAATATTGTAAGGTTAAGAATAGGAGTATAGGGCTGGAGCGCAGTGGGTAGGGCATTTGCCTTACACGCGGCCGATCCAGGTTTGATTGCCAGCATCCCATATGGTCTTCTGAGCACTGCCAGGGATAATTCCTGAGTGCAGAGCAAGGAGTAACCCCTGTGCATCACCGGGTGTGACCCAAATAGCAAAAAAAAAAATAGGAGTATATGAGCACTGTTACGTTAAGAATACCACTCTTAAAAATACCATTTTAAGAATACCACTATGACTCTTTAATATAGTGATGGAAGTACTAGCAATAGCCATTAGGCAAGAAAAAGATATTAAGGGCATTCAGATAGGAAAGGAAGAAGTCAAACTCTCACTATTTGCAGATGATATGATACTATATCTAGAGAAGCCTAAAAGCTCTACCGAGAAACTCTTAGAAACAATTGACCTGTACAGTAAAGTTGCAGGCTATAAAATCAATACCCAAAAAACCATGGCCTTCCTATATGCAATCAATGAGACAGAGGAAAGGGATATGAAAAAAGCTATCCCATTCACAATCGTGCCCCAGAAAATCAAATACCTCGGAATCAGCTTAACTAAAGAAGTAAAGGACCTCTACAAACAAAACTATAAAACGCTACTCCATGAAATAAAAGAGGACATGAGGAAATGGAAACATATCCCCTGTTCATGGATAGGGAGAATCAACATTGTCAACATGGCAATATTCCCCAAAGCATTATACAGATTTAATGTGATCCCTATTAGGATACCCATGACATTCTTCAAAGAAATGGATCAAGCAATCCCGAAATTTATATGGAACAAGAAACATCCACGGATAGCTAAAACAATTCTTGGGAAAAAGATGATGGGAGGCATCACCCTCCCCAACGTTAACCTTTGCTACAAAGCGGTAACAATTAAAACAGCATGGTACTGGAACAAAGGCAGAGCCGCAGACCAATGGAACAGAGTGGAATATCCCTAAACACAACCCCAAATGTATGATCACTTAATATTTGATAAGGGGGCAAGAAATGTGAAGTGGAGCAAGGAAAGCCTCTTCAACAAATGGTGCTAGCATAACTGGACAACCACATGCATAAGAATGGGCTTAGACCTCGACCTGACACCATGCACAAAAGTCAGATCAAAATGGATTAAAGATGGTAATCAAAAGTCTCCCCAAAAACAAAAGCCCAGGTCCAGACGGATTCACTAGTGAGTTCTTCCAAACATTTAAAGAGGACCTTTTGCCAGTCCTTCTCAAGCTCTTCCAGGAAATTGAAGAAACAGAAACCCTCCCTAACAGTTTCTATGAGGCTCATATCTCCCTAATACCAAAAGCAAACAAAGACACCACAAAAAAAGAAAACTACAGGCCAATATCCCTGATGAACACAGATGCAAAAATTCTCAACAAAATATTAGCAAATAGAATTCAACAACTTATCAAAAAGATCATACACCACGACCAAGTGGGATTCATCCCGGGGATGCAAGGATGGTTTAACATCCGGAAATCAATCAACATAATCCACCATATCAACAAAAGAAAAGATAAAAATCATATAATCATATCAATAGATGCAGAGAAAGCATTTGACAAGATCCAGCATCCGTTTATGATGAAAACACTAGCCAAAATAGGTATAGAAGGGACCTTCCTCAATATAGTCAAAGCCATTTATCACAAGCCTATGGCAAGCATTGTCCTCAATGGGGAAAAACTAAGAGCCTTCCCTATGAGAACAGGGACGAGACAAGGATGCCCACTCTCTCCACTTCTGTTCAATATAGTACTGGAAGTACTTGCAATAGCGATTAGGCAAGAAAAAGATATTAAGGGCATTCAGGTAGGAAAGGAAGAAATCAAGCTCTCACTATTCGCAGATGATATGATACTATACTTAGAGAACCCTAAAACCTCTACCAAGAAACTCCTAGAAACAATAGACTCGTACAGTAAAGTTGCAGGCTATAGAATCAATACCCAAAAGTCCATGGCTTTCCTATATGCAAATAATGAGAGAGAAGAAAGTGACCTGAGAAAAGCAATCCCATTCACAATTGCGCCTCAAAAAATCAAATACCTCGGAATCAGCTTAACAAAGGAGGTAAAGGACTTGTATAATGAAAACTATAAAACACTACTTCAGGAAATAAAAGAGGACACGAGGAAATGGAAAGACATCCCCTGCTCATGGATTGGAAGAATTAATATTGTCAAAATGGCAATTCTCCCCAAAGCATTGTACAAATTCAATGCGATCCCTATAGGGATACCCTTGACATTCTTCAAAGAAATGGAGCAAGCGCTCCTGAAATTCATATGGAACAATAAGCCCCCACGAATAGCTAAAGCAATCCTTGGGAAAAAGAAAATGGGAGGAATCAACCTCCCCAACTTCCAACTCTACTACAAAGCGGTAGTCATTAAAACAGCATGGTACTGGAACAAAGGCAGAGCGGCAGACCAATGGAACAGGGTTGAATACTCTGACATACACCCCCAAATATATGATCATCTAATCTTTGATAAGGGAGCAAGAAATGTGAAGTGGAGCAAGGAAAGCATGTTTAACAAATTGTGCTGGCAAAACTGGACGGCTACATGCAAAAAAATGGGCTTAGACCTCCATCTATCACCATGTACAAAAATCAGATCAAACTGGATTAAAGACCTCAACATCAGACCAGAATCCCTAAGGTACATTGAAGATAAGGTCGGCAAAACCCTCCACGACATTGAAGCCAAAGGTATCTTCAAAGCTGACACGCCACTGGCTAAGCTAGTGAAAACAAAGATAAATAAATGGGACTATCTCAAACTAAGGAGCTTCTGCAACTCAAAAGAAACAGTGACCAAAATACAAAGACAGTCTACAGAATGGGAAAGGATATTTATGCAGTACCCATCCGATAAAGGGTTGATAACAAGGATATACAATGCACTGGTTGAACTCCACAAGAAAAAAACTGCCAACCCGATCAAAAAATGGGGTGATGAAATGAACAGAAACTTTTCCAAAGAAGAAATCCGAATGGCTAAGAGGCACATGAGAAAATGTTCAACATCACTAATCATCAGGGAAATGCAGATCAAAACAACAATGAGATATCATCTCACACCACAGAGACTGGCCCACATCCCCAAAAACAAAAGCAACCGGTGTTGGCGTGGATGTGGGGAGAAAGGGACTCTCCTTCACTGCTGGTGGGAATGCCGACTGGTTCAGCCCTTTTGGAAAACAATATGGACGATTCTCAAAAAGTTAGAAATTGAGCTCCCATTTGACCCAGCAATACCACTCCTGGGAATATATCCCGGAGAGGCAAAAAGGTATAGTAGAGATGACATCTGCATTTCCATGTTCATTGCCGCTCTGTTCACAATAGCCACAATATGGAAAAAACCAGAGTGCCCGAAAACAGATGATTGGCTAAAGAAACTCTGGTATATTTACACAATGGAATACTATGTAGCTGTCAGGAAACATGAAGTCATGAAATTTGCATACAAGTGGATCAACATGGAAAGTATCATGTTGAGTGAAATGAGTCAGAAAGAAAGAGACAGACATAGAAAGATTGCACTCATATGTGGAATATAATGTAACTGAGAAGTACAAGTTGGCAACGATGCAACTTCTGGCAGATATCTCTCTGGACTTAGTTACTAAAATACTAAATTACAGAAACCCAAAACTGAGAGGCCGCTAAGTGTGGTCACTCGACCTCATACTTCTTCATCCTCAGCAATGGAAAACAAATTACCTAATGCTTCCTTTTCAGCAGGTCTGACTTTAGGGGAGAGACTCTCCAAACAATAATAGTGAGTTTTGTTGAAATATTGTATGCAATCAAAGTGAAAGTAAAGTGAAATTTATTAGTTACACAGGCGGGGGGGGGCTTAGGGTGGGGGGGCTTAGGGTGGGGGGGCTAGGGGCGTGGGGGTGTTTGGGGTGTGAGGGGGCGGGGTGGAGCTATACTGGGATTCTTGGTGGTGGAATATGAGCACTGGTGAAGGGATGGGTATTCGAGCATTGTATAACTGAGATTTAAACCTGAAAACTTTGTAACTTTGTAACTTTCCACAATAAAAAATTAAAAAATAAAATAAAATAAAATATATTAAAAAAAAAAAAACAAAACAAAATGGATTAAAGACCTCAACATCAGACCACAATCCATAATGTACACTGAAGACAAGGTCGGCAAAACCCTGCACGATATTGAAGCTAAAGGTATCTTCAAAGATGACACGGAACTAAACAATCTAGTAAAAACGGAGATAAACAAATGGGACTATATTAAACTAAGAAGCTTCTGCTCTGAAAAAGACACAGTGACCAGAATACAAAGGCAATCTACAGAATGGGAAAGGATATTCATTCAATACCTACCTTATATAGGGTTGATATCAAGGGTATATAAAGCACTGTTTGAACTCTACAAGAAGAAAACATCCAACCCCATCAGAAAATGGGCCGGAGAAATGAACAGAAACTTTTCCAAGGAAGAGATATACGAATGGCTAAAAGGTACATGAAAAAATGCTCTGCATCATTGATCATCAGGGAGATGCAGATGAAAACAACTATGAGATACCACCTCACACCACAGAGAATGTCACACATCCAAAAGAACAAAAGCAACCACTGTTGGAGAGGATGTGGGGAGAAAGGGACCCTCCTGCACTGCTGGTGGGAATGCCGACTGGTCCAGCCCCTTTGGAAAACAATATGGACGCTTCTCAAAAAATTAGAAACTGAGCTTCCATTTGATCCAGCAATACCACTTCTGGGAATATATTCTGGAGAAACAAAAAAGTATAGTCGAAATGACATCTGCACTTATTTGTTCATCGCGGCACTGTTTACAATAGCCAGAACCTGGAAATAACCCCAGTGCCCAACAACAGATGACTGGTTAAAGAAACTCAGGTACATCTATACAATGGAATACTATGCAGTTGTTAGAAAAGATGAAGTCATGAAATTTGCATATAAGTGGATCAACATGGAAAGTATCATGCTAAGTGAAATGAGTCAGAAAGAGAGGGACGGACATAGAAAGATTGCACTCATTTTTGGAATATAAAATAACAGAGTAGGAGACTTATACACAAGAATAGTAGTATATAATACCAAGAGGTTGACTCCATAGCTTTGAAGTTGGACTCACACGCTGGGGGAATGTCATACTGAATGGAGAAGGGAACACCAAATAAAATGTGATTGGAGATCCCTCGTGGTAAGGGAAATGCGTGCTGAAAGTGGACTAGTGACCGAACATGATGGCCTCTCAATGCCCCTATTGTAGACCACAACACCCAAAAGAAGAGAGAGAGAGAACAAATTGGAATGCCATGCCACAGAGGCGGGGTGAGGTTGGGAGATGGGACTGGGGGGTGGGAGGGATACTGGGTTCAGTGGTGGTGGAGAATGGACACTGGTGGAGGGATTGGCTCCCGAACACTGCATGAGGGAAAAACAAGCACGAAATGTATGAAACTGTAACTGTACCCTCACTGTGACTCACTAAATAAAAAAAATTAAATTAAAGAATACCACTATGAGAAGTCACAGTTACTAAATCAAAATATTCTAGAAAAGGAAATATGATGATCATATGATTATACTAACAGCTTCAAAGAGAGAAGAATTAAGAAAATTCAAGGAAGTAGTTGTTCATATTGACCAATTATTCATTGGTGGGAAGGTGTCAAAAAAGACTAAGAACTTTTCACATGGTTTCTTCAAAACATGAGTAGGATTTAGCTATCAAGGTATAGGGAGGAAAAGGGAAAAGATGTAATGAAGAAAAGAAAGGGAAACCCAGCACAGTGTACAGGGCTATTAATCATAAGTCATATGTAATATCATTTGTCCAAATTCATTCAATATAGCCTATCCAAAGAGTTAACAAATACCCTAGCTAACCAGGAAATATTCCTTTGAGTGCACTAGAGATTAACGGAAAAAAGAGGGCTGGAAACAAAAACCTAATATTACTGGCATTGCTGAAGTCACCCACTAGTCTTGCCAATTGCCATGTTCCTTCTACCTATTTGTTTTTGCTTGTCACTGTTTTTCTTTTTCTTTGATTTGGATTTGGGGACATGCCCAATGATGCTCAATGATATCCCTGGCTCTGTGATTTCATGTTGCTCCAAGAAGATCTCAGAAAATGAATTCATGACGGAATAGAACCGAGGACTCTTGCATGAAAAGTATGTGTTTAAGTTTTGAGTTATCTCTATGACTCATGTATATGCACACTAACCTAGAACTAAGATATGTGCAGACTGAGAGCTCACACTGAGGTGCTGGTGCTTCAAGAATGCTCCATGTGTCCGGCTGCCCTATGGGAGCCTATGGTATGGAGATTCGGGGTTGCCTAGCAGAAACTCCTCACAGGCCAGATTTCTCTTCTCCAGGAAGCTGGATCACTCTCTATGGTTCACCAGCCCAGGGCTTCTCTGGTCAGAGGCACTACGGTTTTCGATGCTCAGGAAGCAGAGTCCTTGTGGGGATACTTGCCTGGTTTTATGCAGGGGATGATACAGATCATCTATGTCTCATGGGGTCAAAGGTTTTCTGACCTGTGATTTGGCTCAAACCTGGTTCTTTTCTTTGGCAGGGGAGGCACCTTCCAAGTGGTTCTCAGTAAGCCCAGTTGCCTTCCTAATGATTCGTGTCCAGTTGACTAAAGATTTCAAGATGCTTATTTGAGAAAGTGGAGTTGCTCAGGCCCTGCATGATGTAGACAATAAAGGCCACTCAGGCAGTGTCCAGGGCCTCCAAGGCTGCAGCACACAATACTCAGAGGACCATGAGTGGCAAAGAATTGAAGCTCAGTTGTTTGTATGCAAGACACATGCCTTAACCCCGGAACAACACCTCTGGACCTTTCAAACTAGTTATTAGCAAACATTTGTGGACAGAAAACTTATAGGTAAGCTCCTGGAAAGCAGGAAGCACTTTGGCTATTTTCCATAAAGTTAATTAGCAGATTGGAGGGGAATTTGAAGGACTATTGTTATGTGTGATATGTGAGTGACTAAATGTTGAAACACTGCACTCCAGTAGAAGTAGTGATGCTAGAACCTCTGCTGAGAGCCCAAAGTACCTGTCCCATGCCTTTGCTGAGTATCTACAAAGATGCAGTTTAATTAACCCTGGTCTAGCCAAGCCTTCTGGGAATTGAAGCCCTTCCCCAGTTCATGCAAACTCTGGCTTCTGTGTGGCAGTGGTTAATCTAATCTCTTCCCTTACTTCCCATTTGACTCTTCGCTTATGTGACACTGTATCCCCAAACTGAGTCCCTGGTACCACTGCCTCCCCCTCTGCAGCCCATACTCCTAGAGTTTCTACATTTCTCATGGATTGTTGCTCCTCAAAATGAACCTGGACCACAGACGTGGGTATGAGATCAGTAGATAGGAGCACACATCTAATCGATGGTGCCTAGGAGCAGAACTGAAATGAACCCCATTCCCACCCCTCCACGCAGAAATCATTTGAAAACCACTTACATTTCCCTTCAAAAAAGGACTCTGAAGCTAATTCCTTGGGTTATTTTAAGATCTCTCCACGTTTCCCTTCTCCATACAATGCTATCTGTCCCCTAGGCTTCTGCTCTATGAACTTCTCCCAGACGGAAACTCTCAGGCCTGTGCCATGCTCAACCAGCCACAGCATCAGATCAGGGCCTCTCCTCTAGTAGTTCTCTTCCATCTGCACCAAGTGCCATGGATAAAATCAACCATCCAGCCATCCGCTGTGTTTTTGACTCTCAGGCTCGAAGGTAAAATCTGCTGCTACCACCATCTCCCATAGCTGGATCCTGAGTCTTTATCTTCAGACCTTCTCTTCTGTCCAAAGAAATCAGCCTTTTCTCATGATACTCTCCCATATTTTTCCATTTCCCTTCTTCCAGCCTCCAAATCTCATGACTCCACTCAATAGACCCAGGAAAAGTAGACCACAGTGGGGCAGGGGGAGTATCCCAGCTTGGGTGTAAGATGAGCAAAGCAGGTTCCCCCATTACCTCTCCATCTCCTGGACATCGGATGGTTTCATTCATGTAAAAGTTGAAGCTATCTGTTTTGTTTCCCAATTCTTCAAACTAGGGATACAAAGTGATATTTGTAACAATTGGTTTATTTGTTTGCTTGATTTTTTTCCTGAAGTTCTTCTTTCTGATAGAATCCTGTAGTGGGAAAGCTTGGAACATAAATTCAGTGGCACTAATCATCACCCTTTCTTTTGCCACTTGTCAACTGATTTTAAAAAAGACAAATCCTTTACTTCCCTAGAACTGATCACTGACAGAAATTCATGCCCCTTCTCTGACGGACCACTGAGAGATACATGAGATAAACTTGTCTAAGCTCCCTGTATGAGTCGTTGGTATTTTGGCAATGCTGACTTCATGGTGGGCATCTGTACTATCCTGAGCTTCTGTCCTCAAATGACTTTCTCCCAGCAAATAGAAGGGCAGCGAACCCTGCAAATCTATCGACTCTATAGTTTTAATTCTAGAGACATCTACCAATGGGCTATACTCCCTCCTTCTATATTGAGGTCCTATCAAGGGAACATGAGCACATTCTTTTCTCTTCTCCTCTGCACTAGATTATATTTCCATAGCGATATATATATACATATATATATAACCGGATATTTACCATATTGTTCCACAGGGCATAAGTGAGCTTCTCATTGGCTTTCGTATTGAGGTGTAGGCAGTCTGGAGTGAGGAAGAATTTATAATCAACTGATGTATTCTGCAAGAGAAAAATAGACTTCCTCAAACTCCTGTTTGTTTAGAAGGTGAAGGGGGTTTCATAGATGACTGACTCCTGAGATTTCCCACTCTAAATCCTCTTTCCCATCTGTGCAATCCCAGATAATGGTTCCTTTTATGCCCGATTCTCTAACTTGTGGGATCAAAGAAATCCCTTAAAATCAATAGCCTTAGGTTACTCCAAGACCCTGACATCCTTTCTCAACCAACTGGCCAGATGTTACGGAGGTTCTTGGTTGAAAGAAAGAGACCTGGCATGGGCAAAAGCATGCCACAGCAGTCTGCTACCAGGAAACAGTCCTGCTCACTTGGGTCACTCAAATGTGTTCCAAGCTTCATTGACTTCTCTCTCTGAGAAAAGGTCCTTGGGGTCCTGGCTCAAGGAATATATCCAAGAGTCTTTTTTTAAAGAACCCACAGGTGGCAGGGCATGGTTTATGTGCAATCTGGATACCTAGTTGCCTCCTAAAGGTGCCAGGAGGGTGGAGTGAAGGTGAGACAAAAATAATGATGAGCACCCCAGGCACACTCCAATCTTGCCTTTCTGTATCTTACTTCTTTTGTGGTTTTAGGCAGGATGTAAATTTAGACAAGACCTAAATTATAAAAAATATCCTCAAAGGACAAGGTGATATGAAAACACCATGGCTTATGATGTAGCAGATGCTTAGTTGAGACCATTGTCAGTAGAGATGCAAACTCCACCCGTGCCACCTCTAGGAGCCTCCAGAAGCTGTGCCACCAAACTAGCATCTGGAATTTCCCAGTTGGGAACAAATTAGTATGTGCAAATTGGAATTTCTGCCTTGACTATCCATCTGTGAGGACACCCCTTGCAGGCAGGTCTTTCGATCCCATGAAGGTGTCAGACACATACATAATAGGCAGGATAAATGGCTCTGTATAAGAAAGGCTGCAGCACCACAGTGAAGTCATCTCGCTTGTTATAGCGGCCCGACCAAATCAGATTATTCAACTTGTTCTGGAACACAGAGATAAGCAAGTCTGACATAGGCCCCACACAGACCTGGGCACCAGTGAGGCAAGGAGAGTAGCCTCTTCCCCCTGGACAGCCAGAGTGACTCAGCCCACATCTGGAGAAGGTGAATTTCCACCTCCCTGATAGGTGCCTTTCTGGATTTCTGTGGACAGTATGGGTGACACTATTATTGGAAGTAGCTACTAGCTCTGATGGGCCAGGCATCAAGTCCCATGGGACCCAAACCAGGAGAAGGTCTCAGGAGGCTCTAAGCTGGGGACCTGTAGCCTGTCTGGGCAGAAGGTGTGAGGGACCTCTGGAATTCAGGGTGCGGGAAGGAAAGGAACCCACTGGGATGCTTCAGATTACCCCCACTCCTGGACAAGCACAAGATGAAGCATAAAGGCTGAGCACCTGGATTCCTCTGAGATGCCTCCAGCTGAGGAGGTAGAGGCACATTGGAGGAAAAGAATAAAGGGCCCACCTGGAATGCTGCATCACTCTGAAACCACTGAGCACCACATTTCTATAATGTCTCCCCATGAAAACCCTGAGCTGGTTTGTTAAGCAAGGGAGACGTGCTGAGTACCCAGAATGATGCTCATCTTTCTCTTACCTTATAGGCCATGTACATTTCCTCCACCTTGGCCAAGTCAGCGTCGCCAGCATTTGGACTGTAAATGCATGGACAACTTTTACTGTAGAGAGGGGTCCAGGAGGAAACAGAGAAAAGCTCTGCTCAGGGTCTGATTCTGCTACATGTGGGTGGGCTAGTTAGTGATGTTTCTGATCCCTCCCCTTTATCCCTAGTTTGGGAACAAAAGTGTCATGCATTTTGACACTTGTGCTCTGAGTGATGAATGTGGGATCCATAAAGAGGATTATGTGTAATGAAGCAAGGATTCAGACCTAGAGGTTTAAGAGTACATTTCTTTTCTATTTACAGAATTCTAGTGCTTGCAGGACCTGTGTCTAAAATAAATTTACACGGGGCTAGTAGACTATTGGAACAAAAATTCATGTTCCATTTTGAAAAGGAAAATAAAGCAAGTCCTGATTCCTTGATGGTGTCATCACCCTCACATACACTGTTGGTTTAAAATTTAAAAGTGGGAGGGGGACGAAGACCAGGCTGGGTAATGTCAAGGGCTCTGCATCAAACTCAGGATCCCCTTTTCTGCTCCCCAGGTTGGGAGTGGACCTCATATGCAAAGAGGGGAAGGACACTAGCCATCCCAGTCTGCCTCTGCCCAGCCCTGGTCTGGACCCTGAAAACTAAAGAAAGGCCAGGCAGGCAATACACTGGGAGCTCTGAATCGAACTCTGGGTGGTAGTTTTGACTGTAATGACAGTAAATACAAACACGGGGAATACAGGTCCAAAGCTTGCCTCAAGCAGTGGGTGTAGAGGGAAGTTAGAACAGAGAAAGGGTCACTATAATAATGATAGTTGGAAATGATCACTCTAGATAAAAGGTGTGTGCTGAAAATGGGTGAAGAACAGATATGATAACTTTTCAACACCTATACTTCAAACTATAAAGCTCAAAAGGAGAGAGAGCATGAGAGAGACAGAGCCAGAAACTGAGACAGAGTGAGACACAGAGACAGAGAGTGAGCAAGAATAAAAGTGGCTGGACAAGAGTAAATGGCTGACTGGACAAGGAAGTTTGTCAGGAGGGAAACAGGGGTCATTGCTGATGGGAAAAGTACATTGAATGTTGGAACACTGTGCAACTGAAACCCTATCATGAACAACTCTGTACCTGATTATCTCAAGCAACAGTCATAGAATCTATTAAATATAAAGAGGAATCTGAAAAGTACTGGAAAGAGCACCTGGGGCTGTTCTCTGAAACCAATCAGTGGGCACAGAAGGAAGAAAAGGAGAAAACACACCCTGTATGGAACCGAGGAAAGGAGACCCTCCCCACAGGGTTCCCAATGCCTCTTCCCAGTTCACAATTCATAAGGCCAGTGGTGATGATAGTCTTGCTGTGCTACTAGGATTTGGGTACCCACTGGTCTCTTTAGCTAGAGGTCAGGGGAACCATGGTGACCACCTCCCTGCAAGCAGTTCTCCTTGCACAACCTAATTGTAGACGTGTTCCCATAGAGAACATGAGCCATGAAACACACTGTGGTTCAGGCTGCAGCGGCCAGAGCAGCATGATAGCAGGGATAAGATCATAGTAGACTAGGAGAGAGTAGGAGCAAGATCAAAGGTGAGAGCAGAGTTAAAGCACAGGACAGGGCCAGGGTGAAGGCGGCATTCTAGCAAGGGTGAGAGATGTGGTGAACACCAACCCGGCCAGGGAAATAGACCTTGCCTACCGGTAAACAGTATTGCACCTGTATGCTTGAGTGACAATTGCTTGCCGTCTGATCATCGGATCTGCAAGGTACAACAGGTTTACCAGAGATCTTGGCACCTAGAAACAAGGCTGCGAGTGAGACATACACAGTTTTGCCTTCCTTCGCAGACTCCAACTTGGAGAAATAGCACTGGAGTCCTTGGAACTATCCAGGCTGGGTTTACTGCAGTGGATTTCTTGTGAGACCTCTTCAAAGGCTCAGTCTATGGGTTCTGGAGGTCTTGAAATACTCCTGGCCCTGGAACATCCTAGGAGGCCACTATGGCAATCAGGGTGGAAGTGTGAAAATTCAGCTGCCTTTGGTCAGCACTAGGTGATCCTTTTACAGGCCTTGGATAAAAAGCACTATTTCCCTCTAGCAAAACATGAAATCAGCTCTGCTAGGAAAACCTAGGACTTTGCAGTGCCAAGAGGTACTTGGGAATCAAGAGTGGTCGTTGAACAAGTGATTGCTTGGGGATAAAATTTTCATGGTGGAACATGAAAAGGATGGCTTCAGACAAAACCTGTTCAGAGTGTAATGTCCAGGGCCACATAATTGTAACCAACAAACAGCTATCAGGAGGGTGGATGACTACTAATCACAGTGCCATCTATTCTTCAATACTAGATGCTACTGAGATGGCTGATTCCAGAAGGAATGAGTCTCCTCTGAAGTTGACTCAAGCCTCTTCAACGGAATGATCTCAGTTCTGTGACTTTCTCATTCAGGAAAGGGAGACCCCTGCCATTCCTCCACATCACCAATGAATAGCTGTGTACATCTTCCAAAGACCCACACCTACATTATCTTGCAGGTAATCCAGGCCATCACGAATATTTTTCTCAAATTCTTCTGCAGAAAGTTTCTCCTGTTCAGAGACAGGGAAAGTTCTTAGTTATAGAAGATTGGGAGCAGCTATAGGCCTCCCAGACCTCCTGATTCTAAGCAGTTTTTCCCTTGAGAATCCTATAGTAACCAATTATTCATGTTATCATTGGAAAGAATTATTGAGCACTGACTGTTGCCTAGATACAGTGCCAAGTAGACTGAGACCTCCTGCCACAACTGTATTTCCAAAGCAGACAGTGGAGTGACCTCCTCTCAGCTGCCGGACTTTAGTGACTTCTGTTTCACCATTCTAAGAGTAAGAGACCAAACTAGAAACACTATTCATCTGACACATCACACACACAACTTGAGACCTGATGGTGAGGTCAGCAACATGGATGCTATAGGGAAAGTTGTGTGTTCATGCAGCTGGTATGAATTGAGCATGACCCCATACTCTTGATTATATGGTCAAGATTAAAGTTGGTTCTAGGAACTATAATAACGAGACCCCAAAAACCCCAAGATCAAAACCAGGATCTGTGAGGAGGCCTGGCCTTGCTCTCATTACCTCATTGTTGCAGACTTCACACAAATCCTGGTATCCAATCATCACTGTAATGAGCTTCCAATCTCTCGGATAATTTATTTGCTATCCAGGGAGACAAAGGGATGATTTCCCATAAACATTGAGCAAATCCACCGCTGCACCAAGAAGTCTATATAACCTTTGTTAAATAAGAATTATTTGAGAACTGAAATAATGGAAATGGAATCTCAAGACTTGATGGAATATGAATTATTCATTTAGAAATGACAAGAACTTAGCGTCAAGAATGATTTTAAGGTAATTTTGAAGTTAACATACCATATTAATTGAAAGAACTTTGACTTACCAAATGCTGAATTCTTGGTATCAGAGCCTTGCTTTGTTGGGTTAAGGTGCTGAGGAGACAAATCAGTTCTGTTGCAACAAGTGCACTGACTTTTATTCCTAACCTGCCCCAACTGGAATTTCAAGAACATTACAGCACATCAGGCTTGGACGATCCTCATCCATGAGGGAACCATCAGAGGAACCCAGGTATGTGGGACCCGTGGCTGAGATCTCCAAGCCTACTTGGATCAGGACTGGGCCTGCTTCACCTAGATCCCCAGTTTTTCAATAGCTTGACAGCCACATCCACAAAATGCCTCTAGCATAGAGTCTGCCCCCAAAGCCTCAATCCTTCTTGGAGAGCCCAGCAAGCTACTGAGGGTATCCTGCCCATACAGCAGAACCTGGCAAGCTACCCATAACATATTCGATATTCCAGAAACAGTAACAATAATGGGTCTCATTCCCCTGACCCTGGAAGAGCCCCCAGTATAGCAGCGTTGGGAAGGACAAGTAAGGATTGTCTGCTAGTACTCCTCGTGTTCCAGGAACAAGCAGACACCACTGGGTTATACTATCATACGACAGGGATGAATGAAGATGTTGCTGGTGTCTGCTCAAGCAAATTGATGAGCAGTGGGATGATAAGTGATACAAGTGATAAACCACTATTTCAGTTGGTATATATGCTGAGGCTCAGGGTTTGCCTGTTCTTCAGAGTTATAACAACTTGTAATCTTCGGGAAAGTCAACAGACATTGTGACTTTGAGGTCATGTGATATCTTAAAACTTACTGCCCTCTCAAATCTCATCTTGTGCACCCCTCTCCCAAATGCCATACCTACTCAGTGCTTCACTGACAGCCTGATTACAGCTAGCTGCACTGCTGCGTTCATCACCAGTACCAGTGGAATATCCTTTGAGATTACTGTGGTAGAATGCACGAATTATATCTGCCAAAGAGACACATAGAGCTCAGGATAGAAGTGCTGGATATATACTTTGTCTAGATTCCCCCAAGTGGGATGACCCAGCCCCTGGGAGAGAGGGGGCCTAGTGGCATGGAGAACTCACAACTCCAGGAGAAATGTGCCAAACAGTTGAAATCTGAGTCAAAATAACATGATAAACTTGGCTAGGTACCAAGAAGTGGTTCTCATTTACAGTTTTGTTATCCACTATGAACACACATTTACTCTCAAGATGCCAGGGGTGGGGGTTAGGAAACAAGTAGATAGTCTCTAAGTCCTGGTGTTCACTTACTAGGTATCGTGCGCACAGAGTGTACATTATTTATACCTCCAACACTGTAGGGAATGATCAATGAGAAACAGAGTCAGTGTCTATGGCTTATCAACGGGCACCCCAGATTGATATATGCCCCCATCAGAATATATCAGACCTATCCCTTAGTGTTTAGAGTATTCTGAGAAAGTTTTATTTACTAAATTTTTCAGGTATGTGCCAGATATTATACTGAGGGGCTCATATTTCAGAACCATGTACTCTCTCTCCAAACGATATTACTTCCAAATCCTAGAGAAAATCCTTTTTTCTCTGACATGTTGGTTCTTCTCCAAAAAAAAAAAAGAAAACAATAAAGATTTTGTAGGCAAAGGGATCTGCTATTCTCCACAAAATCAGGAAGGAGAACATATATATGAGCATATAATCTATGCCTAGATCTCTCTAAACAACCTTATAGTATCAATATCTCCACCTTACAGAGTGGGAAACTAAGGTACCAATGGTCAATTAACTTTCAAAATGAAACCACAAAAGTTTACTAAAATCAGCTCGAATAGGAGACCTCTAGGATTGGCTACTTCTTGCCTACACAGTGTTCATTAAATTAAGTAGGAAGGTGAAGGGATGCCTATTACTGTCATCCAAGCCTAATTTCATTTTAACTAGAGTAATCTGGATTTCTGCTCTTAAATAAAACCTCCAGACACACTTGAGACTTCTTTTCTTTCAAGATTTTTTTTTGCTTTTTGGGTCACACTAGGCAATGCACAGGGGTTACTCTTGGTTTTGCCCTCAGGAATTACTCCTGGCAGTACTCAGGGGACCATATAGGCTACTGGGAATTGAATAAGGGTCAGCCATATGCAAGGCACATGTTCTACCCACTGTATTATTGCTCCAGTCCTCTTTCAAGCATTTTTAATGTGGTTTTGCAATTGTTTATTAAGTCCAATAGTGTACAGGATCTATTAGTAGCTCTGTGATTAGAAGGCACCATAAAATGCTCAGGAAACCATATGTGGTACTGGAAATTTGAACTGTGGTCTGATATCTTCAAATCAAGTGTCTTGTCTCCTGTATTACCTCTCTGGCCCTCGTTCAAGTATTTTAATTGAGTGTGATGTGGGAAGTATAGAGAGCATTTCAGTTTTCATTGGGGCTGAGGTTCAGATTTCCGATTATTTTTTTCTCTGCTTCTTTCATTTAAATCTTAACCTTATACTTCAGGCAAACAGATTTTGAGAACTTAGAGTTAACATTCACATCACCAGTAGAACTTTGCAAAAGATGAACCACCAAAGATCATTAACATTCTTCATTCAATAAATTCTTGGATTTAAGTTTTCTAGGTGTAGAATATAGGTTAGAACTTATTCATCCAGTAGTTCTAAGTGGTGGAGAGTAAAGAGCTAAGTGATATCTTTGTATATAACTCAGTTTTTTTTCCTTTTCATCAGATGATTCAACTTATCTGGGTTGGTGATTGGGCATTTGCTTGATCCTCTGATTCTTTTCCAAGAAAAGTAATTAAATCTTTTGCTGCTTCTAGGTCTTCTTTCTTCCTTCCTTTCTTTTTTCCTTTCCATAATTTCTCCCCTCCCTCCTTCTGCTCCCCTCCCCCTCAGCTTCCCCATCACTCCCTCCCTCCTATCCTTCCTTCCTTCCTCCCTCCCTCCCTCCTATCCTTCCTTCCTTCCTCCCTTCCTTCCTTCCTTCCTTCCTTCCTTCCTTCCTTCCTCCCTCCCTCCCTCCCTCCCTCCCTCCCTCCTCCCTCTCTCCCTCCCTTCCTCCCTCCCACCTCCCTCCCTCACTCCTCCCTCCCTCCCTTCCATCCTTCCCTCCCTTCCTTCCTTCCTTCCTTCCTTCCTCCCTTCCTTCCTTCCTTCCTTCCTTCCTTCCTTCCTTCCTTCCTTCCTTCCTTCCTCCCTCCCTCCCTCCCTCCCTCCCTCCCTCCCTCCCTTCCTTCCTTCCTTCCTTCCTTCCTTCCTTCCTTCCTT
Source organism: Sorex araneus (assembly GCF_027595985.1). Taxonomy (NCBI): domain Eukaryota; kingdom Metazoa; phylum Chordata; class Mammalia; order Eulipotyphla; family Soricidae; genus Sorex; species Sorex araneus. Next base: position 366,271,865 of record NC_073313.1, read on the forward strand.
CCTTCCTTCCTTCCTTCCTTCCTTCCTTCCTTCATTCTGTTTCTTTCTTCCTTCCATCTTCCACACGCAGCAATGCTCAAGGCTTATTTCTGGTTCTAAACTCGGGGATTACTCCAAGTGGTACTCATAGGACTACATGAGATATTGGAGATCCAATCTGGATTGGCTGTGTGAAATGCAAGAACCCTTGCCACTGTCCTATCACTGTGGTTCCAATTTTGAGTCTTCTTTCTTTAGACTAAGAATACTTTATACTTGGAGGTGAGATTTTAAGTCTATTCTCTGCCTAAATCACTGTGTTCTAACTCTGTTTTTCTCAATAAATTAAAATATAATCAATAGGGGTTTGAGAAATGGTAAAGAAGGAAGGTGCTTGCCTGACCCGAGTTCAATTCCCACTATCCCATATCATCTCTGAACCACCTGAAATGATTTTTGAGCACAAAGCCAAGAGAAATCCCTGAGCATCTCCATGTGTGACCACAAATCAAAAAACAAAACAAGAATATAACGGACACAAACACACATACACACACATATATATACGTATATATATGTATATACATATATATACATATATATCAGGAGCTGGAGCGGTAGCACAGTGGGTAGGGCATTAACCTTGTATGCGGTCGACCTGGGTTCCATTCCTCCACCCCTCTTGGAGAGCCTGGCAAGCTATCGAGAGTATCCCACATGGCAGAGCTTGGCAAGCTACCTATGGCATATTTGATATGCCAAAAACACGAACAAGTCTCACAATGGAGATGTTCTGGTGCCTGCTTGAGTAAATCTATGAACAATGGGATGATAATGACATATATATCAGTTATATAAGGTACTATCTGATCTAAAAGTGTATTTGTTCTAAAAGTGTATTTGTTCTAAAAGAAGCATATTTATAAGTTAAGACAAAAATCAACAGAAAACTTGTCCTGAGCTAACTTTATTTGCATAATTATTTAAAACAATGGAACCAAACACACTATATCCTATAATTATAATAGAAAAAGCAAACATCAATAAAATATTACAAAGCCCCACATATTTTAAAAAATAATAACATACTCTATTCAATGAATAAGTAATGGGCAGCTCTAGAGGTAGCTCACCGGACTCAGCACATGCCTTTTGCGTGTGGGATGCCTAGAGACGATCCCAGGGCCACATGTTCCCTGAATAAGGCCACAAGTTTGACTCTGAACAGTTTTGCTGGAAACCCCCAAACGCAAATATGAGAGTAACCTCAAAACACTGTTAGTTGTGACCACAAAACAAAAAATTAATATTAATAATTAAAAGTTTATCAAGAATAAACTAATAATATTTGGAATCCCTGAACAGAACTATCACTAACAAGAAAATTGAAATTGTAGTCAAAAGTCTCCCCCAAAACAGAAGTCCAGGCACCACCGATTTAAATTCTTACAAGGCTTTATTAGTTTTCTAATCTAAGATTATTCATGTAATTCCTGAATTATAGGAATAATAGTTTATTTTATTATTGAATCACCGTGAGGGTACAGTTATAGCTTTCAAACCTTTAAAGAGGAGTAAATAGCAATACTTTCAACTTTTACCAGAAAATTTTATAAAAACACTCTCAAATAGTTTCTCTGAGGCACATATCACCCTGATATAAAAAACAGTGAGACCACAAAAAGAAAAAGAAAAAGAAATAGAAAATTCTATGCTGATATCCCAAAAAACACAGATGCAAACATCAACAACAAAATACTAGCAAATAGTATCCAAAACTCATCAAAAAGATCATACACCATGACCTAGTTGAATTCATTCCAGTTGAATGGTTTAACATTCACAAGTCAATGAAAATAATACACCAAAACAATTAAAGATGGATAGAGCGGGGAGAAAGACCATGAAAGTTTAGGTTTATGAAGAGAACTCCCAGTATGACCACCAACTGGGAGCTCTTCAGCACTATTGTGGCAACGGGGGAAGATGCCGTCATTGACAACATCGACGAGGAATATGATCCCCTGGTTCAGCACTTCCATGACTGTGCAGAATGCCGAGAGTGGGAAAGCCACAAACAGACGCCAGTCTTCGGAAACTCCCAAGCTCATTCACCAACGTGGTTTGGCACAGGCCTCAGACAACACAAGCTAACTCCAAGCATGCAAAGTTGTGCAGAGAAGCAATAAAGGAAGACATCAAAGAGAGAAGAGCAGCAGTGTTGGCCAAAGTAACAGAAGCCGGGAAAAGTATTTGCAACACTCGCCTGATCTTCACCAACTACAAGACCGAGATGATGGCCCTCCGATGTCCCGATGGATCTATCACGTCATCCAGAAGGGCATTGGAGAGGATTATTCACAACTTCTACTCAGATCTCTTTCACAGCCACATCCACCTGCCCACATACCAAATTCCACAGGATGAATATGTCCTTCCCAACGTCCTCCCTTCTGAAATCCGATACACCATTTCATCTGTAAAGACGCATACAGCACCTGGTCCAGACAAGGTCAGATCCGAATACCTGAAGAATGTACAGCCAGTATTTGTCAATACACTGGCTCAGCTCTTCACATACTACTTGTCCGAATGCAAAGTTCCATCCCAATAGAAAACCAGCAGAACCGTTCTGTTGTACAAGAAGGGAGACATCCAGAATATCGGCAACTAACACCCAATCTGCCTGTTATCCGTCATCTACAAGTTGTTCACACGAATCTTCCTGAATAGATTAGTAAGAACACTAGACGAAGAAAAACCATTCGAGCAAGCCAGGTTCCAAAAAGGATTCAGCACCATCGACCATATCCACACAGTGACCAAGCTCATCGAAGATGTGCAAGAGTTCAAGATGCCGCTCTGTCTAATGTTTGTCAATTTAAAGAAGGCCTTTGATTGAGACTGAAATGGTCATTGAAGCCCTAGCCAAAGAGGGTGTTCAAACTCAGTACATCAAGAACCTCCACGAGCTTTATTACAAATTCACCACCAGAATCTCACCATTCTATAAGGAAGTGATCATTGATGTAAAGAGAGGGGTTCTGCAGGGCAACAACATTTCACCGAAACCCTTTAGTGCCACCTTTGAGAACATCATGCGATGACTGGAATGGGAAGAAATGGGAGTGAAGATAGACACTCGGCAACTCTACCATCTCCACTTTGCTGATGACATCGTTTTCATAACACCAAATATTAGCCAGGCATCACAAATGCTGGCTGACTTCCACTGCAAGTGTGGAAAGGCTGGACTGCAGCTGTATCTCAGAAAAACAATGTTCATGAAAAATGAACTAGTCCCTGACATTCCATTTGCTCTCAATGGAATGAACGTCTCTGAATGCAGCAACTATGTGTACCTGGGTCAAGAACTCAGCATGAGGAATGACTTGGCCCCAGAACTGCTCAGGAAGAAGAGACCAGTGTGGAATGCCTTTAAGAGCATCAAAGAAGTGGTTAAGAGGACAAAGAATCTCCGGCTCTGGGCGCATCTTTTCGACTCCACCGTTCTTCCTATACTAACATACGCCTCAGAGACCTGGGCCCTATGAAAATAGGATGAGAACGCTATTCGGGTATCCCAAAGAGGAATCAAAAGAGCTATGGTTGGAGTATCACATTTCATTCAAGTGAGAGAAGGAATGCGCAGTTCTGACCTCCGTAGACAGTCAAGAATCAGGAGTGCTGTCTCGTTTCCCAAGGCATCGAAAATCAGAATGGTTGGACATGTAATGAGATTTAGAGATGACTGTTGGACTGGAGCTGTTACCGACTGGATTCCACGGGATATCAAAAGACCGAGTGGCTGGTGCATATGCTGCCTGAGCCCATGTGCTGCTTGGACCCATGTGGCCGAGCACATGCGGTGCCCGAGCATATATGTCCCCCTCATCTCCCCTCTTGAAATGTGTACTTTCATGCTTTTGTGTTACAGCTCGGATGTGTGTAGAGCTCTCTCCACTCTTGGAGAAGCCCGACTTCTCTCTTGAGCACGGTACTCTTACTATTCTCTCTTCCACTTATCCCTTCCTCCTTCCCTCAAAAAGCCTCTAAATAAAATCTGTTTACTTAAAAAAAAGACTGAGTGGTTGCCCACCAATGAGATGGTCAGACTTCTTCATCAAACACTGAATGAATGATTTGAGTCTCTTCCTGTTCCTGGAGTGAGCAGATATCACTGGGCTACACTAGCATATGACAGGGACAAATGGCACCCGCTCAAGCAAATCAAATATCAACAGGATGGCAAGTAATACAAGTGATTAATTAGAGAAAAATATTTATATAAAAATATTGATATAATGATATCAGTAGATGTAAAGTAAGCATTTGTCAAGATACAGCACCAAGTTATGATAAAAACTGTCAGCAAAATTGGAGTTGAAGGAACTCTCTCCAGTATACTCAAAGCTATTTACACAACCCCACAGAATGAATTATTCTCAATGCGCAAAGTCTAAAACCCTTTGCTCTAATATAAGGCACAAGACAAGGTTGCCAACTTTAGCCACTTCCAGTTAATAGAGTGCTGGAAATTCTTTCCATAGAAGTCAAGCAAAATAAAGATATCAAGTGTATCCAGGTAGGAAAGCAAGAAGTCAAGCTTTCATATTTGTAGAAGACATGTTACTATACTTAAAAATTCTTAAAGACTACAAAAAATACCCTTAGAAACAATAGACTTGTATAGTAAAGTGACAGCTTACAAAATTAATACCCAAAAGTTCATGGCTTTCCTATATACAATTAATGAAAGAGAAGGAAGGGATACAAAAAAAATTCCATTCTACCTCATGAAATCAAATACCTTGGTATCAGCTTAACTAAAGAGGTGAGGGATGGGGATGTATACTAAGAAAACTACAAAATACTACTTCAAGAAATAAAAGAGAACGTGGGGAAATGGAGATACATGCTCTGTTCATGAATCGAGGTACTGACATTACTATAATGAATATTGTTAGAACTAATGTTGTTTTAACCCCAAATCATTATACAGATTCAATGAAATTCTTATGAGTACATCCATTACATTATTCAAAGAAAGGGATTGAGCACGCCTAGAATACATATGGAACAATTAACCCCAGAAAAGTTAATGTAATTCTTGTGAAAAAGAAGATGCCAAATATCATCTTCCCTAAACTTTAGTACAATGTGGTAATAATAAAAAGAGCATGGCATTGGAATAAAGACAGACCCGTAGATCAATGTAATAGAGTTGGATATCATGACACAGACCCTCCAGTGTATGATCACTTAATCTTTAATAAAGTAGAAAGAAATATGAAGGGAAGCAAGAAAATCCTCTATAACAAGTGGTGCTGGTAAAACGGGCAACGACATGCAAAAAATGAACTCTTTTTTAACACCATGCACAAAAATCAGATCAAAATAGACTAACTACCGCCATATTAGACCCAAATAAATAAGATACAAAGAGCAAACATGGGCAGAACTGTCCATGACATTAACCTAAAGGTGTCAGAACTCTCCATGATATTAACCTAAAGGTGACAGAGATCAACAAATGGGAAAACATTAAACTAAAAAGCTTCTGCACTGCAAAAGATACAGTGACCAGAATACAAAGACTATCTACAGAATGGGAAAGGATATTTACACAATACCCATTAGATAAGGGGTTGATATCAAGGGTATATAAAGCACTGGTTGAACTATACAAGAAGAAAACATCCAACCCCATCAAAAAATGGGGCGAAGAAATGAACAGAAACTTTACCAAGGAAGATATATGAATGGCCAAAAGGCACATGAAAAAGTGCTCTACATCACTAATCATCAGAGAGATGCAGATCAAAACAACCATGAGATACCACCTCACACCACAGAGACTAGCACACATCCAAAAGAACAAAAGCAACCGCTGTTGGAGAGGATGTGGGGAGAAAGGGACCCTTCTACACTGCTGGTGGGAATGCCGACTAGTTCAGCCCTTTTGGAAAACAGTATGGACGATTCTCAAAAAACTAGAGGTTGAGCTCTCATTTGACCCAGCAATACCACTGCTGGGAATATACCCCAGAAAAGCCAAAAAGTATAGTCAAAATGACATCTGCACTTATATGTTCATCGCAGCACTGTTTACAATAGCCAAAAACTGGAAAAAACCCGAGTGCCCTAGAACAGATGACTGGTTGAAGAAACTTGGTACATCTATACAATGGAATACTATGCAGCTGTTAGAAAGAATGAGTTCATGACGTTTGCATATAAGTGGATCAGCATGGAAGGTATCATGCTAAGTGAAATGAGTCAGAAAGAGAGAGGCAGGCATAGAAAGATTGCACTCATCTGTGGAATATAGAATAATAGACTATAATACTAACACCCAAGAATAGTAGAAATAAGTACCGGGAGGTTGTCTCCATGGCTTGGAGGCTGGTCTCTCATTCTGGGCAACTCAGAGAAGGGAACACCAAGTAAAATGTGGTTGGAGGTCATGTGGGGGAAAGATGATGCGGGCCGAATATAGACTAGAGACTGAACACAATGGCCACTCAACACCTTTATTGCAAGCCACAACACCTAATCAGAGAGAGAGAACAAAAGGGAATACCCTGCCATAGTGGCAGTGTGGGGTGGGGGCAGACGGGACTGGGGAGGGGGGGAGGGATGTTGGGTTTACTGGTGGTGGAGAATGGGCACTGGTGAAGAGATGGGTTACCGAACTTTGTAAGAGAGAAACTTGACACAAAAATGTATAAATCTGTAACTGTACCCTCAAAAAAAATAAATTTTTACAGTCTGAAAAAAAATAAAAAACTAAAATAAAAAAATGGGAAGAATAAATGAACAGAAACTTCCTCAAAGAAGAAATTAAAATGGCCAATGGTCACATGAAATAATGTTCCACATTACTAATCATTAGGGAGCTGCAAATTAAAAGAACAAGGAGATATTATTTCACACCACAGAGATTGTCACATACCAAAAAGAACAAGAACAATGATTTCTGGAGCAGATGTGGGAGAAAGGGACTCTCACTCACTGTGAGAGTAGGCAGGAATGCTGAGTAGTCTGCCTTTTTGGAAAACAATATGAGCACTCCTCAAAAAACAAAAATTAAGCTTCCATATGATCCAGTAATACTATTATTGGAATATACCATAGGGACCCAAAAGAACAATGCAGAAAAGCCATCTTTAGTTCTCTGTTCATTGTGGCACCATTCACAATTGCCAGTCTGAAAAGCACCTGAGTGCCTGAGAACATCCCTTCACCAGTGCCCATTCTCCACCACCAGTAAACCCAACATCCCTCCCCCCCTCCCCAGTCCCGTCTGCCCCCACCCCACACTGCCACTATGGCAGGGTATTCCCTTTTGTTAGATTTTGTAAGAATCTATGTTATATCAACACAACGGAATACTACACAATCACTAGGAAATATAAAGTCATAATTTTTTCTTTAAAATGATGGACATTTAGAGTATCTTGCTAAGTGAAATGAGTCAGAATGTGAGGAAAAGACTGATTGCATTTATCTGTGGAGTATTAAAAAAAACATAATATGTGACTAATACCCAAGGACAGTAGAAATGATGGTAGAAAGACAAGTGCTTGGTTGTAAGCTTGCCACAAGTTGTGGGGTTTGGTGGGGAGGGGACAGTTCAGACAGATAATGGGTCACTGAAGACAGTAAATGGTAGCTGGAAATGATTGCTCTGGATAAGAAGTGCTGAGAAGTGGTAAAGGGAAATATGTGATAACCATTCCGTACCTGAATTGAAAACAATAATACCCAAACTGAAAGACAGAGATATAGACAGAAAAAAAAGACAGAGACAGAGAAGCAATTTATCCTATGGAACTTTTACAGCAAGCCTGTCTTCACTGGCAGTGATTCCTAGAGATTGGAAATGATAGTAACTGATTTACACCTCCTGGCAGCAGATACTAAGTCAGCCTCTCTCTAGGTCTACTAAGAAAATGTTAATTCTCTCCCACTTAGCTAGGAGAGCTGGTTATGTAACATAATAGCTGGAGTAATTGATCAATGGACTGTGTGTTTGTGTGTGTGTGTGTGTGTGTGTGATGGAAAAATGTTCATCTGTCTATGTAGAACACTGGAATGTTAAAATCAAGTTAAAATCAGAAGTAGAAATTATCATGTGAAGATCTGGGCTAGTCAATTTATAAATGAGGTATGCTGGGGCTGGAGCAATAGCACAGCGGGCAGGGCATCTGCCTTGCACGCGGCTGACCCAGGTTCGATTCCAAGGATCCCATACGGTCCTCTGAGCACCGGCAGGGGTGATTCCTGAGTGCATGAGCCAGGAGTAACCCCTGTGCATTGCTGGGTGTGACCCAAAAAGGAAAAAAAATAAATGAGGTATGCTCTATATTCAGAAGAGGTCAGTGATATGTGACCCAATATGTGATTGATGATCAGCGCAGGAAGGGAGATGCATGCTGAAAGTAGACTAGAGACTGAACAGGATGACCACTCAATACCCCTATTTCAAACCACAACACCCAAAAGGAAAGAGAGATATCAAATTGGAATGCCCTGCCACAGAGGCGGGGTGGGGTGGGGGGATGGGACTGGGGGGGGTGGGAGGATACTGGGTTCATTGGTGGTAGAGAATGGACACTGGTGGAGGGATGGGCTCTCAAACATTATATGAGGGAATAACAAGAACAAAAAATGTAGGAATCTGTAGCTGTACCCTCACTGTGACTCACTAATTAAAAAATAAATTTAAAAAAACTGTAAAAAAATAAAAATAAAAAATAAAAAGTTTAGATGCTTTACTTATTTACTATGTACTCGTTACACCAAAAGTAAGATGAAAGTCTTCTAAACTGGCTACTGAGCCTGTGAAGAGATGGAAATTTTTTCATTGAATCACTGTGAGATGTAGTTACAAAAGTTTCATGTTTGAGTTTCAGTCATACAATGATTGAACACCCATCCCTCCACCAGTATATATTTTCCACCACCATTGTCCCCAGTATCACTCCCCACCCTCTTCTTGATCTAAATATCCTATTGTAAAAAATAAAAATGATATAAAAATGAAGATGAGAACAGTGTATACAGAAGGGCAAAAGTTAGCATTACCAAAATGAATATCCCCGATATTCAGCATTGAGTTCGTCATCAATATATCTTGTACAGTGAACTCCTGTGGCAGCCTGAAAGAGTACAAAAATCCACAGTTCAGTAGGTACCTAAGAGACACTGAATAGGCTATGACTCTCTGCACACTAAACGTAACACTGTGAGTTTATTTGACAACACTTGTATTCTCCTGTGTCCTGGGAAATAAAGCTCTTCATCCTAGTCCACATGTGTGTAAAGGTTAAAACCACTGCTTTCGAGGCTTGAGAGTCCCAAATTTGGGGTGTAAAATAGACATAACATCATCTTCCTTTTCATTCTCTTTCCCTCTGGGACATACTGTTAGGTCTCTCCGAGACATAGAAATGTCAGAATTTAGAGATTAAGTTGGCAAGCTAGTCATATTCTTGGGAATTAGGAGCTATGTGGAATCATAAATGTTAATAAGGATGATTCTATGATTCACTCCCAGCATTGGTCATGAGAAAACTAGTTTGTGAGTTTCAGCTGCGCTAAAGCTTCAGTCCAAAGGGAAATGGGCACTCAAGTAGGCAGGTGGGGATACTTTGATTCATAAAAGAATTTCTTAGATTTTCAAAACCTCTATTCTCTGAATAAGGTCAGTGTGTTTCTGCTTTGCATGAACCTCTGAGTAAAGGACTTCCCAATGCTATAGTAGCCAATTCTCTCAGAGTGGAGAGATGGGGCAGCCTGATGTTTAGGAGTGAGCCCTGCAGTAGAACGGTATGGGTGCCTTTATATCAACTCTCTAGCCTCCCCCACTTCAACCCTGGGCCCCAGGTATTTACAACTTCGGTATCTCCAAGAGCAGCGATAATGTCGATATCTCCAGGTCTCAGCTCATGCACTGGAATGACATAACATTACACTTGAGTTTGAGGGAGGGAAACTATAGTCAGAGTCTTGTGTATTTTTCTCTAAGAGAACCAGAACACATTCTCCCTCTAGGAACAGTCAGGCTCTGGATGAAAACTCTTGAGCCAGGAACAATGAGCTTCACCTTCCCACCAACCCTAAGCCCTAGATCAAAGATTAATATCATCTGGTGTAAGTTCTACTTCTCCAAACCTGAAATCATGTGAACACTTTAGCATCCATGCAAGATTCTTTTTTTTTAATGAATTTATTTTGCTTTTGTTTTTGCTGTTGTTGTTTTTCTGCTTTTTTTGGTTACATCAAGGCATGCTCAGTGGTTACTCCTGGCTCTGTGCTCAGGAATTACTCCTGGCAGTGCTTGGGGGACCACATGAGATGCCAGAGATTGAACCCAGATCAGCAGCATATAAGGCAAACACCCTATCCCCCATATTATCGCTCCAGCCCCAGAAGATTATTTCTGAGTGTACTCACTATGTTGCAGCCAGTTGGATGCAACAACCATACTTCACTGATTTTACACAGTCTCCTTCTATCTTAGTCAACTAAACAGAGAGAGACTAGGCCAAAACCTCTTTATCATACTCTAATGGCACTTCATCTAAAGGAAATAATATGAACAACAGAGGTATTATCAGTAGCACTCTGGTATAAAAAAAAACAGCAGATTAGTTCCCTAGTAACTGGAAACTTAATCCTCCATCATAATCTCGCAAAAAGTACTCAAAACATGGAAAGGCTAAGGAACACAATCCCTGTGTCAGATAGACATAAAAACTCAGGCTAATTTCAAGTCCATTAAAACCTTCAAATCTTGTTGCTCAGTATCTTAAATCAACTCAGTATATTGCCTACATAAGCAACTGACATTAAGCAAGCACTGGCCAGTTAAATTAAGCAAGGACTACATGGGAAATTTGACCAACTCACAAAAGGGCTGATTCTGAGAATAATATATTCTATACATTATGAATTGAAGAAATGGAAGCAAACACTCACAAGCCATAGAAGCAGAATTGCACAGGTGAAAAAACGTAAGAACATGTTACTGACAAAACACAAGCCAGCATTGATAAGGAAGTAGAGTGATAAGGTAATTGTAGAATATAAGGTAATTAGAATATGTTAATAGAATGTAAGGTAATTAGTGGATAACAGCAAAAGGAATAATCTCTGAATTATAGGAATACCAGGAGAGGAAAAAGGAAAAGGGGAAGAACAAGTGGTGGGAGAGATTATAGATAAAAATTTGCTCACTCTCTGGAGGGATGCTCATGTATATATTCAAGAGCCCAAAAAGTATCAAGGAAACTAAACGTAAACAGATCAATGCCAAGATATATAGTAAACAAAATGGCAAAATCCAAAGAGAGAGAGAGAGACAGAATTTTTAAAGCTTCTAGGGAGAAGAGAAACCTGAAATATTAGGGAACAATGTAATAATAACAACAAATCTCATATGAAACTGTACAGTAGAGAAAATTGTATAATGATATATTGAAATTACTCACTGAAAATAGAACAGGAAAATAAAAGAACTTTTCGAACTTGAAATCCAGGCTCAACAAAACCCAGAAACAACATCCTCTGGCAGCCTTCTCCAATCTCCAACGCCCCGCCCCTGGGATCAAACCCAGATCACCCACCCTAATGGAGCCAAATAAATACCTCCCCAGCAGACCTCCACCACCTCCACTACCCAGGCACCCCCAGGCTTCAGGCCTCTTTCCAGACTGCACTGCTGCTATATGACACTGCAAAAACCCTGAATACCCAATTTCCATAATTTTAGCACTATATCTGAAGGGCTTCAAATATGCTGTGAACCATGGGAACACCTGTAAGGGCGATTGGAGGCCACCATAAAAGCCTCCATCCCTCTTGGAGAGCCGGGCAAGCTACCAAGAGTACTCTTCCCACACGGCAGAGACTGGAAAGCTACCCTTGGCATATACGATATGCCAAAAACAGTAGCAACAATGAGCCTCATTTGGCTGACATCAAAAGAGCCCCCAGTACAGCAGCTTAAGAAAGATGAAATTTTATCAGCATAAAATCTCAGGAAAGAACTAGACAGCAAAAACAAAGACTAAAATGACTGTACTTTCAACACACATACACTGGCATTGGAAGCATCCCTCGAGGACCTGATGGTGAAAGCCCAGAAGATCAAGTACGACATCATTGGTCTGACCAAAAGGAGAAGGCATCAATCACATCACATCATTTTCAACACTGGAGAAAAACTGGTCCTCTGAACATGTGATAACAGAGGCGTTGGTGGTGTCAGTGTCCTTGTCTACACGAACTTGGCCATGAGCATTGATTCATTTGAATGCCTAACAACCCAAATCGGATGATTACACTTCAATAGATGTGACTCACTGCCCGCAGTTTTTATCTTCATTGTCTACACATCAACATCCAACTACAATGGAAAAGTAATTGAGAAGTACTACATGCAGCTGGAGAAGTTCTATAAAGAAGACCACACCTTCTACAAGATCATTTGTCCCCCTCAGAGAGTCCAGCAAGCTACCCAGAACATCATGCCCATCTGGCGGAGCCTAGCAAGATAGTTGTGGCATATTCAATATGCCAAAAACAGTAACAAAAAGTCTCACAATGGAGACGTTACTGGTGCCTGCTCGAGCAAATCCATGAACACCGGGATGACAGTGACAGTGACAGTGATCCATCTGATACTCTGTGTCTCATGACAGAGTTCACTCAACTGACATTCATAGAAATTATTGATATAAAGGGCAGTGATGCCATTTTACAATGTGTGGTTCTTGATTCTAACAACTTGCTTGTTGTTTTCTATAAATTGTCTTTCAGTATTTCATTTAGGATGATCTTAACAAATGCTGTCAGCTCTTGTTTGTCTGAGAATATTTACACTCACGTCCCTCAAATTTAAACTTATCAAACATATTTGATAAGTTTAAATTTGGTGTGAACCATGGTAACAACTCTAAGGGCTATTGGAGGCCACCCTAAAAGCCTTTGTCCCTCTCGGAGAGCCCGGCAAGCTACTGAGAGTATCCCACCCACACGGCAGAGCCTAGCAAGCTACCTATGGCATATTCGATATGCCAATAACAATGACAACAATTGGCCCATTCACCTGTCACTGAAATAGCTCCCAATATGGCTGTATTAAGAAAGATGAGCAAGGAGAAGCTAAAATATCTTGGGAATGAACTAGACTGCCAAAATGAAGAAAGACTAAAATGATTGTCTGTACTTTCAATGTATGTACGCTGGCATCAAAAGCATCCATCGTGGACCTGTTGGTGCAAGCACAGAAGATCAAGTACATCAATCAGTAGTCTGACCGAAATGAAGAGACATCAAACACATCACGCCATTTTTGACACTGGAGAAGAATTGTTCCTCGGAACATGTGACAACAGGTGTTGGTGGCGTTGGTGACCTTGTCAACATGAACTTGGCCATGAGCATTGATTCATTTGAATCATATGACAAAGACTTCAAATTGAGGAAGGTTTTAAGAGACAGGGAAGGCCATTTCTTAATGATCAAGTGATTGTATATTAGGAAGAAGTCACATTCCTGAATGTATATGCTCTTAATGAAGGAACAGTGATACTTAAAACAACTAGTAGAACTCGTATAGTAAAGTCGCAGGCTATAAAATCAAAAGTCCATGGTTTTCCTATATGCAAATAATGAGAGAGAGGAAAGTGATATGAAAAAAGCAACCTCGTTCACCATCATGCCTCAGAAAATCAAGTACCTCGGAATCAAATTAACTAATGAGGTGAAGGACCTGTACAGAGAAAATTACAAAACGATACTTCACGAAATAAAAGAGGACACGAACAAATTGAAGCACATCCCCTTTCATGGATTGGGAGAATTAACATGGTCAAAATGGCAATACTTCCCAAAGCATTATACAGATTCAATGCGATCCCTATAAGGATACCCATGACATTTTTCAAGGAAGTGGACCAAACACTCCTAAAATTCATATGGAGCAACAACCCCCCATGAATAGCTAAAGCAATTTTGGGGGAAAAAGATATGGGAAGCATCACCTCCCAACCTCAAGCTCTACTACACAGTGGTAATAATTAAAACTGCATGATACTGGAACAAAGGCAGAACAGTAGACCAATGGAACAGGTTAGAATAACCTTACACAAAACCTCAAATATATGATCATCAAATCTTTGATAAAGAAGCAAGATATGTAAAGTGGAGCAAAGAAAGCCTCTTTATCAAATGGTTGCTGGCAACACTGGACAGCTACATGAAAAATAATGGGCTCAGGCTTATACTTAACACCATGCAAAAAAGTCAGATCAAAATGGATTAAAAACCTCAACATTAGACCAGAATCCATAAGGTACATTGAAGACAAGGTCGGCAAAACCCTCCACGACATTGAAGCTACAGGTATCTTCAAAGAGGACTCACCACTGACCAAGTGGAAACAGAGATAAACAAATGGGAATATCTTAAAGTGAGAAGCTTCTGTACCTCAAAAGATACAGCGACCAGAATACAAAGACAGTCTACAGAATGGGAAAGGATATTCACCCAATACCCATTGGATAAGGGGTTGATATCAAGGATTTACAAGGCACTGGTTAAACTTCACAAGAAGAAAACATCCAACCCCATCAGAAAATGGGGCAATAAAATGAACAAAAACTTTCTCAAGGAAGAAATCCGAATGGCTAAAAGATTCATAAAAACATGCTCCTCATCACTGATCATAAGGGAGATGCAGATCAAAACAACAGTGAGATACCATCTCACACCACAGAGACCGGCCCACATCCAAAACAACAAAAGCGACCGGTGTTGGCGTGGATGGGGGGAAAAGGACTCTCCTTCACTGCTGGTGGGAATGCGAACTGGTTCAGCCCTTTTGGAAAATAGTATGGACGTTCTCAAAAAGTTAGAAATTGAGCTCCCATTTTACACAGCAATACAACTTCTGGGAATATATCCCGGAGATGCAAAAAAGTATAGTAAAAGTGACATCTGCACCTATATGTTCATTGCAGCACTGTTTACAATAGACAGAATCTGGAAAAAACCCGAATGCCTGAGAACAGAAGACTGGCTAAAGAAACTTTGATACATCTACACAATGAAATGCTATGAAGCTGTTAGAAAAGATGAAGTCATGAAATTTGCATGTAGGTGGATAAACATGGAAAGTATCATGTTAAGTGAAATGAGTCAGAAAGAGAGGGACATACATAGAAAGATTGCACTCATTTGTGGAATACAAAGTAACAGAATGGGAGACTAAGACCCAAGAATAGCAGAGGTAAGTATCAAGAGGAGTACTCCACATCTTGGAAGCTGACCTCACATGCTAGGTGAAGAAGTAGCTCTGATAGAGAAGGGATCACCAAGCAAAGGGTGCTAGGCGGGCCCAGTAGGGATGGGAGATACAGCCTGAAAATAGACTATAGACCGAACAAGATGCCTACTTAATACCTCTGTAGTACACTACCCAAAAAGAGAGAGTGAGCAAAGGGGATTGTGCAATCACAGAGGCAGGATGGTGTGAAGGGGACAGGGTGGGGATGGTGTGAGGGATGCTGGGACCATTGGTGGTGGAAAATGGGCAATGGTGTAGGGATGGGCACTCGATCACTGTATGACTGAAACGTAAGCATGAAAGCCTGTAAGTCTGTAACTTTGTCTCACAGTGATTCACTAATAACATTTTTTAAAAAATTAAAAAATAACTATTAGACTTGAAGAAAGTCATTAACACCAATATAATATGACTTGAAGATTTCAACATCACTTTGTAATGTCTTGATAGAACAGCTAAACAAAGTTTCAGCAAGGAAATAGCTTAGTTGACATAACAAATGTAAGAGATGAAGTTAGTGTATATATATTGAATGAGATTGCATTCAATATAGAAAAATTTGTAATCAGTTTTTCAGGGATGAATACATATACATATACACAAGCACAAACAAATACACACATGTCTTCTTCCCCAGGGAACTTTGGACATTATCAAGATATATCAAATGCTGGGCCACAAAGTATACCTTTATAAAATCAAGAGGAGAGAAACTGAAATTTTACCACCTTTCTTTTCAAACCTGTGATACACTGAAAATAAAAGTTTATCAGACACAGAAACAAAGAATCAAATCAAACACCTGGAAATTAAATAGCTCCTACTGAACAACAATTGGCTTAGAGAGGAAATCAAAAGATTCCTGGAAACAAAACAGGGAGGGAGATACAGTGAAATATAGACAGAGACAGACAGAGAGAGAGAGAGATATAAGAAAAGTGCCTGTGTCATAGAGGTAGGGGGGTGAGGGTGGATGGGAAGAGGTTCTCATCTTCATTTTTATCTCATATTTATTTTTTCCAATAGGATATTTAGATCAAAAGGTGGGTGGAGGGGGATACTGGGGACACTGGTGCTGGGAAATGTACACTGGTGGAGGGATGTGTTTTGGAACACTACATGGCTGAAACCTTATAATGAACAGCTTTGTAAGGTTCTATGTCAAAGTGATTCCATTAAAAATATTGAATAAAGCAAAAAAATTTTTCCTGCAATACAATGAGAATGAGGACATGAGATAATAGAACTTGTGGGATATAATAAAATCAGTATTAAGACAGAAAGTTAATAGCTCCATAAGAATTCAGTGGGAAGGAAAAATAATGTCTACACAAATAACAAATTCCAGCTTAACATTTTGGAAAATGATCAAAAGTTGTCCAAACCAGGCAGGATGAAGAAAGTAATAAAACTTAGAGCAGAAACTAATGAACTGATATCCCTCACTGAAATCTGAAGGGAAAATGAGACCTAGAGCTGGTTCTTTTAGAAAATAAACAAGATCAATAAACAACTAGGGGGCTGGAGCAATAGCACAGCGGATAGGACATTTGCCTTGCACGAGGTCGATCTGGGTTCAATTCCCAGCATCCCATATGGTCCCCCTTAGAAATTCCATAAGAATCTACCAAAAAGTACTTAGAAATAATATATTTGTATAGTAAAATGACAGGTTACACAATCAATACCCAAAAGTCTATAGCTTTTCTATACACAAATAGTGAAAAAGAAGAGAGAGAGAGATATTAGAAAAGCATCCAGTTCACAATCATGCTTTGGAAAATCCAGTACCTTGGAATCAGCTTAACTAAAGAGATAAAGAACCTTTTAAAATAAAAGTACAAAACACTACTTCAAGAATGAAAGAAGACAGGAGGAAATGGACAAATACCTGTCACGGACTGGGAGGATTAACATAGTCAGAATAGCAATACTCCCCAAAGCATTATACAGATTCAATGAAATCCCCATAAGAATACCCATAACATTATTCAAAGACATAGATCAAACACTACTAAAATTAATATGTAGTAATAAACCCCCATGAATAGCTAAAACAATCCTTGATAACAAGGAAAAGGGAGTCATCAACTGCCCCAACTTCAAACTGTACTGCAAAGCAGAAGTACTTAAAACATGGTATTGGAATAAAGACAGACACACAGATCAATGGAATAGGGTTGAATATCATGACACAGACTCTCATATATTTGGTCATAATATCTGATAAAGGAGCAAGACAGGCGACCTGGCACAAGAAAAGCTCTTTAACAAGAGGTGCTGGAAAAAAACTGGGTTCCTACAGGCAAAAAAACAGAAAGGCCTTGAACCCTTCTCTAATGAAAGACACGAGTCAGATGAAAACTGATTAAAGAGCTCAATATCAGACCTGATTCTATAAGATTAATGGCGGAAAATGTGGAAAGAACCCTCCCTCATGGACGCTAAAGTCACTTCAAAGATGAAGGTTCATTGACCAAGCAAGAGAAAGCAAAGAGAAAAAAATGGGACTACACTAAACTGAGAAGCTTTTGTGCCTCAAAAGAAATGGTGCCTCAAAAGAAAAAGACAGGGGCTGGAGCGATAGCAAAGCAAGTAGGACGTTTGCCTTGCACATGGCTGATTCGGTTTCGATTCCCAGCATCCCATATGGTCCCCCGAGCACTGCCAGGAATAATTACTGAGTGCATGAGCCAGGAGTAGCCCCATTGTATCACTGGGTGTGACCTGCCCCTCAAATAAAGTTACAAAGACAGCTCATGGAAAGGAAAAAAGTACTTACAAAGTACCTAGCCAAAAAGGGGTTAATATTCAAGATATATAAAGTACTGTAAGAATTTTACAAGAAAAAATTCACCAACCCCATAAAAAAAATGGAAAGAAGAAATGAAAGATTTCCTCAATAAGAAATATACATGGCCAAAAGACACATGAAACAATTATGTACATAAGTGGATTTTCTATACCAATTGATTTTGATACTGCACCTATTATCTAATCAAATTTAGATTTTTATCAAAGGTTGTTGCTCTTTCATTTCTTCATTAAAATAAATATTTCAATAGAAACAGGATAAAACACAGAATGATATCACTCATTTGTGGTATTTTGTGTAACTGGATGAGGAAATGCAATGACGGAAAGTGGGGATGCCTAGATTACCCTTGCTACAGAGGAAGAGAAAAAACAATAAGTGAAGGGGGGAAGGAAGAAGCAATGGTCAATATACATCAGTGGTGTTAAGGAGTGATAAGAGTTAAATATTTATGCCACAGAATCAATACTGAAATCAGGAGATGAAACTTGAATAACCAAACGTAACAGGTGTCTGTTAAGATAGCCTGCTAGAACGTTGGGTGGTGGGTTGGGAGGGTGCAAAAGGTAAAACATAGAACCTGGAAGGCCAGTTGAGGGAAATTGACAATGGTGGTTGGATCAGTGATGGAGCATTGTATGTCTAAAACTCAACTATGAAAACTTTGAAAATCACAGAGCTATAATAAATTAAAGCACCTGGCGTGGCCACACCGAGGCTAGCTAGACAGGAAGGAGATCACTACATGGAAGTGGGGACAACAAGTGACTCTTCCATATGACCATCTACATGGGAAGCAAGCATATGCCACTTCTTAGAGCATTACAAATTTGGTCAGAGGCCTGACTTGGGGAGAGTCCCGAAATTGGTGAGTCATGGTGGCTTACCTGTTTTGGGTTTCTCTCTCGCACGGACCCTGTTTACACATGGAAACGTGTACCCAAGAGTCTGAAAGTGGAGAAGGAAACAATATATCTGAGCGATGAAAGGGCCAGACTCACCAGAAGCTCTCAGCAGCACAGAGTAGCGGAAACCACACTGAGGATGAGACTGGAACATGATACACCAGCCAGACTGGGATCTACTACATAGTTCAGATCCTCCATATCCCAGAGCTAGAACTAGCACATAACTAAAATGTGCTTCACACCCGTCTGATTCTGCCCCAACAATGTGAGGAGAAGCGATCTTGAACATGGATCTGCTGAGACAGGAAATTGACTGACTGGCATGCAATGGATTATTTCTGAGGCTCTTGCATATCTCCCCCTATCTTCTTAGATGAGTATATGGGTGGTCTTTTTAATAGAGTAGGGACACCCCCAATGTGAAACGCGATGGGAATCTTAACCATGATTCACTTCCCCTCTGCCCTGGTGGACAGCTCGCACACTGTGACCCCAAATGCAGCAAGAGGCAGGTACCTGCAGACTGTTCCTGCTGGTCATCAGGAAAGGTTGCTCCTGGAAGAAGGGGGGGGAAGCTTGTATAGCTATAGCTATTTTCATGGTTTCTGTGTCACCCTCTGTAACCCATCTTGATACGTGCTGACCTGGACATCCCACTGATTCATTCTCTAAGTACTTAACCCTCAGACATGATTGCCTTTTCCTGCAAGGATGAACTAAAGCCAAACCCCCCCAGATACAGAACCAATGAGAATAAACCCTGATCGACTCCTAGTAATGACAACTTCGAAGTGTTCTCTGCCTTATACCCAAAAATCTAGGGTGGAGTCTTCTTTCTCTGTTCTTTGTCTGCTAATACTCTCCCAGCAGAGTTCATGTACACCGCCCCCTCTGCGCCCACATCCATGCCACTCTTCCTCAGCCACTGGGATTCTTTCTTGTAAGGGAACAAAAGTCAAGCACTTCTATGTCTTTCATCAACCAGCCCAGCTAAAGGCGACCCAGGGCCTCTGTGGGAACAGAGGAATTGCTAAATGTCAGGAGCCACCAAAACATGCAGACTGCCTTTCTCACAACGTTGTTCTCAAGGAATCCACCCCAGAGCACTGAGCAGGTCCAACATGAGCTTTCTGCTGAGCTGCATCCCTGGCCTCATCTTTCTGACAATCTGGGAATAAGCATGGTTGGAGTAAGTATGGGGGGTCGGATGGGCACATATTCTTCTGATTTACTCGCTGTCTCAGCTAGAGTTCCCGGGCAGCACCGCATGTGTACTGCCATCCTGGCAGATATTTGGTTCTGTCAGGGCAGCACTTTCTTCAGAGAGTTAGTACATTTCTCAATTCCTGTCCTGAACATCCTGTACTACGAAGATCATTCAAAATGCAAGCTGGAAATCACTGTTATTTCACACCTCTAGGAAAGAGTCTTGTGCTGCTTAGGTTTCTGCTGGACTCACTGTGGCATGATGGTGTCCCAGAACATGCTAGGGCTTTCCAGCCACTAGGGGCTCCCATCCCTCAGATTGTTACTTGATAGGATTGGGTGCTGGTTAAGCAGAGTAAGGTTAAGCAGCAATAGGTAGGTAGGTGAATAGCCAGGGGAACTTTGGGAGCCTGATAGAAGAGGCTTTCCAGAGATACATACTTTCACTAGAATCCTAAAAAGAAAGATTTAAACTCACCTGGGTTGGGCATGTGAAAACAATATCACCTGTGAAATTATGCTGCTGTGACTTCTGTCCTACAGGTTCCAGCTAAAGCAAGGAACAGGAAGATAGGGATGAGAAAGTGGTATCATAAGGAAAAGATAGGGGTGCAGGTGAGGAGTGAAGAAGAACAGACAGCAGATACAGGGTTTCTGATTAGTATAGGCAGGAAATCCCAGCTGAAGGATGGGCCCTGGAAAACTCCTCTGTTCTTATTTTGACCAGGGGAGTAAACCATGTCCCATGCTGTCATCTTACCATGTTGTTCCAGAGGGCACTGGCTGCATGACCAAATGTCTTCTGACTGAAGTGGAAACAGTCAGGGTCAAAGTAAGTTAGGTCAGGCAATCCTTCCTAATGACATGGACCAATGGTGTTGTGTAAAAGGTGCCAGAGAACACAACAGACACTCACAAATAATTGAAATTTTTGTTTCCTTACCTCGGTCCTGGGTATTTCAAACCTCTCAAAGAATGGCTGTCGAACCACAGTGAAGTCATCCCTAGTGTCATAGCGCCCACTCTCCACCATATCCTTAACCAGTTTCTGAGGGAGAAGAGGAAATAGGAGAATATAGCATGAGGGTTCAAGAGATTCTGTTCTGCTCCTGTAAGTATAAATTCTTTATCAACATCCATTCACATATTACCTGAAGATTAGTTCATGTGCAACAGAATCTCAGACACTTAGGATCCAGTTACCTTGTATTATTAGCCTAAATCTCAAACCCAACCCCACTCTCAGACAGTTGACATGAGTCAGGAATGGGATAAGGAAGAGAATGGAATATGCAACTGCAGTTCTTTGACTTGCTTTTTAAAGGTAGCTTATTAGAACTATGGGATAGTACCAGAGAGACAGGTGAAATTCTATGGTATTTCCATGAATAATGCTTGCATTTACTTCTGTCTCCATATCTGTCCATAAAATTAAAGGTGAGTTAGGAATGACAGAGAATACTTGCTTGAGTTCTATCACTTGAGTTTGGTTTGCGTAGCTGCACTTCTGCTCCTTCTAATCCACTCCTTGGTGAGGCACAGACCTATCTATCAGGGTGACAGAACTGTGACTCCTACAACTGCAACTTGGACTCAGCACAACAGCACAGTCAGTTCTCCAATCCCAGCCCTCAGGTATCAGCTTCATCTCACCATGTTCCAGGGGGCCACAATTTCAGGCCATGACTCTAGGCTGGGAGGAAAGCCAGGCTTATATCCCAGGGAACATTAGTGTGAGAGGAACTGAAGTCAGCCTAAGGGAGAACTGCTAGGAAGCTCCAACTCTGATATCTAGGGAAGCTTTTTCAGCTGTGGAGACCTGAGTACAGCAGAAGAGAAAGAGCGGGATGTTTTCCAAGGAAATCCCACTCCCAATGAATAACTGTTGGACTTTCACCAAATCCATTGCCTTTTATCCACAACATTTATTCAACTATAATGGAGGATGTTCAGCAAAACGGGACTATCCTTTTTTTAATTTTATTGAATCACTGTGAGATAAATACAAGCTTTCATGTTTGGGTTACAATCTAACAATTATCAAACACCCATCCCTCTACCAGTGCACATTCCCCACCACCAATATCCCGGGTATACCCCCCTTTCCCACCCTCCCCTGCCTCCATGGCAGACAATATTCACCATACTCTCTCTCTAATTTTGTGAATTATGGCTTGCAACACAGAAAGTGAGAGGTCATCATGTTTGGTCCATTATCTACTTTCTGCATCATCTCCCATCAAAACTGGCTCCTCCAGCCATCATTTTCTTAGTGATCCCTTCTCTATTCCATCTGACTTCTCCCCTCTGTTCTTCAAGCAGTCTTCCAGCTATGGGGCAATCCCCCCTGGCTCTATTATCTACCATTGGGTGTCAGCTGCATGTGATACTACCCAACACTCCACAAATGAGTGCAGTCCCTCTATGTCTGTCCTTCTCTTTCTGATTCATTTCACTTAACATGATACTCTCCATGTTTATCCATTTATAAGCAAATTTCATGACTTCATCTGTCCTACACGCGGAGAGAGAGAGAGAGAGAGAGAGAGAGAGTAAAAGGGAATGTGCCTGTCACAGAGATGGGTGAGTTCAGAGGGGATAGGGTGGGGATGGCGGGAGGGATATTGGGAACTTTAGTGGTGGAGAATGGGCACTGGTTATGGATGGGTACTCGATAATTGTAAGATTGAAATGTAATCACAAAAGTTTGTATGTCTGTAACTGTATCTCATGGTAATTCATCAAAAAAAAAGAAGTCAATTATTCTGGTTTTCATGATGTCTCCACTGGATGAGCTCTCACACTGGACTTTGAATGTGATGGTTGGGTTCCCTAATATCCAATGATTATATGATTTCTGGTGCTTTGCATATAATCCTATCTAATTCTCACAGATATGCTGGTTAAATATAAATCTTGGGAGTTGAAATGGGGATATGTGTTACAGACCATCATTTTCACATGTTTTCCTCGTTCTCCTGCCACTGACATGCAGGACACATGGTGACCACAGAGAGAACTGTAGTTGACCAGTCGGACCAACTTTGACAATGAGGTCAGGACTGATAACTGGAGCTTAAATTACCTGAATCCTGACACCCTTAAGAATTGTGCATATCCCCAAAAGAGTCTGCTAGAGAATGATCCTATTACAGGAAGTTCATAAACTCAAAGGCAGCATCAAGACTGAATAGTATTTGTGTGTCAGATAAGAGTGGTGAAAGATTATGACTGTCAACTCAATGTAGTAGCAGGAACTTTTAATCACTTACCTGATACTTCTTATTATACATAACAACTTGAGCAAGTTCTTGGGAACCTTCATCAAACTTCATCAAACAAGGACACAACTTCCTGCAGGCCAAACCAAAGATCTGCCCTCAGCATCCAGCACTGACTGTTTGCAAGATGCAGGAAATTTACTTGAGATTAAGAATGCACTAAATTGGAGGTCTCAGATGTCATGGTAAGTATCCTAGCTGAGTGGACCACAGGAGTGGAATCGGTACACTGAAAACAGCAACGCCATAACTTTGTCTCTCAGAATCCATGCACCTTCTCAGTCCCCTCTTGCCATAGTCAAGGTGCATGCGTGCTCTTCATCCTTATATTATGTTTGCTAAAAATCTTTAGCAAAACATCCAAGATGCACTTAAATTTCAAAGACCAAATGTGTCCTTTGTGAATTATTCATCAACCTTTTATTTAGTATGTGCTATGTCCCATACTATGGCTGCAATGACCCAGACAGTGCAGGACTCTAGGAAAAAAGTTCAAGGATAATTCCCAGGAAAAACGCTCTGGATGCTGTACTAGAGCCATATTTGAGTTCTAATTAGACTTCAAGGACAGCTGAGACCCATAACTGGATAAGGAAAGCCTTAGAATTTCCTTCTTAACCGTGTAAGATTATAAGTGTGATGGTCATTGCAGCCCCACACTTCTGTTTTTGGAATCTATACCCAATATAGTATCTGCTGAGGAAACCAGGGTACTTTAGTGGGGGTGGCAAGATTAAAAGCTTCCATCTCACATTAGTTGATCTTGAGGGCACTTGTTTCCTGCCTCCTTATATATCGCCCTCAGACTGATGATCTCCAGTGGTGATACCACATTCACAATCATTCTTGGAACCTGAGCAAAAATAATATAATTGTACACAAGTTTTAAGGTTGGGTGCACCCAGTCTCTTATGCATAAAAACAGTTCTTTCTTCTAACCCTCAGTCAATGTCCTCATTTCTGGCATCCTTTAATGGCTTCATTCCTCCCACCTTTATCACCTATGCTACCTGAATGAGACCATGACTCTCATTTCCTGTCTCCTTATAAAAGGACCTGAGATATAGGTCCTATCAGAAAGCCATAACTATCTCCAAATACATTTTAGAAAGTCTGCTCAGAGATCATATGGTCCTGTCTTCATACCTCTTTATGAAGGATGTCCAGTGCATGCTGAATGTTGTTTTGGAAGTTTTCAGGACTAAAGATGAGCTACAAGAGAAGAAATACCTCCATTCATTACTCGATGTCTGTAGACCTACAAGAATCCCAATATTTAGTCCTCACCTTTCTCATATTTCAGCCAAAATTGGAAACATCACCTCCATACCCACCCCAGACTGACTATCTGTGAACTTCAGGAAAACATAACACTTTCTCCTGCACCAAGGTTTTGAAAGTTCTAGACCCACAGCTTATTTACTACATGTAAGGCCATAGCAAACTCCTCTGACATCTCTGGGTCTCTCAAAAAGGGGATATGAGACAAGACCTCAAAAAACTTCTGCAAAACAAACAATCTTTGGTCCTATAGTCCTGTGAGCTCTTTAGCTTAGCACCTCCAAGGAATGCATACACACCAATCACTGAAGCAGACTACAGGAAGAACTGGGAGAGTCCCACTCACATCAGAAGAGCATTTTTTTTTCTGTTATTTCCCCTGAATTGGGACTTAGAAGGATCAAGTCCTTTAGAAAACAAAGTGAAACCCATTCTCACATTGAAACCTAATCAAGATCTCTGATCTATTATATATCAAACGTGAGGAATCTAGAGACATTGGGTCTATGTCACCTCCTCACAAGTCCCAACAACTGAGATGCCTAACTTGTCACTTTTTCATAATATCCTAGTGATTGTTACCAGGAATGTGGACTGTGAGACATCTATGGGGCAGGGCCCACCAAGAATTAAGCAAGAACCTCCACTCTCCAATTCTTAAACTTCACTATAATTAAGTCCTTTTCCTATACCTACTACTAGGAAATTTCCTACTCAGCATAAACACTTAATTAATCACAGTTTCTGTGAGCCATTCAGGCTTCAGATCCCTCTTCACAGCCCCTCATTTAGAACCACTTTTAGAGGTTTTTTTTCAGTAGGCATTAGATTTGACTTGCACTCATTTTTTGGTATTCCTTGTGAGTTCTTTTAGAACTGGATGTGAATTTCATCAACTGCTGGACAGCTGTATATGTGCTCCAGTAAAATAAACTAGAAATAATATAAGCTTACTGGCAGATGATATAAAAAATGTTAAGTGAAAAATAACAAAGTAAAACTGTTTTGTAAGAGTTGGGTATAAAATAATTAAAAGATAAATATCTTAGAGAAAATGTTCACTAGCTATCATTTGGGACCCATATTAGGCAAACAACATTGACCAACCAAGTGAAAGAAAAAGTAAACAAATGGGATCACATTAAACTAAGATATGCTATCACATAAAGAAAATATCACCAAGAAACAAAGACCATGGTATGTGAGAAATTATTTATCCAATACCCATCAGATAAGAAGATAATATCAAATATATGTAAGGCACCCATAGAGCATCACACAAACAAAAATCCAACCCCATTAAAAACTGAAGACAGCAAATAAACAGAAATTTTCTCAATCAATAAATACAAATGGCCAAAAGGCACGTAAAAATGCTCAACATTGCTAATCAACAGGAAGATGATAATTTAAACAAAGAGATATCATTTGACCCCAGACTGCTACACATCCTCAAGAACAACCAATGCTGGTGTGGATGTAGATACAAAGGGACTCCCATTCTTTGTTGGTGAAAATGCTTACTGACTCAGCTGTTGATGAAAACAATATGGTGATTACTCAAGAAAAAAAATAACTAAATATTGAGCTTCCATCTGACCCAGCAATCCACTTTTGGGAATATACCTTTGGGGCCCCGAAAAACACACAGCAAAAATTCTGTCTGCACTTTTGTATTCATTGCAATATAATTCACGATAGCCAGAATCTGGAAACAACCTGAGTGCCTGAGAACAGACAACTGGATAAAGAAACTATGGTGTATCTACACAATGGAATACTACACAGTCACCAAGAAAAATGAATTCATGAAATTTTCTGATAAATAGGTGGACCTGGAGAGTTTCGTGCTGAGTGAAATGAATCTGAAGGGTCAAACATAGAATGTTTTCACTAATTTGTGGGAATTAGAATATATAAAATGAGACTCCTGCACTAACATACTCCTCAGTAACCTGGGCCCTACGAAAACAGGATGAGAACACTATTCTGGTATCCCAAAGATGAATCAAAAGAGCTATGCTTTGAGTATCATGTTTCACTCAAGTGAGAGAAGACATCCAGAGTTCCAAACTCTGTTGATGATCAAGAACCAGGGACGCTGTCCCGTTTGCCAAGGCATCAAAAATCAGATGGGCCAGACATGTAATGCGATTCAGAGATGACTGCTAGACTAGAGCTGTTACCGACTGGATTCCACGGGACGTCAAGAGACCGCGTGGCTGCCAACCAACAAGATGGTCAGACTTCTTCATTAAAACCCTGAATGAACAGTTTGAGGCTCTTCCTGTTCCTGGAGCAAGCAGATATCATTGGGCTACACTAGCATACGACAGGGACAAATGGAGACATTACTGGCGCCCACTTGAGCAAATCAAAGATCAACAGGATGACAAGTGATACAAATGACACTGCCCAAAGACAATGGAAACTACTGCCAGGAGGACTGGTCCATAATTAAAAGCTTGCCAAAGTAGCATTTTGTTTACATTGAATATTCTATCAGCATATTCACAATGATACTTTTAAAGAAAATTATAAGCAATGTCTCCATAGTCACAGAAAATTGTAAAGAAATATTCATCAAAATGTATTCACTTTTGAATTCTTAGAATTAAGGGTTAAAGAAAAGATATTTGACTTGGTGGGTAGTCTATGCTTTTATGTGCTTCCCATTATGTACAGTTTGTTCAGAAATTATGATAAATGTTATGTTTCAAGACTGCTTCACTGAATGCAGAAGACAACAAGACACGCCCTGCAGATTGGATGTAAGAGCTAAAGGTCACAGATTAGAGCTGAAAACAAAGAAACATTATATAATTTTCAACACCTGCTAGCACTAATTAGCGGGACTGACACTCTCTGGGAATAATTTTAAAGTGATTAGCTTTATACAAAGGATTCCTGCGTAGGACCCAGTTTACTATAACTTACATGGTTTCTTTTACTAGATTAACACGAAGCTGACCCAGGTTCGATTCGTTTGCCCCTTTGGAGAGCCCAGCAAGCTACCGAGAGTTTCTCACCCGTATAGCAGAGCCTGGCAAGCTACCCGTGGCTCATATTCAATATGCCAAAACCAGTAACAAGTCTCACAATGGAGACGTTACTGGTGCCCACTCGAGCAAATCGATGAGCAAAGGGATGACAGTGACAGATTAACAACAGCTGAACCACAGGACAGCAATGTCACTCTCCCCAAAAGCCCAGCATCACCTGAGTCAGTATTTTTCTGAAAACCTGAAGAACTCAAGGGTCTCATAGAAGTGACAAACAAAGTTGGAGAAGTTGAAGTATTTCAAAATTGGAAAAGGGCACTGCGTTTACTGCTCTACAAAGATAGGTCCAGTTTCTATAGATTATTTGGAATTTCCCTTGTCTTCAAGAAAGATATTCTAGGCTATCTTGGTAGAAAATTGAATCAAGATCAATTTGAGAATAAATCTTGCTTCACTTGTTCAAGATTTCCCTCTCTGGGGAGAAACTCCTGCCGGATATTGACTCAGGGTCAATATTTTATTGGATCCAAGTCAGACCACAAGTGTGGAATTCATGTCCCAACCTGGGGTAGAGATTCTTCCTGTGGGAATTTTGTATGGAGAATCTAATGACATACCTTTTCAGTGCAAGAATAACAAAGGTCGTTTCCGCCAATAAACATGGTTAGTAACTTCCAATCATTCTTATAATTTATTCTCTGAAATAAACGGGAATCATATGAATGACAAGTCCTAAGATCATGTTCAGTAGCAAGTGCAAAGTGCTGAACACTGAACTTATTGGGTCTTCACAAACCAGAAATAATAATTATCTATTAATTATTAATAGATCAGTAATATTATCTATTCTTTGCTTTGGAGACCTTAAGGTCAAAGTTCCATGTTTTAGGTTCCAGATCATTTGCTGCATTTTTTGACAGGAGATTTTCTGAATTTTCACGTGGCCCTAACAACTGACAATAGCTTATCCCTAACACAGATTTCTCCTGCTCACTCCCAAGATTTCCAGCCATGAGTGATATAATCAGATGTCATCCATACCCCATAGACTCACCTTGTCATGTTTCATCTTTTTTATCACCTCTGTGACCTGTTTAGACATGTCCCTGTGGGCATACAGTAAAAGAAGTTTTGTAAAAGGTGAATGTGGGAAATTGACAAAAAGGAAAGTATGACACAGAGAGCAAAGATCCAAAAGTAAGCCTAGCATAGACCAGACAGACATCCTAGAAAGTTGGAATGCCCTTTACGGGCCCTGTTATGAGCCCATTCCCCATTCATTGTCCACTGAGGAGGCAGAGGATTGCCAACTAAAAGGGTGGGACTGACAGTGGGATTGCTTTCTTATTGGCTTATTTGTTCTTATCTTCCAAGCCAAATCACTCAAGGCCATTATAACGGTGGGTATGTTTCATGCAAGACCAACAAAAGGTGGATGTGTTTAATTTCACGCAAGTCTGAGGATGCATTTATTCCCATGGACACAAATAGTTCAGCAACTTGCCTCAAGCTCTTATGTTGAGTCAGACACACCTGCTTTGAATACTTAGTTACCTCTTGCAACATGTGAATTTCCATTCTAGGTTTCAAGTCTGCCCACGTGGAGATAATGCCCTTCTCTGATAGTGTCGGGGAATAGCCATTGAGATAATCAGAGGACCTCCCTTGGAATAAGTGAAAGCCTTCAATATGGTCAGACAGCCTGAGCTGAGTCCGTTAATGACCATCTCTCTGTTTTGACCAAGTACTTCATCTTCCAGATCTTCACTTTTCATTACTTTTCAAAGAGAACACAGAAAAGGCAGAGCCTTTTCTGATATTGAAATACCTCACTCTCTAAGACCTTGGCTCTGGCATTTAATGGGATCCATGATTTTCTCATTTTTTTAGAAATATACATCCTCAGTGTTTTGTACCTTCTTCAGAGATAAATTTGGTAAGTTTTATATTTACAGACACACACTGAAAGGGGGGTAGAATACCTGAGAAAACCAATCCCAGAATCTTAGCTATACTGACATTTCAGTTCAATCTCCCTCACCACACAATTATTACCTGAGCCTGTCAGGAGTGATCTTTGGGTCAGAGCCATGGGTAAACCCTGAGCACCATCAGGTGTGACATCAGAGACTTCTGAGTGCACAGTAATCTTTTGAATTATTTCCACCATCATCACCAACGTCCTCGTATTAATTAGTAAGAAAATCACTCAGGTTACCATTAACTTTGGCAGAAATAGGTTATAAGGGAATCGAAGTTTCCCTAGGAATTCTAGGGAATGAGAATTGCATTGTTCTGGAACATCCTTCCACTAATATTTTCCTTATATTGGGCTTGGTATTCCTTTGTTCTGTGTCCAAGAAGAGCTCTTCAGGCACTGGAATCTTAAGAGATGTGGGGCTGGAAGACCCAGGAAAGTCAATCCTGCCATTTAATATTCCTGAAGTATGATCTGGTGGTTCCCTAACTCACATTCCATTTCTGACAAGTGTTTGGTAAAATCCTGCTGCCTTGTCTGCAGTGCCACTCCCATGATGCATCCTGCCTTTGTTCTTTTTGCATACTTTAAAGCTTAAAAAAATTATTAAAATAAAAGTAATGTGGAGTTCATGCCCAATTCAATCAGGTTAATCAATGGCTGAATAAATAGCAGGACTCCTACATTAAAAAAAATAAAAATAGGGGCTGGAGCGATAGTACAGTGGGTAGGGTGTTTGCTTTGCACGCGGCAAACCCAGATTCGATTCCCTGCATCTCATATGGTTCCCACAGCACCGCCAGGAGTACTTCCTGAGTGCAAAGACAGGAGTAAACCCTGAGCATTGCTAGGTGTGACCCCAAAAAGCAAAAAAATAAAAAAATAAATATAAATTTTATGTGTGTTTTTTTAATGAATAACCATGAGATACAGATACAGACTTACAAACTTGCGATTATGTTTCAGTCAGACAATGATCGAGTACCCATCCCTGCATCAGTGCCCCTTTCCACCACCAATGTTCCCACTATCCCTCCCACCACCTCCACTCCAAACCCACCACCAGCCTGCCTCTGTGGCAGATACATTTCCTTTCACTCTCTCTCTCTCCTTTTGGGTGTTATGGTTTGCAATACAGGTAGTAAGTGGCCATCATATTTGGTCTATAGTCTACTTTCAGCACGCATCTCCTATCCTGAGCGAGCCCTCCAAGCATCATTCACTTAGTGATCCCTTCTCTACCCTGGCTGCCTTTCCCCCAGCATGTGAGGCTGGCTTCCAAGCTGTGGAGCGATCCT
Source organism: Sorex araneus (assembly GCF_027595985.1). Taxonomy (NCBI): domain Eukaryota; kingdom Metazoa; phylum Chordata; class Mammalia; order Eulipotyphla; family Soricidae; genus Sorex; species Sorex araneus. The sequence goes on from NC_073313.1 coordinate 366,302,971, forward strand.
CCTGGCCCTTATCTCTAGGGTGTTAGTCTCCCATTCTGTTACTTCCACAAATGAGGCAGTCATTCTATGTCTGCCTTTGTTCTTTACAAGTTCACTAGAATGCAAATATTCGGCAAGCACCTGGTCCTCAGTATTATTCATTAGTGGAATCATGTTCATAACCAGTGCAAGTCCTAGTGAATGTGAAAATAATGTAAGTGGCCAGAACTCAGATTCAGGGTTCTGCCCCACCAACAGACACACACACAAACACACACATACTGATCTCAAAATAGGACTTTTCAATTCAAGCATCTAACTTGAAAATTATGAGCTGAAAAGTCGGTTTTAATATCACGTCTAAGGAAGGGAATCATGACAGATGCAGTGATGTGATGACTCCACTCAAAGTAAGCCACTGTCAGACATAATTTTAAGAGCCAGAAGTGAGACAGTTATCAGTTCCAAGCAGGGAGATGACATCACTGTCTGCATAACTCATTGCTGAAGCAGATGGAATGAATTAGGAGCCCGTTCAAGGGAGAGCACCAAGAGAGCATCTCAATCTGCCTTTGACTTTTCTACCCCCTCTGGAACCAGCCTCCCCAAAACTGATCACAGAATTCCTCCACTAAGTTCACAGAAGATCTGTGGGACTCTCTCAGGGGTCCCTCGCTCACATTGAGATGATTCCTGACACAGCCTGCTTCAGGCTGGCTCCAGCACTGTATTTGCTTCCATGGCCAAGAAAGTAGCCTGTCAGTTTAGAGTTGAATTGTCGAAGGATATCTGGAAATAAAAGAAAGGGATGCGTTTAGTAATGACCCCAAAGTAATCTACCTGGATTGCAAAGTAACAACTTGGATGATTACCATTGGGAAAATAGGATCCCAGGTGAGCTGTATCCAATGACTGTTACCTGTATAAATCTTAGAACAACAACAACAAACCTGCATGGATGTGGCTCAACTCAATATACAGTACACACAGGTGGCTAATTTATTGGCAAGAAAATATTAATTAAGGTCTATCTTTCATACAATTTTTAGACTCCAATAAGAGTAGCTTAACTTCAATATCACTCAATAATCCACCCACTTAAAACATACAGTATAACAATATCTTATGTATTCATGAAGTTGTTAGAGGAAAATTTACATTGTTATGATGAGACAACTCACCTTCTTGCCCCTGTTTATTTGCATGCATTTTTAGTTTCTCTCATAACAAAGTTTACTATCTCATCAACTTGTATAGATTTTATTATGAAAATTTCTAATTGAATGTCTCACAAATGGATTATTTACAAGGCTGAAATTTTTAAGTTTCATTTTATTTTTACACTTTATTAAAGAACCATGGGTTACAGAGTTATTTATAGTTGAGTTTTAGACAGTACCAGTCTCATCACCGATGTCAACTGCCCTCCACAAATGTGGTTACTTCCAATAACCACCCAGCAGCCTGCCATCAGAAAGACACATGTTTTAGTTTGGTTATTAAAGTTTGGGTCTCAGAATTTCAGTGCTGACTCTGTGCTCTTGATATTTAGATCTATGTTTTCTATCTTCTCTTAACACTACCAACACTACCGTATCATAAGTATGTATCTACCCTTTACAAACAACCAAATACCCAAATATTTCTGCATATATTTCTTGGAAGTTTCAGGAATTCCGGGAACTAGCAATGTTCCTGCAGGGACGATTAGAGATCGCCCAAAAAGAAGCCTCGATTCAAGCCCTCCACCCCGGAGCCAGGCAAGCTAGGCTCAAGACAAGGGGCGGGAAGGTGCCCCGTTAGCAGCCGGCCACCAAGGCGCCTGGGGAGCACACCAGCCACGGGTGGCCTAAAGATGCCACATCGCTACCTGCCCAACACCGTGGCGCTGGCGAATCCGCCGCTACCGCCAGTCCACCGAGCTGCTCACCTGCGAGCTGCTGTTCCAGCGGCTGGTGCGCGAGATGGGGCAGGACTTCAAGACACACCTGCGCTCCCAGAGCTCGGCTGTCCTGGCGCTGCAGGAGGCGAGCTAGGTCTACCTGGCGGGGCTCTTCCAGGGTACCAACTTTTGCACCATCCACGCCAAGCGCGTCAGCATCATACCCAAGGACATCCAGCTGGCGTGCCGCATCCACGGAGAGAGAACATAGAGTTTACGATGCTAAAATCTTAGGGCTGGGACAAATGGAGATGCTACTGGCGCCTGCTGAAGTAAATCGATGATGTCGGTGCTACAGTGCTGCTACCAACTTTTCTAAATCCTCATTATCCCTGTCCCCATTGTTTCTCCCCTGCCGTTTCTACCCACTGTTCCACTCTATTTCTTTATATCTTCTCACTATACTCTGAAGCCTAGGATTATCTGAGCATCCTGCCTTTAAAGCGTTGCATTGATTCATAGTTACTGTAAATACCACATACAAGTGATATCATTTTGTGCTTATTCTTGTTTCTTTTAGTTTTCATTTTTTATAATTCGATTTAATTTTTTTATTTTCATATTTGATTAATTTATTTTAAATTGTTTCTTATTATAATTATTTATTATTTTTATGTAGGGCTGGAGCGATAACACAGCGGGTAGGGTATTTGACTTGCACACAACCAACCCGGGTTCGATTCCTCCACCCCTCCTGGAGAGCCTAGCAACCTACCAAGGGTATCTAGCCCACACACCAGAGCCTGGCAAGGTACCCATGGTGTATTCGATATGCCAAAAACAGTAACAAGAAGTCTCACAATGTAGACATTACTGGTGCCTGCTCAAGCAAATCAATGAGCAACGGGATGACAGTGACACAATGACATGATATTTTTAATTTATTTTAATTTTATTTTTTAATTGTTTTAAATTTTATTTATTTATTTATTTGTAGCCTTTTAGCAGATCCTGGCAAGCTACCCGTGGCGTATTTGATATGCCAAAAACAGTAACAATCGGTCTCATTCCCCTGACCCTGTAAAAGCCTCAAATCAGTTGGAAAAGACGAGTAAGGAGAGGTTGAAAAAATCTCAGGACTGAGTATAATAGAGACGTTACTGGTAAATAGACAAACAACCATATGACAGTGATACAAACCTTCTTTTAACTTACTTTATTTAGGAAGTTAGCTTCCAGTTCTATTTATCTTGGCAAAAATTGCATGATTTAATTATTTCTTACCACTCTGTAGTATTCTATTGTGTATACATACAACATCTTCATGATCCTTACTGTAATTAGATATCTAAATTGAATCTAAATTGTTGCCTTTGAGCACTGCAATGAATACTGTGTGCACACCTTATTTGGATTGAATGTTTTTCTGTCCAGGGGTTAGACACCTAAATGTGGTATTACTAGGTTGTAAGGAAGCTCAATTCTGAGTTTACTGAGAATCTTCAATACTGTTTTCCATTTGGTGTTTAATCAGACAACAATTCCACCACCAATGGTTGACGGTCCCTTTTCCAACACATCCCCACCAAATGAGATTGTACCTGTATTTTGATATGTGTCATAGTCGCTGCTGTAAGATAAAGCCTAACTTAAACTCAATCCAAATACTTATGTATCCGGTATCATAAGTATGTATGTACCGTTTACATACAACCAAACACCCAAATAGTTCTGCATATATTTCTTGGAAGTTTTAGGAGTTCCAGAAAGAGAGGAAAAAGGAAACTAAAAAAAAAACTGACTGAAGAGATAACTGAGATAATTGAGAACAAAGGTGAAACACAAAATTGGAACACAGAGACCCAAAGAGTTCCTACTTCAGTAAGCCAAACAGAACTGAACCAATATACATTGTCATTCAAACGGTACAAACCAGAGACAGACTTCTTATGGTCATAGTCAGAAGCAAATCAACACATACAAGGAACAAACATCTGATTTACAAAAGATTTCTCTAGTGACAATAGACAGGTTTTAAAAAAATGGAAAACGTAGAAAACATTGAATGAAACTAACTTCCAACCAAGAATCCTCAAACCAGAAAGATTCTCACCCAAAGTGGGAAAATGGCCAAAAAAGTTAATTCAAACAAAACAATTGAGGACATATTTGGAATCTTGCCCAGCCCTAGCAAGGATACTACTTGAAAAGGGAAAAAAGGCCATACATGAAAAGGAAATATTACACAGTGCAACAAAGCAAACACTACATAGGGACATGTCAATAAATTCCTTGATGTCAATAGTTTCTATAAAAAATTTAAAATGACTAATAAAATGACATAAAATGACACAGTATATCAGGATAATTAGGAAACAAACCCAAAAGTTTAGAGGAAACACAACTCAACTCCCATCTTATGCACTGACTTCCTGTCAGAAAATCTATACATAGAGGATAATGATAGAACAAAGCAATGACGGTCACACTGGTTTCAAACCAAATACCATTCAAACTACAAAAGATACTAAAACACAGGGAATAACACTGCATAGTCATTAAAAGATCAATAGGACATGAGGACTTACTCATTTTCGATAAATATGCACCAACTGAATGGGCATTTTAAAAAGGAACTGCTGAGAGACCTGAGGAAATGCATCAGCTGTGGCACAGTAACAGTGGATACTTCAACAGATCATTGTCTCCCATCCAAGTACCAAACAGTTCAGAGAATAGAGGAGATTTAGCGCGTTCAGGGAGGTATGGCCACAGACTCAATAGACCACTCTCATCATGAGAAGATCAACCAGGCAAAACAATAGTAAAGAAGCAAGTGCATTAAATGAGGAGTTGGAAGAACTGATTCTAGTAGACAAATCAGGACCCATTTGGCCCTCAAAAACGGGGAGTGTATTCTTCAGTGAGCATGGGACATTCTATAGGATTGATCACATGGCAGAAAACAACTCAGATGTCACAAAGATGGAAATCACACTGAGCATCTACTCAGACAACAAAGCCATAAAAGTGAATCAATTATGAAAAGAAAGTGGCAAGAAGATTAGACACCTGGCAAGTAAACAACATATTGTTTAATAACAATGTATCAAAAGGGAAGTAAATATAAATCAAAAGATTTCTTAAAATATTTTGGCCATCTATATATCTTCTTTTCCAAGTTTCTTATCATTTATTTTCCCCAACTTTTGATTGGGTTGGCAGAGTTTTTCTCATGAAGTGCTACCATAGCTTTAAATATGTCACATTGCTATATGGATGGTGAGCAAATATTTTCTCCCAGTCTGTGGACTATGAACACTGACTATCATAACCCATGAGATATAGCAAACGCAGGACTAAGGGGAAAGTTAACTGCTATTCCAGGAGACAATAGAAAAAAATAAAGGGCTCAGATAACTGATCAAACCTGCCAGCTGCAGAAACCTTAAATCTTATCAATCCGTGGAGTGTTTGCCTTGCATGCGGCCGACCTGGGTTTAATTCCCAGTATCCCATATGGTCCCTTGAGCACCGCCAGGACAAATTCATGAGTGTTGAACCAGCAGTAACCCCTGTGCGTTGCCGGGTGTGACTCAAAAAGCAAATAAATAAATAAATAAATAAATAAATAAACCTTATCAATCCCAAAGAGAGTAATAGACAGAATATAATAAAAATTAGAGCCAAAGGAAAACAAGAGAAGAATACAAAAAGATGAGCACAAACAGGTGTAGGGTTTTTGAAAGAAAAATAGATAAATAATCCATTAGTTAAATTCACTAAGAAAAAATAGATTAATAAAAAAGTAGGGTCTCAGTTCACAGGGAAAATACTGCAACAAACAACTAAGAAATACAAAAATTTTAAGAGGCAATTTTGAACAACTCTATACTGCCAAGGTCAAGAAACTAAAATTAATGGACACATTCCTTTCTTGTTTTTAGCTAACGTGGCTGCTCAGAGCTTAATTCTGGTTCCACAACCAAGTATTTATTACACCAAGAAGTGCTCGCAGGTTGTATGCTATATCAAAGATCTATTCCTTTAGGCCACATGCAAGGCAAGTGCTTGCTCCATTATCTTCTGCCACAGAAATGAAAACAATAGAATCACATGAACTCCCAAAATTGAATCAGAGGGAACAAAAAACCTGCAGAGACCAAAGTACAGTAATGAAATTGTAATAGTAGTTTAAAAACTTCCTAGGACCAAAAGTCAGGTTCATATAGATGAATTTGTAAATTCTATTAAAACTTCAAAGAAGCCACTTAGTGGTCATACTCTCCTATCTCTTCAAATATCAAGAAAGCAGGTCCTGTTCTGAATAGCTTCTATTGAACCAACATTACACTGATACCTAAAGGCAGATACACTAGTAAACATGAAGATTACAAAATACCATCTTCTTATATCCTTGTTGCAAATATTGTGAGCAAAATTCTCATGAACCTAATTCAGCATTATTTAAAAATTAAGGATTACACACCATGATCATTTGGGATTTATCCCATGAATGAAAGGATTGTTTGATAAATGCAAACCAATCAATGTAGCACTGTAGCACTATAGCACTGTCTTCCGTTATTCATCGATTTGCTCACGCGGGAACCAGTAACATCTTCATTGTGAGACTTGTTTTTACTGTTTTTGGCTATCGAATATGCCATGGGTAGCTTGCCAGGCTCTGCCGTGTGGGCTGGATACTCTCAGTAGCTTGCTGAGCCCTCCAGGAGAGATGGAGGAATCGAACCCGGGTTGGCCTTGTGCAAGTCACATGTCCTACCCACTGTACAATCGTTCCACCCCACAGTCAATGTAGGAACAAAATAAAGATAAAAATAATATGGTCATATCAGTTGGCACAGAGAAGTCTTTTTTTTTAAATTTTGTTGAATCTCTGTGAGATAGTTACAAGCTTTCATGTTTGGTTACAATCACACAATGATCAAACACCCATCCCTCCATCAGTGCACATTCCCCACCACCAATATTCCTTGCATACGCCCCCCCCCGTTTCCTCCCTCCCCCTGCTTCCATGGCAGACAATATTCCTCATACTCTCTCTCTACTTTTGGGCATTATGGCTTGCAACACAGACACTGAGAGGTATCATGTTTTGTCCATTATCTACTTTCAGAACGCATCTCCTGTCCTGACTGATTCCTCCAGCCATCATTTTCTTAGTCATCACTTCTCTATTCAATCTGCCTTCTCCCCTCCACTCATGAAGCAATTTTCCAGATATGGGACAATGATCCTGGCCCTTGTATCTACTGTCTTTGGGTGTCAGCCTCATGTGATGTTATTCTATACTCCACAAACGAGTGCAGTCCTTCTATGTCTGCCCCTCTATTTCTGACTCATTTCACTTAAGTGATACTCTCCATGTTTATACATTTATAAGCAAATTTCATGACTTCATCTCCTCTAACAGCTGCATAGTATTCCATTGTGAAGCTGTACCGAAGTTTCTTTAATCAGTCATCTGTTCTGGGGCACTTGGGTTGTTTCCAGATTTGGGCTTTTGTGAACAGTGCTGCAATAAACATATAGGTACAGATGTCATTTCTACTGTGCACTTTGGCATCCTCGGGATATATTCCCAGAAGTGGTATTGTGGAGTCATATGGAAGCTCAATTTCTAGTTTTTGAAAGACTGTCCATATTATTTTCCAGAAAGGCTGGACCAATCTGCATTCCCACCAACAGTAAAAAAGCGTCCCTTTTTTACCACATCCACACCAGCACTGGTTGCTTTTGTTCTTTTGAATGTGTGCCAGTATCAACACAGAGAAGTCTTTTGACAAGTTTAAATACCCACTCATGATTTTAAAAAATGTTAATTGGAAGTGGGCTGGAGCGATAGCACAGCAGGTAGGGCGTTTGCCTTGCACACGGCCAATACTCTAAGAGACCGGCAAATCTCCGAGAGTATCCCGCCCGCGGCACAGCCTGGCAAGCTACCTGTGGCACATTCGATATGCCAAAAACAGTAACACCCATACTCACAATGGAGATGTTGCTGGTGCCCACTTGAGCTAATCGCTGAACAATGGGATGACAGTGCTACAGTTAATAGGGACAGAAGGGCTATACATCAAAACAGTAATGAACATCTACAATATACCCAGTCAATATAGTACTCAATGCTAAAAAAGCTGAAACTTCCCTGAGCTGAAGACAAAATACATGCTTTCTCCACTCTTCTTAATTATCCCAACAAGTGATTCAATTGACAACTAATCTGAATTCTTTGGGGAATCAATATTTATGCTAACTCCTAAATCACCAACAATAAGTTAGTCTTTACAAAATTTTTAAAAGTCAACATAATTTTGGAAGTTTTTTTCAGGGTAAGCAGAAATGAAAAGTGTATCAGATGAATTGATAACAGAAATAAGTCATATTAACACAATTTGAAGATATCATGATACTATACACTTAAAATTTTAAGGACTCCACAATACATCTAAAAATAATTTATCAATAGAGTCAGATAGCAGGTAACAAAACAACATACAAAAATCAATGACATTAATGTACATAAATAATAGACTAGAAGAAAAAGAAACTTATAAGGAACATCCCTTTCAAAATACTACCCATAAAACATCAAACACCTGCAAATGAACTTAAGTAGGTGGTGAAATTAGAAACTATAAATAACTATTAAGAAACTATAAATAATTGCTAGTACAGTTGGAAACTATAAATCATTACTGATGAAAAAAAGTCATATTTACTGTTTCTGGATTGGAAAAATCAACATTGTTAAATGACTGTCCTATTCAAGTTACAATATAGATTCAATGTTCATTCAAATTCCAATTACCATTATCACATATTTAATAAAAACTCTAATAAAAATTGGAAGAATAAAACTCCCTGAATAACAAAAGCAAGTGTGTGTGTGTGTGAGAGAGAGAGAGAGGAAGGGAGAGAGGAGAGGTGGAATTTAATATCTCAAACTTTGCAAACCTATAAGAATCAAAACTGCATGGTAGTGGGTTAATGATAAGCCTTCAGAAAAATAAAACATAATTGAGAATCCTAAATTAACCTCTAGATGTATGGACTCCTAAAATATGAAAAATGAGATAAGCCCTGAAGTAGAACAAAGTATGTCACTAATATATTATGTTGAGAAGACTGGATAATCACCAAAAAAAAAGAAAGAAAAAGAAATTGTAATCATACCTGAAACCATTCACAAAGGTAAGCTTAAAGTGATCTCAATCTTATCTGATCTGTAGTCCATCCATGAAAAAAAAAAAGAGTACAAACCAGAAAAAATGGTACATATTAAAAAGTGTAATTGTTAGGGATCTAATGAGAAATAAACACCTATAGATTGTTGGTGGGAACGCTATGTGGTTCAGCCTGTATAGAAAGCGGAATGAATCTTTAAAAGAAAAATAGGAATAGAACCTCATCCAACCCAGAAATACCAGTTCTTATCTGGCACAAATCCATAAAAATATTCATTAAAAATATATGTACACCTATATTGATCACAGCATTCAGTGAGATATCCAGGATATGGAATAAACCCGAATACCCATCTATGGGGCTGGAGAGATAGCACAGCAGGTAGGGCGTTTGCCTCGCATGCGGCCGACCCAGGTACGGTTCATCTGTCCCTCTCAGAGAGTCCGGCAAGCAAGTGAGAGTATCCTGCCCACAGGGCACAGCCTGGCAAGCTACCCGTGGTGTATTTGATATGCCAAAAACAGTAACAACAAGTCTCACAATGCAGGCGTCACTGGTGCCCACTCCAGCAAATTGATGAACGGGACAACAGTGCTACCGTGCTACCCAAATATGAATGAATTGATCAAGAAACTGTGGTATACATCACAATGGAATACTAAAAAAATGCATCTGTAACCTAACTAGAGCTCTAAGAAAAGACAGAATCATGTGATTTTTCATGACATTCATCCAACGAGAGATATTATGCTGAGTCAAGTCAGTCAGATGGAAAGGGATACAGAATGATCTCTCTAATATGTAGAGATTAAATATACACAGCAAACTAGCAACAAAGGCCCCAAATCAACACAAGAAGAGAACTGATGGACACAGTGGAGTAAGCGGGGAATAATGAGGAAGCAAGGGTCACTGGGGTCCTTGAGGAAGATGAGCACACTGGCAATGCGTGTGGTGTTGCAATTATGACATGGGAAACGATCATTAGCACTACTAGAAATAACAGTGACTTAACAAATTTTTAAAAAGTATTTAAAAGGATATCATGAACTCTGAAGGGCTAGGGCAATGGTACAAAGGTTTAGTTGATTCCTCCCCAGTGAATACCAGCTGCAGAACCAGCTGGCTCCCTGAGCACTGTCAGCTATGGTGAGGTGGTCCTCAGCACCAAAGGGACTAAGTAGCCCCACAACTCAGGACTTAGCACTAAAACACTTGCTCTATTAGACAAATATTGCAGGCAGTTTCCACCAAAAATTTGTGAACCACATGAGATGCCCCTCATATTAAAATGCATATGAGTTAAAAATATGATATGCAGATACTGATAGCTATGCATATCTGAAGCTTCCATAACATTGTATAGCAGCCAAGGATAACAATCAGGTGGTTGATAATAAACAGGGGGTTGATAAAATCCCTTAAGGAAAACATTTCAAACATATTTGGCTATGTTTGTGTAGTCCCATCTCTTACTGCCTCAAAAACAGTATTTCCAACACATGGTCTTGGCACATGAGTGTACCCAACACGGTACAGATTAGACTCATACTGTTTGCAGAGGGGCTTTGCTCAGAATGATAGGCAAACTGGAACTGGTATCATTTCCTTCTTTCCTAAATCATGAATATTTTTTATTGAATCCCAGTGAGATACCCAGTTAAAGGTTTGTTCATGATTGAGTTTCAGTTATTGTCATGTTCCAACACCCATCCCTTCTCCAGTGTACATTTCCCAGCACCAATGTCCCTAGTTTCCCTCTCATCCACTGGCACCCTTTCCCACCTCTGTGGTATGACATTTTCTTCTCTCTCTCTCTCTCTTTCATTCTCTCTCTATTTCTTCTTTTCAGAGGTTATGTTTTGCAATATAGATAGAGAGTTATCACATAAATCCCTTTACCTATTTTCAACACTCAAGTTCTTGTCCAGAGGAATCATTTTTAGTTATTATAGTCATACTGTCCCTTCTATATCCCAACTTCCCTTTGCCTCCCACACACTTGTGGCAAGCTTCCAAACATTGATCAGTGTAGGATAACGTTGCTTTGTTCTTTCTTCCTTGCCACAAGGCACTTAGGTTTATCAGGTTATACCCATCACAGTGCTCCCAAGTCACTCCTTTTTTTATTTATAATCACTTCTCTATGCTATCTTCCCCAACTACTTATTCAGCCTTTCCTCCTAATCATACACTTAATTTGTAATGTCAGATCCTTCTAGGACAGCAAACTTGTATTGTATTAATATTGCCTTCCTCCTCTCCTTATATCTTTAGAATAGTGTAGTTTAAGGCAATGTCTTCTTTGTATAGACAAAGGAAGACAGTTAATATTATGTTTTTGTAACTTGGGATTTAATTTGTTTTGAATATTTTTCATTCCCGGGTATCTGCTTTCTTGACTTAGGCCTCAGTTGTCCTTAAATCCTAGCACCCCAAAAGCAGGGTCCTGACAAGAAACTCAGTGACCCTGGGCAAGCTGTGAGTTACCCTGGCACCAAAATGGGTCAGTCCAAAGTACTAAAATTCTTAAATATAAGTTAAGAGCATGATCATGGACAAATGATGCCATTATTCAAAAGCAACAAGTAGACTAGGACCCTACTAGAGATAGGAAAGACTAATCTAGCCTGAGCACTATAGTCTGAGGTAGAGATGACCCCAGGAGAGTAATTCTATAAGCTTAATGTATCACTTACTGTGTCCATAGAAAATGATTAATATTATGAACATTAATAATATGAATATTAAGCATGTGATTGTTGGACTAAGGAAAGGAGAAACCCTAGACGGTATTTAGCCCTTAAGCGGGTCATCTTGCTGTATGAGAATCTGTCCTAGAAGCAGCATCCGCTGAGGGAGAGAACTTTACCCCTATTGATTGTGACCACATTTATGTGTAAGCCCCAACCCCTCATGTTTTGGGATTTAACCAGGCTATAAGAGTGGGCTGGAGGGGATCCAGGTCCAGGGCCAGAGGAGAAGGAGAGTGAGAGAGGCAGAAGAAGATGAGAGAGCGAGAAGGAGAATGAAGTAGCATGGGGAAGGGAGAAGCAGGAGGAAAATCAAAGAGGAATGGAGATGGGAATGGAAGAAACTGAAACTGAGACCAACCAGCCTGGTTTTGCTTCCTTTGCCTGCCCCTCACCGTCGACCTCCCCAGGGTGGGAGAAGTGGCGTGAGACTACCAAATGCAGGCGGCAGGAGAGATAGAGTGCCACTGCCCTTTTGTGTTTACACAGATCAGTCCTCCCAACCCCTGTTTTACCAGACCTTGGATATTTGTCTTATACTTGCACCAAGATTGATGGGTTCTTGTTTACTCTCTAGCTTGCTTCCATCCTTGAACAAATACATTTTTAAAAAATAGCAACATATCTCAAGACTGTCCTCAGGAACAAGCAGCAGAGTGTGGTAAACACCAAAAGCCACTGTGGAAGTAGTGACCCTGAGGTTCCTGGTTCGTTCCTGGAGCCCTCGAGTTTCCTGTGGAGCCTATTGCCACCTCCAGAGAGAGTTGCTGGCACACGCAGGGAGAGGCTGATACTCACTGGGCAGGGTGATGCTGTTTTCCAGAATCGCATCTCCACCTCTGAGAGCAAAGAAGGGGAGACTAAAGTCAGGCTGAAATACTAGCAGTGCCAAGACCCCTTGAAACACAGATAACCTTTTCCGTGAAACATCTTGCTCTGTCCTTATTTCTATATAAAAACTGAAAGTTATCTAGCAGATAGCAGGTTCCTGTTCACAAAACTCTGACTTCCAAACATCAATGAACATTTATAAAAAAATCAAGCTAGAATCTTTCAGTTCTCCTCACCGTTGGAGTTCTTTGACTAAGTCAGGGGAACTAAATGGGTCTCTTTTGAGTCCTTTATTTTTTTTCAATCCCCTAGAGATACAGTTACAAATTTTCATGCTAGAGTTTCAGTCACACAGTGTTCAAACACCCATCCCTCCACCAGTGTACATTTGTGTACAAGTGTACATTTCCCACCACCAATGACCCCAATATCCCTCCCACCATCCCTACACCACCCCCTACCTCTATGGTAGATACTTTACTACTTTGGGACATTCTATATCTGTCCCTCTCCTTCTGAGCTCTCTCTTTGAGACAGAACACAGTACCTGCCTAGGATACAAAAACCCAGTCTGATCCCACCAGACTATGCATTATTGTTTGTGTTACAGATAACATGCAGTAGGAAAGGTTGCTTTCTTTTTTCTCCCTGTTCTACTTGGCAAACTCTATTTGCAAAATGTGTCTTTTAGAGACCATAATGATAGTACAGCAGGTAGAGCATTTGCCTTGCAAAGTTCAATTCCCAGCATTCCATATGGTTCCCCGAGCACTGTCAAGAGTAACTCCTGAGTACAGAGACAAGAGTAACCCCCAAGCATCACCAGGTGTAGACCAAAAATGAAAGAAACAAAAAGAAATAAAAACTGTGTCTTTTCCTTCCAGCCGCCCCAGCCCGTGTCCTCTGCGCCCCGGCTCCTCCCCGGGCCCCCTAACTGCGGCCCGCCCTCTCAGGTACCTTCCCGGACCCTCGGCCACGCCCTCCCGCGCCCCGCTTCCCGCCGCCTGGACTCCCCGAGACCTTCCAGCCGCCCCAGCCCGTGTCCTCTTCGCCCCGGCTCCTCCCCGGGCCCCCTAACTGCGGCCCGCCCTCGCAGGAAGACACTGGGGGCGTGTCCTGTATGTTAGTGGGCGTGGTCTAAAAGTGGGCGTGGCCTCCTCTCCGAGCGGCTGCCGCTAATGCGGCCGCAGTTATTCTTTGTTACCTCAGCTCAATCAGTACTTGTATGTTTTTGAAAATTCACTTTTGCAATCTCTAACACACAAAATAGCCATTAGCTTAGTCTGACACTATAAAAGCTCTCAGTTAATAAGGGAAGTTTAGCACGATCAGAAAACCTTCTTTCCACAAGAAGGAAAAAGGAACAAATAACTACAGAGCTCCATCTCTATACTTCTGTAACAATATGAAGAAGCAGCGAAAATCCCCTCCACCAAGAGAGGGAGAAGAAAAAATTCCAGAAACATCAATGGGGGCTACTCACATCTATGACCTCTCAGATAAACAATTTAGAGAGGAGATCTGGAGGAGAGTCGACCTACTCCAAGCAACCATGGAACAGACATCCAATAAACTAAGGGAGGAGATGAATGAAGCGCTGGAACGGTCTACCAAGAAAATTCAGGAAGAAATGAGAGCAGAAATGAGAGCAGAAATTTCAAACCTTCGAACGGAAATCTCACAAATAAAGGAATCGGTAGATGAAATAAAAATCTCACTAGATGCCCTCAACAGTAGAATGACTACAGCTGAAGAAAGAATCAGCGACCTGGAAGATGAGCTGCAGAAAGCTTATAGACAACAACAAATCATGGCCAAAGACCTCAAAATGGCTATAGAGCGAATTAGAGCCCTGGGGGATGACTTCAAGAGAAACAACATAAGAATCATTGGAGTACCAGAACCACAGGGAAGTAACCCCAATGAAAAAAACACAGTCAAAGACATCATTGCTAAGAAATTCCCAGAGCTGGAGAAGGCAGGCATCCAGATACAAGGAGTCCGAAGAGTACCAGCAAAAAGAGACCCGAATAAAAAGACTCCAAGGCATATCATAGTCAGAATGACGGATGCTATGGATAGAGACACAATTCTGCAAGCAGCAAGGTCAAAGAAGGAAATTACATACAAAGGAGCACCCCTCAGATTTACAGCAGACCTGTCAGAGGAAATCCTCCGAGCCCGAAGACAATGGTGGGACATAGTGAAAAGACTCAACGAAATGAATGCCTCACCAAGAATACTTTATCCGGCTAAACTCTCACTCAAACTCGAAGGAACCATACACTACTTCTCGGATAAACAACAGCTCAGGTCCTTCATAGACTCAAAACCAAACTTGAAAGAAGGTCTCAAGGGGCTACTGTAAGACAAGGTGGAGCCACATAAAAACAACAAATACCACAGAAATATGACACAAAATCCTATCACAATAATCTCTCTCAACGTCAACGGCCTAAATGCACCCATCAAGAGACACAGAGTGGCAAAATGGATCCAGAAATTAAACCCATCATTCTGCTGCCTGCAAGAAACACACCTGAACAAACAGAGTAAACATAGACTCAAAGTCAAAGGATAGAAAACAATCCTGCAAGCAAACAACCCCCGTAAAAAAGCTGGAGTGGCCATCCTAATATCCGACAACATAGATTTCAGGTTGAAAAAGATTAAAAGGGACAGCGAAGGTCATTTTCTGTTTATCAAGGGATATGTTCAACAGGAAGAAATCACACTCTTAAACATATATGCACCTAATGAGCGACCAGCTAAATATTTAAAACAACTCCTAGCAGACTTCAAAGAGGACATCACTAACAGCACAATAGTAGTCGGAGACTTCAATATGGCCTTATCGCCTCTAGATAGATCGACAAGAACAAAACTCAACAAGGAAACACTGACTCTGAAAGAAGAAATTGAAGAGAGAGGCCTAATAGACCTATACAGGGACTTACACCCCCAAAAGAAAGAATACACATTCTTTTCCAGTGCACACGGAACATTTTCTAAAATAGACCATGTACTGGGCCCCAGAACATACCTCAATAGAATCGGAAAAATAGAAATTGTATCAACCATCTTTTCAGACCACGATGCGCTGAAGATAGAAGCTAACCACTCACTGACACGGAGAATCAAGTCAAACACTTGGAAATTAAACAATTCAATGTTGAACAATGAGTGGGTCAGGAAGGAAATCAAGGAAGAAATCAAAAAATACTTAGAAACAAATGAGAATGAAGACACGAGCTGCCAAAACCTATGGGACGCAGCTAAAGGCGTGCTAAGAGGAAAATTTATAGCTCTCCAAGCATTCCTCAGGAAGGAAGAAAGGGCCCACATAGACAGCTTGACTTCACGACTCAAGACCTTAGAAAAGGACCAGAAAAGGGAACCCAAACCAGATCGAAGGAAAGAAATAATAAAAATTAGAGCAGAAATTAATGACATGGAAACCAAAAAGACAATCCGAAAGATCAATGAAACAAAGAGCTGGTTCTTCGAGAAAATAAACAAGATTGATAAACCACTAGCAAGACTCACAAAGAAAGAAAGAGAAAGAACCCTAATAAATCGAATCAGAAATGAAAAGGGGGACATCATAACAGAAACCAGTGAGATTCAAAAGATCATTAGAGACTACTTCGAAAGTCTATATGCCACAAAACAGGAGAACCTAAAAGAAATGGATGGATTCCTCGATTCTTACAATCTCCCAAGACTGAACAAAGAAGACTTGGAATACCTGAATAGACCCATCAATGTTAAGGAAATTGAAGCTGTGATCAAAAACCTCCCCAAAAACAAAAGCCCAGGCCCAGATGGCTTCACTGGCGAATTCTTCCAAACATTTAAAGAAGATCTGCTGCCTGTTTTCCTCAAACTTTTCCAGGAAATTGAAAAAACAGGAACTCTCCCAAACAGTTTGTATGAAGCACACATCTCCCTAATACCAAAAGCAAACAAAGACATCACTAAGAAAGAAAATTACAGACCAATATCCCTGATGAACACCGATGCGAAGATCCTCAACAAAATACTGGCAAATAGGATCCAACAACTCATCAAAAAGATCATACATCACGACCAAGTGGGATTCATCCCAGGGATGCAAGGATGGTTTAACATTCGGAAATCAATCAACATAATCCAGCATATCAACAAAAGCAAAGATAAAAACCATATGATCATATCAATAGATGCAGAGAAAGCATTTGACAAGATCCAACATCCTTTCATGATGAAAACCCTCGCCAAAATGGGGTTTGGAGGAACTTTCCTCAAGATAGTCGAAGCCATCTATCACAAGCCTACGGCAAGCATTATCCTCAACGGGGAAAAACTAAGGGCCTTTCCTCTGAGATCAGGCACAAGACAAGGATGCCCACTCTCACCACTCCTCTTCAATATAGTACTGGAAGTACTTGCGATAGCTATTAGACAAGAAAAAGAGATTAAGGGCATCCAGATAGGAAGGGAAGAAATCAAACTCTCACTATTTGCAGACGACATGATACTATATCTAGAGAAGCCTAAAACCTCTTCTAAGAAACTCTTAGAAACAATAGACTTATACAGTAAAGTTGCAGGCTACAAAATCAATACCCAAAAATCCATGGCCTTCATATATGCAAACAATGAGGCAGAGGAAAGGGACATGAAAAAAGCAATCCCATTCACAATCGTGCCCCAGAAAATCAAGTACCTCGGAATCAGCTTAACCAAGGAAGTAAAAGACCTTTACAAAGAAAACTACAAAACGCTACTCCATGAAATCAAAGAGGACATGAGGAAATGGAAACATATGCCCTGCTCGTGGATAGGGAGAATCAATGTTGGCAATATGATTCAAAATGGCAATACTCCCTAAAGCATTATACAGATTCAATGCGATCCCTATAAATATACCCATGACACTCTTCAAAGAAATGGATCAAGCAATCCTAAAATTCATATGGAATAACAAACGTCCAAGGATAGCTAAAACAATTCTTGGGAAAAAGATGATGGGAGGCATCACCATCCCCAACCTCAAACTTTACTACAAAGCAGTAACAATTAAAACAGCATGGTACTGGAACAAAGGCAGAGCCGTAGACCAATGGAACAGGGTGGAATATCCCTACACACAACCCCAAATGTATGACCATCTAATCTTTGATAAGGGAGCAAGAGATGTGAAGTGGAGCAAGGAAAGCCTCTTTAACAAATGGTGTTGGCACAACTGGACAACCACATGCAAAAAAATGGGTTTAGACCTTGACCTGACACCATGCACAAAAGTCAGATCAAAATGGATTAAAGACCTCAACATTAGACCACAAACCATAAGGTACATTGAAGACAATGTCGGCGAAACCCTCCACGATATTGAAGATAAAGGTATCTTCAAAGGTGACACGGAACTAAGCAATCTAGTAAAAACAGAGATCAACAAATGGGACTACATTAAACTAAAAAGCTTCTGCACCGCAAGAGATACATTGACCAGAATCCAAAGACTATGCACAGAATGGGAAAGGATATTTACACAATACCCATCAGATAAGGGGTTGATATCAATGGTATATAAAGCACTGGTTGAACTCTACAAGAAGAAAACATCCAACCCCATCAAAAAATGGGGCGAAGAAATGAACAGAAACTTTACCAAGGAAGAAATACGAATGGGCAAAAGGCACATGAAAAAGTGCTCTGCATCACTAATCATCAGAGAGATGCAGATCAAAACAACCATGAGATACCACCTCACACCACAGAGACTAGCACACATCCAAAAGAACAAAAGCAACCGCTGTTGGAGAGGATGTGGGGAGAAAGGGACCCTTCTTCACTGCTGGTGGGAATGCCGACTGGTTCAGCCCTTCTGGAAAACAATTTGGACGACTCTCAAAAAATTAGATATTGAATTCCCATTTGACCCAGCAATACCACTGCTGGGAATATATCCCAGAGAGGCAAAAAAGTACAATCGAAACAACATCTGCACATGTATGTTCATCGCAGCACTGTTTACAATAGCCAGAATCTGGAAAAAACCCGAATGCCCCAGAACGGATGACTGGTTGAGGAAACTTTGGTACATCTATACAATGGAATACTATGCAGCTGTTAGAAAAAAGGAGGTCAAGAATTTTGTAGTTAAGTGGATGGGCATGAAAAGTTTCATGCTGAGTGAAATGAGTCAGAAAGAGAGAGACAGACATAGAAAGATTGCACTCATCTATGGTATATAGAATAACAGAGTGGGAGACTATCACCCAAGAACTGTAGAAATAAGTACCAGGAGGTTGACTCCATGGCTTCGAGGCTGGCCTCACGTTCCGGGGAAAGGTCAACTCAGAGAAGCGATCACCAACTACATTGTAGTCGAAGGCCATGTGGGGGAAGAGAGTTGCGGGCTGAATGAGGGCTAGAGACTGAGCACAGCGGCCACTCAACACCTTTATTGCAAACCACAACAGCTAATTAGAGAGAGAGAACAGAAGGGAATGCCTTGCCACAGTGGCAGGGTGGGGTGGGGGGGAGATGGGATTGGGGAGGCTGGGAGGGATGCTGGGTTTACGGGTGGTGGAGAATGGGCACTGGTGAAGGGATGGGTTCCCGAACTTTGTATGAGGGAAGTATAAGCACAAAAGTGTATAAATCTGTAACTGTACCCTCATGGTGATTCTCTAATTAAAAATAAATAAAATTTAAAAAAAAAACTGTGTCTTTTAACTGGAGAGAGAGTACAAGAGTAAAGGTGTTTGCCTTACAATTGACTGAAATCCATTTGATTTCAGGACCAGCATATGACCCCCAGAGCGCTACCAGGAGTAACCATTATCACAGAGACATGAGTAATATCTGAGGAGTCTATCATCTAGATGACTGCTAAAATTTCAATAACTCAGAGTTGGTTGATTTCTAGGTAAGAATATGGGCATCATTTTGGAGCTAATTTAATCCACTAATTCCTCATCTTTGCACAGCCTGTTGGACGATTTGAGTGGCTCTACAAACATGTGGAGTTTAACTCTGGGCAGTGACCTAGGGAGGATGTCAGGGATGGCCACTCCTGTTCCAGTTGGTGTGGTGGCAGAGACACCAGATACCAGACACCAGAATGGGGACATACACATCTGTGCATTTGTTGCCAGGTGTAAGGTAGCTGTTATGAACACGGAGGTAAAGAACTTGAACACCAAGATTGATTATGTCCCAGGATCCTAGAAACTTGAGTGCTATTTATTTATGTGTCTTGTGGTAGCCTAGGTGTTATGAAAATAGAGCAGGTGTTACAAGGTGATTGAAAACTCTCACCAGGAAACACAGTAAAGCGGGACAGGACATCTCAACTAGGATGTTAGGAATAGCTGATAAAGATCTCCCTGCAAGGAAACATTTATTTCCTATGAAGGAACTAGGTGACTTCTCTCTCTGCTTCAGAAATTATTTTCTTCAGGGCTCAGGTCTGTGGGTGGGGAGTGAGGGGAAAAGTCTCTACTGCTCATGCACTAGGGGACATCAGGGCCTTGCCACACACAAGCTTACCTCCATGACAAGCCTTGATGCTCATTTGAGTCACTGTTGAAGTTCTGAGGTCTGTTTCGGGTCCAAGAAGCTGCCTAAAAAGGAAGAAGAGGTTCTGAGTGGCCCTGCCATGCAGAAGGTATGTGCCCTTGTGCTGACTGGGAAAATCTGGACATGCTGAAAGATCAAAGGTATATACAGGTCACTCTATACACTCTGTCTTTGTAGAGATGAGGAAGATCTTTGGATAGGATCCTGACCCACCCAAGAGCTCATCCACAAGTAGGGAATCCCTCCTAATTGATGATAAGTAACAACAGATTCACAAATGAGCACTGAATGAAGACAGGCTGTTTCTTTCAAGTACTGCTTCAGACTCTTTCAAAGTCAATGATTGGTCTAAAGAAAGTCAGTTACAAGCAAGATACTCCCAAGGTCATTCTGAAAATGATTTCCAGGTCTGAGCGCCACTAGCGTAAGATTTTTGTCTTTTGGTAACAAATCTCCTTCTAAATGCCTGGCACATTGTACTCATAAGCGCATGCTGAGGTAGCGTTCACAGCTTTGTGCACTGTTGAATCAGCAGCATCATGAGAGCACCCTCAAGGCAAGCAGGCTTCTCAGGTGGCAGTGGATCTCATCCAGCAGGAAGCCAAGGGATGAGCCATGCTCAGCAACCTGCTCTCTTTCCTGGAAGGCAGTGAGCAGGAGTGACTCTGCAGACAGGTCAGGAAGCAAACCCCAGAGATGGAACTCAAGACATGGATTCAGGACCTAGTGGTTCTGTGCAGGTCCACCACATACAACTTGGGGAAATGAAAGCTCCCTTTATCTCAGCCAGCCTTACTTTCCTTATTTTTTTAACTTTGAAACTGAGTCATCTGGGGGACCATAGTGATTAGGGCATTTTCCTTCTATGCTGCAGACAATGGCTCTGTCTCTGGTATTGCTAGGAGTGATCCATGAGCACATAGCCAGGAGTAAACCCTCAGCACTTTCAGCAGTGGCCCAAAAATCAAAAAAGAAAAAGAAAAGAAAGAAAGTGAGTTATACTGCAGAATTGGTTGGAAATATAAAATAGTATATTAATGCTTTTAAGTCATAGAGGGGATATGTGTTTATGGGTATTTAGGAATAATTAAGGTGATGGCCATAATTCTATTGTCCCACAGAATATCAATACAGTTGTATTTAATGACTGCAAAGTGTTCAAGCACTTGAGATGACCCATCCATTTTCAGGTATTTAAAGACTTTATTGTGTTTAGAACAGATTTACGGATATTTTGGGGCACTACCATGAAATAACTTCATTGACAGTATAGTATTAGTACCTCCACCCCTTAAATGACATACAGCATCATAAACTAAGTACTTAATTCTGACTCAGTCACTCTTATCATCCCCACCCTACCATGAAACATTCCCTTGGCACCTCTTCCAGGAATGAACAGGCCCTGATCATTAGAAGATCCTGACTATGGCTGGAATATTAGGTTAATTCTACCTCACTCTAAATTATCTAGGCCACTTCCACTAAAGATGCCTCCCAAAGCCTGTGCTCCCTTTTTATCTTAGTACCACAAGAGGTGGGAAAAAAGGGGAAGATTATGATGAGGTGAGAAAAAGTGCTAGGGTAAGCAATGCACTCTGGTTTTGTCATGAGATGGGTAGATGAATAGGACCTAAGATGGCAACACTTCATTTGAGGTCGGGTTTTTCTCTCTCCAATTCTCACAAATAATCAATAGCATGCCTGCCCCATTTCCTCCATAACTGAAGGAACTCACCATGAGAGAGTCGCCCACAGCTGCAACTACCTTGATATCAGCCGGCTTCAGTTTGTGAACTGAAAATAAAAGTACAGGTAAATGTGAGATCTGGGTTTCATCTCCAACCTTAAGACTCTATCTTTGAAAACACAGAGAATATGTTGATCATCAATTTATAAAAAAAGCTAGGAAGTGAAAAACATCAACAATCCAGTGAGATACCCCATAATGCCAAAAATATGAATGTCACACATTGTTGCTGAAACACTCGAGTATGAGGCAGTATGTTCTGAGCAGTCTGGATCATGTGGCCCTCCTTTGACTTCCTCAGGTCACATGTGCATTCCCATGATCCCAGATGGGCTGTTGAGCAGAATGAGCTTTCACAATCTTTGCAGATCTCCTAGGAAGATATCTGCCTAGAACGTCTTATGACTCTCTGTATCTTGTTCCAGTAACTAATTTTGGGGGGCTATTTTTTCACATTTCTATTTTTTAATATCTTTATTATTTCAAACAACATTTAGTTCATTAAAGAGCTATGATTTACAAAATTATTGATAGTTGAGTATTAGGCAGACATATAATATCCTAGTACCACCATGGGTGGAACTGGGAGGTCATCATGTTAAATGAATTAAGCCAGAAGAAGGAGGACAAACACAGGATGATCTAATTTACATTTAAAATAACTGGATGAGGAAACACAATAGTTTAAAAAAGAAATACCTGAGCAACCCTTGACTTCAGACTATAGAGAGGAGAAAGGAACAAATCAACTGTGTTGTGGGTCAGTAGAGAAGAGACATATGGGAAACCATAGGGACTAGGGGTCAAGGGAACTTGGGCATATTAGTGTGCAGGGAATGGTATATCTAAGTATCCCAACTACAGAGTCAGGAAAACATGAGACCCAAACTTTAACAACCAAACTTTCAAAGGTGCCTGTCAAGATGCAGGGTGTGTGTGTGGTGGGTGGAGGGTGAATGGGACTTGTGGGCGCATAACAAGGACGTTATGACAGGGAGAGAACCTGGGAACAGTGGTGGAGAGAACTTGGCACTCATGGTGGTTCAGTGCTGAAACACCGTATGTCCAAGACTCAACTATGTTTAACTTTATTACTCAAGTCTCACAATGGAGACATTACTGGTGCCCGTTTGAGCAAATCGATGAGCAATGGGATGGCAGTGATACGGTGATATAGATATAGAATAACACTGCCAATAATGTCAACTTCCCTCTACCAGTGTACTAAGTTCCCTCCCTGCCCCTGCTCTTGCCACTTTCACAGACTCTTTGCAGTTTAGTGCCTGTAGTTTGGGTTAGATCACAGGTTTTCAATATTGTTTAATCCGTGCTTTCCCAGTATATCTGAGGCTCAGATCCCTGTTCCCCAGTATTTCCTTTCCTTCCACCCTCTGTTTATTTCCTTTTATATTCTTCTCCACCATATTCTCTGGGGCCAAGGGTGACCTCAGCAATTTCTCCATCATGATATTTCTGCTTCTAGTTATTCTGCCCATCACCGATAAGGGAGATCTTATGTGATCATCCTCTTCTGACTTATTTCATTTAACATTATATCATCCAACCAGGTTGAAGCAAATTTATATTTTGTCTTTTCTTTGCAGCAGTAGTGTTTTATTAAGCATGTGTATCACATCTTCAGAATCCATTCATCTATCATTGAACAACTAGATTCTATATTTTAGCTATGATACTAAGTGCTGCAATTAATATTTTTGTGCATATATCCTTTGAATGAATGTTATTTGTCCTTGGGATAGATGCCAAAGAGTGAAATTGCTGGGCTCGCAGAAATGCCTCTAGACTATGAACTGAGCCACTGCCCCAAGTGGGGCCAGGGGAGAAGGGCTTCTCTCTCTCAACCCTTCCTTTCTGGGCACAGCATGGCGATCGCTACATTTGGAGCTCAAAATGGAGGTACCAGCTGGCTGCTGTGGGACGCTCCGGAGATCGCGGGGGTGGGGGGTACCAGCCCTGCCCTCTGCCGAGATTTGTGCGTAGCGGCTAAATGTGTGTGGCCTTTCCACTGCTGCACGGGTATGATCCCGGAGGCCAACTGAACTACTCTGGACACCAGCAGCTCCCAGAAATGCCTCTAGACTGTGAACTGAGCCATTGCCCCATGTGGCACCAGGCGGGTAGGGTCTCTCTCTCCAGGCTTTTCCATCTTAGGAGCACCACAAAATGGAAGTAAAAGCTGGCAAAATATCTGGCAGAATTTTCCCTGGACTTTATATAGAAATTCAAAACCAACATCAGTCGCACGACCTAATATTTCTTAATTGTCAGCAATGTGAAATGGTTCCTTTTTAGCAGGTCTGACTTTGGGGGGAATATCCAAACAATAATAGTGAGTCTTTTGTTGAAATATTGAAGGTAATCAAAGTAGCAGCCATTTCTCTAATCTGTGAACTAAGCCATAGCCCCATGCCGGCCAAGGAGAGGAAATATCCTTCTTTCTTGGGTTTTTTTCCTTTTCGGGCAGAAGCGGCGTGGTGTACACCATATTATGAGGTCTATTAAGTAGGTATGAACATGGTGGCGTGGAAAGGAGAAAAAAAAAGAAAAAAAGTTATGTACTTGGAACAGCGGGACTCATGGGCAGTCTCAGGCCGGGGCCAATACCAGCGCACGCTCCGCCGAGATTCGAGCCAGGTGGCCACACATTTGTGCCGCTGCTTTGCTGCTGATCGACCAGAATCTAGGGGCCAACTAGACTACTTTTGGTCCCAGAAACTGCTTGTAGCCATGTGTCTGGGCTGTGAACTAAGGCACAGCCCCACGCCAGCCAAGGAGGGGAAATATCCTTTTTTCTCGTTTTATTTTCCCTTTCCGGGGAGAAGTGGCATGGCGTCTGCCATATTATGAGGACTACTAAGCAGACACGAACTTGGTGGTGCAGGAAAGAAAAAAAAAGTTATGTACTTGGAACAGCAGGTCTTCATATCTTTTCATTCTCAACAATGGAAAACTATCAGATGCTTCCTTGGCAGTAGGGCTGTCTTCTTTGGGGGGAAACTCCAACAACAATGGTGAGTTGTGTGTTGAAATATGGAATGTAATCAAGGTAAAGAGAAAATAAAGTGAGATTTTTCAGTTAAGCAGGCTGGGTGGGGGGGCAGGGGGCGGGGGGTGGGAGGTATACTGGGGTTTTTGATGGTTGAATATGGGCACTGGTGAAGGGATGGGTGTTTAATATTGTATAAATGAGACATAAGCCTGAGAACTTTGTAACTTTCCACATGGTAATTCAATAAAATAACTTTAAAAAACAGTGAAATCGCTGGGTCATAAGGCAGTTTAATTATAATTTCACTTAGAACCCTCTATACTGTTTACACCAGGGTATGAATCAGACAGTATTCCAACCAGCAGTATTTAAGAGTTCCTTTTTTGCCATATTGCTGCTAACATACATTGTTCCCATTATTTTTGATATGTGCTGTTCTAATCATGTGAGGTGATTTCTCATTGTTGTCTTTATTTGGATTTCCCTAATGTTAAGTTATGCTAAAATTTTTTGTGTGCCATCTCCATGTTTTCTTCTGTGAAAAATACGTATATTTATTCCTACTAATTTTTTATAGTTTTTGTGTTTTTAATTGTTGTTCATCTTTTTGAGTACTTTATATATCCTGGATATCAATCACTTGTCTAATTCATTAAATAAGAATATTTTCCCATTCAGTTAGCAATCTTTAGATTTGGCCAGAAACTTTAATGTGGTGTAGTCCCATTTGTTTACTTTTGATTCTGTTGTCTTTGTCTGTGATCATATCATTGAAGACGATCCAAATCTTGGAAAATCCTATGCACATTTTCCTCAGTGCAATTTATACTTTCTGGTCATATTCAAGGTCTTTGATCTACTTTTTAAAAATTTATTTTTACTTTTATAAATTTGTTCACAATAAATTTGTTCACAATAAATTGGTTCACATAATAAAATATGTTCATAATATTTTATTGTTCACAAAATATTTATTGCATTAAATATTCTAACACCAGTCCCACCACCATAATTTTTGAAGTGCCTTACCACCACCCAAGCCTGCTCTAAAGGCATATTTTAAATAATTTATTTTGTATTGGTTGTTACAAATAATCCTCTAAAATAGATCCCAAAAAATTTCCTTAGAGGAAAGTGTTTGAAGATTGCTATGTCTCATCCTGGACACATTAAACCCCTGTATAAGAGATTACTAACATGGGGGGCTGAAGCGATAACACAGTGGGTAGAGCCTTGCACACAGCCGACCCATGTTCAATTCCAGCATCCCATGTGGTCCCCTGAGCACCACCAGGAGTAATTCCTGAGTGCAAAGCTAGGAATAACCACTGTGCATAGCCGGGTGTGACCCAAAAAGCTAAAAAAAAAAAAAGAGTTTACTAACATGTTGTTACAGGTTGAGTCTGGAATGCTAATATTTATTTTTTTGATCCAGATAGGTTGCCTTCTACTTTACACACCACCAAATGTGGGGTGCTACTCTTAGTACAGCAGTGGTGTAGAGTATGATATATCACGGCTGTGCATTCCAGGAATTCTCAAATTTTAAATAGGTGACATCTGGAGTTAATTTTTTAACTGAGTGGTGACTTTGGGGTCCAAAGCCTCTCTGCAGTTTGTTGCTCTCTTCCGAGATTTGTGTGAGTCTCTGGATGATTGGCATTAATGAGATTATATGGCATCAGAGACAGTCTGTGGGCGTGACTGCCAGGCTCCCAGAAGACTGAACACTGCCAAGAGTAATTCCTGAATGAAACAAGAGAAACTCCAGAGTATCACTAGGTAGGTGACTCAAAAAAAAAAAAACACAGCAAAAAAAATGATACTGGTTGCAAGCTTATGCTTGTTATTCCATAACTAGCTTATAAAAGGTTCTTTTCACCCATAATTTGTTAAGGGTTTTTTTTTTCATAAATGGATTTTGGATCTTGTCAAAAGCTTTCTCTGCGTAGATTGATATAATAATATAATTTTCTTTCCTTTATTAAAGTGATTCATTGTTATTTGATTTGTGTATGTTGAGCAATCCTTTCAATCTGAGATAAATCCCATTTGATTTGGGTATATGATTTTTTGTTGTTGTTATTGTTGTTATGTTGTTGGGTTTGGTTACCTAAGATTTCATTAAGGAATTTTCCATTGATGTTAATCACATAGACTTTTCTAAAAAATTTTTGAAGTTTCTCTGTCTCACTCAATCATTGTATGACTGAAATGTAAGCATGAAAGTTTGTAAGTCTGTAACTGTATCTCACAGTGATTCATTTTTAAAAAAATGTTAGGATAGATTTCTGTGTCCTCAATAGATTGAATGAGCTTAAAAAGTAAAGGCACCTTATTCCTCTTCACAACAGGTCTGACTCTAGTGGGGTGCTCCTAATAATAATGGTGAGGTTTGTGTTGAAATATTGAATGTAACCAAAGTAAATAGAAAGTAAAGTGAAATTTATCAGTTACAAGGCAGGGAGGGGGGTGCGGGGGTGGGCGGGATGGGAGGTGCACTATGTTTTTTTTTTTAATTTTTGTCTTCGGTGGTGGGATATGGGCACTGGTGAAGGGATGGTTGTTTCACCATTGTATGACTAAGATTTAAGCCTGAAAGTATTGTAAAAAGTAAAGGCAGTAAATATTCTCTGAAGACTTAATATAACTCTTCAGTGAATCCATTTAGACCAGGACTTTTATTCTTAAGGAAATATTTAATTACTTTTAATCAAGGAATATTTAATTAAGGAATATTCATTTAATTAAAAATCTAATTTTTTAAATTAAGGGAATATTTTTTATTCCCTTACTGTGATTGACTTGTTCAGGTATTTTGATTGTCCAACAAACTCAGTTCTTCTAGCCTTTGTTCAGGACTCTTGTTTGAACTGATATTCTGTCTAATTCTACTGTCCCATACCAAAGGTGGAGTGACAAAGTCTCCAAATACAGTTGTGCTTCCATCAGTGTTTCTTAATCTTTATGAACTTTGCAGACCATTTCTTTGGTGCACAAATATTGATAACAGTTAGTGTTTCTTGATCTATTATTCCCTTAACCAATAAGTTGTATACATTACTGTCTATATCTTTCTTGGTACTTGAATACTATTTGGTCTAAGTATGTCTCTCACACTTTTTTTTCTCTACCATTGGCTTCTATGATTGCTTTTCATTCTCTCATTCTGAATCCTTATTTGTCCTGTGCATTTAGG
Organism: Sorex araneus; assembly: GCF_027595985.1. NCBI lineage: Eukaryota > Metazoa > Chordata > Mammalia > Eulipotyphla > Soricidae > Sorex > Sorex araneus. The sequence continues at coordinate 366,331,156 of NC_073313.1, forward strand.
TGTGTTTTTTTTAGCATTAGATAGATAGATTTTTTTCCAGATCAATTCAGCTACTATATACCATTTTATAAGGGAGTTTAGTCCATTAACATTGAGAGATATAATAGATATAAACCTTTGGGTATTAAAAAGGGCTTTGTTCCCACCTGGTGAAAGTTCCATCAAAAAAAAGGTTCTGTTGCCATTTTTGTGTATATGTGTTCAATCAAGTTGTTTTTGCAAATATTTTTTTCTTTCATAATGACTTCTCAGTAGTTCTGGCTGGATTGGTTTAGGTGTCCCAAATGCTGCCAGATCTTGTTTGTCTAAAAAAGTTCTTATCTCTCTTGAGTCTAAATGATTGCTCTGCAGGGCACCAAACTCTAGGTTGGATGATTTTTTAGTTAAATATTTTTAATAGGTCATCCCACACTTTTCTGGCTTGCTTGATAACATATGCTCCCATCTTTTGTGATCCTTGTGTTATTTACCTTGCTTTTTTCATTTATTCTTCCGGCTTTAAGTAGTATTAATTTGTCTTCTTTTTATTTTGATTACTGTGAGCCTTAGTATTGATTTTGTTCAGTCTATTTTGTTTGGAACTCTTTGGGGCTCTTGAATCTGTGCTGAAGGCTTTCTCCAGAGACCAGAGAAGTGATCAGTCATACTTTCCCTCTCTGTTTTCCTCTCCTGGTATTCCTAAAATTCAGAGATTATTTCTCTTGCTATGATCTGTCAAGAGTCTTGAATCTTATTTTATTTATTGAATTATCTTTTCATTTGCCATTATTGTTTATGGCTTTATTTTGATGGCAGCATTTTGTCTTTAATATCACTTATCCTGTTTTCTGTGTTGAATTCTGTAGCTTTGACTTGCTGTTTGTCCCTTAATTACATTATTATTAAGCTTTTAGTAGCCTGGATCAGTTCATGCCTGATTTGGTCAAATTTTCCTTCCAGTAACCGTTATATTTCCAAAGCCATTTCACTTAGTGTTTATTTGACTTCCTCCTCAATAAAGCTTGAGGATTTATTTTGGCTTGATGACTTGCCAGGATTTCTGTCCATGTTTTCCAGGGTAGGTTAATTCCTTTGCTATCCCCTATTGTTCTTAAAGATTTGTGGGTGCTGTGATTGAAGATACAGATTACCAATTATATGAGGTTTAGTCTGATTCATTATCAGTAGCTAATTTAACAATTTCTGATCCCCTTAGGACGCTATTTCAGTAGTCATACAGGTGAATAGCCAATAATTCCTTTTTACAGAACAGGGTTATTTTGGTTGTAGTTGAAGAAAGATAGAAGAACCTACAAGCCCTTTGAGTTGGTGTGCTTAAGGAACAGAGAGGCCTGAGAGGTTTTTTTTTTCTAGAGCTAGGCAGGAGGGGCTTCCTGAGTCAATCAGACTCAGGAGAGGAAATGAGACAGGAGGTGATGGGAAGTGAAGAAGTTCAGATCCTTAGACACATCTAGATTATAAAAAAATATTTAAGTGACTGTTCAATAAGGTTGGGTCCTGATTTGAGAGTTAGTAAGCAGGGTCTTCTCTGGTTCACAAGACCCCAGACAAGGTTGAGCAACTGATGTTTTGAAACACTCAGAAGCACTGAACAGACACATTTAGAAAATGCCATGCTTTCTTGTTCTATGTGTTTCTTTGTTTTGGTTGTTTCAATTTTGCTATTGTTAAAGATTAGGTAACATGTTCATAGTACTGATCACTATAAAATTTCTTCCTGAGATGTCCAGGGGATGTGTCCTGGTAAATGATGCTTCTGTCTGTACTGTTGTCTTACTTTTGAGGAACCATTTCACTTCCTGGAGATTTACTGGCAAGGAAATCACATAGACTCACACAACTAACACTGTACTCTTTTCAGAACTCAGCAAATTTCAGGATTATTATCAGAGGACAATAACATAAGGAATGGATAATGATGTCATCATACTTAAATTAAAAATACACTAAAGATGGACTTGAATTTACATATATCCATACGGATCTATTCTTTTGGACTCAGAAACTCCTAACTCTTGAGGTTTTGTGTAAATCCCTTGTTATTTTATGGGAGCTCCTATTTGAGGATATCAAGTATCAGTTAAGTTTCAAGCTCATTCTATTTAATTTGTGTACCTGACAAGGGAACAGTCCGGGAGGGAGTCTTGTCAGGGCAGTCTATTGGCACTTGTTTGAGCTGAAACGAGATAAGAACAATAAGAAGATATGATTCCTATAAAGTAGTAGAGAGAGAAAATGAGTCTACTTAGAAATCAACCACGTGAGATAGAAAGGAAGTGCCATTGATGATTTCTTTCTCTTTAATACCCCTACTCGAGATTCCTCAAAGATTCCAACTCAGTGCTAGTTCCTCCATCCCAGTCTCACTTTGGTGAATTCTTTTCATAACTATTACAGTATTCAGGACTTTCTTTCTTTCTTTCATTTTCTTGGACTTCCTCCCAGCCTTGTATAAGCCTACTAAGCAAACACTCATTTTATCTCAGATTAAGGCCTAAATGAGTACTAAAGATTATCTCATTTTATTTGACATATTTTATCTCAGATTAAGACCTAAAACGAGTATAAAAGAACTTGTAAGTACTTGGGAAGAGCATTAAGAAGCTTCTCTTACTTAAAAATGACAGGTGGATGGGTAAAACTTATATTCCTAACACATTCCAGTACATGAAGAAGCTACAGAGAGAACTAGGTATCCAGCTTTTCTAAGGATGGAATCGAGGCAGATCAGTAGGTAGTGTAGGGTCCTCATGGCAATGAATTCTTGGAAAGCAATAAAACCAACAGTACAAAGGCTGTGAAAGCCCACCTTGTAAACACAGGTATAAAGGCCAGATAAGATGTTTACCTGATGACAGTACAGACTCAGAGATAACTGGATCTCATCTGAGAACAATTGCTTGGAAAGGAGTTTCAAAGAAGATCCCCAGCTGCTCCCAGCTTTAGACCTTTGGCAACCATTCTAGCAATGGACTCTTACATAGCTAAAAAGCACCATGTGGAAAAGTTTAGGAGAAATCATATAAAAGCAAACTTGAGTAAAGGAAGTGTGAGCATGTGCTGTCTGTGCCTTTGTGTTGCTGCTAAGCACATGCAGTGTCGGAGCAAATATGTTGTCCGCATCTTCCCTCCTGAGATATCTAATTTCATATTTTAATATCTACCGCTGAGATGTGTGCTGGGGCTCATTCTCCACTCTCAAGAAGCCTGTGTTCTCTTTTGAAAGTCTCTTTATATTCTCTTTCTCCTTCCCTCTCTCCCTCTCTCTCTCCCTCCCCCCTGCAGTCTACCTTTCTCCAAATTAAAACTGCTCTATGAGTCACCCCCACAAACCACCTCCACCAGCATGATGTAAGCTTTTTTTTGTCGTTGTTGTTCCAAATACTCATAAATACATCTCAAAAGAGATCATCTAGCTGCAAAAACTTCGCAGGAAGCTGGGGACATTCATCGTGGGAAGTGTACACTGATGAAAGGACTGGTATTAAAACATAGTATGACTGAAAATCAATCAAGAACAACTCTGTAACCATGTATTTCATAGAGATTCTATAAAAATAAATAAAATCAAAAAACTCCTTGGACACCGTACATAGATGACAAACCCTGGACACTTTTGGAAGGGGGCAGGTCAGTGCCTATCTGAACAAAGCCTAGCAGCAGATTTCTTGCACACCCAAAATCACCGAGATGTTCCTGGCTGGAATTCACTGCCTCAGGATTAATGGCCTCAGAGTGAATGTAACCTTGCTGAAACCTTAAGTACATGGGTCCCTGTGCTGAAAGCACCAAGCATTTTCAGAATTGGGATGGGCTACCTACTCTTACATCCTTGTACTTTTGGAAGTCGTGCCAATGAACTACATCTGCCACCAGGTTAACTCAGCAATAAAATATTTAACTCCAGCTGGACTGCCCAGTAAAATATTCTGGATTTTCTGGTCATCTCCAAACTCTACAACACTGAAAATTAAGGAGTAGCACAACAGATTTGATGGGATGGAATGCATCAATCAACCATTATCAATACATTAACACAGAAGTTTAACTTGTGACATCTTAGTGATCTCTCAGATGGACTTAACACCCACATGATGAGATACAATAATATAATTTTTGCTATTTTTCTCCTATGGCAGTAGTTTTGATCATTGTTAGCCATCTATTGGTAACAAGCAATATAAAATAAATTGCTGTGGACTGTGAGGGGAGAAGAACTGAGAGGTGGCTGAGGAAATGGAGACAATGGTGAAAGGAAGGTGGCAGTAGGGGAGGGATTGGTGTTGGAACACTGAATACTGAATGCCTCTACTGAAGGACTGTAACAAATCATCATAAACAAAAACTTTGTGAACTATGGTGTTTACAGTAAGTGTGGGGAAAATAAATGAATAAATAAAATCTGCTGCGTTTCACTGCTCATCTTCTCCTGAAATTCTTTTCTCAGAGAAAGGTAAGAACCAGACAGGCCTGTGAAAGGTCTAGGACTGACTTGTTCCTTTTCTGCAAGGAACGAGAATCATAGCCGACCAGTGCTAGATTTCCCCAGCTGTTTCCAGATAGGTGGATAGAAAGAAAATAGTAGATTCCCTTCTCAAAGATGCCACCTCTTTCCTCCCCACTATACATAAGTCACTCGGGGACCCCACTGGTATCAGAGTCATGAGAAGTCCGAGGGCCCAGAAACAGACTGCCTCCTTGAAGCACTCAGCAAGAAGAATGATCCACGAATTATACACGTTAGTCAATCAAATAAAACATCATACCGTTAATGCAGGGTAGGTTAAAGACAATTTTGGCTGATAGTTGCTGTTCCTGTAGGTGAACAGATAAGGATGTCCCTGGAGAGAAAAGAATATGTTGGGTTATGGTCCTGGAATCTGTTCATTATCAGGATTTATTATCCAGTAAACAGAATTTACCAATTCATCAAAAAGCAAATGTTCTATTTATACTTCCTAAATGTATTCAAGGAAGTGCAATCATTCCTGCTTAGTCATTTTTACATTGACTGAATCAGTAACCCTAAATCTATGCCCATAACTTGTAAGGCACATGCTTAAGGTACCTATCTTCACATTTGGGGCATTTAGGGCCAGATAAGATGCAACATTATTTCCTGTTATAGTAAAAGGGACTTTTAGTTAGCCAAATATCTCTCTAGCCCCAGGTGTTACCCTCTGTGTGCCAAGCATGCAAGATTTTGCCAGATTTTGTATAGACCTTATACTATCAAGTCATTATTATTCACACAAAAAAATCCCTTTATATGAACTGAATCTCTCTGGAATTCAGCAGAAGTCTCTCTTCACAGCCCTTATGTACCTTAGGGGGACATTTCACCATCCTCCTCTCTCTTGGTTTATCTTTCTTTCCCACTGGCTCCATCTAGAAGAGAAGCTGAGATTTAGACCAGAAAAGGCTTACAGGGATCATTTTCTGGTGTTACTGAGAAAGATACACTCTTGGGTTTCCCAGAGTCTGGCTCTGGGCCTCAGTAGCAACATCACTGGGGAATGTATTTCAAATATGCATTTCTATGCTCTCAGTTCCCTAAAAGAGAACTTGATCCCCTCCCCACTGGAGCTCTCTGACTTCAGGATTCTCTGGCTTTAAGAAGGTGTTCATGTTTGCACTTGATTTTAATTTCAGCATTGTCTCACTGAATTAACCGACTTTCAGCAGAGAGGGGTGAATGCTAACTGGTGCATCTCAAAGATCTAGCATAGGACACAATGTCAGCAAGTCCCAGGCTGAAAGGCCATGAAGAAAGTTGGGAGGATGGGTTGGAAGGCAGAGGTTTTACAGGTGTGGCATATTGTTTCCAGAGAATATGTTTTGAGGGAGAAATAAAATCATACCTATGAGATGGCCACCTAGTAAGAGACTTGTGCAAGTCAAATGTTTTCTGAAAGTAAGAGGTTGCGTTGATCTGTATTCTGTGGGATGGATTCCTCACTGCCCATCCTACTGGTCAGTCCACATTAAGACGCAACAGTTTATAATGCAGGACAGAGCATATCAAATGAGGATAGAGGCAGAGACAGAGGTATAGAGACAGAGAGGAGAGAGAGAAAGAGAGAGGAATAGATTAAAAGAGATATGGTGAGAGAGGGAGAGAGAGAGAATCAAGTTTTTCTCATGGGAAGTCTAAAATAGGGATGTTTTGATGATTGGGTGGTAGGGGGCAAGCAATGTAAAATGTGATTTTTAGTATCCTGTGAGGCTCCACGTGTGGCATATCCATGGATTACTACCAGTCAGCCTAGTGTTTGTGTTAGAGTGTTAGAGTTTGGGAATAGATATGGTATGAATAGACAGGAAGCAGGTGTGGATTTTTTCCTCGAACCAGGAGGGAGCAATGCAGTTGACCTATTAAGGATTATGTCAAAGGGTGTGATCTTGTATTTGTAGAATGGGAGTTGAAATCTTAAGTTTCCAAGCAAGTGATAGATTGGATGAGAATGACACAGGTTTTTTCTTCTTTTTATGATAAAGCCCATAGACAATCCTAGGTGCCAGCCAGGACCTCTGAAGTAGCTCAACAAAACATCAGCACTAGTGAGTAAAGCTAGGTGGACAGAACTTACTAGGAGAACCACTCCCTGCTCTCAGTTTACATAGGTCCCAAAGAATGAGAAACATGGCTCAGATGTGGGAAACACACGCCTGATTCCCCAGCCCTGCCCCTGAAGAAGGTGAGCACAACTGGGCTATCCCTGGTGTGGGGAATGGGTGTGTGAACCCTGGTAGCCTAGAGGCATCATGACTGGGTCATGCCAGCATCCTGGAGCTTATCAGACAGAAGTAGTTGGCAGATAAGTGAGGGCACTGGTAGCTTCGTTTTCTACAGATCAACCACCTCTGCTTGCCAGCTTGATGAATTTCCAGGACCCCAAACTCTCACCATGCTGTTCCAGAGGTGCACGCCCAGTTCAGTGGGGTCTTGCAGTGACTGCTCCATCTGAAAGAGAACCAAATAAGAAGCCTGCACACGCCCCTCCCAAGGATGAGGGACATCTCCACACTTTGAAGTTCTCCCTGGCAACTGGGGTAGCTCTAATCCATCCTGATGCTTTCTCTCCACCCACCACTTCCACAAGGCAGACATTTATTTAGGACATGCAGGGACAACCATGTTGCTGCTCCTTGGTATCATGGGGCTCCCTTTAAGGGGAATAAATAGAACACAAAGAGACAGGGCCATGCCTGAATATATTTGATTAGCATTCTTCTCCTTTGAATCCAGACTGCAGACATCAGGAAAGTCTTGCAGATTGTCCTGCTACTAAGAAGAGTCCCCAGGACTCTCCAGCCCACTGGGCATTTATACAGTGAAGGAAAACAGACAGTCACCTCCTTTCCCTCCACAAGGTGCACTTGGTGGCACGGGGCACATTCTCACCAAGAGAGGGGACTGATCTGCTTCATGGAAAACAGGCTGAAACACCAGAGCAAAGGACTCATTTTGGTTGTACTTGCTGGAGGCCAGGACCTTTTCCCAAGTTTCCTGCAGAAGAGAGCAAAAGGACATGAATCCAGAATCCCTGAGGGGACCTTATTCACTGATCCCCATACCTAGAGTTGATCACAATTGCTATTCCAAATTCTATGTTATCCAGTAACCCCTTCATGTCTGGCATCCCAGATTCTTCCAGACATTAATTTGGGTTGCTTTCCTATCTAAGGATGACCTTCAGTTAGTACCAGACAGATCTGTAATATTTTCTAAGGAAGTTTAAGAAGGAAGCAATAGTGCATCCCTGGACTAGGCTCACAGAGTCTCTTCAAGAGCTCAGTTCCATACAGGGATTTGCTACTTAAAAACTCAAAATAAGTTTTATAGCTTGAGAGAATGGGGCCTAAGACTTTGTTCACTAAGTTTTCCTTAAACAGGAATTATGTTTATATACATTATTGGAAAGTACACTTGGAGCACTTTGCTCACTGGGACAGTGATGTCAACAGACCATTCAGTCTCTATGATTCTGTTCTCTAAACTAGTAAACACACCTCCATGAGTCCTGACTTGACTCTGATTTGCAATCAAGGGTACAAAGTCAGCCTGGAAACCTTGCCACCAGCTGCAGATGCAGTGGTACAAGTGTGGATGATGAGCAAAAAAAATTCAGAAAAATAGCAATGTTCTTCAACATCTTAAACCCAATATTCTTCTATAACTTCCAAGTCCAACACCCAATGGTGGCCACACCATTATACCCACAGAGGTATGATTTGTTATCAGGAAGGTGCATGTCTCTTGTCCTGGATTTCTGTGAGAAAGTCCAATTCTGGATAACTTTCCCCCAATTGTTCCCATCATCCCCGATCTGCTCCACGACACCAGCATCTTTGAGTCAGCTATCAGTCTCCCACAGTGAGCTCACCTGATAGGACCGTTGGACCGTTTCCTCTGAACACCTGCAGGACTCTCTGGTTTTGCTGCAGATAAAACCATGCATAATGAGGGGCAAAGAATGAGAATATAAATGAGAAATCCCTATTGTCTTGAATGAGGCAGTCAGAACCCAAGGAGAACCATTCAAAGGTTCCTGTGTCTTCTGACAATTGATACCCTCAATATCAACATCAACAAACTAAAACATGCAGAAAGAATTCAGAAAAGGCCCTCAGACTTCCAGGACCTTGGTGTCAGCAAGGCAAGGAAATCCTGGGGACACTGAGGTTGGTGTCAGCAGTAGTGAAGTAGAAGTCTGTGAAGTTGCAGGAAAAAGGAAGTATATGAATTTTGGGATGGACTATCATGGGGAGGTTTCTCCATCTGCTACCCCATGGTGGGTGAGAATGCATGTGAAAATTTCCCCTCATACTCCTGATCCAGCGCCTTCTAAACTTGTGTTCCTCTCCACTCAATATCAGAAAAAATATGAAGTTCTCTTCTCCTTCCATTTATATCAACTTCCTTCCTCTTCAAAACCCACTGTATCCCAGCTTGGTCCTCTCATTAGGAGCTCCCAAACCCAGGTGCCTCTACAAATCATATTTGTTAGAGAGCTCCTTTTCCTCTGTAAAGACAGAAATCATAGTTTTTTATTGTATTTAAATCTAAAAATCAGAAATACTTGGAATTTGAGTTCTGGGAAGAAAATCTTTCAAACGTATGCCCAGAATCCAGAAGTAATATTTCTGAAATCAAAACATTCTGCAATAGCTGATCGATACTTTCTGGGTGAAAGACACAGCTGTTTTTCCTCAGGTTCTCCAACATTTTTGCTCAGAGATCAAATACCCACTGGACTATGGGAACTATTAGGTGCCAGTGATTGTATTCAAGCTTCCTGTATGCTAAAGCTAGACTATCTCCTTAAATCTGTCTCTCCTTTGGTGTTATAACCACCACAATTAGTTTTTAAATTCTCAAGTCATTGTAACTTTGTGTGTGAGTGTATGTAGGGGCTGGAACTATAGCATAGCGAGTAGGTAGTGCGTTTGACTTGCACTCGGTCGACCCAGGTTCAGTTCCTCCACCACTCTCAGAGAGACCGGCAAGCTACCGGGAGTACCTCGCCCACACGGCAGAGCCTGGTAAGCTATCCGTGGTGTATTTGATATGCCAAAAACAGTAACAAGAAATCTCACAATGAAGATGTCACTGGTGCCACTCAAGCAAACTGATGAGCAATTGCGATTACAGTGATATAGTGAGTATGTATGCAGATGGGCAGAAGGGTGAAATCTATAGCTGCATATTTGTGAAGCAGTAAATTATTACTGAGCTACATCCTGACCAAACTGGTAGATAATTCAGGAGAAGGCTGGTGGGTAATTTTGGCTCTGGCATTACACCAACCAGAGCAGACACTTAATTTTCTTTCTTTGTTTTATGTCAGCATCTCAGTTTCACCTCATCTCTTTCTCAGATTTGTCTTCCCTCATTTTTCCTTCCCAATTATCTCTCCTTACTCCACTAGCAATTTGATTTAAAAATTTATATATCAAGAAAGAACCCAGAGTCTGAATATAGTGCTGTTAAACAGAGCCATATCTCAGATACTCATTCTCTGAGTTCTCTTAAGATAAACTTGGGGTGCATCTTTTCTGATTATCACTGATCACACGCAGGAGTTGAATTTCCAAGCAGTAGAATATTTGATCCACCAACACTTTATACTCTCACCTTTGGATATGAAAGAACAATTAATATAGGTGAAGAATGCATTAACAAGTGGCATGACAGGCATCAGAAAAGGCTGGTTCCACTAGACTTCCCTTCTTACCTGTCCCGAGTCCCCATATTAGGCAAGGCGGAGAACTCCAGAGTATCAGTGATATCCACCAGGTTTACAAATGATCTAGGAACCTGAAAGTAGACAAGGGAGAGGCTTGGCATTGGAAGACACCAAGCTCTACTTGGGTAGCTCAGGAATTTCTGGCTGGATGCCAGGTTCAGGGATGCCTGGGCTTGATGGGACTTTATTTAAATATCATGCTCTTGGGGAGATTAGGTCACATGCACTGGCCCTGCAGCGGAGATAGGTGGCCACACTTCAAAGAGTTGGTATTCACTACATCCCCGTTGAGTCCCTTCCCTGTGGAGAGCCTCCAGGGGACCGCACCTCACAGATGGAGCCTGTTTCCTGTTATTGCACCTTGCTTCATAAACAACATCTGTTTCCTGTTATTGCACCACGCTTCGTAAACAACTCCTAATAAGGAAGCAGGACATCCTGTCACGCCCACGGGGTGCAACTAGCCTATCAGCTGCAGGCATTTAGGCATAAACAAGCAGCGAGAGGGATAAAAGGGGGGAAGCCACCTAGCCAGAGGTTCCCCTTTGTTCCCCAGTGCATGAGAAGGTCCCTAAATAAATTGCTGTAAGAAGAATCTCCAGGTTGTGTGTTTCTTTGCTGGTCGAAGTGGTGCGCAACAGCTGGTGGCCCATACGGGGAACCCGACTTCCAGCATCCTCCGGTTGATTCAGAACTTGCTGCGATTCAGGGTGATGAAGTTCCTATGGTGAGTCAGGATGATAAAGTCCACGGAAATTGTGGCTAGTGGGATGGATGTGTATGTTTTGCTTGCAAGCTGGGTTTTTTTTTTTTTGCTTCTTCTTCGGGCTTTTTGTTTTTGCTTTCTGTGGCTGCATTGAGGAGCTGCGCCTCCACTTCACGTTTAATAAGTTAGATGTTGCTTGGAGGATCGGAAGTGCTGTGAGGCCGTACAACTGGGACAGGAAGCGTTAGAAAAGACAAAAGAGGAACTGTTGGACAGAGGCAGCCGTCATAGCATTGTAGCCTCTGAGGTAGAGGATAATTCAGACATAGATAGCGAGGCCTCTAGGGGAACTCCACTGATACAGGGATGTGCCCCCAAAAAGAGAGGAAGGCCCCGAGAACCATCCATGACCCACCCACCTATTTATCCTTCGCTATGTCAATTTCAGCAGGGACGGGCTAATGGGGATTCGGACCTCCCTAATGAGGAAGCTGTGATACTTGCCGCTAAAGGGCTCTGAGGATGATCCGCCCCCTTATAACAAACCGGGAGGCGGGCTTTCCTTCGCAAAACCCGGGCTCTGGGCAGAGGTTAGGCGAGAGCTACAGTTAACTTATCCTGTTTTTGAAGATAATCAACAGCGATATCCCGAGCCCCTAGATTTTAAAATAATTAAGTCCTTGGCAGAATCAGTAAAGATGTATGGAGCCAATGCGGTATTTACCTTAACTCAAGTAGAGGGCTTATTCAGATATTGTATGACCCCAAATGATTGGCAACAGGTGGCTAGAGCGGTGTTGATGCCTGGACAATACTTGGACTGGCGCACTTTCCTAATGGAATTTGCAAAATTGAGCAAGCTCTTACCGCTGCCAGCAATACACGCGTGCAGCCTGAGTTTCCCATTTTACTTTGTGTGCTCCCACATATGGGCAGCCTACTGCAGTCCTATGGCAGGAGGGACCCCTTCTGTGGATTCATCGTAGGGTCTCTCCGGCAAAAGCCGTGGAGTTATACCCTGCAGCTGTAGCCTGTTTGGCTGATTGGTATTCAGGACTGCTTGCAATACTTTGGAAAACTTCAAGATACTCATAAACTCCTGTAATTCCACTCAAATAGTTTCTTTGTGTAACTTACATAATGATTGGGCTATTCTCTGATTTTCTTTTCCCAATATTATTGATAATCGTTATCCCAAACATCCACTGATGGCTTTCTTTAAAACCCATCCGGTAATTTTCCCCAAAATCATCTCTTATGTACCCCTTCGGGATGTTCTGAACATCTACACTGACAGATCCAGTACAGGCTGGGGGGCTTATATGATAGAGTCAGGATCCCATTCATATGCAATTTCCAACTACGTCCCCTCAAGTTGTGGAACTTCGCATTGTCTTAACAGTGTTTGAGCACTGCCCCTTGCAAAATTGAGCAAGCTCTTACCGCTGCCAGCAATACACGCGTGCAGCCTGAGTTTCCCATTTTACTTTGTGTGCTCCCACATATGGGCAGCCTACTGCAGTCCTATGGCAGGAGGGACCCCTTCTGTGGATTCATCGTAGGGTCTCTCCGGCAAAAGCCGTGGAGTTATACCCTGCAGCTGTAGCCTGTTTGGCTGATTGGTATTCAGGACTGCTTGCAATACTTTGGAAAACTTCAAGATACTCATAAACTCCTGTAATTCCACTCAAATAGTTTCTTTGTGTAACTTACATAATGATTGGGCTATTCTCTGATTTTCTTTTCCCAATATTATTGATAATCGTTATCCCAAACATCCACTGATGGCTTTCTTTAAAACCCATCCGGTAATTTTCCCCAAAATCATCTCTTATGTACCCCTTCGGGATGTTCTGAACATCTACACTGACAGATCCAGTACAGGCTGGGGGGCTTATATGATAGAGTCAGGATCCCATTCATATGCAATTTCCAACTACGTCCCCTCAAGTTGTGGAACTTCGCATTGTCTTAACAGTGTTTGAGCACTGCCCCTTTGCTTTCAATTTGATCTCTGATTCACTATACGTTGTAAATGCTCTTTGCTCACTCGAGGTGGCAGGACCTATAAAGGCCTCCAGTTCGATAGCCTCCTTGTTACCTGCTTTACAGCAAATTCTTTGGACCCATGTAAAACCATTTTTTGTCACACATATCCGCTCTCATACAGACCTTCCCTTAGCAGAAGGCAATGCTTGTGTTGATGCACTTACTAGACCATCTTGTTTTATTATTCAGTCCCGTCTACAATTAGCAAAAAAATTTCATGACCTCTTCCATGTTTCTTCTCTGACCCTTCAACATAGATTTCAAATCCCTCGAGCCGAAGCTCGGGCAATTATTTTACATTGTCCACAGTGTGTCCCTTTTCTTCCTGCCCCCTCCATGGGCATAAACCCTCGTGGTCTTGTGCCTTTACGCATTTGGCAAATGGATGTTACACATTTCCTGGAATTTGGCAGGCTCAAATATCTCCATGTATCCGTGGACACGTGCTCCGGTATCATTCATGCCACTCCTCTTCCTGGAGAGCGTTCCACAAATGTTATCTCTCATTGCCTTGAAGCATGGGCAGCCTGGGGCATCCCAGCCCAACTGAAAACAGATAATGGTCCGGCATACACCTCTGCAAAATTCACTGCATTTTGTACCCAGATGGGAGTCTCTTTATCACATGGCCTCCCGTATAACCCACAAGGGCAGGGCATCGTTGAGCGTGCCCATTCCACCCTTAAAGCATGTTTAATAAAACAAAAAAGGGGGAGTTGGCCTGGGACGGCCCCCTCTAGAAAGAACCTCTGTTGCCCTTCTTACTCTAAATTTTTTGATTCTTGATGATAAGGGCGCTTCCCCAGCAGATAGGCACTCTTCAAAGATCCCTGTGTGCCAAGGATATGTTAAATGGAAGGATATCCTTTCTGGTGAATGGTGCAGCCCGGACCCCGTGTTAACCTGGTCCAGGAATTCTCTCTGTGTTTTTCCGCAGGACAGGGCAGAACCAGTGTGGATTCCTGAACGCCTGACACGGAAGACTGCACCCTCAGTAGACCAAGATGTGGAAACTGGTGCTCCTGCTCAGCCTGATTCCTGTGACGATACGAGCTGAAGAAGCAGCTTTCTGGGCCATTGACATGGCCTGTTTTGACGCCTGTGCATAGACTATCCACTTCCTTACCTATCTTGATAAGACCAGAGTAGAAGTCCCTTCCATTTCTTCAAAGAGTGGGCGGGGGTGGGAGCAGTACTATTATTGCTTCTCGCTGCTCTGGTTTTTGCTTGGTGTCTATGCAGAATGTGGCAAAAACAACTACATACAAAGGCGTGGTATTTACAGGCATTCGCGGCCCTGGAAGCACAGAAATCCCCACAACTTTGGCTTACATCTCTGAAACAATCTTGCTTCGAACAGTCAAGTCTAGCCGGGTGCAGCAAAAGTATTATGCAGCTGAGAGCCTTTAACTGCAGAGAACCTCCTGTAATTGAGGAGTTTGAAAGGGTGCAATATACCTCACCTGACCCTTGGACCAACCTAAGACAGGGATCTACAAGCGAGAGGCTCCCAATGACAGGTAAGGCCAAGGGGGCAGAGGTCGCTATGCAGACTTGCTGTTCTAAAACAAAAAGGGGGAGCTGTGGAGAGCCTCCAGATAGCGCCTGTTTCCTGTTATTGCACCATGCTTCATAACACTTGTTTCCTGTTATTGCACCACGCTTCGTAAACAACTCCTAATAAGGAAGAAGGACATCCTTTCATGCCCACAGGGGTGCAGGCACTTAGGCATAAACAAGCAGCAAGAGCGATAAAAGGGGGGAAGCCACCTAGCTAGAGGTTCCCCTTCGTTCCCCTTTGTTCCCCAATGCTTGAGAAGGTCCCTGAATAAATCGCCGTATGAAGAATCTCCAGGTTGAGTGTGTCTTTGGTGGTCGAAGTGGCACGCAACACTCCCCTTTCACTGTTCGGTGGGGTGGGAGGTTCTCACTGACAGAGTGTCTACTTGCAGATAAAATAGGGGGTGCTGGTGACACGAGAGTTATAGGGATCCCATAAAAATGAGGAACTGTCACACTCCTTATGGTAATTCTTGAAAGATCGGTGGGGTGGGAGGTTCTCACTGACAGAGTGTCTACTTGCAGATAAAATAGGGGGTGCTGGTGACACGAGAGTTATAGGGATCCCATAAAAATGAGGAACTGTCACACTCCTTATGGTAATTCTTGAAAGATATGCTAGTAAGGATTTAAGAGCTCACCTGTAAGTCACTATCCAGAGAAAGAGAGCGCGAGAGAGAGATCTTAGGATAGGGGTCAATCTCTGGGACCCAAATGAGATCCTACGACTGTGTCAATGACTAGAGCTCTTATTCAAGGGAAAGAAAAGGGATTTCTCCAGAGCTGTCTCTTACCCTTAATCTCTACTTCCTTCCTGGCAGCCCTATTTTCCCCAGCAGTGGAAGATCTCACCCACCAACCCTCTTGGCTCTGTCAGGTGCTGGCAAGGACAATCAGATAAGGGGCCCCAGAGTGATGGGGGAGAGGATGACCCAACTCACCTCCTGATACAGGTACTCCAGGGTTTGTCTCAGCTTACTCATGGCACTGGTCACAAATCCATTCTGTGGGAGGACAAACATGCTGAGCACAGATAAGGACAGGATTGTGGGAACTGGGATGTGGGCTCACAGGTGGCTAAGATCTTCCACTTGACTCCTACCCTGCACTAACAGAATGATGACAAAAGGGCATGTAGACCATTTTCCCACAAGTATGTGTACACTTCCCAGACCTTTCCAGGTGTTTCTAAGTTACTCATTATCTGACACTGAAAAGGACAATGACAAACTTATTCAGTAGGCACATTTTATGCCAGGCAAAGGACAATTTTGAATCTAAAATCCAGAGATAGGAGACCAGACTTACTCTTAGAGTGTCTGGTAGTCAGAAATTCTCTTGACAGATGCTTTCACTGCACATCTCCACCACATTGAAGGCATCCATCTTCCCCAGGAAATCAGGAGGGCCCTGAAGGTTCCCCCAAAGTGTGTGCACATGGCTTTAGATTGCTCCCCTCACTGATTCCCAGGTTTGGGCCAACAGAGAGACAGTGAGTCCACGCAGACTTCCTTGATGCTGAGAGGCTGCTGCTTTGATCACAAATTTATCTGTCCTGTATGGACAAATAGGTCACTCCTATAAACTGTGCTTTGTCTGTTAGATCTCATATCAGTCATCCTTCAACCCAAAATAAGGAAAAGCATCGTTTTCTCCAATGAATGCCCACCTTTCTTTTCAAAACTCTATTTTCATCCAGGTACCTATCATCATATTACATCTTCTCTGATAAGAGTGTCATCAGATTTATTCAGTCAAAACATACATTTAGGTAAATTAGTTAAAAAATAATTTAACATTATGTTACTTGATCATTCTTCTAGAACACACTCCAAATGCTGACACTTTTCATGGCATTTACAGGCAATAAATGTGCCTGTTTTCTCGAAGGGATATATGCTTTGTATTTTATTTCCCCCACCCCCACCCACCCCCATCATGTAACTGATACAGGATCGTATTCAGGGGCCGGAGCGATAGCACAGCAGGTAGGGCTTTTGCACAGCAGGTGCAGCCTACCTGAGTTCGATCCCTGGCATCCCATATAATGCCCCAAATAACGCCAGGAGTAATTCCTGAGTGCAAAGCCAGGAGGAACCCCCTGAGCATCGCTGGGTGTGATCCCCAAAGCAAAAATTAAATAAATAAAAATAAATTAGATTTTAACAAAAGATCAGGAGACAATATCCTAGAGCCAAACACAGGGTCACAGCTGTGCTCTGACTTAGTTCCTTGATTGCCTCCAATGAACCTGCCTTTGCAGGCTGGGACACAAAGCAGCACTCTTGCTCCAGAGTGGGAGCTCCTGGCTTAAGTCTCTTCTGACTTTGATGTGAACAAATGCACACACAGACCCTTATCAATTCCCTGTGGAGGGAGCCCTAAAAACCCCTCAGTGGGGAAGTTCATGTCAGAAGAGGGTTTACCCATTCTACTTGGTGGTAATTGTCTTCTTCTCCTCTGGATCATTTCAGGAAATGGCTGTTAGTGGTTAAGGCCAAGAAACTCTGTGAAATCAGCCTACTGAGCATTGCCTTTTGCCTATCTCAATATCGGACCTGAGTCCATAAGATTCATGGAAGAAAATGGGGGAAGAACACTCCATAACATTGAGCTAAAGTTTTCTTCAAAGATGAAAAGCCACTGACCAAGCAAATGGAAGCAGAGAGAAACAAATGTGGCTACATTAAACTCAGAAGTTTCTGCACCTCAAAAGAAACCATGTCCAGTATACAAAAAGCCCACACAATGGGGTAGAAAATATTTAACCAATACCTATCTAATAATGACACAATTATTGATACAATTCTAGAGTTGAAATAGATTAGATAACAAAGCTATGATACAAAAAATCAGTAATGTCAAAAGATGTATTTTTATGTAAAAATTGTTGTTGTATCTCATCATGAAGTTGCTAAATCCTTGTCTTAAGAATTTACCAAGCTATTCCTTGCTAGTTGACGCTTCCGCATTGTTTTCCTTCGTTGACTTTAATTGATTTCAATGTCAATTCCCCATCTAATTTGATGTGTTCCTAGTGGAATTTCAGCACTGGGTATTTATGTGGTGTCCAAATACGCAGCTGCCTGCCAGAGACTTCAGGATCCACGTTGGGGACAATGAATTGTCATGGTGGCAGATACAGGAGGTGGTTGAGGGAAGTAGGGGAAGACTGCCCAGTTTGACTCTAGTAAGTCACCAGAGTTCTCAGCCAGGCCACTGGGGTAACTGAAATTATTTTCCATTTGGTGTCTGTGCAGAGAGTCTTAGTGCAGTGGTGCAGTGGAGCCATCAGTGTGGCCACAGCGGTGGGATACTGATGCCCCTGCCTGGCTTCCGCAAGGCGGATACTCGGCCTACCCTCCACCCGAGGGTGCCCAAAAGTTTTCAACAGGAGAATTTGGTGTTTCTATGACCTTTCGCTGCTTGGCTTGCATCTCCTCTGCGATTTATTTGTGAAGCCGCTGAGGAGGGCCTATGGCTGAGTCAACATCAAGTGTGTCTCGCTTTCTTTTTTCTTTTTGGGTCACACCCAGTGATGCTCAGGGGTTACTCCTGCACTCAGGAATTAGTCCTGGCGGTGCTCATAGGACCACATGGGATGCTGGGAATCGAACCTGGGTTGGCTTTGTGCAAGGCAAACACCTTACCCACTGTACAATCACACCAGCCCCTTCAAATAGCCCCCTCAAGAGTATCTCTTTGCTTTTCTTTAATTTTTGGTTTTTTTTTTTTTTTTTGCTCTTTGGTTCACACCTGGTGATGCACAGGCTTGCTCCAGGCTCTGTACTCAGGAATTAGTCCTGGCAGTGCTGATCGGACCATATGGAATGCTGGGATTTGAACCACAGTCAGCCATGTGCAAGGCAAATGCCCTACCCGCTGTGCTATTGCTCCAGCCCCTCAAGTGTCTCTTGGAGCAGCACAAGGTGCCATTCCTTTTTGCTGATCCATTCAGCCACTCTGTCTTTTCATACCAGTTTTCAGTCCAATGACCCTGAAAATACTTGCATCTGAATGCCATAGATGAGTTTCACATTTAGAGCATTTAGGTTGCATGTGTGAGGACCAGGGTACTGGAAGGAAGGAAGGAAAGAAGGAATGAAGGAAAGAAAGAGAAAGAAAGGAAGGAAGAAAGGAAGAAAGAGAAAGAAAGGAAAGAAAGAAAGAAAGAAAGAAAGAAAGAAAGAAAGAAAGAAAGAAAGAAAGAAAGAAAGAGAAAGAAAGAAAGAGAAAGAAAGAAAGGAGGGAAGGAAGGAAGGAAGGCAGGAAGGAAGGAAGGAAGGAAGGAAGGAAGGAAGGAAGGAAGGGAGGGAGGAGAAAGATATGGAGGGACGGAGGAAGGAAGGAAGAAGGAAGGGAGAGATGGAGGGAGGGAGGGAAGGAGACATTAATTTATGTGTATAGTTTCTTAATCCTAAGAAAAAAATGTATTTTTTATTTGCCTTCATTCTGGAAAATTCCACCTACATGATGTTGGCAGTCAATAAGTGTCATGCATTCACTCTGCTGCCTATTCCACACTTGCATATCTACTTACCTGAACCTGAAGCTTACCTGGCCATCAACTGGACACAAGTAACACTCATTTGCATTACTAATGAACACATTGATTAACTTCCAGTCATTTTGAAAGTCAAGTTGCTGAAAAATAGTGAGACAAAGAAATGATATCAAAATTTATAGTGGTAAAACCTTGGGCCAAATTTCATTCTTTTTATCAGTTTCAGAATCCACCTTCATAAAATAATGTTAATAATTTTTATGCAATGAAAGAAGTATGCAACAAAAACATAAAATTATATCTAGATGACAGTATACTCAGTTGATTCTAACTGAAAATTCCACACAACATAAAAGAAGAAGAGGAAGAAGAAGGAAGAAGTAGAAGGAAGAAGAAGAAGAAAGAAGAAGAAAGAAGGAAGGAAGAGGAAAAGCAGGAGGAGGAAGAGGATGGGGGAGGGAGGAAGGGAGAGAGGGAAGAAGGGAGGATGAAAAAGACAATGAAAAGAAAAACAATGTTCAAAGGCATGTTCATAAGCGAAAAATCTGCCAGGAGAAGTAATATCTGGAATGGGGAATTTCTAAGTAAACTCTGGACACCTCGGATGCACAGGCAAAATTACTATGATCATTCAGGGAAATGAAGAAATTGTAAAAAATGTTGCAATGAGAAAACTCATTTTGTAAAAAGTAACCGTATGTCCTATATTTTTCTTTATAGAAAATAAATGTATATCTATGTGATTGGGCTGGAGCAATAGCACAGCAGATAGGGCATTTGCCTTGCATGCGGCTGACCTACATTTGATTCCTCCATCCCTCTTAGAGAGCCCAGCAAGGTACGACAGAGCCTGACAAGCTACCCGCGGCATATTTGATATGCCAAAACCAGTAACAACAAGTCTCACAATGGAGATGTTACTGGTGTCCACTCCAGCAAATCGATAAACAACACGACAACAGTGCTGCAGTGCTATCTATGTGATTAAAAGTTATAAAATATATAACAAGTTGTCAACCACAATAATCTCTATATAACAACAGTTTTAAAATAATTTTGCTTTATATCTTTTCTAACTTCTATAATAAACCTGATGAATTTATGGGCAAAGGAGATTTTCATTTTATATAAGAGGCACCTGGTATCCTGGATATTTATGGGGCTATAATTCCAGATAGTTCCATTCCAGTTTTAACAAACTTTATGAATTTGCTAGGTCACAGGTCAACTTGGAGCTTTATTTTTCACCACTTGTGAAACTATCATGCTGAAATCTAGACTTCACACTTATTTTCCAGAATATTATGATTAATTTAAAAATTCTGGAATTATCTTGTTCATGAGCAATCAATTATTTTGGGCATAGTTCCAGAAAATTTCCACTGTCCATGCATAACGTGAAATGACCTGGTCTAATGCCAGAGCTCTTCTGGCTGCTTCCTTAGAGTCCAGAGATCCTACCTCAGGATCGGGTTAAAACCAGCTTGGTAGAAAAAGAGACCTTGTATTGATAATTGGCCAAGAGCAGCCATTTCAGGGCTGGGAAAACAGAATTAGAGAGCCCAAGTACCTTAATTGCACACTACACAGCTACTGGACAGAGAATTCTGGATCTTGACCCAATGCCATATAATTTGAGGACAAGTTTCCTATACTATCACCAAGACACTGAGTGTGTTCACTTCTTTGAATGTAGTAAGGAGCCCTATTTTCTAGGGCATCCAGAGAACGGTGAGGGAGGGGTTTGGGGAGACAGGCTAAACTGAGGCTGAACTCTGGATGGTAAGACTGTGGAGTCCAGTGTGTGATGGCCTTTGGTTCTAGCGAACTCAGGCTGCCTGAACATGGGGACCAAGGGTGTCTTACCACATTTGCTTTCATGTTCCTCACTAGTTCTGTAGCCTGAGTCCAAAAGTATCTGTGCAAAGAGACAGTAGAAGAACAGACAATAAATTTAGGTTTGTTTATTGAGCACTGGAAGTCTATCAACCCACCCTAGTCTACAATCATCTCTGAGATTAGGGCAGTATTACATCAAACTGGTTTCGAGGTGCTGGCTGTCATGTAAGATTGTAATTCTCATGTATTTTGGTCAATAGGCTTTAGGTAATACCTGGTAATGCTCAGGGCTTAATTTATGAATATCTGTTTAGCTATCACAACTTGAAATGCTCAGTTGACCATATACAGTGCCAGAGATCAAACAAAGGGCAGCTTCACATGAGAACATTAATCTTTATTCTTGAATTACATGTTTCATTAATCCTAATTTTAGCCCTACTTCACTGTCTCCCAGTACTCTAAATCTTTACCTATACATGGTGTCAACCAGCAGGAGCTCACAGCTTGAAGACAGCCAGAAAAGTGACTTACTCAGCATCTGTCAAAGGTGTCGTTTTCTTCACAGGGATGCACAATGGTTCAAGAGCAGTGGGATTGAAGAATCTGATGATATCTGAAAGGACTACAGAGAGGTATGTTGAGAACATGGCTTGACACTGGGACTTACCTGCAGAGATTAATCTCCTAGTTGACATCCCTCTTGGAAGTATTACCCTCTGACCCAATATGGACTCTGATGTCAAAGTCCCAAAAGCCTCCTACAGTGAATTAGGCAAGATATTATCTTTCAAGCATGAAGCCAATACCTGTGCTATATGCCTCTCCTGGGTAAAGGCAAAACTGAGGCTATGAGAAATTAGGAAGTTATTAGCTCTTCCAACTAGTAGGGTTTGGACCGAGCTCTTGGGTGTCTAAACTATTCGCTGTCATCTATTTCAACTTGGGAAGGAAAGAGTAGCTGAGTCAGGAGTCAGCCATTATCTCTTTATGCTATTAGTGATAACAGGGTAGGAATTTCCTGAAAATACAGGAAAAGACTTTCTATGCTAATCAATTGAGGGGCAATAAGAAATAACAATGTCAGTAGCAGTGTATCAGTGTTGTTGGTCATGAGCAGAGAGTGAAGATCCTGGAATGGCCTGAAGGGAGATGCTCTAATCCAGGTCTGTAGGATAATATTGGTTTGTCCTTTCTGCCTTGCCACAGGGAGCTTAGATTTATTGGGTTACTCCCATCACAGTGCTCCCATTCCTCTGTGTTTATTTGTAACCTCTTTCTTTGTGCCCTGCTTCTCCAACTGGTCGATTACCTTTATCTCCTAATCAGACTGTTAACTTGTAAATATTGCTGTTCTCTTCTCCTTAAATTCTTCGCATAGTTAATTCAGAGCAATGTCCTTTTTGTATAGACACAAGAAGACAGTTAATGCTATGCTTTTGTAACTTGACTCTGAATGCTATTCACTCCTGGGCATCTGTTCTCTTGATTTAAGCCTCAGTTGCCCTTACTTCCTAGCCCTAAAAGCAGGAACCTGACAAGGGACTGAATGGACCCAGGGCAACCTGTAAGCTACCCTGTCATCAAAATTGGCCAGGCCAAAGTGCCATAATACTTAACTATAAGTTAAGAGCATGGTCATGGAAAAATTCTGTCATGATCCAAAAAGTAACAGCTGGATTAGAACCCTGCTAGGTTTAGCAAAGATTAATCTGGCCTGAGAACTGTAGTCTAAGTTCTATAGCAAGATGTTCCCAGGAGAACCACCCTACAAGCTCAATTTATCTCTTACTGTGTCCATACTTTCTGTCTCACTGTCATCCTGTTGCTCATTGATTTGCTCAAGCGGGCACCAGTAACGTCTCCATTGTGAGACTTGTTGTTACTGTTTTTGGCATATCGAATGCGCCACGGGTAGCTTGCCAGGCTCTGCTGTTCTGGCAAGATACTGTCGGTAGCTTGCTGGGCTCTCCAAGAGGGGCAGAGGAATAGAATCCGGGTCATACATGTGCAGGGCAAATGCCCTACCCACTGTGCTAAATTAAATAATATAGATATTATTTATGGCAATACATTTTTAAAATACTAAACCCCAAATCCAACATTTGGTAACTGAAAGGAACAAGTTACTATCCCTCATAGTTATGTGGGTAAACTAGATTCTTCTAGGTGGCTGAGTTGAATTCACTTGAAAGTTAAACTGGGCTGGATGTCCAAAATGACTTCACATATACGGTTGAATGAAGTAGGGTGGGCTAGCATGGTGTCTG
This sequence comes from Sorex araneus, assembly GCF_027595985.1. NCBI lineage: Eukaryota > Metazoa > Chordata > Mammalia > Eulipotyphla > Soricidae > Sorex > Sorex araneus. The sequence goes on from NC_073313.1 coordinate 366,354,334, forward strand.
TTTCTCTTCAAGTGGCCTGTCCACGTGGCTACATGGGAGTTCTCACAGCATAACAGTCTAACTAGGTTGAATTTCACATGTCAAATTTATATGTCAAAACAAGACATTCTACTAGTTCTATTTGGTAAAAGTGATCAATAAGGCTAACTAAATACAGAAGAGTGAACTACAAATGGGCACAAAGATTGTAAGGCATTTTTTATTAGAGGACAAACTTTGAAGACTGATACAACATTGGTATGTTTTATCCAATAAAGCTAGACTTACCCAATTTAATTTTTACATATTATCTTCTAACATTGTATTTATGCACATAATGTGAATAGCAAAACTACTAAACTGTACAATTCAATATGTATTTGCTAACATACACAATCATGTGATCCAAGAAGCAGAATGCATATCCACTCATTTTCTAATGTTTCTCTTCAGTGCCCAAATCAACAATCACTATTCCAAAGTTTTTCATTGACCCGTATGTTTCAGAATGTCATGTAAACTGATTCATACAGTATATAACTCTTTCTGTCAATCCTCATTGATTCAGCATAATGGAACATATATATTGTTGTACATATTAATATATATCAATATATTTTTTTATTCCTGAATAGTATCCCATACTGCTTACTTAGTCATTCTGTTGCTACTTCCTTCCCGGTTGGGCTATTAGAAGTCAAAATGCCATGAACATTTTTGTGTAATCTACTAGCAATTAACATAACCAAAAACACCCAATATAATTTTAATTTATTAATTTTTATAAAACTGTATTCATTTTGTTTACTCAAGCTATTATTTGAAACATACAGTATTTTAATTTAAGCATATATTTTTGTTATCTTGAACCTACTTTTCCTACACATTTTTATGGTAGTAGTATTGATATTAAACATATTTCTGAAAGTTAATAACTCAAAATGAAATTTTATTTTAAAATGTGTTTGGAAATGTTTTAGGCCAAACCTGACAGTAATCAGGGGGTATTTATGGCTCTGTGCTCAGAAGTGACTACTTGCTTTGGTTTGGGGACCATATGAGGTGGCAAAAATAGAACCACATTGGGTGGGATAAAAGGCAAGCACCTTGCAAGTATTATCTCTCAGGCCCTGGAATAAAATTTATACAAGTAAAAATTTAACAAAAAAAACCAAACAATTACCATAATGTACTCTGCTATTAATTTACAAGATTATACTATGTGAATATTATAGAAAATGCTAGTTAAAAAATGTAAGGATTATAAATTTATCAACTTGGAAAAGGTATCTAGTCATTCACTTGGCCCTACATATTTAATTCCTCAACATATATTTAACTTTGTTTACTTTTGAAATACTAATAACTGATATTAAGAAGTAGAATTAAGATGTTAATGAAAATGTTAATTAAATTATTGGACTTAAACAAAGTACTCCTAAATGGTATTTTGCCCTTGAGCCTGATCAGTTGATTGTGCTGTTGTGCTACCCTGAATGCTGGGGAGCTGGGGAGAGACGAGAGAGAGACTTAGGCTGTGGTGAGTTGGAGCGAGGAGAGATGAGCATGGGAGACAGGAGGAGACAGGAGTGAGGGGCTTAGTGAGGTTGGAACAGGCGTTTGGGGAGAGTGAAATAGCTTCAACTGATAACCAACTAACCTGGCCCTCATTTCCTCCTTCATCCGCAAATGGCATTGGCTGACCCGGGTGGGCAAGTGACCTGAGCCTACACACAGGTGGAGTGAGAGAGCCGGAGGCCTTCCTAGTGGCTTGGTGATTACACAGAGTCCAGGACCCCATTCTTTGTTTCCACTATCAAGCAGTTCCTGGGCGCTTGTGTGTGCACTTTCCAGAAGGCAGCTGAATTGGGTCTTCTCTGAGAACTGCAGCAGTGGGCAAGAGGGGACTGGGAAGACAGGTGGCTTTGCTTGGACAGCTGGCCTAGACACCTAAATTCTGTGTGATTCTGTCTGCTTCATTCTAATCCCAGAACTAAATACTTCTCCTCCATTAAATATATTTTCATCATAGTGAAAACGCAATATAAAATGATGTGACATTTAGGGGAGCATAACAATAGCTCAGTCTGTACAGACTGATAGAATTTCATCACTACAAGCTCACCCACAGATATCTCGTTCCCCTTCCTGCTTATCTGTGGCAAAGAGTTGTAGTGCTCCCCCCAAATCACATCATTTTATATTGCATGATGTTTCACTGAACTGGCTTTTCTAAGACTTGACTACATCCATCATAAGTCAACAGATGTCTAAGGCCAGTTGAAAACTGATCTCAGGGTATGCAATGTTGCACATTTGTAAACAGAGAAGAGAGACATTGAGTGGGAAAGGAGACTGTGTCATTATTACCTTTTAGAACTAATAAAAAGACATGAATATCTAGAGTTAGAACACTGGGAAAGAATGGGTTTCCAAACGTGGGGCATTGCTTCTCTAGAATCCAACATGACTGTGGATTCTTTCACCTATCTGCCCATTTTGTTTGATACTCCTTTGGATTGTGGATATTTTAGGAAATAAACAGAGTGATGTTTGGGCGATCATGTGGTGTAGGATATTTGCACTCAGGGCAAATACTCAAAGCAGAGTTTGTGTCATCTCCCTGATAACTCTGCTATCCGTTTTAATTTATGTCGACTCTGAACATGTCTCTCCTTACAGCATCTCAGGTTTGCAACACAAAGAACTCTGGCCCAGGAACAAATGTGGGCACAGATATGGTAATCTTTTAGTAGTTTGAGACTTCTTTCATCACGTTCAGAGGGTTTCCAATGGATAAAAGTTTCTACCAATATGATGACCAATAACTGCTAATATTTCCATCTAAACTTGGATAGTTGGATGTCAAGTCTCACCTTCCTTCCCATGCTCAGTTGTGAGTGCTAAAGCAGGCATGGTGTATGATCATTCCTATCCTGACTTGAAGTTCCTCAAAGAATCTCTAGTTTATGGCACAGACCACTGGCCAGATCCCTTATTCACTGGGCAATAAGCTCAACAGAGTATTTTCTAATGTTCTGTGGTTCTTCTTGCTAAATGATGATTGGAAAGAGGCTACCTACTTCCTTCTATACCACATTAAACTGAGCACAGGTGATTTGCCATCCCACCAGGTTATTCCATCTAACAGCAGTGATCCAGGGGATTTCAGGATGAAGACAACTCTGAAGTAAACTGAAAACCTCAGGATGGTTTCCAGAGACCATATTCATCAGTACGGTCTGAGGCACCAAGTTTGAAATACTGTAATGGAGATTTCTCACAGTAAAATCACAACTTCTAATTGCTTCATTTTCACTTTCCAAAAACCAACAGACTGATTTTAGAAGGAAAGGAGTTCTAACAAAAAAAGAATTGAAAAGTAGACCTGGGTTTTCTCCTTGGAATATTTGGGGGTAAGGAAACTGTGGTCAAATTTTTCAGAGAAAATTTCCAATTGAGTTCTGAAGGTTTCTGAGAGAAGGGGATCTTGGGTCTCTGGCCATGACTCTCCAAAAAATTTTGATCCTCCCAAACATTCACCCAATACCTGTTGATGTCTCTGTGCTCAGAGACTTGAACATACTCAAACCCAATTCAAAGTGGGGGTTTATATCCTGGTTATGTCAGTTGTCACAGCTTACCCTATTCTCATAAGACATGTGACCATTCAAGAGTGTCCATCCTTCTCACTGTCACAACCACTATCATCCCGTTGCTCATCAATTTGCTCAAGCGGGTACCAGTAACGTCTCCATTTTTGAGACTTGTTGTTACTGTTTTGGGCATATCAAATACTCCACAGGGAGCATGCCAGATTCTGTCATGAGGGCGAGATACTCTCCATAGCTTGCCGGGCTCTCTGAGAAGGGCGGAGGAATCGAACCCAAGTCATCCACGTGCAAGTCAAACGCCCTACCGCTGTGCTATCTCTCCAGTCCCCATCCTTGTCAATAATCAAAAAGCTATTATATCTAATGCAACATATACAATAGGTTTTCTGACTAGGAAAATATAAAGCTCACCTTTCCCCACTCTCAAGCATAGATCTTGGTTTCCTTCAGTACTGCTAGTGAGGCAAAAACAAGAGCATCAGACAGTGCTTGTCCGCCTGCCAATGGTTCATCCCTTTGGTGTCTATGATCTGTGCCCTGGGTAGCATTGGCTCCTCCTGGCTCTGCGCTGAGTTCATCCTTTCTGGAGTCAGATACACATCAGATGATAACAGAAATCATCTGATAAAGTGATATGTTGAATAATTTCCCCTTGATTGTGTCCCCAAACGTCTGTAGTTTGACCCAGTTGAAAGATATGCTCATCTGGATGTGGCATAAAAATCACACTTTCCTCACCCTGCAGTAGCCCCAGAGAGAACAGGGACTCTGCGGGCACATAGCCCTCATATCCTTCCCTTATCCTTCCTCCATGATTTACCTAGAAGAATCAGGGAATTTACAGGATACCCAAAGTGTTGGCCAGGACTGTAGGAGACTGGTTCCTGCTCTGCCATACACCCTTGGGAGTTTGAAGCAAACAAACTTTCTGGTCTTAGGGTTTCCCACTCAGGGAACCAATCAAGAGAATATGGCATAACGATACCTCGTACCATCACCCTGGATCCAGGTAACTCACCTATTCAGTTTCTCCATCACACCAACCATACCTGGAAATGGATACTGTAGGAAAAAAACACTTGAATCACCCTTGCAGGGAAGACTGTGGCTCAGATTCCAAAGACCAAAGCTTCCACTGACAGGGAACCATGATTCAGAGAAGTGTTGTGCCCTCCATTTTGCTTTGCAATGAAGAAAGACTGCTTTCCCTAACATCGGCTGTTAATAACATCAGAGCCATAGAGGGTATGATTATTTCCCTTAGCACAGAGCCCCAGGGCCAGAAGGCTTACATTGTAATGTATCATCAAGCCTGATTCCCCCCACCCCCTCCACACACACACACACACACACACACACACAATTGTGTGCATGGTCTGAAACTCCATGGTCTAAAACTAAATCTGCTTACTGTTTCTAATTATCGTAACTAGTAGAATGTAAGCAGGAAGGTGAAGTGGTTTGTCTGTCTACTTCTTTTATTGCTGGGGAGATACACCTGGAGATAGCCAGGAGTTACTTTAGCTTTTCACATAAAAATCAATTCTGCTGGTTCTCAAGAGACAATATGGGGTTTCAGGGATTGAGCCCAGGTCAGGAGCATGAAAGGCTACCACCCTATGCACTAGACTGTCTCTCAAGCCCCCTGTGTGCCTGTTGCTTTACCACATATCTGGGTACTCGTAAATATTTTTGTATAAATATTTTGTCCTAAGTACTATTTTTTAGTGACTGAAAAGTTTCAGATTCTCCTCTTATTCAAATAATACCTGACACAAGACACTCAGGATACAAAACTTCACTATACATTGAAGTACAAAATATCTAGTAGATATTTTGCAATTTGAAATTTTCTAGGTATATTTTTAATCATAATCTGTATATACAAAGTTATATAAAAATAGTAACTGATTTGAATGCCAATATTTTCACTCTTTCTGACAGAAATGATCTCTCTCAAAATTCCTAGCACTTGAACTGTCCAATTGTGAGTTGGGCACTCCCCACCATAACACCAGCTGATTTTCTTTAAAATCCCTTATATCTGTATATCACGACATACAACTCAAAATTAATTTTAAAAGTTCTGTGTGATCTTGACATTATACAGGGTTGAACTTAATTATAGACATTTAAAACTTTTTAATTTTTCTTATATAAACAAAGAGAAATATTTGATTGGAAAATACAGAATTCACAAAACTTTGAATTTGGTAATTCTACAACTCAAGTGATGTTTCCCCAAAGGAAGCATTCTGCCTAGTTCCAAGAAAGTCCATTCAAAGGGTTACCAGTCCAAAACCTGTCGCCCATCTCCATTTCCCAGAAATACTTACGGTTCCCTTAATGCCAATGGAAGCCACAAATTTAACATCTGAAGGTCTCAGCATATTGACTGTGAGGGCAGGAAACATGTAAGGACGTCTCAGTCATTAATTCTCCAAAACTTAGCTCCACCTCCCCAGTCTTAAAGAAACTGCTCAGGATGAATCTTAAGGACGTGGGATGGGAAAGCAGAAAAGTACACAGACTCTGGCCATCTTGGGAACCATGCTTCAAATAGGTCAAGTCTCCTTCTGGAAACCACACCTTTAACTGAGCTAGGGTAGTCATATAGCTGCCCACGGCAGGTCACCAAATACCCCATCATTCTTCTTTCCTGGTCCTATTTTACCTTTTGCTTCCCTCCTTTCCTGGCTTTATATTTCAAAGCACTTTAGATCAGTGAGAATAACAAATTTAAAGGAAACCATCAGGGAACAAGAACAAGAAGACAGGGAACATGGCAGCCTTGTACATGGCCAGAAAATGTCAATTTCTGTGAGCACAAAGACACCAGAAGCAATGCATATGCAACTGGGGCACCAGGAATCATAGAGACTCTCCTAGACAAGCAGACTTATCTGTAATTTACTTTTCCTAGAAACTACTGATTCCCCGCTTTGGTGTAATGAGGAACTAGAGATAAATTTTCTGCAGAATAGTTTTTATTTTTAATTTTTTAAAAATTTAAGACATTGTGGTTGCTGTGCTGTTAGTGGTAGGGTTTCATGCATATACATTCTAGCACCACCTCCTTCACCAGAGTGTCCACTTGCCTCCATCATTGTCACAATGTCCTTCCCATCCTAGTCTCTTCCATAATTTCTTAACTAAATTATTCCTTGATTTTTCTACCTACATTTACAAAGAACATGCCAGGAAGAATAGTGTCCTTCAGAAGAAAGCTGGATGTCACAGAAATATGAAAAATCATTAGGCATCATTTTTGTGCAAGTCCCTTCCAAGGATAAAACCATAAAATCTGACAAGTTTGAGAGCATCAACAACAGCCTACATATATCATCCACAGAGCAACAATATGGAGAGAATTCACTGGGACTATGCTACAAGGACAGAGAAAGCACATGAGCAACCCCGCCACAAACCACAGCTTTCATGACACTTGTTACCCACAATAAGTGAGCATGAGAAGCGGCCCTCAGCCAGGCTAGCCACTTAAGTGGCATTTTGGTTATACCTCTAAAAGTTGGGATGGTCTGTGTTCTACAACAGGAATGAATGAGGGAGGAGAAAGAAAAACAGAGGAAGTGGAGAGACTAAGAGAAGAAAGGTGATTGAAAGCCTAAAAGGGTACAAGAGAGATTAGGGTGAGAACCTCCACTGACTGCTCTGGAGAGGTGACAAACATCAGATCATGACTCAGTGACCCATACCTGATACAGAGGATATGTTCGACCTTAACATTTCTGGCTTGCAAGAGAATGGCAAAGATTTCAATATCTGCAACTAAAACAAAATATCAGACACATCAAACATTGTTGATTTTTATGGAAACAGAAAGCACAAGTGTGGACAGGACTGTTTTGGGGGTTCTCACTGGACTCAAGATCAAGAATAAATACTTGCTGTTGGTCATGATCTTCTTCTTACTCTTAATCAGTTTTCAAAAAAAAAATGAACATTTGCCTATTCACAATAATCTTAGTATGTAGTAGGGAAGTTAGGAAAGTTACCCGATTTTTCAGTTAAGAGCAAGGGAGCATAAATAATGAAAAATAAATACTAGGTCCTGGCATGGAACCAGGGTTCTGGTTGCATGAGAGAAATTCACACAATGTTATTGTAATTGAGGCTCCTGAAGACTCAGTAGTGGCTAATATGGTCAATTTGAAGTTACGTATATATTATGACAATTGAAAAAGAAGTTGTTAAGGAGAGACCTAATATGTTAGATTTAAAATAAAATATTCATTCACCTTATTACATTTGCTTCTATTTTTCACTCTCTTAATTTATTTTTATATAAAATAAAGCATATGATTCATTAAGTATATCTGTTGCTGGAAGCAGGAAACTGAAAATTAGGAAACATTGATCTCTCCAGGTCAGTGTGTCCAAAAGCATGAGGAATCTGAGAGCAGAGGAGGAACTTGAGAGCTGACAAGGACCAAATTAGGGCCTCCGCAATGCTTAGATTTCTATTTATTTCTCTGACTCCCTGAGAAGACTTTGGAAGGGAGTTCTGATGTTTTCTTCCCAGTATTTTCTCTTTTCTTTTCTCTTCTCTCCTCTGCTCGCCTTTCATCTCTTCTCCTCCTCTCCCTTCGCCCCTTCCTTCCCCTCCCCTCCCCTCTGAACCCCTCCTCTTCCTCCTGATCTCCCTCCCCTCCTCTTCCCTCCTGTGCATCCCCTCCTCTCCTTTTCTCTCCCCTCTCTTCTCTCCTCCTCTCCTCTGCTCTCTTATCCTCTCCCCTTCCCATGCTTCCACTCCCCTCTACTCTTCATACTGGTTTCTTCTATATCCCAATTGCCTTCACCCCAACACCTTAGGCAGGCTTCCAACTGTGGACCAATACTCCTGGCCTGTGTTTCTACTATCTTTGGGTATTGGTCTCATGCTATGAATTTTTTTATGACCTACAAGTGAGTGCCTTTGTTCTATGTCTGCCCCTGTCATTCTGTCCAGTCAACTTTTATCTTGTCCATATTTTAGGAAAACTTTACCCAGAAGCATGCAGAAAATTCACAGAAATCGTTTCAAGATCTACTGAGATAACAAGCCCAGTGATAACTCTTTCCTTGAAACATCCCAGTCCACGCACTAAGGAAAGAGTCATAATGAGTTTAGGATTAATGGTTATGCTGCCCCTGTCTACCAAGCTGCAGTCTATCCCTGGGAGAAGCAGCTCTTCCACTTCCTTCCCAGGTGGCTTTAGGGAGGAACCTGCTTCACTTGCAGACGTCTTAACTTTTCCAGACTCTGAAGGATTCTCCCTGCTGTCCCGTTAGAACCATGCCTTCCTTACCTTTGGCCACAGTTCCTTTTCTGTTGAGGTCTCAGAAGAAGTTGGGTCCTGGGTATTCCCTATAAATAAGAACAACAATTATGATTATTTAGTTATAATTAATTCCAACTCTTCTTCAGACTTCATTCCTTGCTTCTCAACTCTCCTTAGGTTCCATTACTACCCCTTGTTCAGGAAGCTTCACATAATCTTCCTCAAAAATCATCTTTATTCTTGGCAAAATGACTTCTGTTAGTGTCTCCTATTAATGCAGAATATTCAGGTTGAAATGCAAAAGTTTATCTAGAGACAATATAACAGGAACCCACTGTCATATACAGGCACTATATCACTTTCCTCAGTTTGTTCCTCAACACTAAAATAAGTGCTGTTGTTTGAAAATTCAATAAAAAGGTAGGAAAGGCAGTTTAGATAAGATGGTCATTTTGACAGTGTTGATTCTTCCAATTCATGGGCATAGAATATTTTTCCATTTCCTATGACCTTTAATTCATTTGAGTGCTTTGAAGACCTCAATGTACAAGTGTCACCTCTTTTGTCAATTTGATTCCCAGGTATTTCATGTTTGGGGAGCTAATTTACTGAGATAGCCTCTTTGATCACTTTCTGCTCTGATTAGTTATTGGTATGTAAGAATGCACTGTAGCACACTGTAGGACTATCATCCCATTGTTCATCGATTTGTTCAAGCAGGCACCATTTTCTTCTCCATTGTGAGATTTGTTGTTACTGTTTTTGGCATGTTGAATATGCCACGGATAGTTTGCCAGGCACTGCCGTGCAGGCGAGATATTCTTGGTAGCTTGCTTGAAACATCCCAGTCCACTCTTCAAGAGGGACGGAGGTATCAAACCCAGGTCGATCGCGTGCAAGGCAAATGCCCTACCCGCTGTGCTATTCCCCCAAAAAGAAAAATAAATTATAAAAATAAATAAATTTTACCAATAATTGTATCACAAAACTATTTCTTATTCATCAAGTGATACTTAGGCTCCCAACTTTCAAAACAAAGGAAAAAAGATAGGTAAAAAGGAAGAGCACTACCATTTATGGGGTCAATAAAAAACAAAGATAAAAGTATCAAATGCACAATTCTGTCAGTTCTGCTGTGTGGAAATCACATCAATTTTCTTTTGATCTCATATGGGATCAAGAAACAACATTACTCATTCTAGGACCCAGGTAGAAACATTTCTCTGCTAATCTTTGTGTGTTTTTTCGCACATTATTATAAAGACAGTTTAAGCCCAAGATGAAGTAAGTTATCTGAGAATAATCACTAAAAGGAAACTAAGTCATGTATTCTGAGAGTGCATGGCTGCTCTTGCCTACAAATAGCTGGATTAGGAGCAGGTAGTTACCAGAATTATTGAATGAGTTCAACAAGGTCACAGGATATTATAATCAATACACACAAAACTTCTTTTTATATATTAGTAAAAGTTTATACTTCAAAATAGTACAATTTAAAAAGTACCAAGTATCATGAAATGTATTATCATAAATAAAATATGTGCCAAAATTTTATGCTGCAAATTGTGAAACACTGATAAGAAACTTAAAAATCTAAATACATGGAGATATATTCATGTATTCACATAAGACTCAATATTGTTAGGCTGCTATTTCTCCTCATTCTAATCCATAGATTCAACACAATTCGAATCAAAATCCCACTGGGACTATTTTCAATGGCAAGCTTACTTTGGAATATATATGAAAAGTACAAAAATTTGGATGGTTAATTTGTCATTTTAATTTCTTGTTTAAATCCTTGGTAATTCTTATAAGGAATTCTTACTTGTATAGCTCATGAATTCATTTAGTTCTATATGTCCTTGTGAATTACTTATTGCTCTCTTATATGTGAGGCAGTTGGATTTTGAAAGGACTTAAATAAACATTGTTAAGATTGCATAGTTAAGAAAATCGAACAAAAACCACTATTGTGGACTCCAGGTCATTTTAAGTACTTTTGTGACATTAAAATGACCTCACAATATTTTATCATTTCTTAACACACAGAATATTAGTTCTTTCATGATACATAGAGAATAGAGAGCATACATATAGAAATGAGAGCTCTCCCTGACTTTTAGGAATGTCTAGTTTAGAGAGAAACAGAAAATTCAGCAGAGGAAACAGTACAGCATGGTAAAATTAACAAATGTAAGCTTGATGAACAAGAAAGGAAAGGCAAATAGATAATTTGCATAGCTAGTTTGTCTTAGCCAGGTTTTGGAGTTTTGGGATTTACGACATAGGGGTACTTTTTTTTTTTCGAACCACACCCAGCAATACCCAGGGCTTATTCCTGGCTATGCACCAAGGGATCATTCCTGGTAGACTTGGGGAATCATATGGGGTTTGGGGATCAAACCCAGGTTGGCTGACTATAAGAGAGCAGCCTGCCCTTTTTTTATACAATTGAGACATTTTAAAAACTTTTGTAAAAATCCTCTGGTTTTCACCGGGTCCCTCAAAGGGGGTGGTATCAGTTTTCCTCCCCGCCCAACGCAGAGCCCTGGCAGCCGAAGTCCTCTGGAACTCAGCCACAGCCATGCTCAAGGGCTCCCTCCACATGTTTGGACAAGCCTCATGCATGAAGGAAGTGGCAGAGAAACCCAGTTGTGTGGGACCCGGGGCTGAGATCTCCAAGCCTGCTCAGATAGAGACTGGGCCTCTTCCGCCCAGATCCTCCATTTTCCAGTAGCTAGGCAGTCCCACCCAGAAACTGCACCCCTGGCGCCATGTAATCCAATCAACAGCCAACATCCAGAGACTATAAAAACAAGCTCCCAGAAGCTCGAAACCGCTTTGTGGCCAAATGACATCTTATAGCCTAATTCTCTCTCTCAGAGAACCTGGCAAGCTACCCAGAGTTTCCTGCCCGCATGCAGGAAAGCCTGGCAAGAGCCTGGCAAGCTCCCTGTGGCGTATTCATATGCCAAAATCATTAACAATAATGGGTCTCATTCCCCTGACCCTGAAAGGGCCTCCAATGCAGCAACATTGGAAGGACGAATAAAAAGAAACTGCTAAAATCTCAGGGCTAGCACAAATGGAGACATTACTGAGACCACTCAAGAAAATTAAGACGATCAATGGGGTGATATATGAAAAGGATAAATAACTAGAAACAAATAACTTTTGAAAAAAATAGGAGAACAAGTCAGGTGTCTGACTTTCAGAGTTACTTCAAAGCTCTAGTTATCTAGAAAATGTAATATTTTAACAATGGAGAAAGAAAATCTAGACTTAGACCTGTACTAGGATCCTATGTATATAGTTCAGTTGGTTCGCAGCCCACATATTACTCAGAAATACTATTGGAATACAAAAGAATTTGGTGAACCTATAAGTTACTGAATGATAAAATTATCAGAGATCTAAAAGAAACAATTTAAATGTTTTGAAGTCACTATGGTTTTACTAATGTATTAGAAGAATCAAACAAACAATATAGAACAAAAATAAAATCTGAATTCAAGGATATAAAAAAATACTTAATGCTAATATATATCATTATGAGCACTTATAAAAGTCATTTTTGCAAAGAAGACAGTAAAAATACTGTTTGTTTTGTTATTAGTTATTATTATGTAATATATTATTAATTACTTATTATTTTGTAAGAATATAACTGACTTTTGTGTGTTTGAATTGACTTTGTAGCCAACAATTTCGTTGTATTGGTTTGTTGCTTCTAGGAGCTTTTGAGTGGACTCTTATGGTCTTCAATGTTATTAACATGTTATCTGTAAATAGATTTGATGCAATGCCTAATCAAATTTAGACAACATTCTTCAGGGACTTAAAATACTCAATTTTAAAGTTTGTGTGAAATCATAAAAGACCTCTCATAGCCAAAACCATACTGAAAACACAGAAACTGGGAGGCATATCACTACCTAACTTGAATTAACTTGAATCTATACCATAAAGCCATAGTAATCAAATCAAATCTTATTGTTCTGTGCTGGAAAACTGTGTTGCACTGGAATAAAGATTCTCTAACTAATGTGTCAGAATATAATATCTAAGCATAAATCTATCTATCTATCTATCTGTCTGTCTATCTATCTACCTATATTTGGACTAGAGTGATAGCACAGCGGGTAGGGTGTTTGCCTTGCACACCACTGACCTGGGTTCGATTTCTCCATCCCTCTCAGAGATCCTGACAAGATACCAAGAATATCTCGTCTGCACAGCAGAGCCTTGCAAGCTACCTATGGCATATTCCATATGACAAAAACAGTAACAAGTCTCAAATGGAGATGTTACTATTTCCCACTCGAGAAAATCGATGAGAACAAGATGACAGTGATAAAGTAATATATATTTAATTTTTTACATATAGCTGAGAAGATGAATCAGGAAATGGGGCAAGCTTCTCATCAAATTGCATTGGGAGAATTGGATAACCACATGCAAGAATTTAAAACTATATCCATATCTCACACCTTAAAGAAAAGTCTATTTAAAAGTGGACCAAAGACCTTGAGACCAGACCTTAATATATTAAGTACAATATATTAAATATAATATATTAAGTACAATAATAATATATACCTTAATATATTAAGTACAATATAATAATATTGAGAAAAATTCAGGCAGAATGCTCCAAGACCTAGACCTCAAAGGAGTTTTCAATGCCTTTGGGAAAGTACAGAGCCTTTAGAAAAGGCTAAAAAGCAAAAAAAAAATGAACAAATGGGACTACGTCAAATTTAAAAATTACTGTATTGCAGAAGAAAGGCTAAAACTAAGTGAGAGCTGAGTGGGATAAAATATGCACATCAACACATCAGCTAAAGGGTTGATATCTAGGATCTATGAACTGTTCACAAAGATCAACAACAAGAACAAGAACAAGAAGAACAAAAAAACCCTAGCAACTCCATAAAAAATTGAGAGAGCAAAGAAACCGACTTTGCTCAAGTATCTTTTTCACAAGATACAATATGCAATCTGTGAAAAATCATCCCCATCACACACATTGAAAAAAAACACCATGTTTCAGCTATTCCCCTGGATAAAACAATTTAGGTCTTCAAATACAATGGGATTGCAAACTTATAACCAGAAAAGAACAGGGTAGATAACAGGGCAACTAAAACTATGTCCAGAAAAGAAAGTCTGGAGCTATAGCACAATATGTGTTTGCTTTGCACGTGTCGACCAGGGTTAAATTCCCACCATCCCATATGGTCCTCCAAGCACTGCCAGGAGTAATTTCTGAGTGCATGAGCCAGGAATAACCACTGTGCATTGCAGGGTGTGACCCAAAAGGAAAAAAAAATAGAAAGGTTGGTTCGTGCATACCCAGGGATGTCAGCTGTTAAAAATTCCCAGGGGGGGGGGGCGGAGCGATAGCACAGCGAGTAGGGCGTTTGCCTTGCACTCGGCCGACCCGGGTTCGATCCCCGGCATCCCATATGGTCCCCCAAGCACCGCCAGGAGTAATTCCTGAGTGCAAAGCCAGGAGTAACCCCTGAGCATCGCTGGGTGTGACCCAAAAAGCAAAAAATAAATAAAAATTCCCAGGGGCAGCCAGGGGAGAGCCCAGGCGGATCTCCCCATGGAGCCAGGGTTCAGGGTTAGTTCTTGGCTGTTCACCCAGAACTAACCGGGGTGCCCAGGCCATGGGGCAGGTGGAGGAGGAAACAAGGGCCAGGCCGGTTGATTGATCAGTTGCCGTTTATTCCATCCTCTCCAGTCACCTGTTCCAATCTCTCTGAGCTCAGGCACTCTTCCTTCCTAGCCCCTCATTCCTCATCCCAGCCTTCTGGATTCTCCCTCTCCTCACTAGTCTCTCCACCCCAACTTGTGACTCTCCTCCTGGCTCTCTGGGCCCCACTATACCAACTCTGGTAGCAAAATCAGCAAAAGAAAGCCCTTCCTGAGGGCCCACCAGGTTCAAAGGAAACATCACCTAGAGGTATTCCAAAGCCCTTCCTGACTGCCCCCAGGGAAAATACCTCTTACAGTGTTTTTTTCCTTTCCTCAGTCCAAAAACTCAATCAACACCTTAATACTAGTTATTTTTGTATGGACTCAGTAAGATATACATTGTAGGGTGTAGGATAACATGGTGTTTGTCCTTTTAGCCATGCTGCAGGGAACTTAGTTTACCTTAAAGCTATGTCCTTTCTGTATGGACACAAGAAGACAGTTAATGTTATGCTTTGTAACTTGGGAGCCAATTGACTTCAAAAATATTTACTCCCGGGCATCTACTTTCTCAACTCAGTTGCCATTAGTTCCTAGTACCCCAAAAGCAGGGTCCCAACGAGGGATGGAATGGACCCAGGCCAAGCTGTGAGCTACCCTGGCATCAAAATGGGCCAGGCCAAAGTGCCACAATACTCAACTATAAGTTGAGAGCATGGCCATAGACAAATGCTGTCATGATCCAAAAGTAACGACAAGACTACAACCCTGCTGGGGTTAGGAATACTAACCTGGCCTGAGGACTGTGGTTATGAATATATAGTGAGTTTCCTCAGGAAGAACCAAACTTTAGGTCTGATATATCTCTTACTGTGCTCATACAGAATGATGTTGCTAGAAATATTAGAAGTTCATTTTACTCTAATTATTTAAGCGGATTACTAGCTGAGAAAGGAAGAAGGAGGCACACCCTGACACACCCTTGTATGGACCACACCCTTGAATGGATCTCCTAGTAATCTCCTTAGATGAGATTTTGTTAATCTCCTCCAGAAATGGTCTTACCCTTCTTTGTTGATTTGTGAGTGTTCAACCCACCTTTGTGTCACCACCCTATGTAATTTGCTATGTAAACTAAGAGTGTGGGGAAGATGGGGAGACAGAAGAAGAAGACAAGGGAGACATAAGAAGAAGACAAGGGAGGCAGAAGGAGGAGGCAGGGAGACAGAAGATGACGGTGGAGGCAGAGAAGAGACAGAGGAAGACACACGGGAAGACACAGAAACGAAGGAGACAACACATACAGAAGAAGACACAGAAGCAGAGACAGAGAGAGTTCTGAAGAGACCAGAGGAGAGACTACAGAGACAGAGACAAAGAGATAGACAGAAGAGAGCACAGCAGCACACACAGAAGCAGAACACAAGGAGGAGCCATCCCGATCCTGTCCATACACAGTGGCTCGAGAACACCGAACGCGAGCAGCGTGTGCGAGAGAGAACTGCCCCGAGAGCCTGCGGACAACAGAACAACACCACACATCATTGCGTCTCCCCCTCCCGTGCGCGTCGCCTTTGTAATTTTTTACCGTAGGGCAGCTGTCCTGGGAACATCTTGCCTGGGAACTCAGACTACAGTGTTCAAGCTAGATTAATCATTCCTAATCCTAGCAGGGTCCGATTCTAGTTAGTACTTTTTGGATCATGACAGCCTTTGTCCATAACCAAGCTCTTCACTTATACTTAAGCATTAGTCACTTTGGCCAAGCCCATCTCGATGCCAGGGTAGCACATAGCTCACCGCTTGCCCTGGGTCCATCCCGTCCATCGTTTGGACCCAGCCTTTGGGAGTGCTAGGAAGTAAGGGCAGCTGAGGCTTAGGTCGAGAGAACAGATGCCCAGGAGGAAAATATCATGTAGAGTTCAATAACTCCCAGGTTACGCAAGCACAGCATTCACTACTGTCTTTCTGTCCCCATACAAAAAGGACATTGCTCTGAACAAACTGTGCAAAAGACTTAAGGAGAAAGAGAAAAACAATATTTACAAGTCAACAGAGCTCAAAGAAAGAAGTTACAAATAAACACAGAGGAAAGGGAAATGCTCCCTTTAGGGAGCATTAGGTTGATGGGAGTAATCCAATAAACCTTAGCTACCTCTGGCAATGTTATCCTACAATGAACAGTTTAGGATATTTCACAAAGCCAGTCAGATGACTGTAGCGTTAGCAATTCATGTACCTATTGAATGTTGATGTGCTTACTAACTTTTCTTAATGTCTCTGTCAACTTAAATGATGGCTCATAGCATTGGGAGCCTGGGAGTGAGGAGGGAAAGGCAGGAGCATTATGGTATTGAATAAAAGTCTTGCCTGTGAGACCACTGAAGGCTGCCCAGACAGCCCTAAAACTTGAACAGTCCCTATATGTTTGATCATCTTCTGTCAGTCTCATTCTTTGGAACTGACCCCCACTGGATGGTTGTTCAAGGGGCTAATTACATTGACTTTAGACACTTTCATAATAAAAATTCAGAATAAGTTGGGCTAGTGAAAACCTGCCAGAATGTAGTATAAATAAATCAACCATTAAGCATTAATACATTCAATGCACAAGGGAAGGATGTTGGATCTCTGCTATTTTTCAAGATAGATTTGGAATTCTCAAAAATAGGCAGTTATTAGATAAGAAAAATTTCAAACACAAATTGCAAAAATATCTGATTAGCATTATCTGCAGATAGTAATATATCAATGTGTATATACTTAATGCACAAAAATCTGTAATATTCTTCTGAAAAAATATAAATAAACCAATGTATTAAAGTATTGAGTATTGAGTATAAAATCAGTAACAAAATTTTGTTTCACTCACTTCTACATGTACGCAATGTAGAGAAAGAAGAGAAAGAGGTCCAAACAGAGTGGCCACCAGCAGAGATGTCTTTCTTGCCCCTGCGGGACACTTACCCAAGCCCAGTAGCAGCATCCACGCCAGGCACAGCTGCAGCTCCATGGGCCTCAATGAGCCGTGCCCACAGTCTGTGTGTGACACTCTTTCCTCCTCTTCTAGCTTCCTCTGTGTTCCCACAGCACACCTGTCACAAATCTTACCGTTTTCACCTTTGAAAAGCAGCAGCACCCAGCTGTGAAAGACAAATAGGTCATTTAGCCGAAATTTGAGGTAGCTGGAAGAAGGATGAGCAACACTTTCTAGATAATAAGATGAGCACCAGGACCAGAGAGTAAGTGGAGGGGTTAAGAATCCTCCTTGCAGGACTCCTTCATAGCTTGGAAGCTAGCCTCACGTGCTGAGGGAAAAGGCAGCTGAGATAGAGAAGGGAATACCAAGCAAAGGATGCTTGGAGGCCTCACTCAGGATGGGAGACACCCTCTGTTCAGTCTGTGGCACCACATATGGTCCTATCCACACGGAGGATACACTGATTATTGCCAGCTGTGCCTTCCCCCCAAAATACAATTTTAAAAAAAAGAACCAAACATCCCCTCGTATGACCTTCCAAAATTATGAATGACCAGAGATTGCTAGTAGAGGATTGAGTATTGGAAGCAACTCAGTACTGAGTACACTAGAGCAGGAATTCTAGGTTGACTACAACAGAGAGGAAGGGTTCTCAACCTGGCATCGCATCCTCGGCTGTAAGCTAAGGAAATAATAACAGATGGAGTTCACACAGCAAGGTAGGTACCGAAGGTTCCCCACAGCAGTGGAATTCTGGGGAAAGAAGAACAGACCCAACGATGCAAAATGCTCACCTTGTGAGCACAGTATCTAAGGCCTGAGAAGACCTTAACACGACAAAACTTTCTTGATATCTGTTGCTGGCTGAGATAACTGGGATCTCTCAGAGAAAGTGAGTAAGTGCCCACCCAAAGAGAGCCCTTATAGCCACCCACACTAGTCACCAATTGTGCCTCTGCCTGCATTTCATCACCTCAGGAGTGAATTCCACAGAGAAATTTATCCGCCTAAAACTCAGGTACATGGGGGTCCTGTGGCTGAAAACTCCAGGCTTTCTCAGAGTTAGAATGAGCTACCTCGATCCATCTACCTTTACTTCAGGAATCCCCAGGGGTCATGCTCATAGCCCCATCCACCACCCTGTTAAAAACTTAACTCCAACAGGACCACTCAGTTAAAATTCTCGATTTCCTGGAATGTGCAGCCAAGCTCTAAACTCTACAACACTGACAATCTTATAGCTGCACACCAGATTGGGTGGGCTGCAATGCAGAGCCAACCAATTTCAACTACTGAAAACATTAACATAGAAGGCTTAGCTTGTAACAGCAATTTAATATTCCGTCGGACAAGGAATTAATGTCTCCATGCTGACATAAAATAATTTTCTTTTTTTAATTTTTTTTTATTTTATTGAGTCACCGTAAGGTAGTTAAAAGTTTTCATGTTTGAGTTACAATCTCACAATGATCAAACACCCATCCATCCACCAGTGCACATTCCCCACCACCAATATCCTGGGTATGGCCCCCCTTTCCCACCCTACCCCTGCTCTATGGCAGACAATATTCCCCATACTCTCTCTCTATTTTTGGGCATGACAGAAAATAATTTTCACTAACTTTCTTCTAAGGAAATATTTTGGGTCATTCCATTAGCAATCTATTGGTAACAAGCAAATATAAAGTAAACTATTTTGAGCTTGCTTATGGAGGAGGGCTGAAGGGTGGTTAAGAAAATTGGAAATAATGGTGATATTAGTGGTGATGGGATTGATGATGGAATATTGAATGTCTGTAACAAAGCATCATGTGTAAGATAACATTTGGTTTGTCTTTTCAGCCTTGCTGCCGGGAATTTAGCTTTATCAGGCCACACCCACCACAGTGTTCCCAAGTCACTCTGACTCCTTTGTTTATCTGTAAACTCTTCTCTGCACCCTCCTTCCCAACCAGTTAATCACCTTTTCCCTAATCAAATTTTGTTAGCTTGTAAGATCAGAGCCTTCTAAGGAAACTGAACTTGTATTGTAAATTATGTCTTTTGCATAGTTTACTTAAAGCAATGTCCTTTCTGTATGGACACAGGAAGACAGTTAATATTATGCCCTTGTAACTTGGGAGTTGATTGGCTCCGAATAATATTTACTCCTGAGCATCTGCTTTCTTGGCTCAGTTGCCCTTACTTCCTAGCACCTTTCTGTGTGTGAGCTTGTATTCTTTACAATCATGAACATCTTTGTAAACCATAGTGCTTAGATAAAGTTGGTGTGTGTTTTGGGGGGTGGGTAGGAATTCTAAAGCATTAAGACATTTCTAGGAGCAACTTGAAACAATGGCTAAAGGAGAGCTGAACTTTTTTATCCAGTCACAAGTTCACAAATATTTTCTTTCTCAGTGATTTTGGCATTCATGTGATCTTACATGAAACACATTTATATGAAAATAATGCGATAAACAAAAGTGCTCATTTTTTTACCTTTGAATATGGAGTACATAAAGATACTTAATGATGGTAAGCAATAAAACATTGGGAGATTTATAGTTCTCTTTTATTCATATTAGTAGAAACTTGCAAGAAAGACATGATAAACATTATATAGTATTTTCTGTATGTGGTTTATGCTTTTTAGGGACTTCATATGTTTATAAAAATTTTAGGCACTGTAGTTTACAATATTGTTAATGATGAGGTTCTGTGTATTGTACAACCCTCCCCACACCGTTCCCCAGAGTGCGCAAGCTCCTTCACCACCATCTCAGTGAACAACCCCCACATCCCTGTCCCAATTTCCCCATCCCTCCACTCCAGTTAAGCTTCCTACCAAAGACTGGCTCTCTGTTTCTTTGTTCATTCTTATGAGGACACTTCCGAGTCTTAATCTCAGGGCCAGGGATCCTCTGTCTGACATATAAGTCTCAGTTCCACAAGCAGAGGTTATAAGTCAAGTATACGAGTGTCTGTTGATCCAATGTTACTACGGGTATCTGTGGTACATGTGAGTATGTGAGCACAGGTGAAGCGACAAAACACATCTCTCTGCATGGTTCAGGTCAGGAAAGCCAGCTCTCCCTGAGATCACACAGGAGGTCATGCCCCCTAGCAATCTCACAGTGGGAGAGGGCTCTGCGCTTTGGGACTATTATAGGGCACCGCCAGTCTGATTCTGATAGGCCCCCAGGTGACTGATTTAAAGCAGAGTGGAAAAAAAGACCTTAGTGAGTATAATTTCTGAGAATTTGAATGAAGAAAAACTCAATTTCGACTTAGAAAAAGTCTTAAAATCTTAATGTGCGTGAAGGAACCCTAAGGAACAGACCCAGTAGGGAAAGAATTTTCTGCATCTCTCACTGGCATTGTCAATAAAGTGGAAGCTTCAGTTAATCCTTGCCAGCTGCTGTGAGCAGTCCCAATTTTGATTGCCCCATTCCTACATTTTTGACTTCCTGTGAATTACTGGCCCTTTCTGATAACCAGGAAGTTTACAATTGTCCATCCTAAAATTCTGCCCCAGAATTCAGTCTCACCTGGAAACTAAAATAATGGGAAATACCTAAGGTAAATGGCCATACCAGGACCTATTGGATCCTTGCATTCTCTGTTACATTCTTTTCAATTGATAAGAAATGCAAGCAACCCAATTTTTATTAAAAAGGGTCTACAGAGAAACCCTTATCTTTAACTAACTTCCCTGTAACATAGACCTAGTTTTCTAATTAAAAAAAAAAAAACATAAAAAGAGCCATAGCTAACTTGATCCTATAATAAGTTCCTCCACCTTTGGAAATGTTTATTTCCTTTCTCTTCTACTTTCCAATTCTGAGTTTGAGCATCTTTATTCCTCAATATTTTGAATTAAAATATTGAAGAACATGGAAATGTTGAACAGAGACCATCCTTCACAATGCCTGCATCATTCATGATCCAACAATAGCTCAATCACTTCGTAAGATTTTGTTCTT
The DNA here is from genome assembly GCF_027595985.1 of Sorex araneus. Lineage (NCBI taxonomy): Eukaryota > Metazoa > Chordata > Mammalia > Eulipotyphla > Soricidae > Sorex > Sorex araneus. Next base: position 366,375,857 of record NC_073313.1, read on the forward strand.
TGAAATTTTCTTTTAAATTTTCCTTAGAAATCATGCCCAGGAGTCAGAGACATATTATGTTGGGTAGGACGATGGTATTACAATAGCTGATCTGGATTCCCCACCACCCCATAGGGTCCTTTGGAGCCTCTCCAGCAGTACAGAGCTAGTGGTCCATTGGATGTAGCCTAAAAGCAGAACAAAACCCCTAAACATGCCCTATAGCGGGGAGGTGTGCTAATTCATATTTTTTTTCTGCAGAATTTGGCCAATAATTCTTTTGGGAAATGCAAGCATTAATGAACTCAAATGTTTCAGAGAGGTAGCCTATGCCTTGTTCAGAAGTCATGTTGGTGACTTAAAGGTCTATACACTCCTATATATTTCATAGTCCCAGAGGCAGTAAGATTAAAACAGCCATGAGCTGATTTAAGATCTATTATGTGCTATAAATTTAAGTAGATAGATAACTGCTTTCTTTTTTAAAGTACACCATAAAATATCTCAGGTATTACATATAGTAATAATAAGTAACAAATGGAGAAACTCTAGTTTCAATTAAAAGCAAATGCAATGTACACAAGAAAATATAATATGATGTAAAAATATTTTTCCTTCAAAGGATTGTAGATAATAATACATAACCAAATCCCAAAACTTTGATAAAAGAAGAGACTAGTTTTGCCCTCTGATTAAAGCTAGGACCAACTCCTTGCTGCTAAGAGCCAGAGTCAAAAATGCATGTTAGGTACAAGTCAGCATCAAAACAAGCCACTATCAATACAAGTACATGAGCAAGTTCTTAATGCTGGTGTTAATGGTTCACAATGGATAAATCACCAGAGCCAAATTAAAAATTGGGCTGAATCTTTATTTATACCAACAGGCAGTTGGCAGACTCTCTGCCTTTGCAAGAGCAGCAACTCCATAGTGGCCCTTTTGGTGACCTTTTCCTGCCCAGGTAGGTCGCAAAAACATCTTTCAAAGCAGCCAAGCAGTTACAAAGGCAAATTCAGTGGTTAGCAGAAGTGAGTTTTTAACCCTTAACTTGCCCTCCTCTTCAGTTAAGTCAGCTAAAAAATAAATAAGCTTCTAAAAAACTAGACTTGTTGCTCCCTTTTAGTCTCCCCTTTACGTTGGTAATAGTAAATTGATTTTAAAAAAAAATCAAAAAACAGGTAACAAATTCCCTGGCTTCTAGAGATCCCACCATTAGCCCAGAAATTTTTACTCTGACAGTAGTCTGTCCATTTTTACATTCTACAAGCTGGAAGAGGAAGTGTCCACAAAAAACACTAGGACGGGTGCAACAGATGGATATTGAAATGGAAACCTGTTTTCCATGGCTAGTAGAGGGGACCCCAAGTTTGCTCATGCCAGATGTCCCATCCCTCTCCTATGGTCACTCTTCGTCCCCAGCATCCTATGTTAACATTCCAGGAACTCTCCAGGATCATAAAATTCTGCCCAAGAGTTTAGGCTCATGGAAGCCCACAATTCTGAGGCCACAAAGACAGATGAGCTAGACCCTCTATAACTCCCTTAAGCTCTCTGTAATACACTGGCCTATTGATAAGAAATGTAAAGATCACAATTTACATTTAAAAGGGTCTACAGGAAGACTCTTTACCCATAACTCCTTAGCACTCTCTGAAACATTTGCCAATTCATCAGAAATTCCCTTACTGTGCACTTACTCCTATACTAAGTTCCTCCCCACTTGGGGACTTGTTTCGTCCTTTCTCTTCTACTTTACAATAAACTTTTCTACTTTCCAACTCTGAGTCTAGCATCGTATTTGTTTTCTTTTTGTTTTTTTCTTTTTGGGTCACACTTGGCGATGCACAGGGGTTATTCCTGGCTCTGCACTCAGGAATTATTCCTGGTGGTGCTCAGGGGACCATATGGGATGCTAGGAATCGAACCTGGGTCGGCCGCATGCAAGGCAAACCGCCCTCCCCGCTGTGCTATTTCTTCAGCCTCTCTAGCATCATTTTTACACATTTTTTTATTCATAAATATATCCTAGAAACTGGGAATCAAAAGGGAACAGAGACACATCTGCACAGCTCCTGAATCAGTGTGGACTGCACCATAACCTACACTGCTGTCAGGAAAGACCCAGGAGCTGTCTGCTCCAACTACAGATTTTCAAGAGTATTACCATCCCTCATCCCCTCACAGCGGTCTTGAATTGTTCCCTCCTGCCACTTGGAAATTATCCCAATTCCTGCTGGGTATACTAAGGAAAAAGATGGCTTTTCTCTTCCTCCCATCCTAACATCCATAGAACATCCCAACTGGGACCAACTTTAGTATGTTGAACAAATCAGGCTCTCCATAAGTCATCTATTCATTGAGTTCTCCAAGGATCAAAGGTATTATTAAGCCTCTTTTTTACAAGACCCTTTCTAATGACAGAAGTGAAAGCATGCCCATGTTAGCACTGTCTAAACTCCTATGACATCCAGGTGCCCTTGCACTTATGTGTACATAATGCTCATGAACCCACACACATGAGCAAACATTCTCCAACACAAGCAACTTGAGCAGTTCACTTCATCTTGGCATAATCATTGCTAAAATCAAAGCATTAAAGACTAGTTTAAGAATTTAGAAACACACATAAAACAGAGAAGGGACCAGTTCCCTTCTGGTCCCTTGTGAATTTAGAAAAAAAATGATGTGAATTTAGAAAAAAAAAATGATACTTTGCAGTATCATGAAAGTGTGAAAGTCACACTTGTTGAGTCCCAGGAAAGCGTGCATTCACTGAGACCTGAATTTTCTTGGCCATGACAGCACTTTTTGCTAGCTGTCTTCACAGAAAACACTTATCAAGCAGTACTTGAATAAATAGAGTCAGAATGACAAGGAAAAGGGAAATACTACTACTAAATATCAGTTCAAGCAAGCAAAGGCAAAAGGATCATAGGTATGGTTTAACAAGAAAGATGGTAAAGACCGGTTTGTTTCCCCAAGGCCATGCAAAATCATCAGAAAACCTGAAAATAAGGGGTGGAGCACCGACACTGAGCCTCACAGTTCGTGATGACATTGTCTCACCTGCCTCAGGGAGCCAGCAGGGTTGAACAAGATCTGAGTCAGTACCTCAGGCAACTCCCTGAGAGAAGCTCCAACCATCCCCAGCAACTGCCACTGGGAGTTGTTTAACTGTCCCTGGGAGCCCTATGGGGGAGGGGGAGGGAAACGTCCATATGGAACTGGGATTTACCCCTCAGCTCTTCTACTGACAAGCCATACTCTAGACAGCTGGCCTCCCCCCTGGGGATCTTCCTGTCAGTAATCATAGTCAGGAAGAGTTGGGTGCCCAGAGGGACCAAATTCAGGGCATTGTTAGTCCTCCTTAGGATCCTGCTCACCCCTTTGTAGCCTTGAGTTCGGCATGGATACCTGCACATCATCAAAGGTGGTCAGACTGTGGATGCCCCTAGGTACACGGCTCTTTGTGCTCCTTATGTCCCTTTCCCTCTCTGCTAGCTCAGTCATTCATACACAGTTTTATGTGCTGGAAGGGCCCAAATCCCTATCAGTTGCTTCTATTCTTTATCTTCACCATCACTGCCTGTAGGACAACATAGCCTCAGGTAGTTTAGGTTTATTGGGTTAATCCCATCACAGTGCTCCCATTCCTCTGTGTTTATTTGTAGCTTCTTTCTTAGTGTTCTGTTGACTTGTATATACTGTTTTTCTCTTCTCCTTGAGTCCTATGCATAGTTCATTCAGAGTCATATCCTTTTGTATGAACACAGGAAGACTGTAGCAAATGCTATGCTTTTGTAACCTGGGAGTCATTTGACTCTACATGGTATTTTCCTCCTGGGCATCTGTTCTCTGGACCTAAGCCTCAGCTACCCTTACTGCCTAGCACCCCTAAAAGCAGGGTCCCGATGAGGCAAGTGGTGAGTTATGTGCTACGCTGGCATGGATATGGGCCTGGCCAAAGTGCCTAATGCTTAACTATAAGTGAAGAGCTTGGTCATGGACAAAGGCTGTCATGATCCAAAAAGTAATAACTAGATTAAGACCCAGATAGGGTTACAAATGTTTAATCTGGCCTGAGTGCTGTAGTTTGAGTCTGTGGCAAGATGTTGCCAGGAGAGCTGCCTTGCAAGCCTCAATGTATCTCTTGCTATGTCCATACAAATGTAACTAGTATTAAGATGTGAATAAGTTCTTGGACTAAGGAAAGGAGAAAAACCTTAAGAGGTATTTGGCCTGCTAGCAGTCAGGAAGGGCTTTCTTATGTTGCATTTGCTACCTGACTGTGTGTAGCCTAGAGGGAAAGGTGGGAGAGACAAGTAGGGGGAGAGACTAGTGAAGGAGGCTCAGTCAGCAGATCCAGAGAGAGGCAGGAGCTAGGAGTGCAGGAGATGAGAAAGATGCAAGATTGAGTAAACAGTAACTAATCAGCAACCAGCTTGGTCCTTGTTCTTCCTTCACCTGTCCTTGGCCAACAACTGTCCGGATCCAGCCCATACACAGTGATTCCAGAGCACCGAACACGGGCAGTGAGACAGAACGGCCCAGAGAGCCCGAGAGTGCACACGCCTTTCGGCATGCATAGTTTTTTACAACTGCCTATGTTCAAATGTGCATTTTATTTTACTGAAACTCCCCAATTGGTATTCTCTCCCTTCAACCCATAGTCTCATTAGTTACACCACGTTTAGCTTGCTAGTCTATGCCATGAGGGTGAGATACTCTTGGTAGCCTGCCAGCTCTCCGAGAGGGATGGAGGAATTGAACCCGGGTCGTCCACGTGCAAGGCAAATACCCTACCCTCTGTGCTATCACTCCAGTCCTATTATATTATATACTTACATTATTTACAAGTATACTATCTGCCAAAGACAAAATTTGAAAAGTGCATAAATTACAACAGCTTTAACATGGGTGTTTTAATAAAGATGTTTTGCTTTCCTTTAGCAGAGAGACTCTATACTGCCTGTGCTGTGACTCAGTTAATAGACACCTGGGTGACCTTCTAAGAGGGATTTCCTGGGAACAAAGTGGAACTGTTTATGTTCTCTCTCCCCAGGTCTTTCAGATCCCAACATAGCCCTATGATGTGCCCCCATATGTAAAAGTTACTCTAAAAATAAGACTCTATACTAAAGTTTGGAGAGAGGCCTCCAATGATGATAATGTTATCATCAGTCTGATGGTTCACAAAGATAAACAATGAGCTATTTTTCAACAGATAGAAAACACCAAACTTCTCTGTGGTTCACTTTGGAGAAGCAAATCCTATGATCTGTCCAGACACTGAGGATCTTATAGGTGCCTCCCAATAGGAGGGTTTGAAACCCCTGGCTATATTAAGGTCGGAGAGACCTCGAGCAGATCTCTACCCAGGGAGGCCCGAAGAGAGGAACGAGATCGAGACAACTCTTTCTGCAAAAGCACGGGTTTTATTCAAACCAACATGCTGGGACCCTGCAACTATAGAGCGAGGGTCCCGACCCAAAAACCAAACAGTTTTTGTACCCTTTTGGAAGGCAAAAGGGAAGTCACACATATTGGATCAAAGAAAAATCACACATATCAAAGAAAATCACAGGTATTGGATCAAAGGAAAACCATACCTATAGAAAGAAAATCCTACATATTGGAAAATCACACATATTGGGGGAAAATTACATGTATTGGATCAAAGGAGAATCATATATATCAAAGAAAATCACAGGTATTGGATCAAAGGAAAACCATACAAGAGGGAAAACCACACCTATTTCACTTAATATGCTAATTTCAACATTTGTTGACTGTTCCTGAGCAGATATGTTTACAGTTCCTAGGGGCAGTTTGTTGGCCCATTTGGTGACAGATTGCCCAGCAGTAGGTCTTGAAAACATCTTTCAAAGCAGTCAAATAGTTACAAAGGGCAACTTCAGAGGTTAGCAGAAGTTTTTTTTTTTTCTTTTAACCCTTAACCTACCCTCCAGTTCTTGACTCTTAACCTGCACTCCTCTTCAGCTACAACCCTCTCCTCTCACCACAGACAGGATGCAGTGGCACCATGTCACTCCAGCATTGGCAAATGAAGAGCAGTCAAGGAGCTAGGAAGAACCTTTGAGTGCAGGTGTGCTGTGAATCACATTCACTTTCCTGTTCAGAAGGATCCCAATTTGGATTCATTTCCTGCGGTCACATTTTCAGTAAGAGGCTTTATAATTAAATTAGAACTGGGCCGATAAAATAAAAATCTAGGATAAATATAGACCTAGATGGGGCATTTCTGGGAAGGACTGTTATGGATGTCCATCCTGGCAAACCTGTACTGGCTCTAGGTCTATTTTACCTTTTGAAATCAATTTTAGAAATAAACTTCCAACCAGTGTGGAAGAAATGTGGCCCCGAAATTTATATATAGTAAAGTTTAAGGGGGTCACCTAACCAGACTGTTAGGATGAGCCAATGGAGACTGACCCGCAAAGGGGCAGGAGCACGAGCCCCATGAAAATGGGCGAGCCATGAGTCCTGTGTCCAGACTGGTTTGGAAAGGGTTAACATCTCTTCCCTTGTCTGCCTTGTAGCCTATAGTGTTACATAGAGCAATCTTCCCTCTCTCACTGATCCCTCATCCAGCTCAGCTTTGGAATGCAGATATTCTCCTACATCCCCTTATCAATGTAGGTGCAAGGGCTGTAGCTCATGTTGCCAGATTGCTTGGCCTTGGATTCTTCTCTGGAGGATGCGATGGCCATTGGACTTGCAAACCTGACAAGAACAATGTAGCTCTGCTGTCCTGATATCTTCCTGTAATCCCTTTTCCCATTCATGCTGTCTGAACTGAGTGCATTAGAGGTGTGTACATAGGATAGTGAATGAAACAGGTCATGGGATGCTTCTTGGCCACTTCTCTGCCAGAGCGAGCAAGGAGCCTCTCCAGCAAATCCCATTTCTCTGGCTTCTCTTATCTCAGTGCCCTCTACTGAAAGAATATTCACACAACAAAGACTATTCTTTTGTGGGGACTAATTCAATGAGACACTCTTGTCTCCCAGGGGCTATACTGAGAAATTCCCTCAGGAGCAACAAGCATCTATATTGCTTTTTTCTTTTCCCTACTACAAATACACATTAGACAATTAAGTTTACTTCTTATTACTATTTGCAGCTATTTGAATAAACACAGTAAGACATAGATTTGAAAACTTAGTTATCTGGGCTCAGGGGCAAAACCAGCTGGACTTAACCAGCTGTTAATATCTATCTATGTGTATCTATCAATCTCTATAGTTTTGATATTAATAGAGCTTGTCAGCACTGATTTTTAGTTCCTTTATAAAATGTGATGTTCCATTTGGTACAGAAATGTTACCGATAATTAAGTGTTCATGTATTCATCTTTTGATCATTCTATAATTTTCAGTCTTGTCCTCTGTTTTCTACTATCATTCACTTAAAATATGTTTTGAATGATCTAAAATAGTTGGTCCTGCATTTTTAAGGTGACCATTAACCTGTATGATTGCTTTTCCATCTGTTACTTTGAGTCTGTGTTTATCGTTAATGTTAAGTTGTGTCACTTTAAGCAGCATTAGTTTAGTGTTCCTAAACCCTCTGCATCCTCTATGCACTTTGATTTTTAAGATCAGTCCATTGACATTTAGAGAAACTTTTTCAAAGTTTTTTTTTTTAATTTCATTGAATCACCATGAGATAGTTACAAGCTTTCATGTTTGGGTTACAATCTCACAATGATCAAACACCCATCCCTCCACCAGTGCACATTCCCCACCACCAATATCCTGGGTATAGCCCCACTTTATCACCCTCCCCCTGAATCTATGGCAGACAATATTCCCCATACTCTCTCTGTACTTTTGGGCATTATAGCTTGCAACACAGACACTAAGAGGTCATCATGTTTGGTCCATTATCTACTTTTGGCATGCATCTCCCATCCCAACTCGTTCCTCCAGCCATCATTTTCTTAGTGATCCCTTTAGAGCAACTATTAGAATAAATGAACATGTTGCCGTTTATAAATGGGCCCAGGTGTCTTTGAACTTGAACTTTGTGTCTCCAGCCTTAGTTTTCTTCCCAAACACTCTGATATCTTTTTGTTTTGTAATGATGAAGTGACATTGCCTGCTTTTACGATTTGTCTAAGATATTTTTGTCCTGATATTACCATGAGTTTTACATCCAGACTTCTGAATTATTTTCCACTATTAAATTTAAGTATATCTTAAGTTCTTTCATTTTTTTAACTGAATCAATGTGAGATACAGTTACAAAGCTTTCATGATTGAATTTCAGTCATACAATGATTGAACTACCATCCCTCCAGCAGTGTACATTTCCCACCACCAATGTCCCTGGTATCCCTCCCAATATTACCACCCATTTCACCCCCTGCCTCTTTGGCAGATGCTACATCTCACAAATTTGGGGCATTATGGTTTGCAATACAGATGCTGAGAGGCCATGCTGTTTGATCCTTTTTCTATTTTTAGCACACACCACCCATTCCAATCGATTCCTGCAATCATCATTGACTTAGCATTCACTTAGTGGTCTCTTCGTCTCCCAATTGCCTTCTACCCCAGCACATGAGGTAGGTTTCCAAACAGTGCATCAATTCTCCTGTCCCTGTCTCTATTGTCCTTGGGTGTTAGTCTGATACTATGTTATTTTATACTCCACAAATGAGTGCAATCATTCTATGTCTGTCCCTCTGTTTCTGACTCATTTCACTCAGCATGATACTCTTCAAGGCTAACCACTTATAAGCAAATTTCATAAGTCCATATTTCCTAACAGCTGAATAGTATTCCATTGTGTAGATGCACCAAAGTTTCTTTAACCAGTTATCTGATCTCAGGCACTCAGGTTGTTTCCAGATTCTGGCTATTGTGAACAGTGTTGCAATAAACATAGAGGTGCAGATGTCATTTCTATTGTGCTTTTGTGACCCCTGGGATATATTCCCAGAAGTGGTATTGCAGGGTCGTATGGAAGCTCAATTTCTACTTTTTAAACAAATTCCCATACTGTTTTTTTTTTTTTGCTTTTAGGGTCACACCCAGTGATGTTCAGGGTGTGCTCCTGACTCTGCACTCAGGAACTACCTCTGCTGGTGCTCCGTGGACCATATGGGATGTTGAAAATTGAACCTGAGTCTCGCACATGCAAGTTAAAACTCCTACCCGCTGTGCTATTACTCAAACCCCAAGAAATGCCTGTATAGTTTTTCAGGAAAGCTGGATCAGTTGACATTCCCACCAACAATGAGAGTGAGTCCATTTCACCCTGCATCCATGCCAGCAATGGTGGTTTGTGTTCTACTTGAGATGTGCCAGACTCTGTACTGTAAGATGATATCCCATTGTTGTTCTGATTTACATTTCATCAGGATTAGCAATGTAGCACTGTAGTCCCATTGTTTATTGATTTGCTGGAGCTGGCACCAGTAACGTCTCCATTATGAGACTTGTTGTTACTGTTTTCGGCATATGAAATACACCATGGGTAGCTTGCCAGGCTTTGCCTTGCAAGTGGATACTCTCAGTAGCTTGCCAGGCTCTTCGAGAGGGACGGAGGAATCAAACCTGGGTAGGGCACCTGTAAGGCAAATGCCCTACGAGCTGTGCTATCACTCCAGTTGAATAGCAATGTAGATAATTTTTTAAAAAATTTTATCGAATCACCGTGAGATAGTTATAAGCTTTCATGTTTGGGTTACAATCTCACAATGATCAAACACCCATCCCTCCACCTGTGCACATTCCCCACCACCAATATCCCGCGTATACCCCCACCTTACCACCCTCCCCTGCCTCTATGACAGACAGTATTCCCCATACTCTCTCTCTACTTTTGGGCATTATAGCTTGCAACACAGACACTATGAGGTCATCATGTTCAGTCCATTATCTACTTTCGGCATGCACTCCTATGCCAAATGGTTCCTCCAGCCATCATTTTCTCAGTGATCCCTTCTCTATTCCATCTGCCCTCTCCCCTCTGCTCATCAAGCAGTCTTCAAGCCTTTTGGACATTTTATTTCTTTTCAGGATGCTTCTGTTCATTCTGTTTTCCCCATTTTTCATGGTGTTGGAGCTTTCTTCTTGTATGTTTCCACTAGTCTCTTGTATATCCTGAATATTAATCCCTTATCTGATGGGAATTGGGTAAGTAATCTTCCCCATTACCTGGGCTCTCTCTGTAATTTAGTCACTGTTTCTTTGATGTGCAGAAACTTAAAGTAGTTCCATTTGTTTATCTTTGTTTCCACTTACTTGATCAGCTGTGCTCTATCCTTAAAAATCCCTTTAGCTTCAATGCCAAAGAGGATTTTGCGTACATTTTCCTCCATGTACCTTATGGATTCAGATCAGATATTGAAGTCTTTGATATTTTTTGTCCTGAATTTTGTACCTGGTGTTAGACAGACTTATGACTTCATTTTTTGAATTTAGCTGTCGAGTTTTCCCAGCACCACATTTTCAAAAGCCTTTCCTTGCTCCACTTCACGTTTTGTTCCTTTATCAAAGATTAAATGATTATATATTTGGAGTCTGTGTCAAAATATTCAACTCTATACCATAGTTTTGTGGGTCTGTTTCTATTCCTATACCATACTTTTTAGTACAGTGTGAAGTTGAGTAAGGTGATATAACCCATATTCTTTTTCTCAAGAATTGCTTTAGCTATTTGTAGGGGTTTATTGTTCCATATGAATGTCGGGAGTGGTTTGTCTATTTCTTTGTCATGAGTATATTTATAGGGACAACATCAAATCTTTATAATGCATTGGGTAGTATTAACATTTTGACAATGTTAATTCTCCTGATTCATGAGCAGGGATGTGTTTCCATTTCAGGTGTCCTCTTTTATTTTGTGAAGTAGTGTTTTTGTACTATTCTTTGTATAGGTCCTTCACCTCTATAGTTAAGCTGATTCCAAGGCACTTGCTTTTCTGAGACACTATTGTGAACAGGATTGTTTTTTATTAATATATCTCTCTTCTCTTTCATTACTTATATATAGGAAAGTCATGGATGTCTGAAGTATTGATTTTGTAATCTGCCACTTTACTATACAAACCTATTGTTTCTAGGAAATTCTCTGTAGAGTCTTTAGGATTTTCAAATTATAGTTTCATGTCATCACCGAATAACAATAGCTTGTCTTCTTTCTTTCCTATCTGGATGTTCTTGATATATTTTTCTTTCTTAACTGCTATGGCAAGTACTTCCAGGACTATATTAAATAGAAGTGGTGAAAGCAGGCAACCTTGTCTTATCCCTATTCTTAGAAAGATCTTAGTTTTTGCCCATTGGGAATAATGTTTGCCATTAACAGACAACAAAAGCTGAGGATATTGTCTATGAACCAGTTTTGCAAGAAATTACTAAAAAGGTCACCCACAAAAAGCAGAGAAAAATCACTCAGAAGCTGAAAGATACGTAAAGCCATAAAATAGGGGTAAACAGAGTATATATGAGAACTCATAATCTGGGCTCTATATTCACTATATCACTGTCTTCCCATTGCTCATTGATGTGCTCTAGCAGGCACCAGTAACGTCTCCATTGTGATACTTGTTGATACTGTTTTTGGCATATTGAATATGCCATGGGTAGCTTGCCAGGCTCTGCTGCGTGGGTGAGAGACTCTCCGTAGCTTCCCTTGCTCTCCAAAAGGGACGGAGGAATCAAAACTGGGTTGGCCACGTGCAAGGCAAATGCCCTACCCGCTGTGCTATCACTCCAGGTCTATATTAACAAACTTTAATCTTGACAGGAGAAATAGGCTGAGAACTTCATATATAAACAAAATAGTAACTTCACAGAAAAAAAAATTAGAAGAAAGTAACAAGAAGAGGCAAATGGAAGCAGATCACTACATGAAAGTCCGCAATCAAACTGCAAGTGGGAAAAATAAGGAAACATCAAAAGAATATCAAATGGTAAAACACTGAAAAATATCATAGAAAAAATGACAACGAATTTCTTTATGTCAATTATTTTTCTAAATGTCAATGGATTTAATATCCCCATCAATGGCACAGATAGCTAGATGGACCACGAAACAAAACCAAGCTTCTGCTGCTTAAAAGAAACACACTCAAACTCTCACAATAAACATGGCTCAGAACAAAGTTTGAAAAACAGTCGAAGCAATTGGTAAACTGGAAAAAGAAGGGGGCTAGCTATACTTTTATCAGACTAACTGGCATTCAGTCTCAAGGTAATTAGAGATGGAAATGGGCATTATAAATTGACTAGGTAATCAATTTATAAAGAGGACTTAACACTTTTAAAAAAAGAGAAAGAATAATGTTTTCTGTAGGCTTGTGGTAGATGTATTTGACTATGAATAAAGTTCTTTTGATTCACATTTTGTTGAAATTTTTTCTCATAAATGGGGCTGGATCTTGTCAAATGTCTTCTCTGCATCCATTGATATGGCCATATGGTTTTATCTTTCCTTTTTTGATATGGTGTATTACATTGACTGACTTGACAGTGTTGAAACATCCTTGCTCCTTTTTTGTGGCATATGATTTTTTTTGATGAGTCATTCGTTTCTATTTGCTAGTATTTTGTTGAGGATCTTTGCTCCTGTGTTCATCAGAGATATTGGTATATAATATTGTGTGTGTGTGTGTGTGTGTGGTGTCACTATCTGCTTTTCATATTAGAATAATATTTGCCTCATAGAAACTGTTTGGAAATGTTTCTGTTTGTTCAATTTCCTTAAAAAGCTTTAATGAGATTAGGAATAGATCTTCTCTAAGGCTTGAAAGAATTCACTAGTGAACTGGGTCAGGGTTTTAGGTTTTTGGGAGAATTTTGATTTCAATTTCTTTGATAGAAGTAGGTCTGTTTAGGTATTCAAAGTCTTCTTGGGTCAGCTTTGGGAGACTATAGTGGTTCAGGAAATTATCCATTTCTTCCAAAATCTTTTGATTCATGGCATAAAGATTCTCAAAATAATCTCTGTTTATCTTTTGAATTTCCATGATTTCTTTTACTATGTCCTCTTTTTCTTTTCTAATTGGGTTTATTAGAGTTTCCTCTCTTTCTTTGTGAATCTTGCTAGTAGTATACTGACCTTGTTTATTTTCTCAAAGAACCAACTCTTGGTTTTACTCATGTTTAAGAATGTTTTTTAAGCTTCCATCGCATTAATTTCTGATCTAAGCTTTACTGTTTCCTTCCTCCTGCCTAGTTTGGGGTCTGTTTGTTGGTCATTTTCCAAGATCTTAAGCTGTGAGGTTGTTACTTAAGTGGGCTTGCTCTTCCTTTAAGAATTATAATCTTTCATCTTAACACTGATTTTGCCATATCCCATAAGTCCTGGTAACTCATGCTTCATTCTCGTTTGATTCCTGATGTATTGAGAGACTGCCTACCAGTGCCCATAATAAATCCCATGCAGTTATAGATTTTCTTTTTTGAAAAATTGTTATTGAATCACAGTGAGATAGTTTCAAGCTTTCATGTTGGGGTACAATCACACAATGATCAAACACCCATCCCTACAACAGTGCACATTCCCCACCACAAATATCCTCGGTATGCCCCCGCTTTTCCCACCCTCCCCCTGCCTCCATGGCAGACAATATTCCCCATACTTTTCTCTACTTTTGGGCATTATGGCTTGCAACACAGACACTGAGAGCTCATCATGTTTGGTCCGCTATATACTTTAAGTACACATCTCCCATCTCGACTGATTCCTTCAGTCATCATTTTCTTAGTGATCCCTTCTCTCTTCCATCTGCCTTCTCCCCTCTACACATGAAACAGTCTTCCAGAATGGAGAAATCCTCCTGGCCTTTGTATCTACTCTCCTTGCGTGTCAGCCTCATGTGATGTTTTTCTATACTCCAAAAATAAGTGCAGTCCCTCTATATCTGTCCCTCTCTTTCTGACTCATTTCACTTAGCATAATACTCTCTATGTATCCAAAATTTCATGACTTCATCTATCCTAACAGCTGCATAGTATTCTATTGTGTAAATGTACCAAACTTTCCTTAACCAGTCATCTGTTCTGGGGCACTTGTGTTTTTTTCTATATTTTGGCTATTGTGAACAGTGCTGAAATGAACATATAGGTACAGATGTCATTTCTACTGTGCTATTTTGCATCCTTGGGAGATATTCCCAGAAGTGGTATTGTGGGGTCATATGGAAGCTCAATATCTAGTTTTTGAAGGACTGTCCATTATGTTTTCCAGAAAGGCGGGCAAGTTGGCATTCCCACCAACAGTGAAGGAGCGTCTCTTTTCCCCACATACCCACCAGCACTGGTTGCTTTTGTTCTTTTGAATGCGTGCCAGTCGTTTCAAATTAGTTTGCTTTCAGTTAACACCCATTGCCTCTCCCAGCCTTGGAGTAACACAATCAACTCTTCCATGTCCTGACTTCCAGTCAGGGCCATGGTCTATTGCTCAAGAATAAACCAAATGTTTCTGCTCAGCCACTTATCAAAAGACAAGGTGAACACGTTCCGTGCTGGACTGGAGCCTTCAGCAGAATGGACTTGTCCTACTGATTCTCAGGTGTTGGGGATGGGCCTAGGCACCCCCTGCCTCTGTCCCTGTAAACAAGGACTGGGTGAGGAGGGGGCCTAGGCACCCCCTACCTTAGTTCCTGGAAACAGGAATGAGTATGGAGAAACTTGGCATGAGGGCGAGCCATCCCCTGACAGCCAACCTTGACAGGCAGTCGAAGGGCCACCATGCTCTGGCGACCTGCCTCGTGAGAAAAGTTGAAGGGCCACCATGCTCTGGCAGCTGGACTGAGAGGAGGCTGAAGGGAGGATTGACTCGCATCTGCCATGGCCATACTCAAGGCCACATCTGCTTTCTCATGTTTCTCAAGGCTGCGAAAAGGAACCGAAAAACAAGTAATACAAGTAATACTGACAAAAATAAAGTTGCCTGCACCGCTTGATTAATAATGTTTATGACACTTTATGTAACCTGCTGATCATTGCTAAAATTAGACTATATAAACCCGCTTGGATTTCAATAAACTTGCTGTATGCCCCATATTGCATGCAGTCCTCCCTAGCCCACTCAACTCTCATTCCCTCTCTCCGGCCAAGGTTCAAGTTGGCCGCGCGGGCTGAGGCACTCAGGAAGCTGTGGTTGAGATATGGAAGCAAAGTTTCTATGTCCCAAACAGGGCAACACAGTAAACAGAGGATGAAAACCACAAAAAGGAGCACACAAGATAAACATGTGATTTTAATTAAATTTGCCAAGTGGATATGTGTAGACTCCAGAACCTGAGACACTGTCACTGTCCCTTGAGTTTCTATTTTCACTGGTTGTGGAAATAAACATTCTGCTTGTTAGTCGGGGGTGACTGAGGTAGACAAGTGATGAGGAATGAGGTTGGGGGTGACGAGAAGCCCCTTCAAGCAGGCCTAGAGGTCAGTTTTCACCTCATTAAAATTAGGCACCTGGCTGCACCTTATGCACCACCTTTATTTAGGCTTTTTCTTTGCTTCTGCAGGCTCCTGCTGCTCTCCAGTCTTACTAAGATTCTTTTTAAGCAACAGTATCATAGTAATGATAGTCATGAAAAGTAATAGTAATAAGAGAACTGCAACAAGGATCCAGAATAACATTTCTCCACCACTATTTTTTTCAGTGAAGATGTAGGGTCGATCCTGTATAGGTAGAAGGATCAGCAGTTAAGGACACCAGAAAACATCCATGTGCCCACCAATGTCTGTTTCAGTCCCCAAGCCAAAAATAGTACATTCTTCTACATGTCAGTAGCTCTTCTCCACCTCACACACTCCTATTCTCTTCCCACCCATCACAAGGATGCCTAGGGAACAGAGATTTGGATACAGATTATAGTATAAAGCCAAAAGAAAAAAACACTGGAGAAAGACATGGATCTGTATACCTGATTTTCTTCTTCCATTAACCATGTCTCTCTGCTCTCTTTTATTTGAAAACAGTGGGTTGTCCTGCTGAGTGGAGCCCCAAAGTAGAAGCTGAAATGTTCTGACTCTACGCTTATTGTGAGAGAAGCCATGTTCAGGAAAAATTACCTCACAGTGGAGGAGATTGAGACAGGGCTGAGAAAGGGAGTCCAAGGAGGGCTCTGTCTAAGATGGGAATGGCTACTTAGAGATGGTCACACTGGGCTTGGAAGACTGTGAGCATACTCCGTGTGCCAAGGCAAGAGACAGAGGATGAGGAGGGGAGAAGCAGCAGTGGAGCAGGGGCTATCGTGGGGTCACAAGGGGATCTTATCCAGGTATAAGACCACAGGGTCTGTTCTCATGACAGAGGAATGTATACCTTCCTCAGGACTATCCAACAGGCAGTAGGGACCAGAGACCAGGGGAGGGGTCAAGCAGCCCTGTCAGAACTTGAGGACAACCAGGTAAACCATGTGTTCTGGCAGGAACTCTGGGATGGATGGAAGGATAGAGAGGAGTGGGTGGAGATACTAGGTAATGACTTTGTTCATGAACCAAGTGATGACAGGTAGGGCCTGGAATAGGAGGTGGTGGTGGAAGGATAAAAGAGGCATCAGATCCCAAAATAGAACGTCTATCTTGAATTTGCTTGAATTTGCTCTTCCAGCAGATTGCTCCAAGACAGCTCCTCCTCATGGGTGCAGGGCAGAGGATGTCTGAGACCTCTCAGTATGCTAATGTCTGGTACTGGCCAGTGATAGCACACTGCCTCCCTGAAAGTTTCCCCTCACCTCCCTGGAGACTGTTATTTTCACCATCCTTAACCTGGTTCACCAAACCTGAGAAGCTCATAAGTTTCAGGGAAATAGGGAGGTGGGGAGATTGAAAGGGAAAAATTGAAAGGGAATAATGATAAAGTCTCCTGGAGTTGTGGTTAGGGTTGGAGGGGAGCAGTATCTGTGCTTCCAGAGGGAGTTGAATACCCCTTTCCAGACCCCAGGCATCTGTCCCAGAATCCAAGTAAGACATTTACTTACAACAGACGGACACTCGAGTTTATTTCGACTCAGTCTGAAGTCAAATGTAGTGGACTTCCACGTAAAGGGTTGCAACTGGAGAGAGAGAAAGGACAAATGAATTCTCTTCAAGGCTGAGAAAGACCTAAGACTTACCCATCATTTAATGACTTTGCAAAGATGAGGTGAAAAAAGCAGAGTCCAGAGTCAGATATAGACCAGCAGCCTGGGCTGGAACTGACCCTAATCTCGACCTCACAGAGTGACAGGTAAGTAATGGTGGGGACAATGTGGGACCATAAGTCTGTGCCATTCATTCACACAGGAAGTGTCTTGTTCTTAGGAGATATTGACTTGACAGGGAGTGTAGAAGTGCAGGACCTTGAAGCTCCCTGTACTGCCTCTCCTTTGCATTTTCAATTTTTTTGCAGTGTGATAGCCATGGAATTTGAACTTTATACAGGGGTAATAATAATCTATAACAATTTCTTGGAATGACTACTGGTTCAAATTTTGAAGAATTTAATTTTTGCTTCCACAAGCTAGGACCGAACATCATGCATGAGTGGCCGTGCAACAAATCAACATAAAGGGAAATATATATATATATATATATATATATATATATATGTGTGTGTGTGTGTGTGTGTGTATACATATATATATATATATATGTCTCTCAGAGAGCCCGGCAAGCTACCAAGGGTATCCCCCCTACACGGAAGAGCCTAGCAAGCTCCCCGTGGCATATTCAGTATGCCAAATGCAGTAACACTAACAGGACTCATCCCCTGACCTTGAAAAAAAACTCCAATTGTTGGCTAAAACAAGAAAGGAGAGGCTGCTAAAATCTCAGGGCTGTGACAAATGGATACATTACTGGTGCCTGATCAAATAAATTGATGAACAACGGGATGACAGTGACACAGTGATACAGTGTAGCCTAGTCAAGTTCAGAAAAACTCTGAAAACTTTACTACCATAACATGTTTGACACTTGGATTATCAACCTCACGAGATGGAAGCTTTCTCATAGACTTCTATGTTGGGCACAGGCTTTGTAACCCCTGCTTGCTTTCCCTGAGAAAGGAATGAGCATGGGAAAAACTAGGCATGTGGGAGCACCATGCCCTGGCAGGCGGTTGACCCTATGAAGGGGGAGGCTGAAGGGAAGGCTGCACCTGATTCACCTTGGGTGGGCCAGGAGCCACATTCCCACTCCTGAGAGAGTTCAAGGGACTGTCTGCATACACAGCTGTGAAGCAGAATAACATATAATGTAGCTCACTCAACTTGCAACCCTTGGCTTTCCCACGGAGTGTTCACTACATAATATAAAAGAAAATGAACTTCGGAAAAAAGTCACTGTATGTTTCAGACAGTCCTCCCTACCCCGTCTTCAGAGCTCATTCCCTCTCTCCTACCAAAATTTGAGTAGACTGTGAGGAATGCAGCACTTTTACATCTTATTTTTGCTTTTAACTTGGGCCTCCCAATCTGTGCTAGAGGGTCTCGTAGACTTTCCCAGTGACACAGGTCCTGGAAGTTCAAGTTTGATGGTAGAGTGTTCTGTCTGGATATGTGGCACTCTTTAGTCTCAATGATGCTGGGGGTTGTTTGAAATATTCATGAGGGAGAAATTAAAATTCAAAGAGGAACTGAAACACTCTAATAATTATCCAGAAGCTGCTTCCCAACCCAGTCCGCAGCATATAAACATGTAGGAGAACCCCTGGCAGATGACCAAGATTGGCAGGTTGGCCTCATATCAATGATTTGCAAAATTCACTCTGAATGCTATGTGTTCTACTGTTCTGTCCATCCTGTATTTTTCTTGTCTGGATATCTTGACCCTCTCAGCTCCTAATCCCCAGGTTCTTCCCAGGGGGCAGGGAAAGATAGCATGCCAGCTAATACACACTCCTGTCCCATATTTTTGCTTTTTACTTGGAGAAGCACATTTTTCATGTCCCTTAGTGACACTAGGAGAGAAAATGGGATAAAGTAAACACATATCTCAGTCCTGGACCTGCAGAAAGTAAACTGTATGGAGCAAGGGAAGCAAATGAACTGACTCAAATCAGGGTCACTCATTTTACCCTGTGCTTACAGTTCAGCAGTAAGTTGTTTGAGAATCAAGGATTGGAGGAAAGTAAGGCATGGACAAACACAGGTTGGTTCACACATTCAATATAGTTTCACTGATACTTCTTTAGATCTGAAAAAATTGGCAAACTAGACATCATTAGACATATAGTAACAAAATAGAAGAGTTACAGGAGAGGCTATTGGATTACAGTGTTTTTCCATGAGTCCAAAAATCAACTGATGCAGATGGAGAGCCTATCAATCTCTCATTTCATTATCACCTTGACATCAAGAACAGCTTGCCTATTATCTCTTGTCAATTATTTTCCCTTTCCTTCACTCTGTATTCTCTCCAGGTACTTGGTAATCATTTCTGAGAACTCCAGTAAGAGAAGTTAGTAGTCCTGGCTGAAATTCGCAATCTCCTCTATCAGTCATTCTAACCCAGCTTTAGTCTCCATCATTTGATTCAAGTTCTGATCAAGGTCAGCAATAGTTGCCACGTTGCCAGATACAATGATTTTATTTTCTGTCTTCATCTTCTTCAAATTTCAGTCACATTTGTCAAAGTCCACTCCCTCCAAAAAACTCAATTATCTTAACTTGCTGAAAATATCATTCTTAAAATTTCCCCTCTATTTTCATCGTCAACTAATATCAAAAGTGGAAATAAATATATATTTGCCTGCCAAGAGGTGAAGTTGAGAAGAAGGGGGCAAATATGAGAGAGAGTTCGGGAACACTGGCAGAGGGGAATTGACTCTGGTGGGGTGATTGGTGCTCTAACTCAACTATATAAACTTTGTAAATAATGGTGCCTTATAAAAATTTTAAAAATGATAATTCAATATTTCAATTTGAATATGCAAGATTATGGTGACAGAGAAAGTAATATGAAAGTAATAAAAACTCACCAGAATAAAATATGAGTAGAACAGAGATAATAGTTACAAAATGTACAAATGACTGCAGTACAAATGATAATAAATCCTGAGATCTAAATAATCTCATCAAAATCAATACCTAAAGTCACCAATGAAGTGACACAGAGTGGCATATGGATCAGACAATTGAACCAAATGTTCTTCTCCCTACGAGATACACTTCTGAATAATCAGGGTAACTATAGGTGCAAAGCAAAAGTCTGGAAAACCATCTTATAGGAAAACAACTACCAAATGGGATAAGGAGGCAGGGGGTGGTGGTGGTGGAAGCATTGGGTAACAACGCATATGTCAAAGAGCATAGATTTCAAATTACAACAAATAGCTTCTACATGAAAGTAGACATCTGACTACAGATGTCAACAGCTACATGGAAAAAGCCCTGAATGTTACTTATTAAGTAAATGAAAAGCAAACTAGAATATATCACAGCATTCTAGTGAGATTGGCACACATAAGAAAATGAACAAAAATAATCAGTTCTTAGAGGTTGAGCTCCCATTTGACCCAGCAATACCACTGCTGGGAGTATATCCCAGAAAAGCCAAAAAGTATAGTCGAAGTGACATATGCACTTATATGTTCACCGCTGCACTGTTTACAATAGCCAGAATCTGGAAAAAACCTGAGTGCCCTAGAACAGATGACTGGTTGAAGAAACTCTGGTACATCTATACAATGGAATACTATGCAGCTGTTAGAAAAAATGAGGTCATGACGTTTGCATATAAGTGGATCAACATGGAAAGTATCATGCTAAGTGAAATGAGTCAGAAAGAGAGAGACAGACATAGAAAGATTGCACTCATCTGTGGAATATAGAATAATAGACTATAAGACTAACGCCCAAGAATAGTAGAAATAAGTACCAGGAGGTTGTTTCCATGGCTTGGAGGCTGGTCTCTCATTCTGGGTAACTCAGGGAAGGGACCACCAAGTAAAATGTGATTGGAGGTCATGTGGGGGAAGGGTGATGCGGGCCGAATACAGAGTAGAGACTGAACACAATGGCCACTCAACACCTTTATTGCAAACCACAACACCTAATCAGAGAGAGAGAACAAAAGGGAATTCCCTGCCATAGTGGCAGGGTGGGGTGGGGGGAGACGGGACTGGGGAGGGGGGGAGGGATGTTGGGTTTACTGGTGGTGGAGAATGGGCACTGGTGAAGGGATGGGTTATCGAACTTTGTATGGGGGAAACATGAGCACAAAGATGTATGGATCTGTAACTGTACCCTCACGATGACTCTCTAATTAAAAATAAACTAATAAAAAAAATCAGTTCTGATATGGATGTGCCCAAGAAAGTCACCCTTACCCACTTTTGTTGGGAATCTAGACTGCGTCTGTCTTCATGGAAATCAAACCAGACACTTTATAGTCCAGCAATCCCACCACCTCCACTCTCACCATCTTCCTGTCATTTTCATTCTTCTCTGTTGGGTAGTACTTTGCTACTCCTGCAGAGAGCTTAAGGTTTATTGAGCCACTCCTACAACAGAGCAACCGAGGCACAACTAATAATCCTATCCTGCTTTTCTCTTTCCTTTATGTCATTTGTATGGTTTGTTTAGCAATGTCTTTTTGTATGAGCACAGTAAGAGATGGCAAGCTTAACATTTGGTTCTTCCTGAGGACATACCATTGTATATTCCAGGCCACAGTCCTCAGGCCAGGTTAGTCTTCCCAACCCCAGTAGGGTCTTTATTCAGTTACCTCTTTGGGGTCATGACCGAGTTTGTCAATGATCATGTTCTTAACTTAGAGTTAAGTAATATGGCACTTGGCCTGGTACATTTTGATGAAAGGGTAGCTCACAACTTGCCCTCAGTCCATCAGTCCTTCAGCTGGACACTGCTCTTGGAGTGCTAAGAACTAAGGGCAACTGAGGTTTAATTCAAGTAAATACTCATGTTCAAAAGTAAATATTATTTTGGAGTCCATTAACTCCCATGTTACATAGGATAATATCAATTGTCTTCCTGTGTCTATACAAAAAGGACATTGCTAAATAAACCATGCATATGACATAAAAGAAAGAGAAAAGCAATATAGGATTATTCATTGTGCTTCAGTTGTCCTGTGGTAGGAGTGGCTCAATAAACCTCAAGCTCCCTGTGGGAGCAACAAAGTGTTAACCTTCTCTTCCTTCTTTTTCTCAACTATTTGTTATTTTGACAAGCTTATCTGAGAAAAAGATGGATTTCAGACCAGGCATTTCTTACAGATAGAAAGGTGCAAGGAATTGTGTAAAACGAGAAACAATTTCTTGCCAAAAGGCATTTGGGATATGGCATTTATATTAGACAAAAAAAAATCAAGTGATTATGAGCAATTCTCTTTATTTTTACACTACATATCTAGATTTATTTACTTTTATTGCTATCCTTATTTTCTAATTGAATCACAGTATATACATAGGTGGTTCAAAATTGGGTTTCAGTGTTTCAACACCCATGTTTTATCAGTGTATATTCCCCACAATGTCACAGTTTCCCTCCTGCCACTCCCCCCCCACTACCTGCTTCATTGCCAGTCATTTCCGTCTCTCTTTCTCTCTCTCTCTCTTTTTCATTTTTCCTCCTCTCCATTTCTCTCTTTCTCTCTCTTTCTCTCGTGCCTCCCTCCTCTCTCTCTGTCCTCACTCTCTATCTCTCTCCCCTCTTTGGGAATTATGGTCCGTAACACATGTATTGAAAGATTAACAAGTATTTCCCTTCATCAACTTTCAACATGCAAACCTTGTCCAAAGTGATCATTTCTATTTTTGTCACACTGGTCCCTTCTGTATTCTTACTGCCCATTGCCCCACACACACCTGTGGCAAATTTCTAGCCATTGATCAGTCCTTTGGGCCGCTGTTTTACCTGGTCTTGGATATCAGCTTCATACTATTTTTTTATATCCCAGAAATGAGTGCAGTCATTCTATATCTGTCCTTCTCCTACTCATTTCTCTCACCATGATACTCTCCAAGTGCATCCATTTATAATTTAAATCTCATGACTTCATTTTTCCTAACAGCTGCCTAGTCTTCCATTGTGAATATGAACCATGTTTCATTATCGAGTTGTATCCTCTAGGCATTCAGGTTGTTTCCAGATTCTTGCTATTGTGAATAGGGCAGCAATAAACATAGAAGGCTTCTTTCTTTTAGAGAAGTGTTTTTTAATATTGGGTCCTTTGCTTCGTTATTAAAATACAGAAATCCAAAACTGTGTGGCCGCTAGTGCGGCTGCTCAACCTCACATTGCTTCATTCTCAGCAATGGAAAACAAATTATCAAATGCTTCCTTTTCATCTGGGAAAGTGGGGGGGTGGGGGGAAGGTATACTGTGATTCTTGGTGGTGGGATAAGTGCACTGGTGATAGGATGGGTGTCGAGCATTGTATAACTTAGACTTAAACCCGAAAGCTTTGTAACTTTCCACATGGTGATTCAATAAAAGAATACAATGCTCTGCTCCTAAAGACTTTGATCAAGAGGTCTTCTAACCCATTTTGGCACCCAGAGCGTCTTCTTGCTGCAATGTATCTAGACTCTGAACTGAGCTAAAATATCAGAAACCCAAAACGCGCGGCCGCATTAGCGGCCACGCGAACTGAGGGTCTTCACTCTCAGCAATGAAAAGAAATTATTAAATGATGCCTTTTTAGGAGGCCTGATTGTTGGGGAAAAATTCCAAACAATGCTAGTGAGTTCTCTATTGAAATATTGAAATAAATATATCAAAGTATAGAGAGAATAAAGTGAAGATCATTAGCTAATTAGGTGTGGGGGGGGTGAAAGGGAGATATATTAGGCTTCTTGGTGGTTGAACATGTGCATTGGTGAAGGGATGGGGGTTCAATCAGTATATGACTGAGACTTAAGCCTGAAAGATTTGTAATTCAATAAAATAAAAACTTAAAATAAATAAATAAATAAATAAATAAATAAAAGAATAAATTTAAAAAATATTGGGTCCTTGGACTGATGGTGATTCATTGAAGTAAAACTCTTGAAAACACACCTTTGGGGCTGTAGTGGGTCTATTCAGCAATTAATTATGATGTGGGTGGTATGCTGATCCATGATGAACTATATTGGATTTCATTGTCAGAGAATTGAAACCATTATTATACTGGGTGAGCTTATATATTGGGTACTTAGCACAGGTAATGCTATTTTGGGACCAGTGTTTTGCTCCTTAACATGCTTTGCTAACTACTTCCCTGTTCCACACTCTAGGGCATTTATTACAGAAAACACTTATATATATGAGGATCTCGCTCAACTCCAACCTGGATGGCAGCTACCTATTTCTATTCCTGTGGTGATTTGCTTCACAGCCCCATCCAGGACTTGCTCAAAAGACCATTGTTTACAGGTATCATCCCAAACAATTGGCACCCTGGCCTGAAGCTTCTGAAAACCTTCCATTCCCAATCATGTTTACATAATTCTCGTCAGCTATGTGAGGTGTGTGCTGTACCTATTGACAAGAAGGATTTTTTTTAAAATAAAAGTGGTTGGGCGTTTGCCTTTCACGTGGCCGACCCATGTTTGATTCCTCCACCCCTCTCAGAGAGACCGGCAAGCTACCGAGAGTATCAAACCCGCACAGCAGAGCCTGGCAAGCTATCCATCCGAATTGGATATGCCCAAAACAGTAACAATAAATTTCTCAATGAGAGTCGTTACTGGTGCCCGCTCAAACAAATTGATGAGCAACAGGATGACAGTGACAGTGACAGTAATAAGATGTTCTATTAAGCTCATTGCAATTTTAAGAAATACCAATGTAGATAGAGTTTCTCTGGAGTTTCTTTGGAGTTTTCACGATATTTTGTCCCTGCTGAGGTTTTATTTTCCTTATACAATACCTACTTCTATAAAGGTAATAAATTAGTCATTGTGTGAATTCAATACTTCTTCACATAGAACACTTTAGAAGAATTAGAAGAATTTATTCTATCGGGTTGGTTTAAGTAGAGACCCAAAGTAGAAAGCCAATTTGAAACAGTCACTATCTTTAGCAATCATGATTCTTTAATTGTCTTAAACTGTATCTATTTCAATATGTTTTTCAGACTTTCCAAAAGATATCATTCATAAAAGAAAGACATCATCACCAGCTAGGAAATTTCAAGGGATTTGTAAACTGTATCTGGAAACAAATATCAGAATTGGGTGTAAGCGCCACTCCCTCGGCCCAGATAAATCCAGAGCTGCTGAGAGAGAAAGGGACCCTCTGCGCCTAAAGACTTTGATTCCAGAGACCTAACACATTTGGGCATCCAGCGCAGCTTCTTACAGCAATGCACTGGGACTGTGGGATGGGCTATGCAATTTCTGGCAGAATTTATAGTTAAGCATTAGGCACTTTGGCCAGGCCCATCTCAATGTCAGGGTAGCACACAACTTACCACTTGCCCTGGGTCCGTCTCGTCCCTCGTCAGGAACCTGCTTTTGGGGTTCCTAGGAAGTAAGGGCCACTGAGCCTTAGGTCGAGAGAGCAGATGCCCAGGAGGAAAATACCATTTAGAGTCAAATGACTCCCAGGTTACAAAAGCATAGCATTTGCTACAGTCTTCCTGTGTCCATACAAAAAGACATGGCTCTGAATAAACTATGCAAAGGACTCAAGAAGAAGAGAAAAAGAATGTACACAAGTTAACAGAACACAAAGAAAGAAGTTACAAATAAACACAGAGGAATGGGAGCACTGTGATGGGAGTAACCTAATAAACCTCAGCTACCTGAAGCTATGTTATCCTACAAATACACATCTGATAAGGGTTTGATATCAAGGATATACAAGGCACTGGTTGGAATCTGAAAGAAAAAAAATCAAACCCCATCATAAAAAGGGGTGAGGAAATGAACAGAAACTTTCTCAAGGAAGAAATATGAATGGCAAAAAGGCACATGAAAAACTGCTCTTCATCACTAATCATCAGAGAGATGCAGGTCAAAACAACTATGAGATACCACCTCACACCACAGAGACTGGCACACAACCAAAGAACAAAAGCAACCACTGTTGATGTGAATGTGGAGAGAAAGGGACTCTCCTACACTGCTGGTGGGAGTGTCGACTGGTTCAGCCCTTTTGGAAAACAGTATGAATGCTTCTCAAAAAATTAGAAATTGAGCTTCCATTTGACCCAGCAATTCCACTCCTGGGAATATATCCCATAGAGGCAAAAAAAACTATAGTCGAAATAACATCTGTGCTCAAATGTTCTTTGAAGCACTTTTTACAATAGCAGAATCTGGAAAGAACTCTAGTGCCCAAGCACAGATGACTGGTTTAAGAAACTTTGGTACATCTCCACAGTGGTATACTATGCAGCTGTTAGAAAAGATGAAGTCATGACGTTTGCATATAAGTGGAGCAACATTAAAAGTATCATGCTAAGTGAAATGAGTCAAAAAGAGAGAGACAGACATAGAAAGATGGCAATCATCTGTGGAATGGGAGACTAGCAACCAAGAACTGTAGAGATAAGTATCAGGATGCTGGCTCCATGGCTTGCAAGCTGGCCTCACATGCTGGAGGAAAAGGCAGCTCAGATAGAGAAGGTAAAGTGTGGTCCCACTGGGGATGGGAGATGTGTGCTTAAAGTAGACTATAGATCAAACATGATGGCCACTCAATACCTCAATTACAAACCACAACACCCAAAAGGAGAGAGAGACAAAAGGGAATCCCCTACCACAGAAGTGGGGTGGCGTCAGGGGGATGGGATGGGGCTTGGAGGGATACTGGGATCATCAGTGGTGGAGAATGGGCACTGGTGGAGGGATGGGTACTCGAGCATTGTCTGACTGAAACACAAGCACGAAAATTTATAAGTCTGTAACTGTACCTCATGATGATTCACTAGTAAAAAATAAAATAAAATAAAATAAAAAGAATGTCAAAGAAGTGGTTAAGAAGATGAAGAACCTCTGGCTCAGAGCACATCTTTTTGATTCCACTGTTCTTTCTGCACTAACATATGCCTCGGAGACCTGGGCCTGACGAAAACAGGATGAGAACGGTATTTGGGTATCCCAAAGAAGAATCAAAAGAGCTATGCTTGGAGTGAGGGAACCCTTGGCTCAGGAAGGTTGTCATCATGTTTCACTCTAGTAAGAGAAGGAATCTGGAGTTCTGACCTCCGTCGATGATCAAGAATTAGGGACACTGTCTCATTCACACAAGGCGTCGAAAATCAGATGGGCTGGACACGTAATGCAATTTAGAGACGACCGCTGGACTAGAGCTATTACTGACTGTATTCCACGGGATGTCAAAAGACCGCGTGGCCGCTCACCTACAAGATGGTCAGACTTCTTTGTCAAGACCCTGAGTGAACACTTTGAGGCTCTTCATGTACCTGGAGTGAGCAGACACCTTTGGGCTAGACTAGCAAGCGACAGGGACAAATGGAGACATTACTGGCACCTGCTCAAAGAAATTGATGAACAGCGAGATGACAAGTGATTCAAGTGATTTTAATTCTAATTTTCTATTGATAAGTGACCCAAGCACTGAGTTAGATTTTAAACGATTGTCTTGGGCCAAGGGAGTTCAGGTTATTTGGGCCACAGCCTGCAGTTTTCAGATACAATTCCTGGCTCACACCAAGGAGTCACCCCAAGCTTTTCTCAGTGATCCACACAGTGCAGGGAACATACATTGGGATTGCAGGAACTGTGGCAACCTGCAAGACACATGCCTTAGTAACCATGCTGTGTCTCCCGCCTTTGATGGTGCTCTTTATTTTATTTTATTTTTTATTTTTTAAATTTATTTCTTTTTTAATATTGAGTCACCGTGAGGGTACAGTTACATATTTATACATTTTTGTGCTCGTGTTTCCCTCATACAATATTTGAGAACCCATCCCTCCACCAGTGCCCATTCTCCACCACCAATAAACCCACTATCCCTCCCACCCCCCAATCCCAACTCCCCCCACCTCACCCTGCCTCTGTGGCAGGGTGATCTTTATTTTAAATGAAAGCTAACACACATGGGGCCACAACTTCTAGTAATAAGGAGCTAGTGGGAATTTGTGATAAAGGGAACTAAAAAACACCTAACCAGCATCAGGAAACAGGCCCAGAAGAGTCTCATTTAGATGTCCCCTGCTTCCAGTATGATTCATCACAAAGAAAAATTAGTCAATTTGTCCTTTTCTTTTAACTTTTTGGCCACATTCAGTTGTTTTCAACACTTATTCCTGGGTGTATCCTTAATGATCACACCTGGAAGTGCTTCTGAGTCTAGATGTGGTGCTAGAGATCGAATATTGCTGGCCAGATGCCTTCCCCAGAGTGCTATCTCTCTAATTCCTAATTTGCATGATTTTTGAAATCTATAAGTGCATGAATGCATGGGGCTAAGTAGGAAGCTAACATCACCTAGGACCTGAGGAAAGCCAGATGTTTGCAGAGAGTGCGGTGTCCATAGAGGATAAAACTGGCAATGGTAGAACAAGTTTCAGAAAATACATGCAACACCTGATTCTGTGATCTTTCAATCTTGGGCTTGGAAAAATCTCCAAAATAGAGGTTCAGTTTAGGGTTGGTCTTTAAGAACACATGGAGCGTTCTGTAAGTGTAGTTTATAGAAAGCACTGCCAGGGTGGCTCTGGTGCTACCAAGGAGGGCAAATTAGGCATCTGTATTTTGAGTTTCTGGCAGAAAGAGACTCTTTCACCCAACATGTGGGTCCCAGTGGGAAATAGCATCAATATCTGTGGGCAGCTCCTCTGCCACGGGGGCACTCACCATGTTGTTCCAGAGGGCGATGGACATCTCATTTTGCATACGTGCTGAGAAGGACAGACAATCGTCAGAGAAGAAGGAATCATCACTCATCCCGTCCTGCAAGCAAAGGCATGATGACAACCTTCCTGAGCCAAGGGTTCCCTCACTGCCACATTGCAGGTGCCCTTTGTGTTTCTCCTTTCGTTCTTCT
This sequence comes from Sorex araneus, assembly GCF_027595985.1. NCBI lineage: Eukaryota > Metazoa > Chordata > Mammalia > Eulipotyphla > Soricidae > Sorex > Sorex araneus. Next base: position 366,404,778 of record NC_073313.1, read on the forward strand.
TTGAGGCCAGCTGTGAACTTGTTCCACTGATGGAGAAACTTGCCAATTTGGAATTTTTAGAAGCAGAGCAGAATGGTCAGGATCCCAAGGACATGCATTTCCCATGCAATTGTTATTCTGACCACCATATGTTGTTGTCTCGTCTATCATAATTTATACGAAAATACCAAAACAAAGCCTCAGAAAGTGGGAACTGTCCATTACATCTTTCAAAGTGAGTATGCACTTCGATAGGGGACGGGGTAGGTGCGGCAATGAGCTAAGAAAACGTAGGTGGAAGCCTGCCTCATGAGTGGTGGGGAGAAGGCAGCTGGAATAGAGAAGTGGTCATTAAGAAAACAATGGTTGGAGGGATTGGTCGGGGTGGGAGATGTGTGCTGAAAGTAGATAAAGGAACAAACATGATAACCTCTCAGTCTCTGCATTGCAAACCATAATGCCCAAAAGTAGAGAGAGAGTCGGGGAAATTGTCTGCATGGAGGCAGCAGGAGGGTGGGAAGGGGGGGTATACTGGGGAGATTGGTGGTGGGGAACGTGAACTTGTGGAGGGATGGGTGTTTGATCATTATGCGATTGTAATTCAAACATGAAATCCTCTAACTGTATCTCATGGTGATTCAATAAATAAATTTAAAAAAGGAAAATAATAAAATCATGCAATTATTCAGAGATATTACTCTATCACTAATACTAAAGTAGCCAAAAAACTTGAAGTTTGGATCCAACTTGTGGACATATAAATGGAGTTAGATAAGATGTTAACGAGTGCTTAGCACCAGCACAGAGAAGATTAGAATGCGCTCCAGAAAGGAAATGCTCAAGCAGGTACAAAGGGCTGTGATAATAACATGAAGGTGAACCAACAACATTTTGAAGCTCTCTCTTCCCCTTGAAAATAAACTTGCAAAAAAATTAACCCTTGTTAATACTGAAATCCCCATGTGAGGATGAAAGAGCTGTTTGAACAAAAACTGTAAAACTGCAAATGCAAAGGATTAACCTCAACATTTATCTCTCAACTTTGGATCTGTAATTGATTTTATTTTTACTTTATGTAACCCACTCATCTTTCCTTTGGGAAAGCCCATATTATCTCGACAAATTACTGTTTCCTTCCTTACAAGCCCTAAGTCCAATTGGTTTTATTTCACCCTACTATACTTCCTGAAATTCTTTCCAGAGAGGGAAAGAGATAGACCTAAGTAAACACCTGTGCAAGGGTTAAGACTAATTTTCCTTTCCTGTAAATCGCAATTCCTTCCTTCTCCCTGAATTCTGTAGCTTCCTATGAATTTGGGTTGCAGCCACTGATTCTCATGGCATGTAGATTAAGTTTCACTCGGTGCAATCTGACAGTTGCTAAAGGGTACACTGCTGGGATACAATTTTCCATGCTTCGCAGGTGCTCCTTCAGACTTTATCAGTCCTCACCCACACAGGTACTTCCCTGAGTGATTACGTTAGGTAGAGAAGAAAAACGACAGATTTCACTCTCTAGGCTGATTCCTCTCTGCATGGCATTTCACATAATTTACTTGCAATACCATAAGATCAAATCTCCACAAGTAGTCAAAACAGGAGAGAAAAGAGGAGAGCAAAAGTGCAAACCCTTGAGAGAATCCTTTCAAACCACACCCCACACCATTATCATCATGGAAAAAAATTACTTGGCCACTATGGGGGTCGACACAGGTCCTCCCAGAACCACCTGCAACATACACTGTCCCGTGGCAAATCAGATCTTCGGAAGAAAGGCTGTGAAACCACCACAAAGTCCTCACGTGAATCAAATTCTTCATTAGAGGCCAAACTGGAGAGCAACCTCTGGAATAGAAGAAGAGGAATGGTTTACAAGGCTGCATGGATAACTTCTTGTCTTGATCCCCGGGCATCTCAACAACCTTTAGATGAAAGATGTAAGTAGACACAGAAGCACCCAGTTCTATTCTCAGAAATCATTACTAAAGTTTTGCTTCTTCTCACTTAGCAAAGATGTTTTAGAGTAGGGTGTCCCTGTTTATTGGGAGAGGGAGAGACACCTTAGCACCAGCTCCCAAGGTTCCTGCTGTCTAAGGCCTATAACATGCATAGTCATGTCACTAGAATTATTGCGCAATAGTGGGGACTGCAAAATGAATAAATTGGATGTGCTCATCCTCTACTAACAAACAACCCCCATGAGATAGTAGAAGCAGGTCTGAAACCAAGAGAACCACCTAGGGATTTCAGGTCAGTGTAATATGGAGGTCAAATGGAAGACTAGGAGAAAGGTATTGGTAGGACATTGAGTCAGTGGAAGCTGATTGGAGAGTAATAGAGTAGTAGAAAATCACTCTATTACTCTATTACCCGAATAATAGAGAACTAGAGACTTGTAATAGAGACGAGTTAGGCAGGTGTAGAGAGGTATAAGAGGTGAAGCTCTCTTAGGGAAGCAAGTAAGAGAATTTAGAAAAGTTGGTGTGGAACATAGAAGAGCAGAAGGGAACCTCAAATTCTTCTAAAGAAAGACCTTTAGGGCAGTGAACCCCACCTCTCCTTCCTCACCTGTTCCTCCCCTGACAGACAGATGGGGATTCTCCCAGTATCCCCACTCAATGTCACACAGGCCCAGTCCCCTCAGGCAGGCTATTTGATTTCCTGGGGAAAATATTTCAGTAACTTCACCTTCCTGGGAGAGCTGTCCAGAAGCACTTAACTCCAGCATCACAAAAGTGTCATGAACATTTGTCAGGAGGTAAGCAGAGGATGTATTTGGTTTCCTAGATGGAACTGTGAGGGAAAAACTGATGCTATCACAGGTTGCCGCTCACATGAGTTTTGAGTAGGCCTAAGTTTCTGTTTCCCCGAAGCAGGACTTGCAACTTCTGGTCAACTCCCAGTTGAGTAACTTGCCTAATGAGGAACAGCCAGATGAGTCTGGCCAATCATGATGGGTCACTGTGCCCTCATCGTAAACACCACAAACTGTTACTGGGAACTATTTTCTCACTACTAACCACTGTTGCCTGACCACTGTTACCATAGTGCTTACTTAACTTTGAAACCTATATAAACCACTTGTGATTTGGAGGCAGGGTCTTGGTCAAGACTTTACTGCATTGGATGAGAGTTGGACCCTAGCTGCAGCTAGCAATAAAGTTCCTTTGCTTCAGCATTATCATGTGTGGACTTGGTCTTTCCGTGACTGGGGATCTGAAACTTGGGCACAACAGGGCAGCAGGGATTACCTGAAATTTCCTACTTGCTTCCTGAAGTGCGCTCCTTACTTCTTCATCTGTGGTATCGAAGCAAGGACACCGACTGTGAAATGATGAGAGAAATTTCTGGGGGAGATTTTTTTCTGCACCCACACCCAGAGAATGAATACACACATGAATCTCTGTAACCAGTCTTGCTGAGTTCTAGGGACACGTCACAGAAACATAAGTCAGGGTTACAGAGTTCAGTGGATATTTGTCCATGGTAGAACTGTTGGCAGCTGATGCCAGGGCTCCTTTCAGGAAGAGATAATATTGGGGGAAGAGGATTATGGTGGTCTTGTCTGATGTTACCCATTCTCAGGACATGCGGATACACATATTTAGGACTCTCCCTAAAGGATCCAGTGTGGGGAGTTTCTGAAAACTTGGGAGAGCTTTCAATCAACTTGAGATACCTATATGGTAGGTTTCAATACCAACAGATGATGTAAGAACCATTCATTTTTTCAGCCACTAGCATTACCAACATTATATGGGTAGAGGGAAAGTCTAAGCAAGAATGGGAACCATATAATCCCCTTCCCAGCATATCAATTGGACCCAGGTGCAACAATGCCAGGAATATTGAAGAGAACTTTATGATTTAGAAGTTGGCAGCTTCCTACAAGAGAGTCTCTGATCCTAAGAGAGTTTCAGTCACCAAATGCCCCGTGTTCTACATTTTAGGAACATAATAATTCATGACTTCTGTCCAACAATCAAAACTATTATTAGAAGTGACATGGCCCATCTTACATGTACTTCTCAAATATCCACAAATTAAGGGGTAAGAACCCAGAGAGGCTTTGTGCTGCATGCAAGAGTTCAAGATACCAAAGGAAGCAGCCAGGATATGATCCCAGACGCTGTTGAATGGACAAACACCCTACTCTTTGAGGGTATTTGTAACCATGTACTTGACAAAGTACTTATTTTCAGTAGGATTTTCTCTGGCACTGAATTTACTTTGACCAAACTGGCTCCAGAGATACGAAGTGACTTGTAGTCATAAATAAGGCAGACACATTGCCAGGGATGTACAAACCCTTGACTGATAACTGATGCCTTTTCTCTGACTGGATTTCCCACTTCAGTCTCATCTTTTGGCAACTGAGTTCTTCATGATTCCTGTGATCTGTCTACTTACAACGGGATTCCATCACATTTCCCTCCTCGTTTTTCGAAAAATGTAGCCACATCCATTACTTCCACCAAGTTGATGAAAACCCTTGGAATCTGTAGAAACAGAGGAAAAAATCTGTTATTTCCCAAACAATGATGTTGGAGGTCACTAATGAAAAGTGGAAGGAACTGAGTCCACCCACAGTCCAGCTCCCATTCCCCAGTCTTATCCCATAATAATGTGGAAGCTGAGACAAGAACTGCCTTATCTAGAATCTCCATATCTCTCTCTCTCTGGTACCACACCATTAGAACTAACTCCAGAGACTGACTCTTCCCCACCCAGCAAGAATCTTGCTCAGAATTATGCCAGCACCTTCCAACTCTAACTGGGCCTGATGGCCTCCCATCAATTATCCATAGTGGCTGTTACAGTGAATTTCAGGCACAGCTTGCCTCTTACTGATCCCTGTTTGCATTGCGGTGCCCAGCAATGCAACCCACAGTGGGAAAACTAGCTTAAGAAATGTACAGTTTGGAAACATGTCTTTGTTTTTCTCTTACCTGCTTGAAAAATATATCCAAGGATTTCTTGATAGAGTTCTCATATACTTGAATTATTTCTTCATCCTGTGGAGGAAGAAGAGGTCCTCAACTACAGTGTTCCCCTCTGGGACAAGGTTAACTGTGATCTCATGGTCAAAAAAAAAAAAAAAGGTGAGGCTTAGCAGCTAGGAATTTTGTAGAATTATGGAGGGATTTGGGAAGGCAGTAAGGATCTTGTTGGCAGAGTCTTTAGTACAGTCATATCTGGACCCTAATGAACAAACTTGCTCCATGAGGGCTCATGTTCAAAGGCAGAACCTGACATAGCTAAGTACTCCATTTCTTCATTCCCATCTGTCACTGATGTCAGTATCTCCAATATGATGGAGTTCCAGTGACCATGCTTGTGTTTCTCTGGACTTTGACACATCCCACCCACACTTCTGGGACTTTTATTCCTTCTCCATCCCCCTAAGCACTCTCCCTAGTGATTCAGGTTCAGAGGCTTCTCCTCTGACCCATTGCCAATTGGAGTTTGATTTGGCCCTTTCTTAAAAATGAAGCCTGAGTTCACTCTAGGGTCCCTTCTATGTTCTTTCACCAGATGATCTCATATACCTGACAATTCTCAGAAATTCTGGCATTCTATGGTCACTTCAGTCATATTCTGATGCACTCAGTACAATATTAGCATTTAAATTCCCATGAAGTTGGGTCACTTCTATAGATTTGTGTGATGAGGCAGGAACAGGTGACAATGTTGGAGGAACAAACCCTGATGGGGAGAGACATTCTCAAGTCCTTGGTGGAATCTCAGAGCCGAAGGTAATAAATTCCTTCTCTCCTAAATAGTTTGGTCCCATCTGTGTCAGATGAGGTATATTTCTCTGACTTATAAAACTCAGGTTGTTCACAATTTATCACAAGCCACCACTTGTTTGCAAGTCTGGAGCTATTTACTCTGAGAACCTCCTTTAGAAACAAATGTCCTAGACAGGAGGCCAAGGTGGGTTAAGTCCTGTGGGCAACCAGTTGTAGCTTCAGGACCTCTTTATCAGTATACAATGTCATCGATGCCATTGTTTTTGTCTTCCCTCACCAAACATCCCCTGAGGTATTTTTCAAGGACTCTTTAAAGGGGACTCTTTAAATTATCATGCCCACTGATAACCAAGAATAGTATTTGTATGGACAAGGAGCCAATTCATCTGTAGAGCTGAGGACAGAACTATTTGAAAATCTGGAATTGTGGATCACACCATTTTTTTGTTACTGAGACTACCATGTTGGAGTCCAGGGCCCATGTGTAGCTAAAGGTAGGCGTAAACTACACCCTTCATTAGCTGTTGACTGTAGTTGCTCACGGGCTTACCTGACTCATACAGAAATCACACAAATCATTGATCCCAATGAAGATTGTGATCACCTTCCAGTCATTATTATAGTTGACACCCTGAAGGACAGAGAAATCTGAATTTAGATGGGGGATGTGGTGTTTCACATGCATATCAACCTGTTCCCCAAAGTTCATTCTGACTTGCTCTAGCTTTGAGGGAAGAACCTGATGTAAATTCCTTTATCCTGGCTTCTGGAACAAGGAGCAACATGAGAAGAAAGTTAATTAATGTGTGGATGTGTGTGTGTGTATGTGTCTACACTGTGGACAAGAATTTATTATTCACTTTGAAATTCTCTGACAAAGTTAGTGTCCTGCAACTTTGTATATCAATGCAATAAAATTGTAGTATAAATTTATAGTAACCATATTACCTAAATAAGATTTTAAAACTATTTTTTGCTTGCAAAGATTGTGGGTAAACCCTTCTGTGGTAAAGGCTTACCATTATTCTCTTTCTGCACTCAGGGATCAATATTGGCAGATAGGATTTATACCATGAATCTAAAGTTTGCTGAATGCAAAGCCATTTCCTTACCCACTATTCTATCTCTCCTGCCCCTAAAACATTTTTTAACAACATAAAAATCTGTGTCCTGAAGAAGTAATGAATAAATCTGTGCCTGGAACATAACAAAAGATCTGTTTCAGAAACAGTGCCCCTGAGTTGCTGCTAGCTGAGTCCTCTATGACTGGATGCAGACAAAGCAAATGGAAATTGAGAGCCCTGTATTGACAGAGTGGGGTTATCAAAGCCCTTGGAGGAGCCTAATTCAGTCACCTCCCAAAACTGAGTTTTTCCATCATGAGTTAAACTCTGAGACATGTGGAAATCAAAGGGCCCTTAATGTGCTGGTGAGATGTTTAGTCACACCAAGGCTTTATAACAGGGCTCTGGGAAGGCAGACGTAATGGAAAAGTTTGAAGTAACAAGGGGCCGAGACCATCAATCTTAACACATTTTTGTGCCCCATCCTTCCATCACAAAGTGTCTTTTAGCAAAGATTCATTGGCGTATAATCCAGAGAGCACTTAAATGACTAATAACCATCTCTAGCTATCGTTATGCCTCTTGGAGAAAACTTTTGACCAAAAGCTGAGGGAGTGAGGTACAGAGGGATTGGGGACCTTGAGAGGTCTAACACCAAACACCTGGATTCTCAGCAGCATTCAGGGTCCCTGTACTCACTTTATGTATTTCTAGTAGAGTCACCAATTTATTGGCTTGTTCTGGAATGTCCCTAGCAGGGGAATAAAAGTAAATGTTAGAGTTGGTTCAGAAACAGAGGCTCACGTGAGAGGATTTGTAACTTGCTGGCAAAAAAAGAGAGCTATAGGAAAACAAATATTCAGTAATGCCTCCAGAGTATACTGACGTTTTTCATAGTCCCAATGAAAAAAGATGAAGTGATTAAGGAAGGCACCTTTCTCTCTGTCTCTGTTTCTATCTATCTATATAGAGAAAGATAGAAATATAATGTAATATAACATATTCCATGTTGTACATGTAAGATACAATTTGATAGGTCTTTAAATTGTATTCATTAAGCCCAATTGTGCTACTTTTGTTAGGGGTTGGCAGATCTCTGCCCGGGGGAGGCTTGGAGGAACAAAAGAACAAAACCAAGACAACTCTTTCTGCAAAGGCATGGTGTTTATTCAAGCCAATATAGCCATATTGGGACCTTCAACCGTGCCTGAAAAATGGCAAAGCTGAAGACCCCGAACTCAAAAAGCGAGCCGTTTTTGTACCCTTTTGGGGGAGAAAAGGGAATCACACATATTGCATCAAAGGGAATTACACCTATTGGATCAAAGGGAATCACACCTATTGGATCAAAGGGAATCACACATAGGTCACTTAATTTATCTCAACATTTGTTGACTGTTAACTGTTTCCCTGCAAATGTTTGCTTACAGTTCCTAGGGCAGTTTTTTGGCCCATTTGGTGACAGTATCCTGCCCAGCTGTAGTTCTCGAAAACATCTTTCAAAGCAGCCAAGCAGTGACAAAGGCAAATTTAACCCTTAACCTGCCCTCCTCCTCATTTTCACTAGCCATGCCGAAAGAACCCAGGAGATATCTGTTTATGCATTAAGTATTTAGAAACCAGGAAGGGAAGATTGACAGATCAGGGATGAACTGATGAGAGTAAATGTAATTTAAATTTCTCTGAAGGCTAAACTGAGGGTCCCGTGGGGTACGTTTCTGCATGGTGGTCATTCAGTCTCTGAGACACATACCCAGTTCCAAGTATATCTGTACCGAAGCTGAGTTCTCCCTAAACTTTACCATACCATCAGGCAAGATCGATGGTTCCCGAATTTCCTTGTTTTTGTGCTCTCTCTATACATCTGTCTGTTGGTCCACACTTATGAAATTTCCCACCAACTTAAATGGCTTAAGCACATCCTACTGACAATACTGTTTATACCATTTAGTATTCAAAACTTAGACATTGGTCCAAGAGAGCACAGGTATTTGACTTTTTCTTCTCTCCCATATTTTTATTTTTTAAATTATTTTATTATTATTTTTTCACTGAATCACCATGTGAAAAGTTACAAAGCTTTCAGGCTTAAGTCTCAGTTATACAATGCTCAAACACTCATCCCTTCACCAGTGCACTTATTTCACCACCAGGAACCCAAGTATACCTCCCGCAGACACACTACCATCCACCCCCCGCCTGTGTAGCTAATAAATTTCACTTTACTTTTCTCTTTACTTTGATTACATTAAGTATTTCAAAAAAACCTCACTATTATTGTTTGGAGTTCCGTCCCCCCTCCAAAGACAGACCTATTGAAAAGGAAGCATTTGATAATTTGTTTTACATTGCTGACTATGAAGAGATATGAGGTCACGTGGCCACTATCATGGCTGCATGGTTTTGGATTTCTGTATTTTACTAAGTCCAGGGAAATTTCTGCCAGAAATTGCATCACTGCAGGCTCGTATCTTCCTTTTGTGGTCGTCATAAAATGGCAGCAGGGCTTCTTGCAGAAATGTCTCTAGACTGTGAACTGAGCCCCGGCCTCCATTTTATGATGACCACAAAAGGGAGGTATGAGCCTGCAGCCGCTCTCCGCCGAAATAATAGCCCAGCAGCTGCACGTGTACAGCCTCTTCGCTGCTGCACGACCATGGCCCCGGAGGCCAACTAAACTACTTTGGGCACCAGCAGCTTCTTGCAGAAATGTCTCTAGACTGTGAAAAGGTATTTGACTTGAAAACCTTACTTTTCTGCTATAACATTTGCCAGGCCATGAATCCAGGCCTGAGTGTCACAGAACATCAGGAGGCCATTCTATGGGACAGACAACATGATACTGGATAGACTGGAGCTAAAATATGAATCTTATGCTCATTGTATTCCCTTTGGGTCTCTTCCAGCCCTCCAACACCAGAGCTCTCACTGTCCTAACCCCAACATTTTTTCTTCCATTAGAATAGCCCATTCAGTGGCCAAGAGCAGTATTACAACATAGTCAGGGAAGAAAATCTGGTTTGGGACGATGGTCATAAAAATCAACAATATCATTTTACAGCCATATTAGCCCCTGAAACTTGGAAAGGAAGGATGAGAGACTGTGCATTAAACTCAGAAATTAAATACAAGACATTCTCCGGGGAGTTTGGGTCATGAGAGATGTGTTTTGTCCTTGTAATTAATGAGAAGCATAGGGTCATGTTCAATCTCACTCTAGCAAAATTATTGAGAAAAATAGGTTTCAATATTACAAAGAAAATAATGAACTTTTGATTTGTTTCTAGACTGAAATAAAGGCTGGGCGGTATTTGCTCTAACAGGAAAACTGGCCACTGTGAGTCTTGCCATTGAAGTCAAAGCAATGGAGTTTACATTTTCATTCAAAACATAGTAACTTTTGATTGGCTCTCACAAACTAGATGGCAAATTTGTCTCCGTTTTTACATAAAACAGCAGGAAAAGGATCTGTGTTGGTGTGCTAGTTTTGCTCTGAAGCAGGAAACAAATTCAAAAGTCACAATTATTATTATTATCTGGGTCTCACATCTCTGGAAAGTGACTTTCAGCTATACCCTAGCAGCGTCTCTATCATTATAGCTCTATAGTACACTTTAAAGTTTGGAAAAAGAGAAGGCTCCCATCTCCTCTACTCCCTAGAAAGAGGAGACCACCTTTCAGCGAACTCCCCGAGAATCCTCCCAGCGTGAGAGAGGGACACTGATAGTGTGCACTGAGAGGATCCAATTCAGACTACCATGGCGTCATGGGGGAAATTGCAGATGCCCACTATGAGGAGTGGATGAAGAGAAGAGCCCTGAAGCCTCAACAAAGAATACCCACACACATAATGTCTCCGATAAAGAATTCAGAGATGAAATCTTGAGGATGTTTAATGACCTCAAAGAAACCGTGATCTCAAAGAGACACCCAATAAAATACAGGATGATATGAGCACAATAGTGGAAGGGACAATCATTAAAACACAGGAAGAAATGAGAACAGAAATAAGAAAACTATGAATAGAAGTATCATTAATTTTAAAATATTGGTAGATTATATGAAAAATGCAATGGTGTTCTCTACAGTCGAATGACAAAAGCTGAAGACAGAATCAGTAGTCTTGAAGATGAGTTGCATCCAGGAAACAAGAGAAGATGGATAAGACCTCAAAATAGCTCAATGTTGGGCAAGAGAGCTAAGAGATGAAATCAAGAGGAAAAACATAAGAACCATTAGAGTACCAGAGAGATAGGGAGTCAATCTCAATGAGGTGTTAACATTTTAAGACATCATTGTTGAAAAGTTCCCAGAGCTGGAAAATGCAAGCATCTAGGTCCAAAAAGAGCAAAGAATACCAGCTAAAAAAAAAAACCTAATAAAAGACTTCAAGACACACTATAACCAGAACTACAAGTATCATAGGTAGAGACACAATACTGCAAGCAACAAGATCAAAAAAGGAATTTCATACAAAGGAAAATCCCTTAGATGTGCAGAAGACTACACTCTGGGCCCAAATTCAATGGTGATATATACAGTGTGTGGGGGGGGAATGAAGTAACTGTCACCAAGAATACTTTACACAGAAAGACTCATTCAGATTTGAAGAAATGATACACAACTTAACAGGAAAACAACAGCTCAGTAACTTCACAGACTCATAAACCAACTTTAACAGGACTGAAGGGGCGCTGCTGTAAGCCAAGATGAACACCACAAACACAACAAATTTTTACAGAATATGGCACAAAACCCTATAACAATACTGTTCCTCAATTTCAATGGTCTAAATGCAATCCTTAAAAGATGCATAATAGCAAATTGGATTAAAAATTGAATCCAACATCTGCTGCCTACAAGAAACATACTTGTATGTTTCTTGTAGGCAGTCAAAGCGAACACAAACTTAAAGTCAAAGCTGGCAAATAATTCTTTAACCAAACAACTCCTTCACAAAGGCAGGGGTGGCCATAATAGTATCTGACAGCAGATCAAAACAACCATGAGATACCACCTCACACCACAGAGACTAGCATACATCCAAAAGAACAAAAGCAACCGCTGTTGGAGAGGATGTGGGGAGAAAGGGACCCTTCTACAGTGCTGGTGGGAATGCCGGCTAGTTCAGCCCTTTTGGAAAACAGTATGGACGATTCTCAAAAGACTAGAGATTGAGCTCCCATTTGACCCAGCAATACCACTGCTGGGAATATATCCCAAAAAAGCCAAAAACTATAGTCGAAGTGACATATGCACTTATATGTTCACCGCTGCACTGTTTACAATAGCCAGAATCTGATAAAAAACCGAGTGCCCTAGAACAGATGACTGGTTGAAGAAACTCTGGTACATCTATACAATGGAATACTATGCAGCTGTTAGAAAAAATGAGGTCATGACGTTTGCATATAAGTGGATCAACATGGAAAGTATCATGCTAAGTGAAATGAGTCAGAAAGAGAGAGACAGACATAGAAAGATTGCACTCATCTGTGGAATATAGAATAATAGACTATAAGACTAACGCCCAAGAATAGTAGAAATAAGTACCAGGAGATTGTTTCCATGGCTTGGAGGCTGGTCTCTCATTCTGGGAAACTCAGGGAAGGGACCACCAAGTAAAATGTGGTTGGAGGTCATGTGGGGGAAGGGTGAGGCGGGCGGAATACAGACTAGAGACTGAACACAATGGCCACTCAACACCTTTATTGCAAACCACAACACCTAATCAGAGAGAGAGAACAAAAGGGAATTCCCTGCCATAGTGGCAGGGTGGGATGGGGGGAGATGGGACTGGGGAGGGGGGGAGGGATGTTGGGTTTACGGGTGGTGGAGAATGGGCACTGGTGAAGGGATGGGTTATTGAACTTTGTATGGGGGAAGCATGAGCACAAAGATGTATGGATCTGTAACTGTACCCTCACGATGACTCTCTAATTAAAAATAAACTAATAAAAAAAATTAAAAAAAATAAAAAAATAGTATCTGACAACATAGATTTCAGGCTGAAAAGTTTGGAAGGGACAGGGAAGACCATTTCTTAATAATCAAGGGACATGTACATCAGGAAAAATTGCACTCATAAACATATACACATCCAATTAAGGGTCAGCAAAATACTTAAAACAATTCCTAGACTTCAAGAAGATCAATTACAGAAGAGATAAAAAACATACAATCGCATCAATAAATCCAGAAAACGTATTTGACAAGATCTAGGACCCATTCATAGTAAAAATTCTCAACAAAATGGGAGTAGAAGGAACTTTACCCTTAATGTAGTGAAAGCCATCTACCACATAATAATAATAATGTGGTAGCAAGCATTATCCTTAACGAAGAAAAATGAAAAACTTTTCCTCTAAGATCAAGTATAAGACAAAGTTCCCCAGTCCTGTTACTTCTAATCAATATAGTACTGGATGTACTTGTCATGGCAGTTAGGTCAAAAAATGTAAATGAAGGGTATCCAGATAGAAAAAGAAGTCGTTGTCACTATATGCAGATAACATGACACAATACTTAGAAAATCCTAAAGAGTCTACAAAAGCTCCTTGACATAATTAATGTGTATAGTAGTTTCCTCTTTAAAAAATCAAAACCCAAAAGTCCATGGCTTTCCTAGATACAATGAAAAAAAGAGATTATCTTATAAAAACAATAACGTTCACATTTGTGTCTCAGGAAATCAAGTATCATCGAATCAGCTTAACTAATGTGGTGAAAGCAAAGAAAACTACAAAACACTACTTTGAAAAAGAAAAAGCATGAGGAAATGGAAATACATCCCCTGTTCATGGACTAGGATTAACATTGTCAAAATGGCAACAGTCCCTAATCATTATATGATTCAATACAATTCTTATAAGGTAAATCATGAAATTTTTCAACGACTTAGATTTGACTTTTCCGAAATTCGTATGGGAAAACATTCCCTAATGAATATCTGAAGCACTCCTTGGTTTAAAAAGATGGAATTCATCACCTTCCATAACTTCACAACCTACTACAAAATGGTTACTGTCACTGTCGTCCCGTTGCTCATCGATTTGTTCGAGCGGGCACCAGTAACATCTCTCATTGAGAGACCTATTGTTACTGTTTTTGGCATATCCAATACGCACGGGTAGCTTGCCAGGCTCTGCCGCGTGGGCTCGATACTCTCAGTAGCTCGCCGGGCTCTCTGAGAGGGGCGTAGGAATCAAACTCGGGTAGGCCGTGTGAAAGGTGAATGCCCAACCACTGTGCTATCGCTCCAGCCCTACAAAATGATAGTAATTAGAAAAAATATAATATCCAAGATCAATAGAATAGAGTTGTGTATCCTCCTGACACAGACACACAAATATTTAATCAATCTTTGATAAAAGAGCAGGATAGGTGAAGTGCACAAAGGAAAGCTCATCAATAAGTGGTGCGAGGAAAGCTTGGCAGCTATATACAAATTAAAATATTCTTTCCAGTGCCATGCACAAAAGTCTGCAGAAAATGGACTTAATATCTCCATATGCACAAAATGTATTAAATACATCCATATCAAACCTGAATCTATAAGAGTTATGGAGTAAAACGTAGGCAGAACCTCCACGACATTGAAGCTAAAGGCATCTTCAAAGATGAAAAGAAACTGACCAAGCAGGTGCAAGTAAAGTTAAAGTTACATTAAACTAAGAAGTTTCTGCATCTCAAATAGAACAGTGATAAATAGAAAAATAGTCCATGGACCCTGGAAAATTATTTTCCCCGTACCAATCAGATAAGGGGTTAATATCAAGGATATATAAGACACTGGTAGAACTTTAAAAGAAAAAATTCATCTAGCCATATCAAGAAATGAGGAGAGCAGTCTTCCTCTCGGACCCGGCCCCCTGTGGAAGAGCGCTTGGATCCCCCCGCAGCCACGGGCTGGGGCGGGCCCCGGAGACCCCAGACCCGGTCCTTCTGTCTCGCGCCTCTGAGTCTCCCTGCCGCGGGCCTGACTCCTCCCATCTCCATCAGGTTGTAAGGGGCGTGTCCACACGTGAGGGGGCGTGGCCTCAAAAGGGGGCGTGTCCTCCTGGAGCTGCGGCCACTCTCCCGGCCAAAGATATTTTTCCCACTCAATGCATTGTGCTCTGGCCTTAATCGATAGAATCTATTCCTCTGAAGAAAACCCTTGTCACCTCAGTCACTATATGTTAATAGTCAACTGACCTAGCCTATCCTTATTTCACAAAGACTGTTAATTAACTCATGGAGCAGCAGCATAAAGTCCTTTGTAAAAAGATCATAGCCACACGCTTTCTCTTGAGACCCCTCTCAAGCTAAGGAGAGCGCCTGATAGTAAAACCCATATCAACATGAAGAAACAACGACAATCCCCACCAGCAGCAGAGATGGAAGGGAGGATTTCTGCAACCCCGGCAATGACTCCCCAGAAATATAGTCTCCTCTCTGATAAAGAATTCAGAGAGGAAATCGTGAAGATGGTTGAAGAACTCAAAGTAACAATGGAGCGAACATCCAATAAATTAAGGGAGGATATGGATGCAGCATTGGAACGATCCACCAAGATAATCCAGGAAGAAATGAGAGCAGAAATTTCAAAGCTACGGACAGAAATGAGAGCAGAAATTTCAAAGCTACGGACAGAAGTGACACAATTAAAAGAATCGGTAGATGAAATAAAAAACTCAGTAGGAGCCCTAAACAGTAGAATGACTGCTGCTGAAGAAAGAATCAGCGATCTTGAAGACGAGCTGCAGAAAGCATATAGGGAACAACAAATAATGGCAAAAGACCTCAAAATGGCTCTAGAGCGAATTAGAATCCTAGGGGATGACCTCAAGAGAAACAACATAAGAATCATTGGAGTACCAGAACCACAGGGGACCAATCTTAATGAAAAAAAACACAGTTAAAGACATCATTGCTAAGAAATTCCCAGAGCTAGAAAATATGGACATCCAGATTCAAGTTTTCCGAAGGGTACCAGCTAAAAGGGACCCAAATAAAAAATCTCCAAGGCTTATCATAGTCAGAATGATGGATGCTATGGATAGAGACACAATACTGCAAGCAGCAAGATCAAAGAAGGAGATCATATACAAAGGAGCACCCCTTAGATTCACAGCAGACCTATCAGAAGAAACCCTCCAAGCCCGAAGACAATGGTGGGATATAGTGAAAAAACTCAATGAAATGAATGCCTCACCAAGAATACTTTACCCGGTTAAACTCTCAATTAAACTTGAAGGAACCATACACTATTTCATGGAGAAACAACAGCTCAGGAACTTCATAGACTTAAGACCAAATTTAAAAGAAGGACTCAAAGGGCTACTATAAGACAAGGAAAAAGACCTATAAGAACAACAAACCCTACAGAAAAATGGCGCAAAATCCCATGACAATAATCTCTCTTAATGTTAACGGGCTAAATGCACCAATCAAGAGGCACAGAGTGGCAAAATGGATTCGGAAACTAAACCCAACTTTCTGCTGCGTACAAGAAACACATCTGAATAGTCAGAACAAACACAGACTCAAAATCAAAGGATGGAAAACAATCCTGCAAGCAAACAGCTCCCTCAAAAAAGCGGGGGTGGCCATACTAGTATCCGGCAACATAGATTTCAGGCTGAAAAAGATTAGAAGGAATAGGGAAGGTTATTTCCTATTCATCAAAGGATATGTACAACAGGAAGAAATCACACTATTAAATGTATACACACCTAATGAACGACCAGCTAAATACTTAAAAGAACTCCTAAAAGAATTCAAGGAGGACATAACTAGCAACACGATAGTAGTAGGAGACTTCAACACTGCTTTATCACCTCTGGATAGATCGACAAGAACAACACTCAGCAACGAAACAATGGCTCTGAAGGAAGAAATGGAAGATTCAGGGCTAATAGACCTATACAGGGCTATATACCCCAAAAAGGAAGAATACACGTTCTTTTCCAGCGCACATGGATAATTTTCCAAAATAGACCACGTTCTGGGTCACAAATTATACCTTAATAGAATCGGGAAGATAGAAATTGTATCAACTATCTTCTCAGACCATGATGCACTGAAGATGGAAATTAATCAGGCACAGACGCGGAGAACCAAATCAAAAACTTGGAAATTAAACAACTCACTATTGAACAATGAGTGGGTTACGAAGGAAATCAAGGAAGAAATCAAAAAATACCTTGAAGCAAATGAGAATGTAGACACAAGCTACCAGAACCTATGGGACGCAGCTAAAGCTGTATTAAGGGGAAAATTTATAACTGTGCAAGCTTTCCTCAGGAAGGAAGAAAAGGCCTATATAGATAGCTTGACTTTGCAGCTCAAGATCTTAGAAGAGGACCAGCAAAAGGAACCCAAACCAGATCAAAGGAAAGAAATAATAAAACTTAGAGCAAAAATTAAGAAATAGAAACCCGAAAAACAATCCGAAAGATCAATGAGACAAAGAGCTGGTTCTTCGAGAAAATAAATAAGATTGATAAACCGCTAGCAACACTCACAAAGAAAGAAAGAGAGAAAACCCTAATAAACCGAATCAGAAATGAAAAGGGGGACATCACAACAGAAACCAAGGAGATTCAAAATATCATCAGAGACTACTTTGAAAGTTTGTATGCCACGAAACAAGAAAACCTAAAAGAAATGGACGAATTCCTTGATTCCTACAATCTCCCAAGACTGAACCAAGAAGACTTGAAATACCTGAATAGGCCCATAAATATCAAGGAAATCGAAACTGTAATCAAAAGTCTCCCCAAAAACAAAAGCCCAGGTCCAGACGGATTCACTGGCGAATTCTTCCAAACATTTAAAGACTTGTTGCCAGTTCTCCTCAAGCTTTTCCAGGAAATTGGAAAGATAGGAACCCTTCCGAACAGTTTCTACGAGGCACATATCTCCCTAATACCAAAAGCAAACAAAGACACCACTAACAAAGAAAACTATAGACCAATATCCCTGATGAACACCGATGCGAAGATCCTCAACAAAATACTAGCAAATAGAATCCAACAACTCATCAAAAAGATCATACACCATGACCAATTGGGATTCAACCCGGGGATGCAAGGATGGTTTAACATTCGGAAATCAATCAACATAATCCATCATATCAACAAAAGTAAAGATAAAAACCATATGATCATATCAATAGATGCAGAGAAAGCATTTGACAAGATCCAACACCCATTCATGATAAAAACTCTCACCAAAATGGGTTTTGGAGGAACTTTCCTCAAGATAGTCAAAGCCATCTACCACGAACCTATGGCAAGCATTATCATCAATGGAGAAAAACTAAGGGCCTTTCCTCTAAGATCGGGGACTAGGCAAGGATGCCCGCTCTCATCACTTCTCTTTAATATAGTACTGGAAGTATTAGCAGTAGCCATCAGGCAAGAAAAAGATATTAAGGGGATTCAGATTGGAAAAGAAGAAATCAAGCTCTCACTATTCGCAGAGGATATGATACTATATCTAGAGAAGCCTAAAAGCTCTAGTATGAAACTCTTAGAAATAATTGGCCTGTACAGTAAAGTCGCAGGCTATAAAATCAATACCCAAAAAACCATGGCCTTCCTATTTGCAAACAATGAGACAGAGGAAAGGGACATGAAAAAAGCAATCCCGTTCACAATCGTGCCCCAGAAAATCAAATACCTTGGAATCAGCTTAACTAAAGAAGTAAAGGACCTCTACAAAGAAACTATAAAACGCTACTCCATGAAATAAAAGGGGACATGAGGAAATGGAAACATATCGCCTGCTCATGGATAGGGAGAATAAACATTGTCAAACTGGCAATACTCCCCAAAGCATTATACAGATTTAACGCGATCCCTATAAGGATACCCATGTTATTCTTCAAAGAAACGGAACAAGCAATCCTGAAATTTATATGGAGCAATAAATGCCCACGGATATCTAAAACAATTCTTGGGAAAAAGATGATGGGAGGCATCACCCTCCCTAACCTTAAACTCTACTACAAAGCGGTAACAATTAAAACAGCATGGTACTGGAACAAAGGCTGAGCCGAAGACCAATGGAACAGGGTGGAATATCCCTACACACAACCTCAAATGTATGATCATCTAATCTTTGATAAGGGAGCAAGAGATGTGAAGTGGAGCAAGGAACGCCTGTTTAACAATGGTGCTGGCACAACTGGACAACCACATGCAAAAAAATGGGCGTAGACCTCGACCTGACACCATGCACAAAAGTCAGATCAAAATGGATTAAAGACCTCAACATCAGACCACAAACCATAAGGTACATTGAAGACAAGGTCGGCAAAACCCTCCATGATATTGAAGATAAAGGTATCTTCAAAGATGACACAGAACTAAGTAATCTAGTAGAAACAGAGATCAACAAATGGGACTACATTAAACTAAAAAGCTTCTGCACAGCAAAAGATACAGTGACCAGAATACAAAGACTATCTACAGAATGGGAAAGGATATTTACACAATACCCATCAGATAAGGGGTTGATATCAAGGGTATATAAAGCACTGGTTGAACTCTACATGAAGAAAACATCCAACCCCATCAAAAAATGGGGCGAAGAAATGAACAGAAACTTTGCCAAGGAAGAGATACGAATGGCCAAAAGGCACATGAAAAAGTGCTCTACATCACTAATCATCAGGGAGATGCAGATCAAAACAACCATGAGATACCACCTCACACCACAGAGACTAGCACACATCCAAAAGAACAAAAGCAACCTCTGTTGGAGAGGATGTGGCTCCCCTTCTACACTGCTACACTGCTGGTGGGAATGTCGACTAGTTCAGCCCTGTTGGAAAACAATATGGACGATTCTCAAAAAACTAGAGGTTGAACTCCCATTTGACCCAGCAATACCACTGCTGGGAATATATCCCAGAGAAGCAAAAAAGTATAGTCGAAATGACATCTACACTTATATATTCATCGCAGCACTGTTTACAATAGCCAGAATCTGGAAAAAACCTGAGTGCCCTAGAACAGATGACTGGTTGAAGAAACTTTAGTACATTTATACAATGGAATACTATGCAGCTGTTAGAAAAAATAAGGTTATGAAGTTTGCATATAAGTGGATCAACATGGAAAGTATCATGCTAAGTGAAATGAGTCAGAAAGAGAGAGACAGACATAGAAAGATTGCACTCATCTGTGGAATATAGAATAGTAGACTAGGAGACTAACACCCAAGAATAGTAGAAATAAGTACCAGAAGGTTGACTCCATGACTGGGAGGCTGGTATCTCATTCTGGGCAACTCAGAGAAGGGAACACCAAGTAAAATATGGTCGGAAGTCATGCTGGGGAAGGGTGATGCATGCCGAATGTAGACTAGAAACTGAACACAATGGCCACTCAACAGCTTTATTGCAAACCACAACACCTAATCAGAGAGAGAGAACAAAAGGGAATACCCTGCCATAGTGGCAGTGTGGGGTGGGGGGGGAGACGGGACTGGGGAGAGTGGGAGAGATGCTGGGATTACTGGTGGTAGAGGATGGGCACTGGTGAAGGAATGGGTTATCGAACTTTGTATGGGGGAAAAATGAGCACAATAATGTATAATTCATTTCAATTCTTAATGTAATTTTATTAGATCAATAAAGTCCAGATTGAAAAAAAAAAGAAATGAGGAGAACAAATGAAGGGAAAATTCTTCCAAGAAGAAATTCAAATGGCCAAAAGGCACATGAAGAAATGTGCTATATCACTAAAAATCAGGGAGATGAAAATGAAAACAATAATATATAACCTCTCACAACAAAGAGACTGTTACACATCCAAAAAACAAGAACAAACATGGCGACATGAATATAGGGATAAAGAACTCTGATAGTTGGTGGAAACATTGACGGGTCCAGTCTTTTTGGAAAACAATATGGCTATTCGTTAAACAAGTAGAAATTGAGCTTCTATATGACATAGCAACACAATTTTTGATAATATACTCTTTACTTCCAAAGACACACAGCAGAAATGCCATCTGTAGTCCTATGTTTATTGCAGCAATATTCACTATTGTCAGAATCTGGAACCAAACCTGAGGAACAAGAACTCAAACCTGGATAAAGAAAGTATGGTACATCAACCCAATGGAAAACTATGTAGTCACTGGGGAAAAATGAATTCTTTAAATTCACTTATAAATGGGTGAGCATAGAAAGTATGCTGAGAAAATGAGTCAGAAGGAGGACAGATATCCTATGTTTGCACTCATTTGTGGGATGTAAAATAACATAGTATGAGATAATGACCCAAGGAGAGTAGAAACAAGGGCCAGAGTACTGATCCATGGTTGGAAACTTACCACAAGTCGGTGGGTGGGTCAGTTGGGTTAGAGAAGAGACCACTATGATAATGGTAATTGTTAATTATCATCTTGAACAACAAATGAGTGTTGCAAGTAGGATAAGGGGTGTACATGATAACCGTTCAGTACCTTTATTAAAAACCATCATCCCAGAAGGAGAGAGAGAGAGAGAAAGAGAGAGAGAAAGAGAGAGAGAGTGAGAGAAAGAAGTGTCTGCCATGGGCCCCTTGTTCCATTCATGACCACTCTAGGAAACACATGTGGACTTACCGAGCTCTGGCCTCATTTTCTGCTAAATTCAGCCCTGCCAGTTCAGGCCATGACCCAACAGAGAACCCAGTGAGTTCATTGTTGAAATTGCGCAGAATATCTTTCAGAAAGGAGACATAAATCAGCAGTGAGAAGAGTGTGACTGGTAGGAGACACAGGTGTTAGGCAGGAAAATTATGGGTTTCCCCAGGGCTGGTGAATTCCCTCCTGACGTTTGACCTCTAGTCCCTCCAGGAAAGGTACTGGCCACAACAAGGGTTTGATGTAGACCTAGTGTTGGGGTTGATCTGTGTGCCTACTTACTGGGAAGTGTGGTATAGCTTGTCACACTCTTATACCCTCCAGTGCTAGAAAAGCAAAAGATTCTGAGTTAAAACAACAACAACAACTCAACCTAGTGTGCTGCTGTATTTTTAAATCATAAAAATTACTTTATTATGATCGTTTTGTTCTGGACTTCCTTAGAACCATCCTTAATCTCCAGAGCTCTGTTATAAGTAATCCAGTGCATATTCACTTACCCCAGAGACAAAGCAAACCAACCATTTGCATCTATTAGGACAGGGACAGGGACACTAATAATAGAAAATCAGTTTGCAACCTCACCTGAAGGAAATCGCCCTCCATGCTTTAGGTGTGTCATAGTTAAAAGGGCTGGAAGACCATCCAGTCTGTAAAGGCAAAGAGAAACTTTTGCTTCTGTTCTCAGGTCACCGGAGAAAGGTAACCTTGCCCTGGTGTGCTGGTCAGGGCCTAGATTTACCTTTCCTTAAAAAGGTACAAAATGATTGATGGATGCCCTTGGTTTGCCCAGTACTCACTGTGACCCAGTCACCCAGGCCGGCCACCACTTTGATGTTTGAGGGTTGCAACTTGTGGGCTAAGTAAAATACAAAAAGATGAGTTGTTTGGGGTAGGATGGAGGCAGGGAGCAGAGAATCTCCATGAGTATGACTTGTCGGGAATCTGTGACTTGATTCTAGTTCCAGAGGTCCAGGTCTCCACTGCACATTTTGTGCAGCCTCTAGCTTGAGAGTCCTTCGACCCCTACTTTTCATATACAGAAATCAATATTCAGGTGTACCTGAGCCCCCTGGGTATTGTCCATCCTAGTAAGGAGCCATTTTAGCTGGAAGGTTCCAGTTACAGGGCTCATTGGCATCAGCAGCCAGGACCCCACCCCTTCACTGAATCTACTCACTGGGTAGAAGCCTAATTTGCTGCTCCTGAGACCAGCTGGAGCTGAGAATAGGGTTAATGGAGAGCCTCACGGGGAACCCACAAAGGCTGTAAGTCAACTTCTCATGTGGGAGAGAGTGATGTGTGCATTCTCCAGAAATCGGAAAATATCTGTGGAAACTCCAGAGTATAATACTAGCATCTCTCACACCTTGGCACTTAAGTGTTCAAATGGGAGTAAAATTTTCACTTACCTGAGTTGGTGTCTGAAACAGACTCAGTAGAACCACAATAGAAATCACTACCCCACTCCTAAATGAATAGGACAAAAGAGAGTACTTAGCCATCTATGTAGGAGGTGAGCCACAACAAAGGTCAGTAGACTAAGGAATACTTTGTGGGAGGTAGACTATATCCACCAAGAGGGTCAGTATGTGGAAAAACATTATCAGAAATTATCTGAAATAAGTCAAGAGGGGAAAATGTGAGTCATCCTGACTCTACGCATGAAGCATATTGTGTGTGATTGGATCCCATAGTACTCACAATTTTTTACCCCAATGTTTACATCTTGAATCACTAGGCTCTCACAAAAGTCAAGTAATAGTAGTGACACCATGATATGTTGCTCTCCTAAAGGATAATATTTGTGTAGGGCTACTGATATAATTTAGCAAGCAAGATGCTATCTTCATGGGTGAGGTCTTAGGTTTCAGTATGTGCATATTCATGTCCACATATAAATACATGTACATGTATATGTAGGTAGACAGATATCCAAAAAAACCATAGATCTTTACCTCAGTATAGGATTAAAGGTGGGTGTTGCTTTGGTTCATTAATCTGAATCTAAGAGAAACTAATTGCAATGTAACAGATCCAACATCAATTTAAATATTTTTGGAAAAGTTCTATAAATATTTTTGCAATGCCACAGTAACAAGTTTTGGTCCTGCACTCATGAACATGTGTATCTGTCTGTATAATTGTTTATGTAAGAAAATTTCTATAAATAAAAAAACTTGAGTAATTATCTTGTCTCGAATACAAAGATCATTTTCTACGAGGCAGGTAGGCAGTCATATATGTGGAAAAGGGGGCCACAGACATAGTGAGAATTACTTGTATATGAAACAGAAAACTGTTCCTGATCTCACACATATGCATGCATGTTCCCAATAGATTTCAAGGAACAAGAAGACTCAAGAGCACAGTTAGGTCCCAAAATGGGTATAGAATATACAGCAGGATGGTTAGCAGAGCCTGTCTTTTCTGTTTGATCAAAAGATGATAAAGAGCATAGTTATGCAATGCTCTTCTTTGGAGAAAATGCAATGAAATTCTTTTCAAATGGAATTTGCTTCATACAAGGTGATTTAAGTTTCATTCGACGTAATTCAAGTTTAACTGAGAGAATGCTCTGTTCACCCAACAGATGGATTCTTCCCTCTTCCATTCCACCAGACCCCAGGAAGGTGGTGTGGAACATGGCCACAGGTGCCAGAGCAGATAAATCTGTCCCTGCAGAGTAACCTAGTAAGGAGTGTCAGGTTACATTTTACAAGTACCAAGTACCAGGTCTTGAGTCTCATCCAACCCCCCTCCAAGAATTGTCACCTAACTGCAGCATCTAGCACTAAATGGGATTGGGCCAAGGTAAAGCAGAATTAGAAAGGTGATAGGTCAGTAACACTAAACTTTATTTAGCATTAAATCCTCTTAAGCCAAGACCCCCTATAAAATATGCATGTATTTTGCAATAACGTGAGCAGACATCAGCTGTCTCCAGGAATGGTTTCCCACGCACCCATCATCCTTTACCCCGCATCTGCCTAGACAGTGTGCAACGTGTCTGAGAACCATGGAGAAGACTGTACCCCAACAGTGGAAGTTTCACTAGAATCAATACCATGCATGTGTGGGTTGACCAATTTTTGTTTTTTATAAGAAAATATACTAAGTAATTCTAAAAAAGAAAGGAAGGCTTTAGAAATATCAGGGAGCCTTTGAGCCTGAGAGAAACTTGCATCATCGGCATGCAACAAATTCAGACTGGAACTTGAGCCTGCTATTCTCTCAGGGATGAAATAGATTCTGCATCTGATATCTCTGCACATAGGTACCACACGTCTTGTTCAGTGAAACAATCAGTGAGACTTGGGCATGTGTGTCCATGACTCTTTATTTCCAAAACTCAAGGAATGTGAGAGCCACTTACAGACTTGTGGCTATCTTAATTACCAAGGTGTGGCAATACATAGTTGTTCATCTAAGCCTGAAGATTTAAGACTCTAGTAGAAGGAGTAAAATATGCAGTACTACATGAGTCAAAGGGTTGATTGGTCTGGTGATTCTCTGTTCAGCATACATGGGTCAGATAGAGCAGTGCCAATGTTAGTAAATCAATAACTATGTTTTAAAAACTTTTAAACACCTGATAAGATGCAACCGGTTTTTAAATGGTAATAACTTTGGTCTAAGTTTTGCCTTGGAACAAGCCTTCATTGACTGAATCTGTATAATGCCTCTGCGAGCTCAGAAGTTGCTTTGTTGGGACCCTTGGCTTAGCATTGCAGTCTTTCAGGAAGTTCTCGTGTTAGTCTCAAGTATTGACAATCCCTGTACGTGACCTTTCCTCCCTCCTTATGCTAATCCCCAAGACATTTCTATACTCATTAGGGATAACTTACAAAAGGGACAGTAGGGACTTGGGAATGTTTTAGCAGCTTCATTGCAGGCAGATGGTTGCAAGTTCAATACCTCTCACCAGCCCATACTGCAAGTGAGATCCCAACAGTGTCACCACTGTGACTCCAAGCACAATGTAGTCCCTGTCTCACTACATACTATATCAGTGCATTCATCACAATAATGACAGAAGATGAAAAAAATAAAATGGAATTATAGAAATAAAATAAAATATGGGGGAAAGTTCAAATATAGCTTTTTTTTTTTGCTTCTTTTGGGTCACACCCAGTGATGCTCAGTGATTCCTCATGGCTTTGCACTCAGAAATTACCCCTGGCGGGGGATCATATGGGATGCTGGGATTTGAACTCGGGTTGGCCACGTGTAAGGCAAACACCCTACCCACTGTGGTATCACTCTAGTCCCTAAAATAAAGCTTTTTCCTTAAGCTATATTTAAGGGAAACTTAAAGGGAGGCTGTGAAGGGAGACTGTGTCTGTTGCTTCTCCTTAGGCCTCCTCTCATGCAGCCTTCCCTAAATAGCAAGCTTTCTGTCAGGGATACAGCTATCATATATTCTGCCCCTGGCACCGCCTTTTCTCATTTTTACCCTTTCTATCTCACTTCCATACATATAGCCAACCATCTTTTCTCATTTGCAGACATATCCAAATATCCTGCAACTATGCCTTTCTGCCTCTGATCCTGCCAGAAAGCTTGATTCTGTCTTTCCATGGATCATCCAGACCATATTTGTTTTCACTGTTTAAAACCTTGAACTGAAACCCTTTAGGTTTCTGCCAAGCCCTGAAAACCCAACTGGAGATGAGTCAGCTTCCTGTTGGCACTAGGCCCTGGAACTAAAGTGTCGCACTCAGATAGCACCTTTCAGGAAAGGGATATACATCATAGCCACCTCTCTGTCTTCATTCCATATTTAAAGGCCATGTGGCCTGATCAACCGGGTGTTATAAGAAGGTCAGAAAAAAGAAGGAAAACAAACTGATCCACATTCATTTTCTTAAGCATTGATACTGGCATGTCTTAAGCACCAGAATCTTAATGCACTTTAGAAGTTTTGTGGTTCAGAAGGCAAGTTTTGCATGAGAACATCCAGTTTTAAAGGGCCCAGTTCGGCTAATGTGAATACTTTGGAAATGAACACCTCCTATGACTTGCTCCCTGACAATCAGAAGTAGAAACAGGCTTACCTGATCTTTTATCAATTCAGGGTAATTGTAATTACTGTTTCCCTTGGTTCTCACATAGGCACTAACCTAAAAAAAATGCAAAATGAAAAGAAGGTGCTAGTCAGTAACAAGAGATTGCTTTAGAAAGTTCTGACCAATAAAAGTATTTAACATTATTCCCCCTTCAAACATTCAAAGATAAAATATGATTCCAATAATTCTGTGAGGGTTCTTTCCCTAAAAATGGGAAAGATCTTTAGAATAAGGTGCCAGAAATGGCTATTCACACTTGTTCTATATTCTCTACTATCATTTCCCCCACTCTATTATTGCTCATATTCCTAAGGAGTAATATAGCCTATTAACTTTGGTCATTCCTCTAGCAGCAGATTCACTCAATCAATTTCTGAGATCAGATTCTACTGGCTCTCCAGGGTGGTTTGAACCAGACATGCCAACTATTATTTTCTCTTTCTAACATTATTTATTCTACATAAAAATATGCATCAATACATTTATTTTAAAATTTTTACTAGAGATCCATGACTTACAAACTTACTGATAGTTGGGATTTAGGCATACAATAATTCAACACAAATTACTCAATCAGTGTCAACTGCCCTCCACCAGTGGAATCCTTCTCTCACTTGAGTGAGACAGGATACTCCTAGCATAGCTCCTTCGATTCCTCTTTGGGAATCGAATAGCGTTCTCAAACTGTTTTCGTAGGGCCCAGGTTTCTGAGGCATCTCTGAGGCACAGGAAGAATGGTGGAATCGAAAAGATGTGCCCAGAGTCGAAGGTCCTTCGTCCTTTAATCACTTCTCGACGCTCTTGAAGGCATTTCACACTGCTCTTTTCCTCCAGCGCAGTTCTGGCACCAAGTCATTCCTCATGTTGATTTCTCGACCCAGGTACACATAGCTGCTATGTTCAGAGATGTTCGTTCCATGGAGAGCAAATGGAGCATCAGGGACTAGTTCGTTTTTCATGAGCATCGTCTTGTTGAGGTTCAGCTGCAGTCCGACATTTCCAAACTCGCAATCGAAGTCGGTCAGCATTTGTGCCACTTGGCTAATGTTTGGCATTATGCGAATGAAGTCATCAGCAAAGTGGAGGTGGTGTAGTTGCCGACCATCTATCTTCACTCCCATTCCTTCCCATTCCAGTCGTCGCATGATATTCTCCAGGGTGGCACTGAAGAGTTTCAGTGAAAAGGTATTGTTCTGCCAAATCCCTCTCTTTACATCAATGATCACTTCATTGTAAAATGGTGAGATCCTAATGGTGAATCCATAATACAGCTTGCGGAAGATCCTGATATACTGAGTTTGAACGCCCTGTTTGGCTAGGGCTTCAAAGACCACTTCAGTTTCAACAGAATCAAAGGCCTTCTTTAAGTCCATGAATGTTAGACAGAGTGGCATCTTGAACTCACGAGAAACTTCAATGAGTTTAGTCACAGTGTGGATATGATCAATCGTGTTGAATCCTTTTCGGAACCCGGCTTGCTTGCATAGTGTTCTGCCTATTCTATTCAGGATAACATGAGTGAACAACTTGTAGATGACAGACAGCAGGCGAATTGGTTGATAGTTGCCGATGTCGTGGATGTCTCCCTTCTTGTACAATAGAACGGTCCTGATGGTTTTCCACTGGGATGAAACCTTGCATTCAGACAGGTAGCATGTGAAGAGCAGAGACAGTGTATTGAGGAGAACTGACAGAAGATTCTTCAGGTGTTCGGGTCTGACCTTGTCTGGACCCAGTGCTGTACGCGTCTTTACCGATGAAATGGCATGTCGGATTTTGGAAGGGAGGACCTTAGTAATGACTTATCCATCCTGCGGAATTTGGTATGTGGGCAGGTGGACGTGGCTGTCAAAGAGATCCGAGTAGAAGTAGTGGATAACCTTTTTCATTGCCCTTCTGGAAGCTGTGATAGATCCATCAGGATGTCGAGGGCAGTCATCTTGATTTTGTAGTTCGCGAAGACAGGTGAGCATTGCGAATACTTTTCCTGGATTCAGTCGCATCGGCCAACACTGCTGCTCTTCTGTCTTTGAGATCTTCCTTTATCGCTTCTCTGCACAGATTTGCGAGCTTGGACGTTAGCTTGTGGTTGCCTGAGGCTAGTGCCAAACCACATTGATGAATGAGCTGAGAGTTTCTGAAGACAGGCATCTGTGGTTTTCTCACTCTCAGCATTCTTCATGCAGTCATGGAGGTGATGAACCAGTTGATCGTATTCCTTGTCGATGTTGTCAAGACGGCATCTTCCCACGTTGCTGCAATAGTGCCAAAGAGCTCCCAGTTGGTGGTCATTCTGGGAGTTCTTTTCTTAGACTTAAACTTTGCAGACCTTTCTCCCCGTTCTGTGAGGTAGAATTTTGCACGAAGGACATGGTGGTCCAATCCCATTTGGAATTTTGGGACAACAGTGACATCAGTCAGGCAAAACCTTCAATTGAATATGATGTGGTCAATTTCATTGTGGAACTGTCCACCGGGAGACTCCCTGACCCGGAAACAAGATCTTCTACCTGCCTACTCCAATCTCCGGCACCTTAAGGAGGGCGTCAAACCCAGATGCCCCACCCTGCCCAAGTCAGATAAATAACTCACCGAACGACTCTCACTACCTCTACCTCTAGCGGTCCGGAGGCCGCTCTCCAGACTGTGCGAAACACCATAAGACACTTAATACTCATTTCCCATAATTCCCGCACCATATTTGATAGGGCTTAAATATGGTGTGGACCATGGGAACACCTCTAAGGGTGATTGGAGGACACCCTAAAAGCCTCTATCCCTCTCAGAGAGCCCGGCAAGCTAACAAGAGTACCCAGCCCGCACGGTAACACCTAGCAAGCTACCCGTAGCGTACTCAATATGCCAAAAACAGTAACAACAATGAGCAAGCCCAGAATATCAAGTACGACGTCATTGGTCTGACTGAAATGAGAAGATATTGATCACATCACGCCATTTTCAACACTGGAGAAGAATTGTTACTCGGAACATGCCACAACAGAAGTGTTGGTGGCATTGGTGTCCTTGTCAACATGAACTTGGCCATGAGCATTGATTCATTTGAATGCCTAACAACCTGGACCGGACGATTACACTTAAATAGATGTGGCTCACTGCCAGCAGTTTCTATCTTTGTATTCTACGCACCAACATCCAACTAAGATGAAGAATAAATTGAAAAGTTCTGTATGGAACAGAGAGGTTCTATGAAGAAGACCACACCTTCTACAAGATCTTTGTTGGTGATTTTAATGCCCAGATAGGACCGAGAAGGTTGTCCAAAGAACTCCACATTGGGACCCATAGGCCTAGAATGGAATGATCAGGGTGAGAGACTGTCTAAGTTCATCATGTCAACCAAGATCATCCATGGTAACTCACATTTCCAGAAGGCCAAATCTAAACGCTGGACATGGGAGTATCTGGTGGACAGTTGCAGAATTGCTTCAAGATACTTCAAGAAATAGTGTATTGAACGAGTTTTTGCTTTATTTGACACAATTGAAAAGCCAGAGTAAGATTAGTCAGTTAACAAAAACCCTCCCAAAAAGATTTTATGAGGCTAATATCTCCCTAATACCAAAAGTAAACAAAGACAAAACAAAACAAGAAAACTACAGGCCAATATCCCTGATGAAAACGGATGCAAAGATTCTCAACAAAATATTAGCAAATAGAGTTCAACAACTCATCAAAAAGATCATACACCAATGACCATGTGGGATTCTTCCCAGGGATGCGAGGAAGGTTTAACATTCGGAAATCAATCAACATTTAAAGGACAAGAACCATATGATCATATCAATAGATGCAGAGAAAGCAGTTGACAAGATCCAGCCCCTGTTTATGATGAAAACTCTCGCCAAAATGGGTATAGAAGGGACTTCCCTCAATATAGTCAAAGCCATCTACTACAAGACTACAGCAAGCATTATCCTCACTGGGGAAAAACTAAGAGCCTTCCCGCTAAGATCAGGGATCAAACAAGGATGCCCAAACTCTCCACTTCTGTTCAATAAAGTACTGGAAGTACTTGCAAGAGCGGTTAGGCAAGAGAAAGAGATTAAGGGCATTCAGGTAGGAAAGGAAGAAGTCAAGCTCTCACTATTTGCAGATTATATGATACTATACTTAAAGATTCCTAAATCCCCTACCAAAAACTCCTAGAAACAATAGACTTGTATAGTAAAGTTGTAGGCTATAAAATCAATACTCAAAAGTCCATGCCTTTCCTATAAGCAAATAATGAGAGAGAAGAAAGTGATATGAAAATAGCAATCCCATTCACAGTCTTGCCTTAGAAAATCAAGTACCTCAGAACCAGCTTAACTAAGGAGGTAAAAGACCAGTACAAAGAAAACTACAAAATGCTTCTTCAAGAAATAATAGAAGACACGAGGAAATGAAAAGATATCCTCTGCTCCTCTGCTCGTGGATTGGGATAATTAACAGTCAACATGGCAATACTCCCCAAAGCATTGTACACATTCAATGCGATCCCTAAAAGGATACCCATAACATTCTTCAAAGAAATGGAGCAAACACTCCTGCAATTCATATGGAACAATAAGCCCCCACGAATAGATAAGGCAACTCTTGGGAAAAAGAATATGGGAGGAATCACCCTCCCCAACCTCAATCTCTACTACAAAGTGGTAATAATTAAAACAGCATGGTACTGGAACAAAGGCATATCCACATACCAATGGAACAGAGTTGAATATCCTGACACACACACCCTCATATATATGATCATCTAATCTTTGATAATGGAGCAAGAAATGTGAATTGGAGCAAGGAAAGCCTCTTTAACAAAAGATGCTAGCAAAACTGGACAGCTACATGCGAAAAAACTTGGCTCAGATCTCTACTGAACACCATGTACAAAAGTCAGGTCAAAGTGGATTAAAGATCTCAACATCAGACCAGAATCCATAAGGTACATGGAAGACAAGCTTGGCAGAAACCTCCACGAAATTGAAGCTAAAAGTATTTTCAAAGATTACACACCACTGGCCAAGCAAGTGAAAACAGAGATAACCAAATGGGACTATCTTAAACGAAAAAGCTTCTGCACCTCAAAAGAAACAGTGACCAAAATACAAAGACAGTCTACAGAATGGGAAAGGATATTCACCCAATATCCATTCGATAAGAGGTTGATATCAAGGGTATATTAGGCACTGGTTGAACTCTACAAGAAGAAAATATCCAACCTCATCAGAAAATGGGGGGTGGAAATGATCAGAAATTTTCTCAAAGAAGAAATCCGAATGGCTAAAAGACACATAAGAAAATGCTCTACATCACTAATTATCAGGAAGATGCAGATTAAACCAACAATGAGATATCATTTCACACCACAGAGACTGGCCCACATCGACTAGAACAGAAGCAATCGGTGTTGGTGCGGATGTAAGGAGAAAGGGACTCTCCTACACTGCTGGTGGGAATGCCAACTGGTTCCGCCCTTTTTGGAAAACAATATGGACGATTCGCAAAAAAATACAAAATTGCACTCCCATTTAACCCAGCGATACCACTTCTAGGAATATATCCCAGAGAGGCAAAAAGGAATAGTAGAAATGACATCTGCATTGTACGTTCATTGCAGCTCCGTTTACAATAGCCAAAATCTGGAAAAAAAAACCGGAGTGCCCAAAAACAGATGACTGGTGAAAGAAACTTTGGTACCAACATCTACACAATGGAATACTATGCAGCTCTTAGAAAAGATGAAGTCATGAAAGTTGCATATAAGTAGATCAACATGGAAAGTATTGGTTACGTGAAATGAGTCAGAAAGAGAGAGACAGACATAGAAAGATTGCACTCATCTGTGGAATATAAAGTAACAGAGTGGAAGATTAAAATCCAAGAGTAGTTGAGGTAATAACCAGGAGGTCTGCCCCACAGCTTGGAAATGGCCTCACATGCTGAAGGAAAAGGCAGCTGAGATTGGGGAGGGAACACCAAGTACAGAATGTTGGGAGGACCCATTCGGGTTGGAAGATGCGAGCTGAAAGTTGACTCTAGACCGAACATGAAGGCCACTCAATACCTCTATTGCAAACTACAACACCCAAAAAGAGAGAGAATATAAAGGAATGCCCTGCCTCAAAGGCAGGGTGGGGTAGTGGGGGATGGGGTGGGGGTGATGAGAGGGATACTAGGATCATTGGTGGAGGAGATGGGCACTTGGGAGGCAATGGTTAAAAGATCACTGTATGACTGTATGACTGAAATGCAAACACAAAAATTCACAAGTTTGTAACTGTACCTCACAGTGATTCACTAATAAAATACTTTTTAAAAAGAATAGTCAGTTTAATTGACCAAAGCAAAAATACAATTTTAGGTAAAATTACTTTTATTTATATTTGTCTCTATGTGTGTATAAACAAACATGCATATGTATGTATATATGTATATATATACCATTACCATCAATATACACATATTATATGTGTGTATACATTACAGTTGGTCTTACATTTATGCTAAGTTCATGGAGAACAGGATCACATTAGAAATTAGATGGAGTAACCCGATCATAAAAATGGAGAGAAGAAATGAACACAAGTTTCCTCAAAAAAAAAATACAAATGGCCAAAAGGCACATGAAAAAATGCTCCACATCACTAGTCATCAGGGAAATGCAAATCAAAACAACAATGAGATACCATCTCATACCACAGATACTGGCACACATTCAAAAGAACAAAAGCAACCAGTGCTGGTGGGGATGTGGGGCAAAAGGGACGCTCCTACACTGTTGGTGGGAATGCCAACTGGTCCAGCCTTTCTGGAAAACCATATGGACAGTCCTTCAAAGACTGGAAATTCAGCTTCCATATGACCCAGCAATACCACTTCAGGGAATATATTCCTTTGGCAGAGGAGGCAATTCCCAAGTGGTGCTCAATAGGCTCAGAGAACCTCCTAATTTATGCTCAAATGGCTAAGGATTTCAAAACAAGTATCTGAGAAAGTGATGCTGCTCAGGCCCTGCATGCTGTAGACAATGAGGGCCACTCAGGCAGTGCCAAGGGGCCTCCAAGGCTTCAGCAGTCAAAACTCAGAGGACCATGAGAAGCCAAGGATTGAGCATTAGTTGATGCCATGCAAGGCACATGCCTTAAGCCCAGAATCACCCCTCTGGACCTTCCAAACTAGTTCCCAGCAAACATTTTTGGAAAGGTCCTGGGAAACATACAGCACTTTGGCTATTTGCCATCAAGAATGTTGGTAGATTGGAAGGGAATTTGGTGGACTATTGTTATGTGTGATATGTGAGTGGCTAACTGTTGAAACATGGCTCTCCAGTAGGAGAAGTGATGCTACAGCCTCTGCTAAGGACCCAAGGCACATGTCCTCTGCCTATGCTGAGAATCTACAAAGATGCTTTTTAATTAAGACTGGTTTAACTAAGGCTTCTAGGAGCTGATTTCAGCCCTTCCTGTCTCATGAGGCCTCTGGCTTCTATGTGGCATTGGTTCATCTACATTTGTCTCATCCCTTACATCCCATTTGATTCTCCCCTTATGTGATACAATGTTGCAAAATTGAACCACTGCTCGGACTGCCTCCCCTTCCAAGCCCAAATACCTAGAGTCCTACACTTCTCGTGGGACTGTTGTTCTTCAAGAACTTGGGCCACAGACTTGGGCGGGAGATCAGTCATAGAAGAACAGGTCTCTGCAGGAAGACACACTCCCCTGGGAGGTCAGGTAGATACAGAAGTGGCATGTCCTCTCAGTCCAAACCAGAGGGAACCCCACACTGGGTGAGGTATCTATTCTAGTACTGCTGCAAAGATCTCTCTGGCCTGGACCTGATTTGTCTGTAAGTCAACAGTATGGTGCCCAAACAGGAATGAAACCCACTCTCCTTGCTCCAGGCCTGAAATCAGTTGAAACCCCCTTACTTTTCTCTTCATAAAAGTAGTCTAGGAGCTGAAGTGATAGCACAATGAGTAGGGTGTTTGCTTTGCATGCGGCAGACCCAGACTCGATTCCCAGCATCCCATATGGTCCCCCGAGCATCACCAGGAGTAATTTCTGAGTGCAGAGTCTGAGTGCAGGAATGATCCCTGTGCATCGCTGGGTGTGACCCAAAAAGAAAAAAATAGTAGTCTGGTGCTGCTTCCTTGGGTTACTTTAAGGCCTCTCCGTGTTTCCCTCCTCCACACAGGCACATGCCCTCTTAGCTTGTCCCTGACATAAACCCAGGCCGGTGCCATGCCCCAACAAGGCACAACATCAGAACTCGGTGGGATCATCATGGCCTCTCCTCCTGAGGATGCTTCCCCTCTGCCCCAAGGGACACTAATAAAAGCAATGGCCCAGCCATCCCCAGGGTTTCTTGGCTCTCAGGTTCAGAACTCACATCCTGCTGTCACCACTCTCCCCTACAGTTGGATCCCGAATACTTATCTTCAGCCCTTCTCTCCTGTCCAAATAAATCAGCCCTTTCTCATGACACTATCCCCTCTCTTTCCCATCTCCCTTCTTCCAGCCTCCAAATCCCATGACTCCAATGAAGAGGTCCAGGAAGAAGCTGTGGTGAAGCAGGACAGAGGTCCCAGTCTAGGTGTAACAAGAGGAGGAAAGCAGGTTCCCCCATTACCTTTCCATCTCCTGGGCACGTTATGGTATCATCCACTACAAAGTCGAACGTCCGAGTTTTCTTTCCTAGTTCTTGAAACTTGGGGAAAAAGAGAGAGATTTGTCACAATTGTTTTTCTTTTTCCTGAAGTGCTTCCTCCTGATAGAATCCTGCAGTGGAAAAGCTTAGAACTGGGGTGGACTACTACCTTTCCTTCTGCCAGTTTCCAGCCAATGGGAAATAAAGGCAATTGTTTGACATCTCTAGGAATAAGCTATAACAAAAATTTATGCTCCTTATCTGAAGGGCCATAAGGACTACATGAGATAAACTTATCTAACATGCCCTTAATATTGTTGGTGTTTTTGACAATGCCGACCTCATGCTGGTGAGCTGCACTGCCCTGAGATTCTCTTTGCAAATCACTGTATAGCAACTAGAAGGAAGACAGTGGCATCTGGATCCTAATCACTACATACTTTCAATTCTTGAGATAAATAAACACAGGTTGTACTTCCCCCATTATAGCTTGGTTCAATCTAAGGGGCAAGAGCACACTGTTCTCCTCTCTCTGCTCTAGAATCTATCTTCAGAGAACCAGGAATATCACACTACTTTTACCATATTGTTCCACAGGGCAACAGCAAACTGGCCATGGCTTATCTGATTGAAACCTAGGCAGTCTGGATTGAAGTATTTAAGATCAGTTAGATGATCCTGCAAGAGACAGAAAGATTTCTTATGATCCTGTTGGTTCAGAAGTTGAAGGGACATTTAAAGCTGGCTGACCTGACTCCTTGGAATGTTAATTCTATATCGACTTCTCTTTGTGGGAACTCCCAGACACTGCGTCCTTTAGTGCCTCATCCTCTCACTTATGAGACCACAGAAATTCCTTAAGATCAATAGCCTTATATGACTCCAAGTTCCTGACATATATTTTTGATCAATTGTTCTCGTTTACTAAAGTTTATTGCCCAACTATTTTGTGGGGCCTCTCCAGTGATGTTCCGAGATCCTGGGGACAATCCTGTAAAACTTCAATGGCGGTATCAGGCTGATGGCTGCTACTCAGACAAGAACAGTGAGACAGTCCTTCTCAGGCCTGCCAATAATGGGAACACTTCTGACTAAGTGCAAGTGTTGAGGTACAGTGACAGGAGCTATGGGATGAGAGGGAACATGGACATGTCAGGAATCACCTGCAGTTTAGGCTCATGTGTTCAATGTTCGGGAAGCTGTGCCAAGTTTGTGGTGAAGAGAACCTCACCTCTGAGGATCTCTCAGCCTATCAGCAAAAAGTAAATGCTATCTCCTGTCCAAATGTTCTGGAGATTCTTGGTTGAAAGACAGGGACCTGGCCTGGGCAAAGCATGTCACAGCGGTCTGCTGCCAGGAAGCAAGCCTGCTCACTTAGGGAACTCGAGTGTGCTCCAACCTTCATCAGCTTCTCTCCCTGAGGAAAGGCCCTGGGGGTTCTGTCCCAAGGAACATATCCAAAAATCCATTTTTAAGCACCCACAGGTGGAAGGGTCAGGTGAGGGCATGGTTTGAGTACAATATGGATACCGAGTTTCCTCTTGCAAGTGAGAGTTGGGCTGGACTGAAGAGGAGACAAAGAAATGAGTAGCCCAGGCACACTCGAATCTTGTCGTTCTATCTTTTCCTTCTACTGTGACTTTAGGGAGGATGCGAATTTAGATGAAACTGAGCTCCTCTTTTATGAGGATTATAAAAATACCCTCAAAGGACAAGGTGCTATGAAAACAGCATGGCTTATGTGGTGGCACATGCTCAGTCAACTGAGGGTGTTGTCACTGGGAACACAACTGCGCCCATGCCACCTCCCAGATACTCCAGGAGTTGTACCACCAGAGTTGCGCCTGGATTTTCTCAATTGAGAACATATTCTTATGAGGCAGCAGGGGTTTCTGCCTGACTGTTCTTCTCTGAGGGTACCCACGGCAGGCAATTTTTTCGATTCTCTGGGGATACCGGACATATACCTCATCAAAAGGAGCAATGAATGTATCAAACAAAGGCTGCAGCACCACAGTAAAGTCATCTCGTGTGTCATAGCGGCCAGACCAAACCAGATTAGTCAAGACGTTCTAGAACACAGGTATGAACAAGTTTAGCACAGGGCCCACGTAGGCCTGGGACCCAGTGGGACAAGGAGGGAAGACCCCCCCACCCCTAGACAGCCAGATTGACTCAGTTCACCCCGACAGAAGGTGAACTCCCAGCTCCCTGGTTGGTATCTTTCCAGAGTCCTGAAGTCAGTCTGGGCCACATCTATGTTAGACGTTAGCTACCAGCTCTGAAGTGCCATACAGTAAGTTCCATGAGACCCAAAACCTGGAGGCTCTAGGCTGGGAACGGCAGCCTGCCTGTGCAGGAGGTTTAGTGGATAGCTGGATATTCAAGGTGCAGGGAAGGAAAAGAGCCCACTGGGGTGCTCCAGACTACTCCCCCTCCTGGAGAAGCACAGCTAAAGCATTAAGGCAGTGCGGGTTCCTCTGAGGTGCCTCCAGCTGGGTGGCTAAGACACCTTGGAAGAACAGGAGAAATGGTCCATCTGGAATAACTGAAAATTCTGAGCACCTATATTCCCAGGATGTCTCCCCAGGAAAACCCTGAGCTGGTTTGTTATTCAAGGGACACATGGGGAGTACCCAGATTGATGCTCTTCTTTCTCTTACGTTGTAGTTGTTGAACAATTCCTCCAATTCGATGATTTCATTGTGACCTTTAGTTGGAATGTAAATGCATGGACATTCTCTACTGCAGAGTCCCAGGAGGAAACAGAGAAAAAGTATGGTCAGGGTGTGATTGTGCTGCAGTTGGGTGGGGGAGGTAGGAATGTTTCTGATTCCCCTAGCCCTGGCTCAGAAGCAAAGCTGTCATGGATTTTGGCATGTGTGTGAGTGAATCAGGGTAATAGTAGAGGGGATTGGATGAAATGAATAAGTGATTCAGACTCCCAGGGTGTAACAATATGTTTTTCTTCTATTCATCAGGTTCAAATGCTTGCTGCAAGCAGGGCCAGTATCTAAATTCAACTTCGATGGAGCAAGTAAATTAAAGAAACAAAATTCCATGTTCCATTTTCAAAAAGAAAATTAAACAAGCCATGGCCATGGATAATGGCATCACGCTCACATAAACTTTAATTAAAATCGAGGTTACCTCGTGATTAGATAAAAAAAATTATGGCACATCTACAAAATGGAATACTAAGTTAGAAGAATGAAGTCATGAAAACTGTTATAAAAGGATGGATGAGGAAAGCACAGTGCTGACTGAAATTAATCAGAAGAGGGACAGGTGTAGAATGAATATTAATTTGTGGGATATACGTACACTTATGTATTATGAAACTAATATCCAAGGCCAGGGAAAACAGGGGCCAGGGGAACTGGTCAATGATTGGAAGTTTGTTACAAGAGTGTCTGTGGGAAAACGGGCAATTAGAGTAGAGAAGGAGCCAACATGACAATGATAGTTTTAAATGATCATTCTGGAGAGAAACTGAGTGTGGAAAGAAGGTAAAGAGATATAGATGATAATCTTTAATTATCTGTATTGCAATCCACAAAGCCAAAATGGAGAGGGGGAGAGAGAGAGAGAGAGAGATAAAGAGAGAGAGAGAGAGAGAGAGAGAGAGAGAGAGAGAAGAAAAGAGGAATTGGGAGGAGACTAGGAGAATTAGTGGTGGGAAATGTGCACTAGTGAAGGGAAAGATGTTGGGATATTATATGACTGAAACCCAGTCATTAACAACTTGATATCTGTGTATATCATTATGATTAAATTAAATTAAATTTTCCTCTTTAACTAAGCTCTAGAAGTTACTTAATGTTAGCACAGTAATATGAAAAGTACTAAAAAGAAGACCTTGGGCTCTTCTGTGAAACAGTCAAAGGACACAGAAGAATGAAAAGGAGAAAACACACCCTGTATCCACAGAGGGAAGACTCTCCGCAAGGAGGGCTCCATGTCCCTTCCCAGTTCACAGTCCATAAGACCAGTGGGGAGGATAGAGTCTTACTGTGATACTCAAGTTGTTTGATCCCCTTTCCCTGTATGGCTATCTCTGTAAAACACCAGTCTTAGTCTGAGCCCAGACTTCTTTCGCAATAATGGCTCCCTCATATGACTGACATACTCACTGACTCCTTTAATGAGGGTTAGGGGGGACCATGATATCCACACCCCTGCAAGCAGTGCTCCTTGCAAAACCCCTGTGTAGACTTGTTCCCACACAGAACATGAGCCATGGAACACACTGTGGATCAGGCTACAGGAACCAGAATAGGATAAGAACAGGAGCGAGAGCAGGGATGAGACTATAGTAGAGCAGGAAAGAGAGTAAGAGAAAGAGCAGGGGTGAAAACAGGGTTATAACACAGGTGAAGAAAAGGATGAAAGCAGTACCTGAGCAGGGGTAAGAGATCATGTGAGCACTGATTCCCCCACACCCCCAGGGGAGTAGCCTCTGCCTACCGGTACAAATAAACGCAACTCGTTGTATGAGTAAGAAATGCATCCCTTCTGATGATGGGATCAATAATGTGCAATAGGTTGACCAGGGCTCTGGGCACCTAAAAATAAGACTGCAAGTGAGACAGGCATAGTGCTGCCTTCCTCCTCAGGCCCTTGGGTGGAAAAATAGATGTAAAGTCCTTGGAACTCTCCAGATCTAAGTTTGGTGAATTTGGGAATCTTGGGAGACCTCTTCAAGGGTCTGCCTGGGGGTTCAGGAGGCCTAAAGCCCTCGTGGCTCTGAAGAATCCAAGGATGCAGATCATGGCACCAAGGTAGCACTGGGAGAATTCAGCTTCCTTTGGCTAGCATTGAGAGAGCCCTATATATGCCTTGGATAGAATGTACCTTTTCCCTCTAGCACAACATGGAACAGCTCTGATAGGCATACCTAGGACTCTGCCATGCCAAGAGGTATCTGTGAGTTAACTGTGCTTACTCCTCAGCAGTAAAGCTGCTGCCCTTGCCAAAGGAGTGGGGAGAAGTTGCCTCCAAATGCACCCTGTTCAGAGTGTAGTTTTCAGGCTTAAAGGACACCCATCTGTCACCAACAGTCTGTGGCCACGAAGGTGGATGCCTGGTAATGTTTGGTAATGACACTGCCATCCCTTCTTCAATCCTAGATGCTACTGGGCTGATTCCAGAATGAATAAGTCTTCTTTGGAAGTTGACTCAAGCCTTTATCAGGGAACTATCTCAGTACTGTGGATTTTGCTTTCAAGAAAGGGTGATCCCCACCATTCCTCCCCAACACCAATGAATAGCTTTGTGCAGCTTCCAGGATCCCACACCTACATTTGATTGCAGATACTCCAGCACATCATGAACATTTTTTTCAAATTTTTTTATAGAAAAATCACTCTGTGCAGAAAGAGGGAACAAAGATAAGGAGACTTCTTAGTGGGAGAAGATATAACAGCAGCTATAAGCTTCTCAGATCCCCACATTCTAAGAACTTTCTCCTTTGGAAATCCTGTTGTAACCAATTCAACTTGTCAGAATCAGAGGGGATGATTGACCACTGACTCTTGCTAGGTAGCACACCTAGCACACCTAGTGGATTGTAATCTGCCAGAGCTTTATTTCAGAAGCAAGCAGTGGAGTGTCCTTCTCCCAGGTGCCTTCTGTGTCTCCATTCTCAAAGTTGTAAGAGACCAGAATAGAAATGCCATTTATCTGACACCTTCTACCTCACAACAGTGAAAGTTGTGTGTTCATGCAGTTGATATAAAACATGCATGACCCCACACATTGGATATATGGTCAAGACTACAGTGGGTTCTAGGAACTGTGGTAATTAAAATTCCTCAAACCCAAGATTAAAACTAGCATCCTTGAGAAAGCCTGGTCCTGCTACCATTACCCTGTTTCTGCAGAATTGACAAAGATCGCTGTATCCAATCATCAGTGTGATGAGCTTCCACTCTGATGCATAATCTCTGGCCTAACAGAGAGATAAAGGAATAATTTCCCTGTAAACATTGAACAAAATCACCACTGTGCCAAATGTTTATTCAACCTTCTAAACTTTCTTGCCCACTTAAATAATAGAACTGGAGTCTCAGAATTGGTGGAATGTGGATGGTTGACTTAGAAACGACCAAGCATCAAGAAGGATACTCAAGGTACTTGTGAAGATAATGTGCCACCCTCATTGATGTTACTTTGACTTACCACTGCTCTTATTCGACTCATTAGATTGCTTCCTTGTTCTACCAAGCTCCTGTGGAAACAAATCAACCCTATTGTAATAAGAGTGCAGTCTTTTCTTCCTAACCTGCTATCACTGGAATCTTCAGGACATTCCACCACTGACAGAGTGGAATGACAGAGACCCCGAGGCTCAGTGACATTTAGCTGTTCACCCACTTTTAAGAGTTAACAAGTAATCTTGGGGAAAATCGCTAGACTTTCTACATATAGGCCATGTGGCAATCTTAAAAAGGACTGCCCTCCACGTGTCACCATTTGCATCCCTCTCCCAAATGCCATACCTACTTAGTCCTTCACTAATAGCCTGATTGCATGCAGCTTGACTGGTGCTATGACTTCCAGTACCAGTGGCAGCGCATTTGAGATTGGCGTTGAATTGACGAAGAATATCTGGCAAAGGGATAAAGAGAGCTCAGAAGGGAATTCCAGAATACATTCTTTGTCTTGGATTCCTCCAAGTGGGATGACATAACCTGACCTCAATCCCTGGGACAGAGAGAAAACAGTGGCTTACAACTCCTGGAGAATGTGGCAGAGTTGAGATTTGAGCTAAAGTAACATGACACACTGGGCTAGGTAACAAGAAGAGCTTCTCTATCTCTCATTTTCAGTTCTCACTTATCCTCTCTGAGCACACATTCAGGATGCCAGAGTGTTGGGAACAGTTTTTCCCCAACGTGTGCAGACACGTTGCTTACCATGTCCGAGCAGATGTGGGGCGAAGGGTAACGGTGCGTGGAGAACCCACTCTGGGAAACAGTTGATAACAGCTCACTCACATGTTCATAACTCAAAGGTGGAAGGGAAAGCGCCTGTTCCAACACTTGTGCTGGCATGAGCGGTGAATGAGCAGAGAGAGAAAGTTCTGATTCTATGCAAGTGCGTGGGAAAAGTAGAGAGAGTCAGGAAGAAAATAAGGGAAGATGGTTGAGGGCATGTTGG
Source organism: Sorex araneus (assembly GCF_027595985.1). Lineage (NCBI taxonomy): Eukaryota > Metazoa > Chordata > Mammalia > Eulipotyphla > Soricidae > Sorex > Sorex araneus. Next base: position 366,447,075 of record NC_073313.1, read on the forward strand.
GGAACCTATTGGCCTGAAATTTACCCAATGCCAGAGGAAAAGTGAACAAGTAGGTAGACTCAAATTCCAGGTGCTCACTTACTGGGTAGCGTTCTCTTACTGTCCAGGCTACCTATACCTCCAGAGCTGTGGGGAATGAGCAAGTCAAAGAGAAACAGAGTCAGTGCCTAGGACGAATCAGATTTATTTATGCCCCCAACAGAATATGTCAGACCCATTGCTTATTGGTACAGTATTCTAAGAAACTTTTATTTACTACATTTTTCAGGGATAGGCCAGAGATTAAAATGAAGACTTATAATAAGAGTCATGTGTATTCTTACTGAGCTGTATTATTTCCAAATTCCCAAAAACCATCCTTATCCTCCAAAATGTTGGTTCTTACCCCAAAATGGAAAAATATAAATAATTTGAAGCCAAATAGAACAGCTTTTCTCCACAATATTTGGAAGGAGAACATATACCTGAGTATATAAGCTGTGCCTTTATCACCTACTGCAATCAACATTCTCACAGAACTCACAAAAACTCAAACTTTAATAAAGATCCTAATGTATCAGAAAATAAATTTGCACATATCACTTTTGATGAAGTGGTGATAATCCATTGATCTACAAAGCACTCAGTAAAGTTACTAACAGAAATTCCAAATGCCCCTATCTAATAAATGTGAGGAGATGAACAACTCACTTCCTCAAATGCATAGAGATGTCCAATAGGAAGATAAAAATATACTAATGATCACTCATAATTAAAGAAATACATATCAAAACAACAATGAGATGCCATTAGACATCTATTAGAATATCACACAACAAAAATATTTGTAGATAGACAGTGTTCGAAAGGCTGTGGTGAAGTAATCCTGATCCACTGTTTGTGGAAATGTTGACTGGTCCAACCTCCGTGGAAATGAATATGGAGATTTTTCAAAATACATGAATAGTGGGGCCAGAGCGATAGCAGAGCTAGGAGGGTGCTTGCCTTGCTTGCGACCGACCCGAGTTCAATGCCTGTCTATCCCATTGGTCCCCCAAGCACCGCAAGGAGTGATCCCTGAGTGAAGAGCCAGGAATAACCCCTGACCATTGCTGGGTGTGACCCCCCCAAAAAATAGTAAGATTTGAACTCCCTTGTGACCCAGCAGTACCACTTCTTAGCATCACCAAAACATAAAAACATTCATTCAAAAGGACATGTAGGCCCTGCCCACCGCCGATACTTAAACCCAGTGGACCCACGTGTGAGCCCCTTTTGCCAGTGCTGCCGCTCGAGCATGATCGAAGAGCCCAAAAGAGCTACTTTGCATACCAGCAGCCCACTGAAATACTTCCAGAATATGAACTGAGAGTTTACGCCAGGCTGCGACAGTGGGGAAGGGTATCTCTCTCTAGGTTTTTCCATCTTATGAGCACCATAAAAGGGTAAAAGTTTGCAGTGATGTAATTTCTGACAGTACTTTCCCTGGACTTTATACAGAAACCCAAAACCTAATGTCATCTAATCATCAGCAATATGAAATGGTTCCTTTTTAATGGGTCGGACTTTGGGGGGAAATCCTAACAAGAATAGTAAGTCTTTTTTTGAAATATTGAAGGCAATCAAAGTGGTAGCCATCTCTCTAGACTGAACTTAGCCATATCCCCATGCCGGCTGAGGAGAAGAAATATCCTTCTTCCTCGGGAAGAAACGAGGCGTGGCGGTAGCCATAGTATGATGTCCATAAGCAGACACGAACCTGGTGGTGTGGGAATGGGACATAAGGGAAAAAATTATTATGTACATGGAACAGCAGGATGCTGGTGGAATCTTGAGCCGGGGCCGATACCAGCACAGTACTTTTGGTTCCAGAAACTGCTTGCAGACATTGTGCTAGACTATCAACTAAGCCATAGCCCTACGCTGGCTGATGATGGGAAATAACCATCTTTCTCGTTTTTTTTTTCTTTTTGTCAGGCAGTGTGGCGTCAATTATACTATGAGGATTACTAAGTAGGCATGAACTCGGTGGCGCGGGACGAGGGGGGAAAAAAAAGAAAAGTTATGTAACAAACAGCGGGACTTAATATCTCTACATTCTCAGCAATGGAAAACTAACTATCAAATGCTTCCTTGGCAGTAGGACTGTCTTTTTTTGGGGGGGGGAACTCCAGCAACAATAGTGAGTTATGTGTTGAAACATGGAATGTAATAAGATAAAGCATAAACGAAGTGAAACTTATCACTTACAAGGGCGGGAACTGGGGGGGGGCAGGAGGGGGTGGGAGGTATATTGGGGTGGTTGGTTATGGAATATGGGCACTGGTGAAGGGAAGGGTGTTTGAGTATTGTATAACTAACATAACCCTGAGAACTATGTAACCTTCCACATGGTGATTCAATAAAATAAAAAATTTTAAAAAAGAATAAAAGGACATGTACACACCAATGATCATCAGTGCACTTACACACAGTCAAGTTATGGAAACAACCCAAAGAAGCCCAATTACAGATGGATCAATCAAGAAGTTGTGGTATCCAATCATCTATTGTTAGGCATGCACACAATGGAATCCTATGCAGGTCTAAGAAATTACAAGATAATGTAATGTTAAGCCACATGGATGGAACTTGAGGATATCATGCTGAGTGAAGTCAGTCGGAAATAAAAGATCCAAAGGCAACATAACAGGATTAACTGGAATATGATTTCCCTCCAAACTTTTATTTGATTTTGGGACCCTGGTTACAAAAATGTTTATAACAGAGTTACCTGAATACAATATATGTAAATATCAAAATCAGAGATTCATCAAAACTATAAACATGAGATGCAACTGCAGTAATTAAACTTAGAAATGTGCCTAGTAAGAAGGCAGTCTGAGGGATGGGAAAGTATCTAGGAACAGTGGCAGACAAAAGTTGGCACTGGTGGTGGAACATTACATATCAATGTATTATTACTGGACAAAGCTTACATTACTTTCTTGTATTACTACAAATGCATCCTGTCACCCCTCTGGCTATAGCTTTCTGTGGAGAAATCTGCTGATAGATTGCAGTGCCTGCAATTGATATGTCTCTGCTTTTTTGATGTTGTTGATTTTAGGATTCTCTCTTCAATTTTTATTTTTGCCATATTAATTGCAGTGTATGTTGACATACATTTGGGGTGTTTGTTTTATTGTATATTTTTAGCTCCTGTGTGTTGGTATATAACTAATTTCCCAGGTTGGATAGATTCTTAGACCTTTTCTCAAATGCTAATTCTGTTGTCCTTTTTTTCTCTATTTATATCTGGAATCCCTTTAATAGAAATGTGATTTCTTTGCTGTGAAACCATAGAAACCCTTGCTATCTTCTTTTTTCTTAAACTTTTTATTGCCTTTTCACATGTACTCTACTGGTATACTTTTTTATTGTATCAATAATCTTATGATATCAATAATTTATTATTAAATCAGCAATTATCATGCCAGCAATTTATTATATCTACTGCTATACTTTTGAGCTTGCTGATTCAACATTTCACTATGTTCCTTCTAGTGCTGAGTTTTATTTATTTATTTATTTACTTACTTACTTATTTAATTATTTGCTTTTTGGGTCACACACAGCGATGCTCAGGGGTTATTCCTGGCTTTGCACTCAGGAATTACTCCTAGCAGTCCTTGGGGGACCATATGGAATGCTGGGGATTGAACCCGGGTCGGCCGCGTGCAAATGCCCTACCCGCTGTGTTATCGCTCCGTCCCCTAGTGCTGAGTCTTATTGTTTCATTTCTTCAATTGTTATGTTTCTTAACTCTATGATTCCTTTGGAGACTCCTCTCAATGTTTCCTCTTTTCAATCCTCATTGTAGCTCTCTTTTTTCTTGAAAATCAGTAGGTCTTGGCTTGAAGTTTTCTCCAGGTGACTTGTATAGTTCTATCAGGGGTTCTTTTCAGTATTTTAGGTGATCAATTAATGATGGCCAGTTCTTGTTTCCCCACCATATCTGAGGAGCTAAGGTTGGATGGAGATGCAAAAATTCAGAGTGACGGTTTCCTTTTTTCAAGCAGGACTGAGTGGGGACAAAGCCTGAGTTTCTAGTCAGAAGTGTCTTGCAGGGGTATGGTGCTACCAACTGGTCAGCTTGTACCTGCAGTGTGAGTACCTCAGGAGCCTGATGATGCCTTCAGGATATCCCAAATTTGCTGCTGTGCCTTTGGCCAGATCCCAACATAGTGGGACCAAGTTTACAAAGAAATTAAATGGCCAAAAGTTCAGTATGTGGGAGCTACACCCACAGACCACCTCCGGCTCAGCTATACAAGCTCACTTATTGGCCTTATTTCAGAGACTCATAGATAAAATCTCAAAAGAGATCAAGCCTCACACATAAAGGAACCGGCAGAGGAACCCAGGTATGCAGGACCCAGGGCTGAGATCTCCAAGGCTGCTCGGATTGGGACTGGGTCTCTTCCACCCAGATCCCCCGTTTTCCAGTAGCTAGGCAGTAGCACCCAGAAAATGCCCCTGGTGCCATGTAATACCATCAATGGCCAACACCCAGAGACTATAAAACCAAGTACCCAGAAGTGCAAGGCCACATTTCCTATTTAACAGCCTAATAGCCTAACTCTCCCTCTTGGAGAACCTGACAAGCTACCGAGAGTCTATTGCCCTCTCTTGAAGCCTGACAAACTCCCTGTGGCATATTCATATCCCAAATACTGTAACAGATATATACATACCTCTCAGAGAGCCCTGCAAGCTACCAAGAGTATCCTGCCTGCAGGGCAGAGTCTGGCAAGCTACCCGTGGCGTATTCGATATGCAAAAAACAGTAACGATAGGTCCCATTACCCTGAGCCTGAAAGAGCCTTAATTGTTGGGAAAGATGAGTAAGAAGAGGCTGCTTAAAAATCTCAGGGCTGAGTGTAATAGAGACATTATTGGTGCCTGCTTGAGTAAATCGACGAACAATGGAATGAGAGTGATACATTGATTGTGCACATTTGGCACAAATGCCTCCCTGCTCTCTAGGGTAAAATTTATTCCCAAAATCATTAATTAGCAAGAGAAATGAAAGTGAATTTCAGGAAAGTATTTTTTCTCCTGGTTATTTAAATGAGTTCAAATAAGCAAACATTTCAAAAGCAGAAACGAATTACATTTACCTCAAAGCATGTCAGTTCTTAAACTAGACAAAACCAGTATCTCTCACTGCTGTAGGATACAAACAGATCAAGTGATCTCAGATATATTCACAGCTAAACCTTCTTCTGCTGGTACTAATCGCAGCCACCCGTCCCTAGGAATTCAAGATTCATTCCACCCAATTCTACTCTTTCGGTCAACTCCACATTGTTTCCTCTGAAGGGTATTCTTTTACTAAAAAATTTTTAAATTTATTGAATCACTGTGTGATAGTTACAAGCTTTCATGTTTGGGTTACAATCTCACAATGATCAAACACCTGTCCCTCCAATAGTGCACATTCCGCACCACCAGTAGTCCAAGTATACCCCCCTTTCCAACCTTACCCCTGCCTCTAAGGCAGACAACATTCCCCATACTCTCTCTCTACTTTGGGGCATTATAGATTGCAACACAGACACTGAGAGGTCATCATGTTTGGTCCACTATCTACTTTCGGCATGCATCTCCCATCACAAATGGTTCCTCCAGCCATCATTTTCTGAGTGATCACTTCTGTATTCCATCTGCCTTCTCCCCTCCGCTCATGAAGCAGTCTTCCAGCTATGGGGCAATCCCTGTGGCCATTATATCTACTGTCCTTCGGTTTCAGCCTCATGTGATGCTACTCTACACTCCACAAATGAGTGCAGACCTTCTATGTCTGTCGCTCTCTTTCTGACTCATTTCACTTACCATGATACTCTCCATGTTTATCCATTTATAAGCAAATTTCATGACTTCATCTCTCCTAATACCTGCATAGTATTCCATTGTGTAGATGTACCAAAGTTTCTTTAGCCAGCCATCTGTTTTAGGGCACTCTGGGTTGTTTCCAGATTTTGGCTATTGTGAACAGTGCTGCAATGAATATGTCAGTACAGAAGTCATTTCTACTGTGCTCTTTTGCATCCTTGGGATATATTCCCAGAAGTGGTATTGCAGGGTCATATGAAAGCGCAATTTCCAATTTTTGAAGGACTGTCCATATTGTTTTCCAGAAAGGCTGTACCAGTCGGCATTCCCACCAACAGTTAAGAAGCATCTCCTTTCCCCCCACATCCACGGCAGCACTTGTTGCTTTTGTTCTTTTGAATGTGCGCCAGTCTCTGTGGTGTGAGATGATATATCATTGTTGTTTTGATTTGCATCTCCCTGATGACTAGTGATGTGGAGCATCTTTTCATGTGCCTTTTGGCCATTTGTATTTCATTTTCAGGAAAACTTCTGTTCATTTCTTCTTCCCAGTTTTTGATGGGGTTGGAAGTTTATTTCTTATACAATTCTACAAATGTCTTATATATCCTGGATATTAATCCCTTATCAGATTGGTAATGGGTAAATATTCTTTCCTATTCTGTGGGTTCTTTCTGTATTTTGGTCACTGTTTATTTTGAATTGCAGAAGCTTTTTAGTTTGATGTAGTCCCATTTGTTTATGTTTGCTTCCACTTGCATAGTCAGTGCTGTTTCGTCCTTAAAGATGCTTTTAGCTTCAATGTCATGGAGAGTTCTGTCTACATTTTCTTCTATGAACCTTATAGATTCATGTCTGATTTTGAGGTCTTTAATACACTTTGATCTGACTTTTTTGCCTGGTATTAGACAGAGGTCAGAGTTCATTTTATTGCAGGTGGCTATCCAGTTTTCCCAGCACCACTTGTTGAAGAGGCTTTCTTGTTCCACTTTGCGTTTCTTGCTCCTCTGTCAAAGATTAAGTGGCCATATATTTGGGGGTCTGTGATAGGATATTCAATTCTGTTCCATTGGTCTGCAGGTCTGTTTTTATCCCAATACGATACTGTTTTAATAACCAATGTTTTGTAGTAGAGTTTGAAATTGGGGAAGGTGATGCCACCCATCTTCTTTTTTCCAAGGATTGCTTTAGCTATTCATGGGGGTTTATTGTTCCATATGAATTTCAGGAGTATTTTGTCTATTTATTTGAAAAATGTCATGGGTATCCTGATAGGGACTGCATTAAATTTGTATAGTGCTTTGGGCATTATTGCCATTTTGATAATGTTAATTCTCCCTATCCATGAGTAGGGGATGTGTCTCCATTTCCTAGTGTCCTCCTTTATTTCTTGAAATAGTGTTTTGTAATTTTCCTTGTATAGGTCCTTAACCTCTTTGGTTAAGCTGATTCCAAGGTACTTGATTTTGTGAGGGTCTATTGTGAACGATATTGTTTTTCAATGTCTCTTTCTTCTCTTTCATTATTTGTACATAGAAAGCCATGGACTTTGCGGTGTTGAATATGTAGCCTGCCCCTTTACTATATCAACTTATTGTGTCTAGGAGCTTTTCTGTAGAGTCTTTATGGTTTTCCAAGTATAGTATCATATGATCTGCAAATAATGATAACTAGATCCTCTGAAAGATATTCAATTTTCATTCTTAGTTCACTAGAAGACATAGACATTTAAATTTAGTCTGTGGTTTGGGCATTTCCAAGGGGGTTTAATACAGTAAGGAAAGAAGAAGTTCAGGGATATAAGGAAAACACAGGCTGGAATAACCAATCCAATTTTGATAGAATTCGTCATCATAGGGCTTCATGTAGGGATTCTATTTTTATCCCCCACAAATAGGAGGTATTATTTTGATAAAATACAATGGTATTCTCATATGTTGAGAATGAGTATGGGGCTAGTGATCAATATATCAGACTTGCCTATGAGTTCTACTCAGAATTCAATTGTTGGTCACTTGGATGTATGTTCTAAGCACAGGTGGGTTCAGCCTGAGTGTTTAGGTGAATAAATATGTTTAAGGGGTGGGAGCCATCAGGGAAACAATGGTGTGAAAGAAGAGTTATAATGCTGAAACATCAACTTCTACTAGACTCCACTTGTATAAATACATGAAGGAATAGATGACCTGTCCCACTGTTGTGAATAGAAAGTTTAAGCAGAAGGTTAATTTTTCATTTAACTAGGAGAAACTCATGTATTAGAACCATGGAAAATATTGGACTGATCCACTCTCATTCCAATCTCCATCATCAGATGTAGGTGCCCTGTCACCTGTGGGCTGGTTGATCTACTTTATGGTTGATTTCAACAGCAGCAACAACCTGGTGCCCCTTACACTCTCAATGGGATTTATCTTTTGTCTTAGATCCAACATAATAGAAGACAAAGCACTCAGGATGTCATGCTCTGTTTGAGGTGACAGCTTGCTAGAGCCCCTCTGGGATTGGGGCTACAGAAATCTAAGGTGCCTTGGGGAACCAGGTGGCATGTGTCTTGCTCGGAGAACTGGGTGGGATGGGTGATGTCATAGTGATGTGGCACTTCTAGATCTTCTGTGGAGGTTACAGACTGAGAAAAACCTCCCTTCCACACTGGAGAACATTTGGGGAAGCTTTGTATAGTGCAAAGAAACATTAGTCTCACTCTTTCTCCTTTGTTCTCTTTGAGACTGATCTGAAGTAACTGAATACATTCTGAAGGGGAGAAAGGGAGCCGCTGGTTCAATTCTCTGGTAAGGTCTGAACAATTTGAACTAAACAGAGAAGCAGGCAAAACCACAAAAGAGAAAGTGAAGAATTCCCACATCGAACCTGCCAATACATGAGCTCAACTGTTTCAGAATTCTCCCTGCAGTGTCATTGCTGATCAATCAGTTCATGACAGGGCAACTACCTTCTCCGTGAAGGGTTTCCACTGCAACAGGCCACTACACCCTCTTCTATATTCCTGTCACACTCTGCTCACCCTGGTATGAAGCTTCTCGTAATGGATTCTGTGGATTTCAGGTTATTCTCATCCAGGATAACATGGTTCACTGCCAGTGAAGGGACTTATGCACGTGTGCATCAAACTGACTCAGAGTTTGGGGTATTTAAAGTCGCAGTTTATGTAAATTTCTTTTTATGTGGTTGAACCATATCCAGGGCATTTGTGGGGATACTCCCAGCTTGTGCTCAGGGAGTAGTTCCACTGGTGCTAGGGGAATAAAGTGGCACAGATACAAAGTCTATATTGGATGTGTGAAAGGCAAGAATTTCCTCCATATGCCAAGTTATTGCATTTTACCAAAATACATTCTCTTAAAAGCCCCTGTAAGCTTGGCCTTATCTGTACTTGCAATTTACAGATAACTCTGACCCTACATTTAAAGGTAAGAACAGTGTACATGGAAGGTCAAAAGTTAGCATTACCTAAATGCAAGTCCCCGATATTGATCACTGAATGTTGATAGTTCACCAATTCTAGCACCAACTCCTTTGCCAACCTAAAACAAGACAAAAATCCACAGCTTAGTCAGCAAGTAAGAGAAAACGAGTAAGTTGTGATTCCCTGTACACTAAATGTAACTCTGTTTCTTTATTTAGACAACACTTGGATGCTTCTGTGTCCAGGGGAAGAATGTTCTTCCTTCTGCTTCACAGGAGTGTACAGGTTAAAATCATTCATTTTTTAATTTATTTTTAATTTTTAAATGAATCAAGGTGAAGTACAGTTACAGACTTACAAACTTCGTGCTTACATTTCAGTCATACAATGATCAAGTACCCATCCCTACAACAGTGCCCATTCTCCACCACCAATGATCCCAGTATCCCTCCCACCATCCCCAGTCCATTTGCCCACTCCACCCCGCCTCTGTGGCAGGACATTCCCTTTTGCTCTCTCTCTCCTTTTGGGTGTTATGGTTGGCAGTATAGGTATTGAGTGGCCATCATGTTCCATCTATAGTCTACCTTAGGCTCACAACTCCCACCCCAAGCAGGCCCTCCAAGCACCCTTAACTTGGTAGTCCCTTCTCTATCTGAGCTGCCTTTTCCCCCAGCATGTGAGACCAGCTTCCAAACTGTGGAGCAATCCTCCTGGTACTCATCTCTACTATTCTTGGGTGTAAGTCTCCCATTCTGTCACTTTATATTCAACAAGTATGTGCAATCTTTCTATGTCTGTCCCTCTCTTTCTGACTCCTTTCATTTAACATGATACTAGGTTAAAACCATTTCTTTAGAAGCTTGAAGAGTCCCAAAATTTGTCCCTCTGAGACATTCTGTGATGCACTTATAGAAGTGCCAGAATTTAGAGATTAGGTTGACAGGCCAGTCTTGTTCTTGGGAGGTAGGGGCAATTTGACTCATGAATACCAGTACTGTATTCCTTGACCCTTTCTTTGCAAAGGCCAAGAAAAACCAGGTCTGTGAGTTTCTGTTGCTCTTAAAGCATCAGTCCAAAGACAAAAGGTCTCCGAGGAAGGCAGGTGGAGATGCTTTGATAAAATAAAGCCATGTTTTGTATGGGTTAAAAAGTACTTTTATGGTTTCAAAACCTCCATCCTCTGAGTAGGGTCAATGCACTTCTGAAACTACACTCCTTGTACAAAGCACCGAGAAAATGGCTTCACAAAGCCCTGGTTGCCATGATCTCAGTGTGCCTAGAAGGTGCAGTGTGGTATTTTGTGAGAGAGCCCTGCAGTAGAAAAGTTTGGGTGTCCTGATATCACCCTTCCAGCCTCCCACCTCAACCCTGGGTCCCAGGTCCTTACAATATCAGAGTCTCCAATGGAACCGATAATGTTAATATCTGCAGGTTTCAGCAAATGCACTGGAATGACATAAAATTACACTTGAGTATGAGGTAGAGAAATTGTATTCAGAGTCTAATAGTTTTTTCTCCAAGAAAACCAGAATACGCTCTCTCTTTCCACAGCCAGTTTCTGTATAAAAATTCATGGGCCCGAGAAAATGAGGTCCTCCTTCCCACTAACACCAGTCCCTAGATCAGGGAGCTACACTATCTGTTGTAAGCTCTAATCCTCCAAACCTAAAGACACGCAAACACTTTCTCATCCATGCAAGTTTATTTCTGAACATACTCACTGTATTGAAGCCAGTTGGATGCAACAACCATACTTCACTGACCTATACATTCACCAACTAAAGAGAGATACTAGCTCAACCCCCGCCCCCATCATACTCTAATAGCACTACATTGTAGATAATGTAATACAAACAACAGAGGTATTATCAGTAATCCTCTGGTATAAACAACTGACCATATCAGTTCCGTTGTTATGGGAATCTAAGCCTCCAAAATTCAATATATCACTGTATATCACTGTCATCCCATTGTTCGTCGATTTACTCGTGTGGGCACCCGTAACATCTCTATTACACTCAGCCCTGAGATTTTAGCAGCCTCTTCTTACTCATCTTTCCCAACAATTGGAGGATGTTTCAGGCTCAGGGGAATGAGGCCTATCATTACTATTTTTGGCATATTGAATACGCCACGGGTAGCTTGCCAGAATCTTGTGCAGGCGGGATAGCCTCGGTAGTTTGTCGGGCTCTCTGAGAGGTATGTATATATCTTTTACTGTATTTGGGATATGAATACACCCTGTGGAGTTTGCAAGGTTCTCCCATGTGGCGATAGACTCTTGGTAGCTTGCCAGGTTTTCCGAGTGGGAGAACTAGGCTATCTGAGTTTCAGAGAGCTTGGCTTTATAATCTCTGGATGTTGGCCGCTGGTGGGATTACACAGTGTCGGGAGCAGTTTGTGAGTGTGGCTGCCAAGCTACTGGAAAATGGGGGATCTGGGTGGAGAAGACAGTCCCGATCCCAGCAAGCTTGGAGATCTCAGCCCCGGGTTCCACACACCTGGGCTCATCTGCTGGTTCCTTTATGTGTGAGGCCCATCCAAATGTGTGGACAGTGGCCTTCAGTATGGCTGTGGCTGGGTTCTGGAGGTCTTCAACTGTCAAGGCTCTGCTTGGGAGGGGAGGGAAATGCAACCCATCCCGTCCAAGGCGCCCCAGTGAAGACAGCCAGGCATGGGGCAAGAGACGGTGTCGCTTTCTTCTGGGAGCTTGGTCTAATAGTCTCTGTATATTGGCCTCCAAAATTAATTCAGTAAAACTCAAAACAATGGGGAAACTGAGGAACCTAATTGCTATGTCAAATAGAGACAGAAAATCGGGCAAATCCTCAAGCCCCTTAAGAACTTCAAACCTGTTAGTGAGTACCTGAAATCTATACTCACTACACTGGTATTTGAAATTAAAAGAGCCATGACTAGTTAAGCAATTACTAGATGAGAAATTTGACCAATTCAAAAATGAACTGTTTCAGGTTTCACACATTATGAATTGAAGAAATAAAAGAACACACTAACAAGCCATAGTAGCATAATTGCACAGGTAGAGAACCATAACATGAACTTGAAGAGAAAATACAAGATAGCATTGAGAGGCAAATGAAAAGAGAAGGACTAGAATGGAAGAGAATATAAGGTAATTAGTAAATAACAGCAAGAGGAATGATCTCTGGATTATAGGAATACCAGGAGAGGAAAGCAGAAAAGGGGAAGAACGAGTGGTTGGAGAGATCAGAGCTGAGAGCTTCCTCATGCTCTGGAAGGAGGCTGATGTGCCAATTCAACTGGCCAAGGAGGACCAAGCAAAATAAACTTAAAAAAATGCCAATACATGTGGGATAAAAATAGCAAAATCTGAAGAGACAGATATACTTCTTGAAGATCCTAGAGAGAAAGGAAACCTGAAATATAAGGAAATTATGTGAGAATTACAAGAGATCTCATATGAGTCCATACATGAGAGCAAAGATCAGAATGGCATATACAAATCATTCACTGGAAAAAAAATTCCACCTAAGGGTCATTACCCTGGAACGTTCAGATGTAGGTGGGAAGGGTGGCTAAAATCATTCTCAGACAAACAAGAACTGACAGCATTTGCTATAAATTGGCCTTGAATGAAATACTCAAAGACCATTTATATAAACTAAACAGCCAATTGTAGAACCACACAGTGGAAAATGGCAATATAGGCCTTTATATTAATAATTCCTCTGATGTCAATGGACTGAAGTCTGCAATCCAAAGGCAAAGTGTCAGGTGTATAAAGAAACAAAATCCATTCATTTGGTGCTTACAGTAAACATCTAAAATCACAGAACAAACACAGGCTGAGAGTGGAACAATAGGAAACAATCTTACTGGCCAATGGTAAAGAGAAAAAAGCTGAAACAGCCATATTTCTATCAGAACAAATAATATCCAATCTAAAGAAGGAAAGAACATTACTTATTGGTTTGGGGGACAATAGATCAAGAAGTACTAACTTTAATTAGCATATATGCAACAAATCTAGGGTCAGCAAAATGTATAAGGCGTTGTTCACATACTTAAAGAAATCTATGGATGGAAACACAATAGTGGTGGGGAACTTCAACACTGATGGTCACCACTGGCTAGATCAATTATACAGACTATCTCTGAAGACATAAGAGCACCAAATGAAGAGCTAGCAGAAGTGGTACTAGCATATATTTCCAGCCATAAATCCTCAAAATAGCCAAAACACATTCATTTCTAGTGCATATGGAGAATGTTAATATTATTTTAACATTCTTTTAACATTCTCCAGAATAGATCACATATTAGCACATATGACATATGTTCACAATTATAACTATCATACCATGTATCCTATCAGATCACAATGCCACAGATAGAAGTGAATCACAGAAAGAAGATATGGAGAAACAGTAATACCTGGAGACTCAACAACATAGTACAAAATAACAACTGAAGTGTGAGTATTGATCTTTAACTAGGTCCTAGGAGGTGAGTGCCTGGTATTTAGACATATGAGACTCTGCTAAACCCTGCCCACAGTTTAGAAATGCTAAGAGCCTAGTTTGCCATCAGACGTAAAGGCCTCCAGTTGTACTCCCCTAGTATAGCCCATAAGATCTGCTTCCAAAGTGTCTCTACAAAGTTACAAAGGAACACCAAAAATGAAGGGAATGTCCTGGAGGGGAAAGAATGGGTCACAACCCCCAGGCTGCCACAAGCACTATGGGAAGAGAGCACAGAGCCTGGCCTCAAGGAGCAGAGGAATATTGGAGCCCTGAAGCCCCAACAAGGAATACTCACATACAAAATCTCTCTAACAAAGCATTGAGAGACAAAATGGTGAGAGCGTTCAATGAGCTCAAAGAAAAGTGGAATGGACATCCAATAAAATACAGGAAGCTATTAGGGCAACAGTGCAATAAACAGCCAATAAAATAAAGGCGGAATTAAGAGCAGAAATAGGAAAATTACAACCAGAAGTGTCATCCATTAAAAAGTTGGTAGATGAAACAAATATCTCAATGAGTGCCCCCAACAGTGAGTTTTAACACATGCTCAAGAAAGAATCAAGGCAACAACAGAAAATTGAAAAATACCTCAAAATAACTCAAGGGTGGCTAAGAAATATATGTGCTGAATTGCAGAGGAACAATGTAAGAATCATGGGAGCCCAGAGGGATAGGGATACAACCCAAGTAAGGTATCACTTGTCATCCCGTTGATCATTGATTTGTTCGAGCTGGTGCCAGTAACATCTCCATATGTCCCTGTCGCATGCTAGTGTAGCCTAATGGCATTTGATCACTCCAGGAACACGAAGAGCCTCAAACTGTTCATTCAGGGTCTTTTTTTTCTGTTGTTTTTTTTTGTCACACCCAGAGATGGACAGGATTTCCTCCTGGCGAATGCACTCAGGAATTACTCCTGGCAGTGCTAAGGGGACCTTATGGGATGCTGGTAATTGAATCCAGGTTGGCCACGTGAAAGGAAAATACCCTACCCGCTGAACTATTGCTTCAGCCTCATGTAGTTCAGGGTCATTTTTTTAAAATTTATTTTCTGGGTCACACCCGGTGATGCACATGAGTTATTACTGGCTCATGCACTCAGGAATTACTCCTGGCAGTGCTCAGGGGACCATATGGGATGCTGGGAATTGAACCCGGGTCGGCTGCGTGCAAGGCAAATGCCCTACCTGCTGTGCTATCACTCCTGTAGTTCAGGGTCTTGACGAAGAAGTCTGACCACCAGGAGGTGGGTGGCCAACCGTTCCTTTAACATCCTGTGGAATCAGGTCAGAAACAGTAGTAGTCCAGTAGTCCTTTCCAAATCTCATTTTTGTGTCCTGCCATCTGATTTTTGACGGCTTGGCAAAGGAGACAGCATCCCTGAATCTCCATCGTCGACAGAGCTAAGAACTCCGGATTCCTTCTCTCACTTGAGTGAAACTTGATAATCCAAGCATAGCTTTTTCCTTTTTTAAAATTTTTTTATTAGAGAATCACTGGTGTACGGGTACAAACTTAGGAACTTTTGTGTTTGTATTTCACTCATACAGTGATCCTTTACCCTTTCCTTCACCAGTGCCCATTCACCTCCACCAATGATCCCAGTATCCCTCTCACCACCCCCACCCCACCCACCACCCCCCATCCTGTCTCTGAGGCAGGGCCTTCCCTTTTGTTCTCTCTCCTCTTGAGTGTTGAAGTTTGCAATAGAGGTATTGAGTGGCCATCATGCTCGGTCTATAGTCTACTTTCAGTTTGCATCTTCCAAGCCTAATGGGTCCTCTACTTGGTGTTCTCTTCTCTATCTCAGCTGCATTTCCCCCCAGCATGTGAGGCCAATTTCCAAGCTGTGGGGCAGACCTCCTGGTCCTTATCTCTGCTAATCTTGGGTGTTGGTCTCCCACTCTGTTATTTTCTATTCCACAGATGAGTACAATCTTTCTATGTCTGTCTCTCTTTATGACTCACTTCACTGAACACAATACTTTCCATGTTGATCCACTTATATGCAAATTTCATGACTTCATCTTTTCTAACAGCTGCATAGTATTTTATCATGTAGATGTACCAAAATTTCATTCACCAGTCATCTGATTTTGGGCACTCCGTTTTTTTTCCAGATTTTGGCTATTGTAAACAATGCTGCAATGAACATACAAATGCAGATGTCATTTCTACTATACCCTTTTGCCTCTCCAGATTATTTTCCCAGGAGTGGTATTTCTAGGTCAAATGGGAGCTCAATTTCTCTTTTGATTCCTCTTTGGGAGACCTGAATAGCATTCTTATTCTGCTTTCGTAGGGTCCAGGTCTCTGAGGCATATGTTAGTGCTTGAGAATGGTGGGGTCAAAAAGATGTGCCTGGAGCCAGAGGTTCTTTTTTCTCTTAACAAATTCTTCAACGCTCTTGAAGGCATTCCACGCCGTTCTCTTTTTCCTGCACAGCTCAGGTGCCAATATGTCCATCATGTTGAGTTCTCGACCTAGGTACAAGCTGCATTCAGAGATGTTCGTTCCATTGAGAGCAAATGTAATGTCAGGAACTAGTCCATTTCCTGTGAACATCGTCTTTGTGAATTTCAGTTATAGTCCGACCTTTCCACATTCACAGTCGAAGTCAACCAGCATTCATGATGCTTGGCTAATATTTGGTGTTATTAAAATGGTGTCATCAGTAAAGTAGAGGTAGTGTAGTTGCCGATCATCTATCGTCACTTCCATTCCTTCTGATTCCAGTTGTCGCATGATGTTCTCAAGGGTGGCACTGAGGCATTTCTGAGAAATGATTTTCCCTGTTGAACCCCTATATCTATGTTGATGATTACTTCCTTGTAAAATGGTGAGATCCTGGTGGTGATTCCATAATACAACTCACAGAGGATCCTGAGGTATTCTGTTTTAACACCCTGTTTGGCTAGGATTTGATGACCACTTTAGTCACAACAGAATAAAAGACCTTCTTTAAATCAATGAATTAGACAGGGTGGCATTTTGAACTCTCGCGAAACCTCAATGAGTTTAGTCACTGTGTGGATATGCTCTGTCGTACTGAACCCTTTCTAGAACCCGGCTTGATTGCATGGTTGTCCTTCGTCTAGTGTTCTGCCAATCCTATCCAAAATGATTTAGGTGAATAACTTGTAGATGGTGGACAACAGGCAGATTGTGCAATGGTTGCCGATGTTGTGGATGTCTCCCTTCTTGTATAACAGGACGGTCCTGCTGGTTTTTCATTGGGACGGAACCTTGCATTCAGACAGGTAGCATGTGAAGAGCTGAGTCAGTGCATTGATGAGTATTGGTGACAGGTTCTTTAGGTGTCCGGGTCTAATCTTGTCTGGACTCGGTGCTGTATGCTTCTTTACCGACAAAATGGTGTGTCGGATTTCGTAAGGGAGAACGCTGGAATGACACATCCATCCTGCAGAATATTGTACATGGACAGGTAGACGTGGTTATCAAAGAGATCCGAGTAGAAGTTATGGATAACCTTTTCCATTGCCCTTCTGGAAGATGTGATAGATCCATCAGGATGTCGGATGGTAGTCATATTGTCCTTATAGTTGACAAAGGTCAAGTGGGCATTGAAAATTCTTTTCCTGGCTTCTACGACATCGACCAACCCTGCTGCTCTTTTCTCATTGAGGTCTTCCTTCATAACTTCTTTGTAGAGCTTTGCAAGCTCAAATTTTAGCTTGTGATTGCCTGATGGTCACGCCAAACCACATTGGTGAATGAACTCGAAAGTTTCTGAAGGCAGGTGTCTTTTTGTGGCTTTCTCTCTCTCAGTGTTCCTCACACAATCATGGAGGTGCTAAACTAGTTGATCATATTTCTTGTCAATGTTGTCAACGACGACATCTTCACCTATTGCTGCAGTAGTTCCAAAGAGCTCCCAGTTAGTGTTCGTTTTGGGAGTTCTCTTCTTAAACATTGCAGCCCTCTCTCCCCCCTCTGTGAAGTAGAATTTCACATGAAGAACATGGTGGTCTGATCTCATTTGAAATTTTGTGACAACAGCAACATCAGTCAGGTAAAATTATCGATTGAATATGATGTGATCAATTTAATTGTGGAACTGTCCACCGGGAGACTCCCATGCCCAACATTTAGATTCGGCCTTCTGAAACTACAAGTTACCATTGATGGTCTTGGTCAGCATGATGAACTCAGATAGTATCTCACCCTGTTCTTTCCATTCTAGGCTGTGGGTCCTGATGTAGACTTCTTCAGGCGATCTTCTTGGTCCTATCTTGGCACTAAAATCACCTACAATGACCTTGTAAGGTGTGTGGTCTTCTTAATAGAACTAGTCCAGCCCAATGTATAACTTCTCAAGTTCTTCGTCATAGATGGATGTTGGTGTGTAGATGATGAATATAGAAACTGCCGGCAATGAGCCACATCTATTCAAATGTCAGTGTCAAATTCAGGTTGTTAGGCATTCTGATGAATCAATGCTCATGGCCAAGTTCCTGTTGATAAGGACACTGACACCACCAATACCTCTATTGTTGCATGTTCTGAGGAAGAGTTCTTCTCCAGTGTTGAAAATGGTGTGATGTGATCAATGCCTTCTCATCTCAGTCAATCAAGTGATGACATACTTGATCTTCTGTGCTTGCGCAATCTGGTCCTTGATGAATGCTTCTGATGTCAGCATATGTGGTTTAACAGTGCAGACAATCATCTTAATCTTTTTTCATTTTGGAAACCTAGTTCGGTTCTAAGATTTTAGCAGCCTCTCCTTGCTCATCCTTCTCAAAGCTGCCGTAATAGGGACTCTTCCAGGTTCAGTGGAGTGAAGTCCATTTTTGTTAATGTTTTTGGCACATTGAATATTCCAGAATATTCCACAGGTAGCTTGCCAGGCTCTGCTGTGTGGGTGGCATGAAGGGAGGTGGCCCCCTTCCTACTCCTCACTAATCTACAATAGCTGGCACTCTTATCTACCCAAATAAGGTAGTGACCATTAAAGAAACATTGCTGAAAAGTTCCCAGAGTGGAGAATACAGGAAATCAGATCCAAGAATTCTGAAGGGTACCAGCTAAATAGACCCCAATAAAAGATGCGAGACATATCTTAATCCGGTGCCTGTGGCAGCTCGGCCACACTACCAGATTCAAGACATATCTTCATCAGGACATCAAATACCATAGATAGAGATACAATACTGAAGGCAGTTAGATTAAAAAAGGAAATTACATACAAAGGATAGTTCCCTAGATTTACAGCAGACCTATCATATTAAACTATCTAGCTCTGAGATCAGTGTTGGGAAATTGTTGAAAGAAAAAAAAAGCTTAATGAAATGAACATCTCATCAAGAATAATTTTCTGGCTATATTCTCAGAGTTGAATGAGCAACTTCATAGATAAACAACAATAACTCCCCCGCCACACACACACACACACACACACACACACACACACACACACACACACACAAGCTCTGGCAGCTGCACACAACCCCAGACCTACAGTCACGATCAACTTCGTCTTTTCACAAATAGTCTCTGCAAAACACCAATCTGCAGATAATTTCAGGAAAACAATGCCCAGACTGAGAACTCTGGTGCTGCAGAGTCAGGGTGATAGCGTTTCTGCCAACCCCATAGTATTAGCTTTGATCATAGGTCTTGAAGGATCTAGACCACATACCCACATAAAGCAAGACATCCTAGGGCAACAAGAGCTTAATAAACTCTTAGACAAGGACTTAACAAACCTATGATGAAATATACATAGAAGTGGGTAAAGGTGCCACCCAGTTGGTCAACCTGTATCTTCAGCGCAAGTACTTCAGCAGCCTGATAGTGCCTTCAAGCTTCCTGATACCCAAAAATTGCCTCTGTGCCTCTGGCTGGACCCCGACTACTTGGGATCAAGTTTCCCAAAAAATGAAACAGCCAATGGGGCTGGAGCAATAGTACAGAGGGTAGGGCGTTTTTGCCTTGCAAGCACTGACCCTGGTTCAATTCCCAGCATCCCATATGGTCCTCTGAGCACCGCCAGGCATGATTCCTGAGTGCAGAGCCAGGAGTAACCCTGTGTATTACCAGGTGTGATGCAAAAAGAAAGAAAGAAAGAAAGAAAGAAAGAAAGAAAGAAAGAAAGAAAGAAAGAAAGAAAGAAAGAAAGAAAGAAAGAAAGAAAGAAAGAAAGAAAGAAAGAAAGAAAGAAAGAAAGAAAGAAAGAAAGAAAGAAAGAAAGAAAAGAAACAAAGGAAAGAAAGAAAGAAAGAAAGAAAGAAAGAAAGAAAGAAAGAAAGAAAGAAAGAAAGAAAGAAAGAAAGAAAGAAAGAAAGAAAGAAAGAAAGAAAGAAAGAAAGAAAGAAAGAAAGAAAGAGAAATTAAACAGCCAAAATTAAGTATGTGGGAGTTATGCCCACAAACCACCTCTGGCTCACTTATACAAGGTCATTTATCGGTCTTGTCTCAGAGACCCATAAACAAATCTCGAAAGAGCTCAAAATCAGGCCTTTAAGCACATTGATGGCCGTGATTCAGAGACTAACAAATAAATCTCAGGAGAGAGCAGCAGGCTGCAGCTATGTCTCCCTACCTTACACCAGGCTGATTTCACCAGGGCACCACAAAGGGGGTCAGGTGTGTCCCTCCACTTATCCCTAATGAACCCCAGCAGTTGCAAAACTCCAGAACCCAATTGCCGCCAAGCTGATGTCTGAAATTCACAGGCTTGTTCTTAGTTCCCCACACATGATAATGTACCCACTGAAAAGCCCAGGTAAGCGGGACTAGTGGCTAAAATCCCTAGGCTTCACAGAGTCGAGGATGGGCAATCTCCCTCCATCTCCTCACCCACTGACTGCCTCTTGGCTCCATGTAAGCATACTAATGGCCATGATTCAGAGACTCACAAATGAATCTCAAAAGAGAACACACTGCCTAAGAGATTCCCTGGGACCAAAATATTTTTAAATAATTAAAAATTACAAGAGCACATAGTCACTTTAACCATGGCACAACATCTGATACCATTCATAACAAGCAATACAAAATAAATTGTTTAGCATTTGCCTCTGAGGCAGACTTGGGTGGTGCTTAGAAAATTTGAAATAATGGTGGTGGGAAGCTGGAATGGCACACTTGGATGGTGGTTAGAAAATTTGAAATAATGGTGGTGGGAAGCTGGAATGGTTGTGGGATCAGTGTTCAAAAATTGAAAGTAAACAATTATTTTGAACAACTTTATGAAAATAAAAATTTTTAAGATTTTAAAGTTTTTCTTTATCAATTGATTTTAATATTTATCTTTAATCAATTTTAATTCTGGTATTGCATCAAAATTTGTTGCTTTCTTCCATATTAAAATTAAAAAAATTAAAGAAGTGGGATAAACACGATGATATCGTTTATAGGTGATATCATTCAGAGTCCATGGCTATGGAAATGCAAAATTTGAAAAGGAGTATGCCTAAACTGTTGTTTCCAAGTATTAGGGAGGAGAAGAAAAGACAGCCGAGAGCAAGGGAGAGACAATGGCTGGCAAGGGTGAAGGCACATTGGTGATGTCAAGGAATGGTAGAGCTAAATATTCATACCGCACAGTGAACAACACTGAAACAGGAGACCCAAACTTTAATAACCCAACTCAAAAAGGTGTCTGTCAAGATAGCAAGCTGGCAGAAGGGGGGGGTGGGGAGACGGTAAAGGGAAAAACGGGGAACCTGGGAATACTGATGGAGGGAAGTTGGCATTGATGGTGGGATCAGTGATGGAACATTGGATGTTCAGAACCCAACTATGAATAACTTTGGGTACACTGAGGCTTGCTAGGTAGGAAGGAGAGATCACCATCTGGAAGTGGGGACAATACAGTGACTCTTCCAGATGACCATCGACACGGGAAGCAAGCATACGTCATTTGCTTAGACCATTAAAAAATCTGGCCAGAGGTCTCACTGGGGAAGAGTTGGTGAGTGATGGTGGCTTACCTGAGGTGGGTGTCTGTGCAGAAGGGCTCCTGTCTATGCACGATAAACGGGCCCCAACATTCTAAGGGTGAAGAAGGAACAATGTGTCTCAGAGTTGTAAATGCCAGATACACCAGAAGCTCTGATACTCACCAGCACAAATTACTGGGAGCTACACTGAGGATGGGACCAGATGAGAACATGAGAAGATGGTTATCTGGTAATGCGATACACCAACTAGACGGGGATCTACTATCTAGTTCAGATCCTCCATATTCCAAAACTACAATTAGCACATAACTCAAATGGGGCCCTTCACACCTGCCTGATTCTGCCCCAACATTGTGAGGAGGAGCGATTTTTAACATGGATCTGCTGAGACAGGAAATAGACTGGCTGGCACACAATGGATTATTTCTGAGACCACTTCCTAACCCCTGTTCTCTTTGATGAATATATGAGCGGTCTTTATAAGAGAGTAGGAGCTCCCCCAATGTGAAACCCAGCAGGAATTTGACTATGTTTCCCCTGCCCTCTGCCCTCTTGGGCTCTCACACACTGACTGTGACCCGAAATGCAGCAAGAAACTGGTGCACATACACTGTTCTTGCTGGTCCTCAGGTATGGTTGTTCCTGGAAGAAAGGAGAGAGATCACGCCATTGTTTCAGGGTTCCCTGTGTCACTCGTGCTAGCCAACTTTGAGAAGTGCTGACCTGGACATCCACATGGTCCTTCTCCCCTGCTCCACATTCCACTATTTACCCCTTGGACTGATGACTGCCAGTCTCTGCAAGGTTGCACTGGGGCCAAGAAACCCCAGCTAGAGGAGCAATGAGAATAAACCTTCATTGACCCCGAAGAGTGCCAACTTAGAAGAGCTCTCTGCCTCCTAACCAGAAAGCTAAAGCGGAGCCCTTTCTATCAGTTTTCGTCTATGCAGACTCTGCCAGCAGATCTCATATACCCCACTTCCTCAAGGCCCACAACACCCATGCCACCCTCTCTCAGCCACTGGGCTCTTTTCTTCAAAGGGAAAAAACTTGTGAAAAATTCTAGGTCTTGCAACCAGCTCAGAGATTTCCAGTCCTGACCCAGGATCTCTGCAGGAACAGATGAACTGAAAGGGCACATACCATCTTTCTGATAACTAGTTACTTAGGAATCCACCCCATGGCATTAAACATGCAAAGCCTGAACTTTCTGCTGAGCTGCATCTCTGGCCTCATCTTTCTGTCAAACTTGGGGGTCAACATGGTGGGAGTAAGCATAGAGGGCCAGTTTGGCACACGTTCCTTTGATTTACTGATGACTGTCGCAGCTAGTGTTTGCAGGAAGCACCCCCAGGCATGCCTCCATCCTGGCAGATAATTGATTCTGCCATGACAGCACTTTCTTCAGAGAGACAGGGCATCTAGTTTTCAATTTCTTCCCTGAACATTCTCTTCTACAATTATCATTCAAAATGCAAGCTGGGCGTCACTGTCATTTCACACTTCTTTAAAGAAAAACAAACTTGTGCTTCTCAGCATTCTTCTGGATTCACTGGTAAGGTGGAGAGGTCCCAAAACATTCTAAAGCTCTCAAGCCACGAGGGTCTCTTATCCCTCAGAATGTAGCTAGATTGGACTTGATTCTGGTTAACCAGAGTATGCAATGGGTAGACAGGTGAACAGACAGGGGATTGTGAGGGTCTGATATAAAAGCCTTTCAAGACAGAGAGATGCTTTCACTAGAATACTCACAGGAAAACTTTCAACCTACCTGTGTTGGGCATGTGAAAACAATATCACCTGTGAAATTATGCTGCCTTGACTTCTGTCCTACAGGTTCCAGCTAAAGCAAGAATCAGGAAGATGGAAATTGATAAAGAGATATCATAAGGGAAATATTGGGATACATGGGAAGAAGGCAAAAGAGTAGACAGAAAAAACTTGGGCATTCATAATACTTTGGGGAGATATGGATCCTGTCCTAAAAGCTTTCCTAAGTTTTACCAGAGAGAGAAACCAATCCCATACCCTGTCATCTTACTTACCATGTTGTTCCAGAGAGCACTGGCAACATGACTAAGTGTCTTCTGACTGAAGTGAAAACAGTCAAGGTCAAAGTAACTTAGGTCAGGCAATCCTTCCTGATGTCAGGGAGCAAATGGGGCTGTGTTAAGGTACCAAAGAACAGGACAGACACTCACAAATACTTGAAAATTCTTTTTTTTTTTACCTCAGTCTTGGGCAATTCAAACCTCTCAAAGAATGGCTGTAGGACCAGAGTGAAGTCACCCCTAGTGTCATAGCGTCTGCTGTATACCATCATCTCAACCAGCTCCTGTGGAAGAGGAGAAAATAGCAGGAAATAGTGTAAGGGCTCAAGGGATTCTGCCTCTGCTCCTGTAAGTATGGATTCTGTATCAGCATTAGATCAAGACTGAGATTTAAAATAAATTTATGATACTTTCCATGGAAAGTATCATGCTAAGTGAAATGAGTCAGAAAGAGAGAGACAGACATAGAAAGATTGCACTCATCTGTGGAATATAGAATAATAGACTATAAGACTAACGCCCAAGAATAGTAGAAATAAGTACCAGGGTTTGTTTCCATGGCTTGAAGGCTGATCTCTCATTCTGGGTAACTCAAGGAAGGGACCACAAAGTAAAATGTGGTTGGAGGTCATGTGGGGGAAGGGTGAGGCGGTCGGAATACAGACTAGAGACTGAACACAATGGCCACTCAACACCTCTATTGCAAACCACAACACCTAATCAGAGAGAGAAAACAAAAGGGAATTCCCTGCCATAGTGGCAGGGTGGGGTGGGGGGAGACGGGTCTGGGGAGGGGGGGAGGGATGTTGGGTTTACCGGTGGTGGAGAATGGGCACTGGTGAAGGGATGGGTTATTGAACTTTGTATGGGGGAAGCATGAGCATAAAGATGTATGGATCTGTAACTGTACCCTCACGATGACTCTCTAATTAAAAATAAACTAAAAAAAAAAGTAAAATAAATTTATGTACAAAAGAATCTCAGCTTCTCAGGATATAGTTACGTTTATTATGACCGTCAATATTAACCCCAACCCAGTAAGAGACAGTTGATATGAGTCAGGAAAAGGGAGTAGGAAGGAAATTGAATACACAACCATAGTGGTTTTGATTTCCTTTTACACATATCTGATTACAATGGAATAGAACGAAAAAGGCATGTATCATGTTATGCCACTTACATGAATAATGCTTACATTTGTCCTTACATTTGCTTTCGTTCCAATATTTGTTTCAGAAAATTAAAGGTGAGTTAATTATGACAGAGAAAACTTGATTGAGTTTTATCACTTGGGTTTGGTATCGTGGGTGCCCTTCTGCTCCTCCTAGTACAGTCCTTTGTGAGGCACAGGACTATCTAGCAGGCTGATAGATCCCTGACTCCCACAACTACCACTTGGGTTCAGTAGCAGCAGAGCCAGTTCTCCAATTCTCACCCAAAGGTTTCAGACTCTGACATTTCACCATTTTCCTGGGTGCCACCATTTTGGCCACACTATGTGCTGGAAGGGAAACCAGGCTCATGTTCCAGGAGACATTAGTGTGAAATGACCCAAGGTCATTCAGAGATAAAACTGTGCTGGGAAGTTCCAACTCTAGTCTCTAGGGTTTCTCTTCCAGCTATAGAGCCCTGACTACAGCAGAAGAGAAAGAGCAGGGTGTATTCTAAGGACAGTCCATTCCCAGTGAAAATCTGTTGGACTTTCAACAACCCCCTGATCCTCCCTGAACACTATTCATCTATAATGGAAGATGTTCAGCAAAGCCTACACTACCCTTAAAGAATTTTCCGATTGTAACTGGGCATTGGCTTCAAGAGATCAAAGAACAGGCATTTTCTTTCATCAGGAGGGTGTTAGAAAGCATGGCTGGTATACACTGTGATAAGTAGAATCATTTCTCAAAAGTGGGATGTCACCATAACATTTTCTGGAAGAAGAGAGTGAGAGGAAACGCTAAGGAGACTATAAGATTTTATGTAGCCTGACTGTGAGCACCACAAACATGAGAACATAAAGGTTCAAGGTGGGCAAAATCATATCAGGAAAGAGCTGGCCCATCCACAAAGCTCAGTTAAGGGAATTCCAGTGAATGTCATTGGAGCCAACCAACAAAGATCTAACTGAACCCACTTCCTTTGTCTGAGGAACCCCACTCTCTGAAGAGCAATATGCTTTTCCCCCCATAAAGTGTAGAAGACATAGTGGTTTTCAAAAGCTCCCTTAAAAACTCTGGCTCTCAGTGTCTGTGTTTCAAGCCATGATGCCCAACAGTAGAGAGATAATATGGGGAATATTGCCTGCCATGAAGGCAGGGGGAGGGTGGTAAAGGGGGGGGGTATAACGGGGATACTGGTGGTGGGGAATGTGCACTGGTGGAGGGATGGGTGTTTGATCATTGTGTGATTGTAACCCAAACATGAAAGCTTGTAACCATCTCACAGTGATTCAATAAAATAAAACAAGAAAAGAAAAGAAAATATTTCAAATTTTTGTATAAAAAAACAGCTCTGGCTTAGGAACACTCTGCGACAGAGTGCCCATGTTAGGGTCATGGTTGAAAGACAGTGATGGAAAGATGAAGGACCAGCACAGCTTCCAGCCTGATCAGGTCAGACTTTGAGAGCAATGGTTGAGCCCCCTAATATCCCATAATTATATGATTTCTGGTTCTTTGGATGTGATCCTACATATCGAGTTCTGCCAGATATTCTGGTTAAGCTATCAGTTTTCAGGAATGGAAATAGGGCTCTTGATCACAGACCAGCAGCCAGGATTATCGTATCTGGTTCCCTCCTTCTCCTGCCACTGACATGCAAGACACATATTGACCACAGAGAGAAGTGCAGTTGGGGACTCTCTGACTGGCTTGGGCATTGGAGTTAGGGTTGATCAATGAAGTTTCATTTACTTGAATCCTGATACCATCAGAATTACACACATCATCAAAAGTCGGCTAGAGAGTGGTTCTACAATAAGGTCATGAATTCAAAGCACACATTAAGCCTGAATGCCATTTTTGACATCAGATAAGGATGAAAAGAACACCACTCCCATCTCAATGGGTCAATGTCGCAAGCAGGAACGTTTTGCCACTTACCTGATACTTCTTATTATACATAGCAACTTGAGCAAGTTCTTTAGAACCTTCTTCATACTTCATGACGCAGGGACACAACTTCCTGCAAGCCAAGCCAAAGAACTGTCCTCAGCCAACCAGCACTGACTGCATGCATGATGCAGAAACTCTATTTGAGATTCAGAACGCACTTAATTGGAGGTTTCAGAAGTCATGGTAAGAGGCCTAACTGAGTGGAATCAATGCACTGAAAACAGCATGCCAATAGGAGTTTGGTATTCAGCAACCATGCACCGTCTCAATATCCTCATGCCATCTTTACAAGAGATTGTTGTGGTCTGTATTGTCATGTGATGTTTGGTCCCAAATGTTGGGGAAACAACCAAGATTCACCTCAATTTCAAAGAGCACATATGCCCTGTCTGAATTCATCTGTCATTTATGAACATATGCTATGCTATGTCCCTTACTATAACTGCATTGACTAAGGAAAATATTCATGAATTATTCCCAGAAGATATTCTCAGCCCAGTAGACTGGAGCCAGAGATGATTTCTAACTGCATACTTCAACGGCAGCCGAGACCCATACCAGGGTGAGGAGAATCTTAGAATTTCCTTCTTAATGATGTAAGGTTAGAAGTGTGATGTTCGTTGAAACCACACATGTATGTTTTTAACTAATATATTATCTTCTGAGGAAACCAGGGTACTTTGGGGAGAAGGAGAAGAAGCTTCCATCTCACATTAGTTGATCTTGAGGGCAATTGTTTCCTGTCTCCTTATATATCGCCCTCAGGCTGATGATCTCTAGTGGTGATACCACATTCACAATCATTCTGGGAACCTAGGCAAAGAGAATTGGATAAGAGATTTAAGGTTGGGAGGATCTTGAGTTATTAAAAGTCTCTTATTTGCCTCAGAACAGTTTCTTCTACTAACCTTCAGGTCAATAGCCTCATTTCTGGCCTCATTCACTGGCTTTATCCTCCCACCTTTCTCCCCTATGCTACATGAATGGAACCAGAAATGGAACCATTTCTGGTCTCCTTATAGAAGGAACTGACCTATAGATCTTAGTAGAATGCCATAAATACCTCCAAATGCTTTCTGTGAACCAAAAAGTCTATTCAGAGGACATATGGTTCAAGCTTCATACCTCTGTATGAAGGATGTCCAGTGCACGCTGAATGTTGTTTTGGAACTTTTCAGGACTAAAGGTGAGCTACAAGAAAAGAAATGTCTCTATTACCATCCATCAGCCAATTTCAGTAGATTTACAAGAGTCGTCTTCTTTCTTATACTTCAGCAATAGTAGGAAACATATCTTCCATATTCACTCCCAGACTGAATCCCTGTGACCCTCATGGAAAACTTAATACTTTCCTATGCGTGGAGTTATTGAAAGTTCTAGACCCACTGCTTATCCACTGCATGAAAGACCATAGAACTCTGATACGCAATTTGCCTCCTTTTCATTTGATCCTGGTTATTGATGCCAGGAAGGTGGACTGTGAGAGATCTAGGGACAGTGGCCACCTTGGCTCTAGCAAGAATTCCCACTCATCACCTTTAAACCTCACCGTAACTTAGTTCTTTTCCTCCAAATTCCAGTAGGATGTTTCCCTCTCAGTCTAAACACTTAGTCCCTAGTTTCCTTGGGCCAGTGTGACTTAGACCCTCTTCTCAACCTCTCACATAGAATCACTCTGAGGTATGTTAGTTGGCTTGCTCTCATTTTACTATCATTCATTTTGAGTTCTTTGGTAGTTGGATGTGACTGTCATTAACTTCTGGGCATCTGCAGATGTAATACATGCCCCCAGAAAATGATACTGGAACTAAGATTTATGCTTACTGTGAAATACTATAAATAAGAGTAAATGGAATATAGTAAATAGGCAACCAATTTCTAAGGGTTGGAGGTGTAAAAATCATTAAGGAAATGATAAACACCTTAGATGACATGTTTACTAGACACTATTCTGTATCCATATAAGGCAAACATCACTGAATAAGCAAATGAAAGCGAAGATAAACAGATGGAACTACAGTAAATTAAGAAGCTTCTGCATCTCAAACGAAAGAGTGACCAAGATACAAAGACAGCCCATGGAATGGGAGAAATTATTTACCCAATAACCATCAGGTAAGGGGTTAATATCAAAGATATATAAGGCACTGGCAGAACTTGACAAGAAGAACTCATCAAACCTCATCAAAAAACAGAGAGGAAATTAACAGAAATATCCTCAAAAAAGAAAAAGGAAAAACAGTACATAAAAATATGGGTGGGAATGCTCTAAATCACTAATAATCAGGGATAAGCAAATAAAACTATGAGATTTACTCTCACACCTCAGTGTCTGGCACACATCCAAAAGAATAACTAGTGCTGGCATAGATGTGGGGAGAAATGAACTCTTATTCCCTTTTGATGGGAATTCTGGTTGTCTAGCCTTTCAAGAAAATAGTATGAACATTCCTTGAACAGCTAGAAATTGAGCTTGCAGGTGACCCAGCAGTGCCAGCTCTGGCAATATACACTGGGGGGGGGGAAAACGGCATAAAAAATATTTGCATTCCTATGATCATTCCATGACTATTCACGGTAGGCAGAATTTAGAAACAGCCCAAGTGCCTGAGAATAGATGACCCTGTAAAAAATCTATGATATATCTACACAGTGGTATATTTCACAGTCACCAGGAAAAAATGAAGTACTATAACTTGCTTAAGACACGGAGAGGATCGTGGTGAGTGAAATGAGTCAGAAGGAGAGGGTCAAACATAGAACAATGGTACTCTTTTGTGGGATATAAAAGTCATAAGATGAGATGGTTATCCAAATACAACAGAAACTAGGGACAGGAGGACCGGTCAAAGTTCGTACCTGCCTCCAGTTTTGGGGTAAGGGTAGTAGGTACAGTGAAGGGACCACCACCGTAAAATGATAGTTGGAAATAATCTAAGAAAAAATTGAGTGCTGAAAGTACATTAAAGGGCATACATGATGAGATTTAATTAATTATATTGCAAATCGGACTGGAGCGATAGCACAGGGGGTAGGGCGTTTTCCTTGCATGTGGCTGATCCAGATTTGATTCCTCCATCCCTCTCAGAGAGCCCAGAAAGCTATCAAGAATATCCTGCCCACACTGCAGAGCCTGGCAAGCAACCTGTGGCGTATTCAATATGCCAAAATAGTAACAACAAGTCTCATAAATAAATGTCTAAAGAGATCAAAAGCCAGAGACAAAGAAGTGACTCCGGAAGACACCACAGAATCAGAGATCTCTCCAGGCCCCATACTGAGCCAATTTCACCAGGGAACCCAAATGGAGACGTTGCACTCTCCCCATCTACTCCAGATGGAATCCTGGCCATGTATGTGGGTTCTCCATGCTGCATGGTGGCAGAGGTGCCGGCTGTCCCTTTTTGGCTCTCTGCCCTCTCATTGGCCTGGCTGTTACCCCCACAATGTGCCTCCAGGAGCCATCTTAGGGCACCAACATCCCTGATGAGAGACACCCAATTGAATCCCAAAATGGATCAGTGCCCTACAGAAATGTCTCTGGAAGCCAACCATTTACAATCTAAGATTCCAGAAATGTGTGGCTGAGGCACCCAAGATATTCAAAATGAGCAATGGACAATAAATTATCTAGCATCTGCCCCTGGCATACAGGCATAAATAGTGTTGGGAAAATTTGAGCAAAACATAATGCCCATAAGTAGAGAGAGAGTATTGGGGAAATTGCCTTCCATGGAGGTAGGGTGAGGACTGGGATGATGGGGTTGGGAGGGTATACTGGGAACACTGGGGGTGGCAAGTGTGCACTAGTGGAGGGATGGGTGTTTGATCACTGTATGGCTGAATCTAGAACATGAAAACTTTGTAACTGTATCTCACAGTGATTCAATTTAAAAAAAAAAAAGTAATGTGGCATTCATGCCCAATTCAATGAGCTTAATCAAAGGCTAAATAAATAGCAGTACTCCTAGATTAAAAAAAATAAATAAAATAAAATAAAGACCTACCTCTTCAGTGCAGGAATGACAAAGGTCATCACTTCCAATAAACATAGTGAGTAGTTTCCAATCATTCTTATAATTTATTCTCTGAAATGAATGTGAAACAAACGTATGAATTCCATGTCCTAACATCATGTTCAGTAGTAAGTGCAAAGTGCTGAACCCTGAACTTGTTGAATCTTCATGCTCCAAAGGTTTAGTAAACTACTAATATCTATTCTTTGCTTTGGAAACAATGGTTTCATGGAGGTCAACGGTTCCATGTTAATAGTTTCAGGTCATTTAGTGCTGTTTTTTTGAAGGTAGATTTTCTGAATTTCTACATGGCCCTGAAAACTGACAAGAGCTTGTCCCCATCATAGTATTCTCCTGGCAAGATTTTCTATTTTGTTTTTAACTTTTTTATTTTATTAGGTGGTTGACAATATTTGATTACGGCTGATATTCAAACACCAATCTCACTGCATTCAAACCTTCCCACCACCATTTTTGGGATGTTTCTATCCCAAGCTCTAATCCCTGTCCAAAAGCACAACTGAAATAATATATTTTATATTGTCTGTTATGGAAAATCACTGAAAATACTGCATAAAAAGTATCCATATAGGAGACAATGTGAAGATTGTTCTATTTTGGCAGGTCCATTAATATATTCTTTAGACATTCACTAACATGTTGTTAAAGGTTGAGTAATGTGAGCTTTCATATATATATATATATATATCTGAAACTATGTATATATGCATATATATATATATATTTCCCTCTATGATTTGTTGCCTACTATTTGAACCCCATCAAGCGCGATATGGTACCTATGGAGAATGGGTAGGGAGTGTCTAATGATGTGTCCGCATTTGCGTCCGCACGGTCCAGGAATAGGTTCATATGGGCCCGAGTGTGCGGGGAACCGCCTTGAGCATGGCAGTGGTTGGGTTCTGGAGGTTTTTGGCTGCGAGCGCTGGGTCCCGTGGGATGGGGAGGACTCTCACCTGCCCCTATCTGGGACACCCCGAGTGAAACAGCCTGGTACGGAGTCTGGTGACATAGCTATGGTGGGCATCATGTGGCTCCCTTCTGGGAGAGAAAGCCATGTGATCTGGATGGTGGCCAATGAGGAGATTATCTGGCAGGAGGTGGCTTATGGGTATGATTCCTGGGTCACCGGAAAAGGGTAGGGAAACAGGCAGAGAATCTCTGCTCCCAGGACCATTGAGCCCAGACTGACAAGATTTTCAACCCCAAATGATTTTAGCAAGTACCACCCATAAACCATAGACTCACCTTGTCATATTTCATATTTCTTATCACCTCTGTGACCTGGTTGAACATGTCCCTGTGGGCAAAACATCAAAAAAAGTGTTTAGATGTGAGTGTGGGAAGCTGATGAAAAGTATGACAAAGAGAGCACGGGTCCAATAGTGAAAATAGCATTATCCAACTTCTCCATTGAAGGCCTGCCCTGTTATAAACATATTCCTCACTCAGTGTTCACTGGGGAGGCAGAAAATTGCCAGTTACAAGGGTCATATTGACAGTGAGATTCCTTTCTGATTGGCTGATTAGTTCCTATCTTCCAAGCCAAGTCATTCAGAGCCAACATAAGGGTGAGTGCATTTCACTCAAAACCCACAGAAAGGTGAGTGTGTTTCATTTCATACATGTCTGGGGATGCACTTACTGACATGGGTACCAAGAGTTCAGCTCCTCGCCCTCAAGCTCATGTGGTGGGTCAGACACACCTGCTTTGGACACTCAGTTAACTCTTACAACATGTCAACTTTCACTTTTGGTTTCAAAAGTGCGCACACGTGGAGATAATCCCTTTATATGAGAGTTTCCGGAGAAAAACAAAGGAGAAAAGCAGATAAGCCCCCATGGAATGAATGAAAGCCTTCAGTGGGGACAGACAACCTGAACTGAATCCTGATTCCATCAATTACCATCTCTGTGTCTTGACCAAGTACTTCATCTTGAAAATTTTCACTCTTTTTCCTTTCCAAAGAGAACACAGAAAAGGCAGACTCTATTCTGATATTGAATAATATCAAACTTCACATCCTCTACCATGCCTCTGTCATTCAATAGGATCCATGAATCCTACTGAATCCATGAAAACCTCAGAGAGGTTTTTAGAAAAGAGCACTCTCCATGTTTTTTACCTTCTTCAGAGATCAACGTGGTGAATTTTATCTGTACAGACAGACACACACTGAAAGGATATAGAACTTCCTAGGAAAATAGGCCCCAAAATCTAATTATACTGACAAATTCAACATTATACATTCTTACTGAGCACACTAAAAAAAGCACTTATGTCCCCAAAAAAGCACTTTTGGACTACAACAGTAGTACAGCAGATAGAATACTAGTCTTGCATGTGGTCAAACCAGGTTTAACTTCCAGCACCCGGAAAGTGTCCTGAGGAGTGATCCCTAGGGGAAGGGCCTGGAGTATTCCTGAAAACCATTGGGTGTGGCCCCAAAACAAGCCCTCCAAAAGTCACTTATGACTTCCAGAAACATGTATTATATTAGTAATAATCTTTTGAATGATATCTTCCATCATCACCAACATTGTTATGATATCAACTTCAGAAATAAATTCTTTGCAACAATAGCCACTATTTAACGAGTGAAAAACACTTAAACCCTGATGTAGGTTTTCTTAACTACAATATAAGTGTTCTAGGATTGATAGTTTTGGAATGGATAGTTTGGGGGAATTCTCTTTTCCAATGAAGGACCAATATGAGAGCAAGCAATAAAATACAGATCAAAAACCAGTATCTGTAAAGCACCTGCAAGTGTAAAATAGTCATTCTTTCATTCTTGTCTGCTCCCCACTGACCTGTTTATACTTTATAAACTGGAAATGTTAAGAACTTAAGGCAAACCTATAGGTGTTTACTATTGAATTTTAAAGTATTAATAAATTATCAGAGAACAAATTGCTCACAACAGAAGAAATTATATTGATAAAATTTTAGGTCATGGGGAGAAATTTGAGAGTCAAAGGCAATAGCTGATGCAGTTTTGAAGTTGGCATTTCAAAAAAAAGTGCTCAAACAGAAAACCTGAGCATTGAAAGAAAGTCAAGTAGTTGAAGTATGTATAGGATTCCTTATTTTGTAAATTTAAAACTTTGTGGGTAGAGAGATAGAGGATAAAGGATTTACCTTACAAGTGGCTGACCTAAGTTCTATGCCTGGTACAATGAGGAGGCAGGGTGCGGCAGGGTGTGGCTTATGGGTGTGATCCCTGGGTCACTGGGGATTGGGGGATAGCAGGCAGAAGATCTCTGCCTCAGGGACCCATTGAATCAAGAGTCCAAGAAAACAAATTTTGCATTATCTGGGTTCCATGGGACTTCATTCATGCGTGAGGCTTGGACGGAACAACTGGAAAGTGGCCTGGAGCATGGCAGTGGTTGGGTAGTAAAGGTTGGCTGCTAGGGCTGGGTCCCTTTGGGCGGGGAGGATTCTCACCCGCCCCCCTCTGGGGCACTCCAAGTGAAGACAGCCTGGTACCGAGTCCAGATAGGATCCCAGGATAGGGCTTTTCAATTCTGACAGGTAATTTGAAAATTCCAAAAATGAAAAGTCTGTCTCAATATCATGTCTAGGGAAGGGAATCATGACAGAATCGGTGATGCGATGTGACTCCACTCAAAATGAGTCCACTGTCAGAAATAATTGTAAGAACCAGAAGTGAGACAGTCATCAATTAAAAGCAGGGAGATGAAAACAATGTCTATGTAACTCATTGCTGAGGCAGATGGGATAAGCGAGGAACCTGTTCAAGGGATAGTGCCAAGAGAGCATCTCAATCTGTCTTTGACTCTTCTACCCCCTCTGGGACCAGCCTCCCAAAAATTGATCACAAAGTCCCTCTACTAAGTTCACAGAAGATCTGTGGGACTCTTTCAGGGGTCCCTAGCTTACATCGAGTTGACTCCTGACACAGCCTCCTTCAGTCTGGCTCCAGCACTGTATTTGATTCCATGGCCAAGAAAGTAGCCTATCAGTTTAGAGTTGAATTGTCGAAGGATATCTGGAAATAAAAGAAGGGGTCATATTTAGTAATGATCCCAAAGTAATCTACCTGGATTGCAAAATAATAACTTTAATGAGTACCATTGGGAAATAGGGTCCAAGATGAGCTGTATTCAATGACTCTGACCTGGATACATCTTAGAACTGAAAGCAAAAACTCCATGGATGTGACTCAACCCAATACACAGTGCATACAGGTACCCAATTTATTGGCAAGAAAATACAAATCAAGTTTTATCTTTCGTACTTTTTTTTCAGTCTCAAATAAGGCTATCTTAACTGATATATCACCCATTAGTCCACCCACATAACACATACAGTTTAATATTATCTCATGTATTCATGACATTGTTAGTGGAGTCTGACAATTTACATTATTATGAAGAGACAACTCACCTTCTTGCCTGTCTTTTTGTAGACATTCTTAGTTTTGCTCAGAACAAAACTTATCTCATCAGTTTGTATAGGACTTTTTTCTGAAATTTCAAACTTAATACCCCTCAATATGTGTTGGATATCATTGGTTTGTCCTTTCCCCCTTGCCACTAGGAGCTTAGGTTTATCAGTCACACCCATCAAAGTGCTCCCGAGTCACTCCCATTCTTTTGTTTATCTGTAACCAATTCTACCAGTTTATCTGCTCTTCCCTTAATCAAACTCTGTTAATCGGTAAGGTCAGAACTTTCTAGGACACTGAATATTATAACATTGCCTTTCTCTCCTCTTTATGCCCTTTAAATAATTTACTTTAAAGCTATGTCTTTTTTGTATAGACACAAGAAGACAATATTATGTTCTTATAACTTAAGACTTAATTGGCCTCGAATATTATTCCCTTCTGGGCATCTGCTTTCTCCACTTAAGCCTCAGTTGCCCTCAGTTCCTAGCACCCCAAAGTAGGGTCCCCGACGTGGGACGGGAAGGATCCAGGGCAAGCGGTGAGTTATGTGCTACCCTGGCATCGAGATGGGCCTGGCCAAAGTGCCTAATTCTTAACTATAAGTTAAGAGCTTGATCATAGACAAATGCTGTCATGATCCAATAGTAATTATGAGACTGGGACCCTGCCAGGGATGGGAAAGACTGATCTGGCCTGAGCACTGTAGTCTGAGATTGAGATGGCCCCAGGAGAGCAATTCTATAAGCTTTAATGCATCTCTTATTGTGTCCATACAAAATAATTAATATTATGAATTCTTATATGTTTGCTGGCTGAGGAGAAGAGAAACACATTCATGGGACTCTGCCCTTGGGTGGATCCTCCTGCTGAAAGAGAATTAAGTCCTAGGAGAAGCATCCCCTGAGGGAAAAGAACCTTACCCTATTGCTGACCACACCTATGGGTATGCCCCAACCCCCTCATGCTGTGGAGATTTAACTAGGCTGTAAGAGTGGGTTGGGGGCCAGAGCCAGATCCACGGCGCCAGATCCACTGGGGCCAGATCCACGGAGCCAGATTCATGGGGGCCAGATCCACGGGGGCCAGATCCACTGATCAAGAGAGAGACCGAGAGCCGGGAGAGAGGCAGAGAGAGAGAGAATGAAGTAGGATGGGGGAGAAAGAAGCAGGAGGAGAATCAGAGGAGAATGGAGATGGACATGAAATAAACCGATCGAGCAACCAGTTTTGCCTTCTTCCTTCCTTCACCTGCCTCGCCGCCTGCGCGCCTTTTCTTTTCTTTTTATTTTTATACAAATATGTATTATTTTGTAGGCTTAATTTTTGAGGTTTTATTTTGTTTTAAATTTGTATTAAAGCACCATGAGTTACACAGTTATTTATAGTTGAGTTTTGACATACGATATTCCAGCACCAATTTCAATACTAGTGACAGCTATCCTCCACAAAAATGGACCCCACAGCCTGTCATCGACAAATACCTTTCCAAGTTTTGTTATTAAAGATTGGATCTCATGATTTCAGCATTGACACTGTGGCTTTGATATTTAGATCTATCATTTCCAACACCACCAATGTACCTGATCCTCCTTATCCTTACCCCCATTGCTTCTTATCTCTCTATTCTCTCCTCATTTCCATTTTATTTCTTTCATTTTCAACTCTATACTCTGGGACCGAGAGTGTTCTGGGCATTCCACCTTCAAACCATTGCATTCTCTTATATAGCTACTGCAAATACTACATATAATTGGGAAAATTCTCTGTTTATCCTTCTGGCTGACTTCACTTAACATGATAGCTACCAGTTCCATCCATGTTGCCACAAATGTATGATTTCATTATTCATAACGGCTGTGTAGCATTCTATTTTGTTTATATACCACATCTTCATGATTCACTTATCTGTCATTGGATATCTAAGTTGATTCAAAATCTTAGCCATTGAATGGAGAACTAAAATGAATAGTAATGTGCATACCTCGTTTGGAATGAATATTTTTCTGCCCTGGGGTTGAACATCAAAAAGTGAAATTACTAGGTCATATGAATGTTCAATGGTCAATTCTGAGAACCATCAATACTATTTTCATAGGACTTTAATCAGACAATAATTCCACCACCAGTGCATGAGGGTTTCTTTTTCACCACATCCCTGCCAACAGGGACTGTTCCCAGTATTTTGATCAGTGCCATTCTCACTGGTGTGAGATAATTTCTAATTTAATCTCAATTCAATCTTTTATCAAATACATCCTTTGAGAACACCAACTACCCAAATCATCTCACACCAGTCTCTGTACACATCTCTTGAAAGTTTTAGGAGTTCCAGACCACCACCCAGAGGCAAAACTCTCCTGGATGTTTCTTCCAATTACCTAAAAATGGCAATCCATCTCTACCCCACATACCCCAGCTCCAAACCTCATTTCTGACTATACCACAATAATACAACTAAAACAAAGGATGTAAATATGCATTCTATGGGAGCAAAGGTCTACAGACATTCCAGACACCTACCCACTCCCAGTTTCAACTCCAAATATACCATTTGAATATCCTGATTTGAATATCCTTATAAAATGGCACTGATCCTATGCAACCCTTATCAATTTTGAAAGTAAAATCTGAGATAATGGTAAAATTTAAAATAAAACATAGAGAGTAACAGAAGGCCATTAAAACCCAAGCGAATCTTGAGTAAAAGAAACCTCTTTAATCAGCTTAATGAAGTCTTTAGGACAACAATCTTGCCAATGCTCAGTCATCTGAAAGTGGCATTTGAGCAAAACATTAACAGAACACTAACAAAGAATGAAATAAGTCATCAAAATAGAAGTAAAAGAATTTAAGAATACAGCAATACGTCTTAGAAGCAATATGGATAAAATTGCAAATTAAACCACTACACTCAAAATGCAATAAGTACCTGTATTGGAAAATCATAATGACCAAAATGAAACAGAAGAAAGACTTCTTAAGGTCACAGGAATAAACAAAACCACACATACCCGGGACAAACTTAAGATTCACAAGAATTTCTTAATGAAATTCTACAAGCAAGAAAGAATGGAAAATGTGTAGAAAGTATTGAATGAAAAAAACTTCCACCTTTGAACACTGCCACGTGGTCTCTGGACCCACGTGGTTGCCAGCTCCTGGGGAGGAACAATAAGGCAAATTCCAGATCCAGAAGTATTTCCGGGAGCGCAAAGACGGCCTAGGAAATAGACCAGGTGGCCAGGAAGAAGTTATTGGAACCAGCAACTCTGGAAACTTCCCCACATAGCTTCCTCATATGCCCAGATCCTCTGTGCCCTGACTTCCGACCTGCTCTAGTAAATGCATGTCTGGAAGGTTCCCCACATAGCTTCTTTATATGCCCAGATCCGCTGTTCCTTGACTTCCAAACTGCTCAAGTAAGATGGAGTCAGTATCCTTTGAGGACGTGGCTCTGAATTTCACCCAGGCCGAATGGGCTTTGATAAATCCTGATCAGAGATGCCTGTACAGAGACGTGATGCTGGAGACCTGCAGGCACCTGGCCTTTGTGCACACCTCTTGCCAAAGAGTCTCGGTTATGGTCACGAAGCTCCTGCACAAGCCAGAGAAACCTCGAAGCGGACTCGAAACCACTCTGCACCCCAGGGACCTGCTGCTAATTCTTCTACGAAATGTTCTTCTCCCCAAGACCCTCAAATACTTCCCCTTTGCTCTCCTCCAGGTGACCTCGTTCAGGGAGCATCAGCTGCCCAGTCATAAAGGGGATGCCCTCTCCCAACTTGGGTGCCTTAAGGCGATGCTCTCTGTGGGGTGCTGGCGCCTGGAGCCCAACACCCCAAGAATGCAAAGTGTGTGGGGAGACCTTCAGTGTCGCCAACCTGCTGACGTGTCACATCAAGGAACACCACAAGGAGATGCCGTATGTGTGCAAGCTCTGTGGGAAGGGCTTCCACTACCCCACGTACCTGCAGGCTCACAGCGGGATTCATGTTGACTTCAAGAACGCCTTTAAGTGCCCTGAGTGCCCAAAGAGGTTCCAGTATCCCGGTATGCTGCATGCCCACGCTAAAGTGCACTATGGGGTGAGGCCTTTCGCCTGCGAGCAGTGTGGGAAATGCTTCAGGACTCACTCGAATCTGCGAAACGACCGCTGGACCCACACTGGGGAGAGGCCGTATGACTGTGAGCAGTGTGGGAAAAGCTTCAGGACTCGCTTGAACCTGCGTAAGCACAGCCGGACCCACACTGAGGAGAGGCCGTATGACTGCGAGCAGTGTGGAAAAAGCTTCATTACTCGTTGGGTCCTATATGAGCACAGCCGGATCCACACTGGGGAGAGGCCGTATGACTGTGAGCAGTGTGGGAAAGGCTTCAGGACTCGCTTAACTCTGCATCAGCACAACCTGATCTACACCGGGGAGAGGCCGTATAACTGCGAACAGTGTGGAAAAAGCTTCAGGTCTCACTCGAACCTGTGTAGGCACAGCCGGACACACACTGAGGAGAGGCAATATGACTGCAAGCAGTGTGGGAAAAGCTTCAGGTCTCACTCGAACCTGTGTAGACACAGCTGGACCCACACTAACTAGAGGCCGTATGATTGCGAGCAGTGTGGGAAAAGCTTCAGATCTCTCTCCAATCTGCTTCAGCACAGCCTGATTCACACTGGAGAGAAGCCATATGACTGCGAGCAGTCAGTGTGGGAAAAGCTTCAGGACTCGCTTAACTCTGTTTCAGCACAACCTGATCCACACCGGGGAGAGGCCATATGACTGCGAGCAGTGTGGGAAAAGCTTCAGGACTCCCTCCAAACTGCGTAGACACAGCTGGACCCACACTAACTAGAGGCCGTATGACTGCGAGCAGTGTGGGAAAAGCTTCAGTACTCGTTGGGTCCTACATGAGCACAGCCGGATCCACACTGGGGAGAGGCCGTATGACTGTGAGCAGTGTGGGAAAGGCTTCAGGACTCGCTTAACTCTGCATCAGCACAACCTGATCCACACCGGAGAGAGGCTGTATGACTGCGAGCAGTGTGGGAATAGCTTCAGGTCTCACTCGAACCTGCGTAGGCACAGCCGGATCCACACTGAGGAGAGGCCATATGATTGTGAGCAGTGTGGGAAAAGCTTCAGATCTCTCTCCAATCTGCATCAGCACAGCCTGATTCACACTGGAGAGAAGCCATATGACTGCGAGCAGTGTGGGAAAAGCTTCAGGTCTCACTCGAACCTGTGTAGACACAGCCGGACACACACTGAGGAGAGGCCATATGATTGCGAGCAGTGTGGGAAAAGCTTCAGATCTCTCTCCAATCTGCTTCAGCACAGCCTGATTCACACTGGAGAGAAGCCATATGACTGCGAGCAGTCAGTGTGGGAAAAGCTTCAGGACTCGCTTAACTCTGTTTCAGCACAACCTGATCCACACCGGAGAGAGGCCATATGACTGCAAGCAGTGTGGGAAAAGCTTCAGGACTCCCTCCAAACTGCGTAGACACAGCTGGACCCACA
This sequence comes from Sorex araneus, assembly GCF_027595985.1. Lineage (NCBI taxonomy): Eukaryota > Metazoa > Chordata > Mammalia > Eulipotyphla > Soricidae > Sorex > Sorex araneus. Next base: position 366,487,929 of record NC_073313.1, read on the forward strand.
CTAACTAGAGGCCGTATGATTGCGAGCAGTGTGGGAAAAGCTTCAGATCTCTCTCCAATCTGCATCAGCACAGCCTGATTCACACTGGAGAGAAGCCATATGACTGCGAGCAGTGTGGGAAAAGCTTCAGGACTCGCTTAACTCTGTTTCAGCACAACCTGATCCACACCGGGGAGAGGCCGTATGACTGTGAGCAGTGTGGGAAAAGCTTCGGGACTCCCTCGAAACTGTGTAGGCACAGCTGGACCCACACTAACTAGAGGCCGTATGACTGCGAGCAGTGTGGGAAAAGTTTCAGTACTCGTTCGGTCCTACATAAGGGCAGCGGGATCCACACTGGGGAGAGGCCATATGACTGCAAGCAGTGTGGGAAATGCTTCAGGTCTCGCTCCAATCTGCATCAGCACAGTTTGATTCACACTGGGGAAAGGCCATATGACTGCGAGCATTTTTGGAAATGCTTCAGAACTCGTTCGGAACTGTGTAGGCACAGTCGGACCCACACATAAGAGAGGCCGTATGACAGCAAACAGTGTGGGAAAATCTTCAGGACTCGCTTGACTCTGCTTCAGCACAACCTGATCCACACTGGGAAGAGGCTGTATGACTGTGAGCAGTGTGGGAAAAGCTTCAGGACTCGCTCGAATTTGCATCAGCACAGCTTGATGCACACCGGAGAGAGGCCGCATGACTGTGAGCAGTGTGGGAAAAGCTTTAGGAGTTGTTTGGACCTGTGTAAGCACTGCCAGACCCACACTGGGGAGAGGTTGTATGACTGCCCCTAGGGCAGGAAGGCATTCCGGCGTAGCAACTCCTGGGCTGAGCACATGCACATCCACAAGGGCCAGCGGCTCTACATGTGCCCACTTTGTGGGAAAGGTTTCCGCAGCCCGGGCACCAACCGGGGCCACCAGGTGATGCACACGATCCAGAGTCGATTCCAGTGTTCATGTGCAACAAGGCGTAACACAATCACTCCTACTTCAGAGACCACCAGCAGACCCACAAGGTGACCCAGACTCTCCCCCGCGGGGAGTGTGGCAGAGTCTTCAGTCACCCCAAAATCCTCCGCCGGCACCTCAGGAGGCATGTCGAGGAGCAGCTGTTTGTGTGCCACTGCAGGCATGGTTTTGGCAGTGCTACAACCCTGCACACACACGTCTGCCGAACTCACACTGGGGAGAACTGCTGAACGTATCTTCTGCCCTATGCCAGAATAGTCTCCTGGTCTTCTACCAACCTGTGGGGCAAGAAACCTTGGGGTTGCAAGAGGGTGTGGGGTGCAACTCTGTGCCTCAATTTCTTACCCCCTCTCCCAAAGCTCAGGGTAAAGCCATTTCTTTCTGAAATCATATTGGGGCTACAATGATGATGCTCAGGAATGACTTGAGATTCTGTTCCCAGCAAGTTAATCCTGGTGGTTCTAGGGGATCCTGTGGGATGCCGGAATCAAAACCTGGATCAGCCACATAGACGTCCAGTGCCCTATCTGCTGTGCTATTGTGATCGCCCCCAAAAACTGTAATCTCGGATGCTGTGAAGTCATTTGTGACTTGTGGAGCGTCTGGAGAGAGTCTAGTGGGGAATTCTCTTTGGGTGATGTTATGTTCCTTGTGTTTATATTTGCTTGGAGCCCACACCTGGTGCCGCTCCAGTCAGATTCCTGGCTCTGCTCTCAGCGACCAATCCTGCTTGCCTTTGGGGACCCTGTGATATGTTCCAGTTCCCACCCAGTCAATTGCTGCATGGCCAGTACCTTGTTCTTTACTATGGCTCCAGGTCTGAAATTTTATTTTATTTTAGCTGCTGCATATTATCTACGATGGTTTCAGGTAGGGTTTAAAAGCATCAAGTACTACAGAGAAATTTTATTATTATTAATATTATTATTATTATTACATGGAACAGATTGGTACTCAGGGTTTCCCTGTGGTTCTAGACTCAGGGATTACTCTGACAGTGCTTGGGAACTGTTCAGGGTCTTGTGTATCAAACCCGGTTTGGCTGCATGCAAGCTGGGCTTCCTGTCCACTATCTTACTGCTCTGGTGACACTGATGGAGACAAAGCTAGCACTGACCATAGTGAAGATACCCGTGACTCAGCCGACTAACAGCAGCCCTGAGAGGCCACTACGATATTCTGCCACAGGACCCGGACAAAGAGAAACACCAGCAGCGGAGGCAGACAGACGTTTAGCGGGGATTGGTGCTGATTCAACATTCAGAGTGGAATCTTGTCACAGATCTGCCCTCGAATATCGTTTTTCTTCTATCACAATCATGGATACATTAGTGTCACATGAGTTTTGGTCACTGTGGTAAACATTGTTGGCTGATCATTTGGACAATAATCCTCCTAGCTGCTTATACCTGTGCATCTGCTTACCCTATTGTGTGTATATTTACAGATGTTACTGACTCTCCTATAAATGTCCATTCATAATGAATGTCAGTGTTTTCATTTCCCAGGGGAAGCATCTTCATTTATTCTCCCGACCCTGGAATTGGGAGAAGAGAATCTCCCTTCCTCGGAGCTAAGAGACTCTTCATTTTGCTCTGTGTGTTGAAAGAAGTGAAGGTTCCATGTATCAGAAATGGAATGGGTTGCTGTGCCATGGGGACATCATAATCTCTTCGCAATTGTGGTAGGAGTTCAAGGATCCTACCCTCGAGCAGATTACCTAGTAATCTGGAGTAATCACCTTGGATGAGATTTTGTAACTGGGGAGTGGTCTTACCTCTTTGTTGATGTGTTAATGTTCCAACCCACCTTTGTGTTACTGCCCTATGTAATTGCTATATAATCTAAGACTGTAGGAGAAGTGAGGAGGAAGACACAACAGGGGGAAGACACAGAAGCAGAGCACAAAGTGAAATTAGTGAGAGCTAAAAGGGCTTGGGAGATACAGAAGCAGAAAGAGAGAGTAGCAGAAGGGGAACAGAGATTGGAATAAACTGCAACTGATACCGAAAAAAAGTAACTTCCAAACAAGAATCCTCAAACCATAATCAAGCAGGTGCTTGCTTAAAAAGCAGGTGCTTGATAAAACCATATCAATCAGGTGCTTGATAAAACCATATCAAGCAGGTGCTTTATAAATCTCTTAAGGAAAACATCAAAAACATGACGACATCTAAGTGTCTGTGTTGCAAACCATAATGCCCCAAAGTAAAGAGAGAGTATGGGGAATATTGTCTGCCTTAGAGGCAGGGGGATGGTGGGAAAGGGGGAGTATACCCGGGATATTGGTGGTGGGGAACGGGCACTGGTGGAGGGATGGATGTTTGATCATTGTGAGAATGTAACCCAAACATGAAAGCTTGTAACTATCTCATGGTGATTCAATAAAATTAAAAAATTTTTAAAAATAATGGTGCCCAATACAGCCCAGACTGGATCCATGCTTCGAAGAGGTCCAGTGCTCAGAATGACAGGCAAACTGGAGTTGGTTTCTTTTTTTCTCTCTTAAATAGTTTCTTAATGACTCACACAATGAGTCTGACTGAGTTAACTTGATATGCCATCTTTGAACAAGTACAATTTTCTTTTTACAAAAAGGACAACTAATCCCAAATCTTTCTTCAGGAACAAGAAGCAGAGAATGGTAAATTCCAAAGTAGTGACCCTGAGGTCTCAGGTTCTTGAATGGAGCCCCCTGTGTGTTTCAAGAAAAAGTGTGGGCTTGAATGACTCGAGCATTCAGTAGCCAAGAACCATTCCCCTGGTCAGCTTACGATGATGGACACACAAAAGACCAGAGGAATAGAGAAACAGGGCCCAGGCTTATTGGTAGCCAGTTTATTTCTCTCTCCTCCCCAACATAGTTCGATCTCTCCCTCACAGCATAAACGTAGTCATAGTTTTGGTTATAGTCTTTCATCATAGTTCTATCATCCTAGTCCTTGTTATAGTCCTCCCCCTCTTGCCCTCTACACCATAGTTAAATAGAAATCATGAAGGATGGGGATACACATACGTGGAGTTGAACAGTGTCATAACAACAAACAGAGGTAAAGACACTTCTTCAGGGGAAGTTCTACGAGATTAACACAAGGACAAAATCTCATCTGAGGGTTCAGCACTCTAGATCACCTGGGAGATCTGACAATGCATGGTATTCCATTTAGGGTGCATGCCTTCTCCTTTCCTCAGCTAGCAATCCATTTAAACAATCATAGTAAACTTACTTCTTATAATATTTCTAGTCACTTTGTATGGACACAGTAAGAGATATAGTAAGCTTAAAGGTTGAAACTTGCTGGGGACATCTCGCTACATATCCCAGGCTATAGTTCTCAGGTCAGATTAATCTTTCCTAACCCCAAAAGGATCCTTATTCAGCTACTTCTTTTGGGGTTTTGTTCCATGACCATGCTATTATACTTATGGTGTTTATCTTGTCCCCTTTAGATGCTAGGGTAGCTTACAGCTTGCCCTGGGTCCATGCAGTCCCTTTGTTGAGACTTTCCTTTGGGGGATTTTAGGAAGTAAGGGAAATGAGGCTTAAGTCAAGTAAATATGATTGATGTTCAGGAGTAAATATCTTTTAGAGTCAATTAACTCCCACCTACAAAATCATAGCATCAACTGTCTTCCTGTGTCTATACAAAAGGACATTGCTAAACAAACCATGCAAATAGCAAAAATGAAAGAGAAACCCCATATAGGATTATTAGTGCTTGAGGGAATTGGGTATGCCTCAGGGGCACTGTTCTGGGAGTAGCTCAATAAACCTAAGTTCCCTGCTGGAGGAGCAAGGATAAGCCAATGTTATGCAACACCCTCTAGTTTCTGGCCGAGCCCATGGCCACCTCCAGGGAAAGGTAATGACATACACAGGGAGAGGCTGATACTCACTGGCCAAGGTGATGACATTTTCCAGGGCCTCATCTTCACGTCTGCTGCTGTGAGAGCAAAGGGGGAAAGTCAGGCTGAGATGCCAGCAGTGCCAAATACCCCTTGATGAGAGTGACTCTTTCTGAGAAATACCTTGTAGAAATGGAGGAGGCTTGAAGTTTGCTCTTCCTTCTATTTCCATGTAAAACTGAAAGTTATCTAGCAGATACCAAGTTCCTGTGTCCAGTCACAAAACCCCCAATTTTTAAACTCCAATGTACACTTAGTGACCCCCACCGTTGGAGCGCTTTTACCTAGGCAGGGAGACTAAACAGGTCACTTTGAATCTTGTCCTTACACAGGACACTATACCTGCCTGGGATACAAAACCCAACTGATGCCCCCAGAGGATGCATTGTTGTTCCTTTTGATTTATTACAGATAATGCACAGTAAGAAATAATTGTTCTCTCTTTTTCTCCATGTTTTACTTGGAAACACTTTTATTCTACCAGGAGATAATGATACAAAACTGTCCATGATTGTGTTTCAATCATAAAACGCTCCTTCCAGTGTTCATTTTCCACCACCAATGTCCGTAATTTCACTTCTCCAAGCCCCCACCCAAATCTGACTCTACAACAGACAACTCTCTTTCATCTCTCACCTCTCTCTCTCCTTTCTGTGCTCTCTATCTCTATTTCTTTCTCTGTTCTCCTCTGCCTCTGTCTCTGTCTGTCTCTGTCTCTGTCTCTCTCTCTCTCACTCTCCCCACCTCTGGTCATTATGGTTTGTGGTACAGGTAGTATAAGGTTATCATGTGTATCGCTTTACCTACTTTTAGCACTCAATTCTTGACCAGAATGATCATTTTCAACTGTCATCATCATAGTTGTCCCTTCTCTGTCCTAACTGTCCTCTCTCTCTTCCCCATCCTTGTTTCCAATCATGAAACTATAGTTTTTATTTTTGTGTCACATCTGGCGATGCACAGGGGTTACTCCTGGCTTTACACTCAGAAATTACCACTGGCAGTGCTCGGGGACCATATGGGATGCTGGAAATCAAACCTGGGTCAGCCGCGTGTAAGGCAAACATCCTGCCAGCTGTACTACAAATAGCCCCAGCCCCTAAATCCTATTTTTAAAATGTGTCTTTTAGTGGCCAAGTAGTAGTACAGTGGGTAAGGCATTTCCCTTGCACACAGCTGACCTGGCTTCAATCCCCAGCATCTCATATGATCACCTGAGTACTGCCAAGATTAACTGCAGTGTAAAGAGCCAGGATTAATGCCGAGAATCACTGGGTGTGCCACAAACTGAAAGAAAAATGCATTTTCTTTTAACTAGAGGGATAGTACAGGAGTAATGGTGCTTTCCTTGCAAACCACTGAACATCATTTGATTTCAGAGCCAACATGTAACCCCCAGGGCACTCCAGGCCTAACCGCTATCACAGAGATGGGTATAATCTCTGAGCACTGCTAAATGTGGCCCAAGAAGAAAATACATCTTTTTTAAAAAAATTGCTGTTGTGTTTTAGCCAGTTGTCTATCATCCAGATGACTTCTAATAAATCAAAGTTGGTTGGTTTTCCAAGTAAGAATATGTGCAGCATTTGGGAGCTAAGTCAAGCCACTGATTTCTCTTCTCCCCTCATTCTCTTCCAAGCACTTTCACTTCCAATCTCACAAGATTTTGAGAGGCTCTCCAAAATTGTGGAGAGGCTTGGAAAGTATATCAGGGATATCCACGCCAGTTCCAGATGGTGTGGTGGCAAAGATACCAGATGCCAGACACCAAAGTGTTGACACACAGAACATCACAACATCACCATTCATTGGCATGAGATGGTTTTTTGAGTACAGAAGTAAAGGCTCTGAACACCAAGGTTCATTATGTTATAGGATCCAGAGAAACTTTTCTGATAAACACTATGATAAAAATAGAGCAAGTGTTACAAGGTGACCAAAATCTCTCAATAATAAACATGGGGATGTCCAAATAATGGTGTTGGAAAAAAAACCGACAAATATTTTCCAGCAAGAAAACCGAGAAGTTTCCAATGGAAGAACTAGGTGGTTTCTCACTCGGCTTCAGAAATTATTTCCTTCAGGGCACAACGTGTTCTCTACTACCTAGCACTAGGAGTCCTCGGGGCCTTCCCACACACAAGCTCACCTCCATGACAAGCCTTGATACTCATTTGAGGTACCGTTGAAGTCCTCAGGTTGGTACCAGGTCCCGGAAGCTGCCTAAGAAGGAAGAAGAGGTTCTGAGTGGCCCTCCCAGACAGAAGGTATGTGTCCTGGTGCTGACTAGAAAATCAGGACATTCTCTAAGAGCAAGAGTCTAAACAGGCTTTTCTAAGCGCCCTGTCTTTGTAGAGATGAGGAAGATCTTCCAACAGGATCCTGACCCACTCAAAGGCTTATCCATACTTAGAGGTCCCTTCCTGATTAACAACAAGTGATAGACTCAGATGAAAAGCTGAGTCTATTTTTTAAATCCTCATTGAGACTCTATCAAAGTCAATGACTGGTCCCACTCTAAGAGTCCGGATCTTTCTGGTCTAAAGAGATTCACTTAGGAGCAGGATGCATTTCATTCTGAAAACTGGGTTTCCAAGCCAGTAGGTTACCAGGGTAAGATTCTTCCCTTCTGTTGCCTGATTCTCCTGCTATATTCCCGCACATTTTACTCCTATGGTTATACCCACAAAGTGTTTCACAGCTGTATGCGCTGTTGATGGGATATCATCATAAGAGCATCCCCAAGGCAACCAGAGATTTTAAGTGGGTGGTGGGGCTCATCCAGGAAGCCACGGTGTGATCCACACTCAGCAGCCTTCTCTCCTTCCTTGGAGGTTGTGAGCAGGAGTGTCTTTGCAGAGAAGTCAGCAAGCAATCCCCAGGAATGGAACTCTAGACATGGATACAAGACCTAGTGGTTCTATGAAGGTCGAGCACATACAACTATGGGAAAAGAAAGCTCCCTTCATCTCAACCACCCCTACTTTCCTTATTTGTAACCCAATATAAAAAAAAAACCCTGAGCACAGTCAGCTGTGGAAGAAAAACCAAAAGAAAAAAAAAGAAATGACTCATACTGCAGAATAGTTTGAGAATATCAAATGCGATATTAAAACTATTAGGGCAGAGAGGGGAAAGGTGTCTGCAGGGCCTTGGGGATTCATGAAGCTGGTGGCCATCGATGCTACTGATCCACAGAACAGAAATACAGCTCTTTCATTGGCTGCAATTTAACAAATGTTGGTGTCCAAGAACCTGAAACGACGTTATCCATTTCCATGAATTTGATGGCTTGATTGTGTTTAGCATAGATAGATTTATGCTAGCTCTGGGATATCACCACAGAATACCTTCATTGACACACTAGGGTTAGAATTAGTACCTCCATCCTTTAAATGACTCTCAGTACCAAGCACTACATACTTAATCCTGTCTCAGCCACTCTTCCCACCCCATCCCTACCCTGGAACATTCCCTTGGCACTTCTCCCAGGAATAAACAATTTCCTGATCTTTGGAAGATCCTGACTATGGCTGGAATATTCGAGTAATCCTGCCACACTTCTGCTTATCCAGGCCCCTTCCACCAAAGATGTCTCCCATTTTCTGAGCTCCCTTTCATCCTAGTGCCACCAGAGGTGGAGAGAAATGTTATAATGTGGTGAGAAAAGCTAAAAGGGTAAGAAATACACTCTGGTGTGGTCATGAGATGGATAGATGAATAGGACCTGAGATGGCAAAATTTCGGTTAAGGTTGGGGTATTCTCTCTTTAGTTCCCACGACTAATATCTCTCCTACCCCTTTTGCTCTATAACTGAAGTAACTCACCGTGAGAGAGTCACCCACAGCTGCAACTACCTTGATGTCAGATGGCTTCAATTTGTGAACTGAGAATAAAAGTAGGGTAAATGTGAGATCTGGGTGTCATATCAGACCTTAATATTCTGGTTGGAAGACAAAGAAGATACATTTATCATCAACTTATAAATGAACTGAAGTGAAAAAATCAATAATTCAGTGGGACACCCCCTAAGGCCAAAAATATGAATGATATACATTGTTGCTGAATCACTTGAAGTAAGGGGAAAAATATTCTGAATTTTCTTGATACTTTTGGCTTTCCTTTACCTTCCCTAGGTCATGTAAGCATATTCATGATCCCAGATGTGCGTGTGTGTGTGTGTGTGTGTGTGTGTGTGTGCACATGCTCATGAGTGAGTGGGTGATTGGGGGGCAGGAGAGGAGTTGTGGAATGCAGGGTACCTGGGACCACTGGTGTAGGGAAGTTGACAATGATGGTGTTTCAGTGCTGGAACACTGTGTCCAAAACTCAACGATGACAACGATGACTAACTTTGTAATTGATGGTGCTTCAATAATATTTTAGAGATATAGATACAGATATAGAGTATCCTGACACCGCACCAAGCTGTCCTCACCGGGGCCTCTCAGATGGGGGTGGGTTGAGTTTCCCTCCCCACCCCAAGCAGAGCCCCACCAGCGAAAAACCTCCAGAGCCCAGCCACAGCCATGCTCAGGGCCACTTTTCATATGCTCGGACGAGCCTCATGCATGAAGCAACTGGCAGAGGAACCCAGGTATGCAGGACCCGGGGCTGAGATCTCCAAGCCTGCTGGGATCAGGACTGGGCCTCTTGTACCCAAATACCCACTTTCCAGTAGCTTCTCAGTCACACCCAGAAATGGCCCCTTGGTGCCATGTAATCCCATCAATGGCCAAGATCTGGAGACTATTTCAAAAGCTCCTGTAATCGACCTCTTACACTCTAGCCCACTGATATACCTAAAGCAGCACACATGTGTTTGGTTTTAACATACTTGCTTTTATGTTTTTTTTAACATACTTGTATTCTCTTATATGCATTGAATAAGAGCTTAGGTCACTGTCATACCGTTGCTCATTGATTCGTTTGAGCGGACATGAGTAACGTCTCTCATTGTGAGACTTATTGTTACTGTTTTTGGCATATCCAATATACCACGGGCAGTTTACCAGGCTCTGCTGTGCAGGTGTGATACTCTTGGTAGCTTGCCGGGCTCTCCCAAGAGGGGCAGAGGAATAGAACACGGGTCAACCGCGTGAAAGGCGAACACCCTACCGCTGCGCTATCACTCCAGCCTGGGGCTGGCAAGAGCTTAGGTAGGGCAGTCATTTTAACAATATTGATTCTTCTACTCTAATATTATGGAATATTTTCCCCATTCCTATGCTCTTCTATCATTTTTAACGAATTTAAAGTTTTTCATTGTCACCCACATCTTTTGTTAAATTGATTCCAAAATAATTGATGTGTGGGGACACTATTTTAAATGGGATAAACACCTTGATCACTTTCTCCTCTAACTCATTCTTTATTTATAAGAATTACACCAAGTTTTGTAACTTAAATTTGTTTCTGGCTATTTTGCTGCATTCTATTATTGTTGCTAGAAGCTTTTCCGTGGACTCTTAAGGGTTCTATACATTTCATCATGTCATCTGAAAATAGTCAGATTTGAGTGCTGCTTTACCAAATTGCATCCCTTTGTTTTTCTTTCCTGATTGCACTATCCAAGACTTCAAATATCATATTGAAATAAAAAAGGAGACAGTGAACATCTTTGCCTTGTACTGATGTCAGAGGGAATCCTTTCAGTATTTTGACTTCAATATCATGGATACAATTTTCTGCATACTGAAATCTGTTGCTCTGGGTTACTGCTGTTTTCCTTATGTCATTAAATTCCATTTTTATGAACACTTTCAAAGCCTTGGTCAGTTCATGCTTCAGCTGGTTTAATTTTTCTTTCAGTGATTGTTATATTTCCTTAGCCACTGCACTTGGTGTTTGAGTGTCTCTTCAAAGAGGCTTGAGGGTTTATTTCAGCTCGAAGATTTGCATGAAGTCTGTCCCTCTCTTCCAGAGCAGATGAATTTCTGTTGCGCCCCATTGTTCTTATACATTTTTGGGAGCATTGATTGGAGGTTCAGATTTCTAGTTATATGAGATTTGGCCTGTATGCATCATTATTTTTCAGTATGGGCTACAATTTGTAATATGCAAATTTAACTCATTGTAATCCCTTAGAGTGCTATTTCAGTAGTCATGCAGGTGAAAAGCAAATAATTACTTTTTAAATAACGGAGTAAGGGTAATAAAGGTATTTTAGGACCAATAGAACCTACAAGTCCTTAGAGTTAATGGGCTTGAAGGATCAGAGATTTTTCTGAGAATTCTTGATTCTAGAAACAGAATGGAGTGATAGTGCAGTGGGTAGGGCACTTGCCTTGCACTCAGTCAACCCAGGTTTAATTCCTCCATCCCTCTCAGATAGCCTGACAAGCTACTGAGAGTATCTCACCCGCACAGCAGAGCCTGGTAATCTACCTGTGGCATATTCGATATGCCAAAAACAGTAACAAGTCTCACAATGGATAACTTACTGGTGCCCTCTGGAGCTAATCAATGAACAACGGGATTACAGTAACATTGACAGTGACAGAAACAAGAAGTAGGGGCTTCTTGAGACAAATGGACCCAGGATATTTCATAAGACTTGGGATGATGGGGAGGAAAAAATTCAGAGACTTTGACACACCTGCCACTGTCACTGTACACTTAGATTATAAAAAAGGTCACTGGTCTCTTAGACCAGATACTGGGTTTGAAAGCCAAGAGGCAAGGTCTTCCCTGGTTCACAGGACCAAGAACGAGGTTGAGCAACTGATGTTTTGGAACACTCTTGTTCTGTGTATTGTTTTTCACTTGCTTCATTTTTTTCTGTTTTTGAAGTTTAGGTAACAAGTTCATAGCATTGTTAACTTTACAAAATTTTGCTGGGGTTTCCAGGGAGGTATAGGTAGTAAATGACACTTCCTTCTTAAATGTAGTCATACTCTTTGAGGAACAATTGCACTTCTGGAGGTCTACTGGCAGGGAAATCACATCAGCTCATTCATCTAACACTGTGTTATTTGCAGAATGCAGCAGAGTTCAGGATCAATATCACTGAACAATGACATGAGGAGTGGTTAATGACATCATCATATTTTAGTTAAAGAAATGCTAAAGATGGGCTTGAATTCACATATTTCCATTCAAGACCTATTCTCTTGTCCTCAGATACCCTCTCGGCCCTAAGATATTGTTGAAATCCCTTGTTATTCTACAGGAGCTCCAATTAGGGGAAATCAGGGCTCAGGTAAGTTTCAAGTCACTCAAGTTTTGTACCTGACAAGGGAACAGTCCTGGAGGGCTTCTCTTTAGGGCACTCAATTGGCACTTGTTTGAGCTGAAATAAGACAAGAAAATACGAAAAATGAATACTGAAAAGTAGTAGAGAGAGAGAAAATTAGTCTAATTGCAAATTTACCACACATAGATGAATGCCATTCATGATTTCTTTCTCTTCAACATCCCTGAGATTCCTTAGAGACTCACCAACCTGATGGTGGTTCCTCCATCTCAGCCTCACTTTGGTAAAATCTTCCCATGAATATTACTGTGTTCAGGAATTCACCGTATTCATTCTCTTAGACTTCCTCCCACTCTTTTGTATTCCTCATAATAAACCAATCTTTCAGTATATTTTTCTCAGATTAAGGCCTAAAATGAGTTCAAAAGAACTTGCCAAGGACTTGGTAAGGGCACTGAGAATCTAATGCTACTTATAAACAACATGTGATCATTAGAGATTCTATTCTTAGCACATTGCTCTACATGAAAGAACTACAGGGTACTAGATGTCCAACTGTTTTAAACATGAGTCGGGCAGGTAGATAGGGAGTGTCCTCATGCCATTGAATTCTTAGTAACCAATAAAGTCAATAGCCCAAATACTGCAAAAAAACAAAATTGTGGACACAAGAATGAAGACCTGACAAGGTTTTTATCTAGTGCTAGCACAGACCCAGAGAAGACTGGAACCCCCACCCCACCCCAATAACAAATGCCAGAACAGGAAATTCAAAGAACATCACAACTACTCTCAGCTCTACCCCCTTGGCAACCATCTTAGCATTTGACCCTTACCTAGGTTTAAGTACTGGTTTTTCAAAACCTTATAAAAGGTACAAAGGAAGCACATGCACATGTTACCTAAGTCCATGTGCGGCATGAGCCTATGTGTTGCTACTAAGCACATGCGGTGTAAGAGCACATATGTTGCCCGCCACTCCCTGTTTGATATTCGGACTTTCATACTTTCATATCTAATGTTGGGGTGTGTGCTGGGACTCAGTTTTCAGCCTGAATAAGCCCAAGTTCTCTCTTGAACATGTCTTTATTCTCTCTCTCTTTCTCTCTCCCTTGTCTGTCTACCTTTCTCCAAGTTAAATCTGCTGTACGAGTCACCCCCATGAACCACCTCCACCAGCATAACATAAGCTTTTCTTTGCTATTATTGTTCTAAAGACACAGAAATAAATCTCAAAAAAATCAAATACCTCCAGAAACGTCATGGGTAACAGGGTACATTCCTATTTGGAAATGTACGCTGATGAAGCGTCTGAAGCATCAAAACATTATATGACTGTAAACCAATCAAGAACAGCTCAGTAACTATGTGTCTCACAGAGATTCAGTTAAAAAAAATTAATTAAATGTAAAAAAAACCTCCTCAAATACCCATACCTATATGAGACACCTGGGACATTCTGAAAAGGTGAGTCAGTGCACACTCCAACACAGCCCCACCCAGAGTTGGTTTGCACAACCCAAAATTGCCAATATGGCTCTGACCAGAATCTATTGCCAAAGGACTACTGAGCCTCATAGTGAACTTAACCCTGCTGAAACCTTAGGTACACCAGCCCCAGTGGCTGAAAGCAACATTCCTTCTCAGAAATGGGATAGGCTACCTACCCCCAATTCCTTGTACTTCTGGAAGCCCTAGCACTCATGCCAAACCACCATCTCTGCCACCAGGCAAACTCAGGAGTACAAACTTTGACTCCAGCTAGACTGTCCAGTTAAGTATTCTGAATTCTTTTGGACAGCTCCACACTCTACAGCACTGACAATACAGTAGCAGCACACCAGATTGAATGAGATGTAATACAGAAGCCAACCAATCTTGACTAACAAATACATTAGCACAGAAGCTTAACTTGTAACATTTTGTAATCTTTCAGACAAGGATTTAATACACGCATGACAAGATACAATAATTTCCATAATTTTCATCTAAGGAAATATTTTTGATCATTTTGTTAAGTACTGTATGGATCACAAGCAATATAAAATAAATTATTGAGGGCCCACAAGGTGTTAGGCTTGAGGGGTGGTTGGGAAAATGGAGACAGTGGTGAAGGAAAGGTAGCAGTGGGGGGGGTTGGTGTTGGAATATTCTGTGCCTGCAATAAATCATAAACAACTTTGTAAACCATTGTGTTTAAATAAAGTGTGAGAAAAAATAAATTCATAAAGATCTGCTTTATTTATATATATTTATTTATTTATTTATTTATTTATTTTATATATTTATTTATTTATTTATATATATCACTGCTCATCTTCTCCTGAAATCCTTTTTGGAGAGAAAGGCAAGGGCAAGAAAGGCCTCATGAAGGTCTAGAACTGAATTTCCTTTCCTGCAAGGAACAAGGCTCATAGCCAACTTTTACCAGTCCTAGATTTCCCCAGGTCTGCCCTGGTGCCAGCGGTGGATAGATAGAAAACAGTTCGTTGGTTTCCTTCTCTGAGCTGCCACCTCTCTCCTCCCCACTTCACATAAATCACTCGGAGACCCCACTGGCCTTAGAGTCATAAGATATGCTTTGAACTGCAAGGAAACAGGCACATACTGCTCTTGAAACACTCAGCAAAAAACATGGTCCATGAATTATACGCATGTTAGACAGTCAAAAAAAATGTCCTCATACCGTTAATGCAGGGTAGGATAAAGACCACCTGGGCTTATAGTTGCTGTTCCTGTAGGTGAACAGGTAGGGGTGTTCCTGCAGAGGAAAGGAACACATTGGAGTCATGACCTCATTATCAGGATTTACTGTCCAATAAATAATAAAACCTACCAATTCATCACAAAGCAAATATTCTACCAAATGATTCAAAGAAGTCTATTCATTCCTGTTAGTAATTTTTACATTGTCTGAATCAGTAACCTTAAATCTACACCCAATACTTATCAGGCACATGTTTAAAATCCTGTTCTTCATATTTGGGGCATTTGGGGCAAAGTGAGACGGGGTATTGTTTTTCCAGGGAGAAAAGAACTTTATTTTGTTAAATGGCTCTCTTATCTATATGCAACCCTCTATGTGCAAAGTATGAAAGATTTTGAAGGTTTGGCATATCAAGGAGATAATGACTCAGATACAAATGAATCCCTTTAGGTGACCTTAATCTCTCTGGAATTCAGCAGATAACACCTCCCACTCTCCACACCCCTTCTGTACCTTAGGTGGACATTTCACCAGCATCCTCTCTCCTGCATTTTTTGGGTTTTCTCTCTGTCCCTTTGGCTCCATCTAGAAGAGAAGCTGAGCTTTAGGCCAGAAAAGGTTTGTAGGGAATATTTTCTGGTGCTACTGATTAAGACACACACCAGAGTATTTTAGAGTCTGGTCCGGGGACTCAGCATCAGCATCACATGGGAATGCGTTTCAAAAGTGCACTTCCAGTCCCTCAGTTCCCCAAAAGATAATTTGAACCCCTCTCCACTGGAGATCTCTGACTTCAGGATCCCATGACTTTAGGATGGTGCAGATGGCTGACCTTAACTTCAATTTCACCCACCTCTCTGTATTAACTGACCTTCAGCAGAGGGAGGGAAAAATGCTATTTGGTGCATTTATGAGTATTCCTGAGTTCTAGTTTAGGACAAAATGTCACCATGTGCCAGGCTGAAGGACCTTGATAAAAGTGAATTAAGCTGATGGTAAGATTGGAGGATAGAGGCTTTACCAGGGTTCAGATGTTGTTTCCACAGAGAGGGTAAATGGAACCATTCCTTGCAGGAGTAGTAAGATTCTCATTCTTGGGTTTTCACAGACTAGCAACAAGTGCAGTTTGAGGAAGTGATACCATCACACCTATGTGTCAGAAAAATGCTTTCTGAAAGTAAGAGACTACACTCATATGTTTTCTGTCAGATGGGCCCCTCACTCCCCATCCTACTGGTCAGTCTGCATCAAAACACAACAATTTATAATGCAGGGCATGGTACAGTAAATGGGGATAGAGGAAAAGATGGAGGTATAGACACAGATGGAGACAGAGAAGGAGAGGTAGGTAGATGGAAAGAGACATGGTAGTGAGAAGAAAATAGAATAGGAGAGATGGAAATCAAATTTCTCTCACAGAAAATTTTAAAAAGAGCTGTTTTGATGGTTGAGTGGGAGAAGTTAGGAAGAAATGTAAATATGAGGTCTCTAGTGTCTTCTGAAACTACATATTCTACATATTCGTGAATTACAACCAATCAGGCCAGGGGCTGTGAGTGTTGCTGCTAGAGGAACAGACACAGTTCAAATAGGCAGCAGGTGCCCTTCCTTTGACGAGGCAGCAATACAATTGTGATATGTTAAATCAAAAGGTGTAGCCTTTGCTTGGATGAAAAGGAGTTGAATTCTTTTTTGAATTATGAAGCTACTGATAGGTGGAATGGGATTAACACGTGGTATGTTTGATGGCAAAACCTATAGCCAATCTTAGGTGCCAACCTGGATCTCTGAAGCAGCTAAAGAAAACGTCATTGCCAGTGAGTAAAGTAAACTGGACAGAAGTTACTAGGATAACCACTCCCTGGACCCAGTTTACATGTGCACAATAGAGTAATAAACACGTATGTTAAATGCATGTCTGATTTCCCAGGACAACTGCTTGTGGTCCAGAAGCATCATGGCTGGGTCATGTGGGCATCCTGTAGCTTATCAGACAGCAGAGGGCAGAGACTGAGGGCACTCCTAGCTTCCTTTTCTACAAATCAGCCCTGTATACTCACCGCCATAGCAATTTTCCAGGACCCCAAATGCTCACCATTTCATTCCAGAGGTGCACTCCCAGTTCTTGGGGGTCTTGCAGTGACTGCTCCATCTGAAAGAGAACCAAATAAGAAGCCTGTACACACCCCTCCCAAGGATGAGGGGCATCTCCACACGTTGAAGTTCTCCCTGGCAACTGGGGTAGCTTTAATCCATCCTGATGCTTTCTCTCCACCCACCACTTCCACACATTAATTTAGGACATGCCAGGACAACCATGTTTCTGCTCCTCGGTATCATGGGGCTCCCTGTAAGGGGAATAAACAGAAGCAGCAGAGACAGGGCCATGCCTGAGCATCGTTGCTTAGCAGAAAAGGAAGGATCTAATATTCCTTCTTCTCCTTTGATTCCAGACTGAAAACATCAGGGAAGTCCTTCAGATTGTTTTGCTACTAAAAAGTGTCTCCAGGGGCTCTCCAGCCCATTGGGCATTTATACAAGGAAGGAAAGCAGATGGTCACCACCTTTTTCTCCACAGAGTTACATTTTTTTTGCTTGGTAGAAGGTAGGTTTTACCGTAGCATGGGTCAGATTCTCACCAAGAGAGGGGACTGCTCTTTGTCATTGAAAATGGGCTGAAATACCAGAGCAAAGAATTCCTCCTGATTATACTTGCTGGAGGCCACGACCCTCTCCCAAGTTTCCTGAAGGAGAAAGCAAAAGAACATGATTCCAGAATCCCTCAGGGGACCCTATCCACTGGTTCTCATACCTAGAATTTATCACAACTGCTATTCCAAATTCTATGTTATTCACAAGACCCCCTCATGTCTGACATCGCAGATTCTTCCAGACATTAAATTCTTCCAGACATAAGGTTGCTTTTCTATCTAAGGATGACCTTCAGTTAGTAGCAGATAGGTCCAGAATATTTTCTAAGGAAGTTCAAGAAGAAAGCAATAGAGCATCCTTGGACAAGGCTCACAAAGTCCTTCAAGGGCTGAGTTTCATACAGGGATTTGCCACTTAAACACTCAAAATAAGTTTTATATCTTGAAAGAAAGAGGGGATCTAAAACTTTGTTCACTATGCTTTTCATAAACAGGACTCGTTTACAGACATTATTACTTGGAGCGCTTTGCTCACTGGGACAGTGATATCAATAGTCCATTCAGTCTCCTTGATTCTGTTCTCTAAACTAGTAAACACACTTCCATGAGTACTGACTAGACTCTGGGTTGCAATCTGCGATACCTTGGGTAATCTGGCTTACTTTGCTAAGCCTGGAAATATTCCCACCAGCAGTACATGCAGTGGGACAAGTGTAGATGATGAGCAAAGAATTTTTAGAAAAATACCAAAGTTCTTCAACTTCTTTCACCTGATATTCTACTGCAACTGCCAACTCTAACGCCCAATGGTGGCCACACCATTATACACAGGGGGGGGGGGGGTGGGTCTGATTCATTTTCAGGAAGGAAAATAAGAGCATCTCTCACTGGTATATGCGTCTTGTCCTAGATTCAGGTGAAAAAGTCCAATTCTGGACAACCATCCCCCAATGGTTCCCACCATCCCCGATCTGCTCCACGACACCAGCATCTCTGTGCCAGCCATCAGTGTCCCAGAGTGAGCTCACCTGATAGGACCGTTGTGCAAAAGCTTTATATTGGACCGATTTCTCTGAACACCTGCAGGACTTTGTTTTGTTGCTGCATATAAAATCAAGCAGAAGAGGGGCCAGAAAGTAATAAGATAAGTGGTAAATGTACATCCTCCCAAGCAGCAGACAAAACCCAAGCAGAGCCACTCAGAAGGACCCTGGGCTTCAAAGACAACCAAGAACAGCCAGGAAGGATTTAGAAAAGGAACTCGAGCTTCTGGGACCTGAGTGTCAGCAGGAAATAAAATCCTGGGGACACTGAAGCCGGTCTCAGCAATAGTTGAAAGCCTATGAAGATGCAGGAGAAATAAGTAAATGCATGGTGGAATGATATATCATGGGGATGTTTTCCATTTGCTTTTCCCTGTGGTGGGTCACAATGTATGTGGAAAGCTCCCCCTGACCCAACACCTTCTAAACTGTGTCCCCTTCGCCGGAATAAACCTCAAGTTCCTCTCACCTTTCCATTAACCTTAAGCTCCCTTCTTCTTCAAAACCACAATGTACCCCTGCTTGGCCCACTTATTTAATGCCCCCAACTTCAGGTGCCTCTAAGGACATATTTTTACTAGAACTCCTTTACCTGTATAAAGCCTGAAACTTTAGCACCTGGATTTAATATATTTAAATTCTAGTTTTAAAAAATCAGAAATACTTGCCATTCAAATTCTTGGAAGAAAATATTCTATACTTGTATCCAGAACCAGAAGTAATATTTCTGAGATTTCTTGCCTAAACTAATTGTTATTTGCTGGAGGAAGGAACAGCAAAAAAATAAAATAAAACAAAACAAAACAAAACAGAAAACACCCCAAGGTTTTCTTCAGTTTCTCCACCTTGTTTTTTTGCTAGGAAATCACGTTACTGCTGGAGTATGGGTATTACTAGGCACCAGTGATCTCATTCAAGTCCTCTGTAGGCAAAAACTAAACTATACCCTTACATCAGCCTCTCCTTTGGTATTATAAGCACTGAGACTGTTTTTTTAAATTCTCAAGTCATTTCATCTTTGTGCAAGTGTGTGTGTAGATGGGGTGAAAACTAGGACTGCATGTTTGCAAAGCAGGTTATTTACTACTGAGCTACATCCTGACCAAACTTGCAAATAACTCAAGGGAAGGCGGGGCTGATGGAAGCTTGTTCTGGCATCACACCAATTGGGGCAAATGTTTAGTTCTCTTCCTCTGTTTTTTCTCAGCATCTCACATTTGCCTCACCTTCCCTTTCTCAGCTTTTTGGTCCCTCATACCTCCCTCACAATAGTCTATTCCTTCCCCCATTAGCTATTACTTCGATTTTTTAAAATTTATCATGCTAAGTGAAATGAGTCAGAGAGAGAGGGACAGACATCGAATGACTGCACTTGTTTATGGGCTATAAAGTAACAGAATGGAAGATTAACACCCGGGATTAATAGAGATAAGGACCAGGAGGATTGATCCAGGCCTTAGAAGCCAGCCTCACTTGCTGGGGAAAAAGGTAGCTGTGATAAAGAAGAGACCACTAAGTGAATGATGTTTGGAGAGCTGGCACGGGATTGGAGATGTGTGCTGAAAGTACACTATAGACCAAACATGATGTCACTTACTACCTATATTGCAAACCATAACACCCAAAATGAGAGAAAGAGAGAGTAAAATGGAATGTGCCTGCCACCGAGACAATGGGGGGATGGGATGGGAGTAGCGTGAGGGGTCCTCGGCACATTGGTGATGGAGAATGGGCACAGGTAGAAATATGAGTACTTAATCATTGCATGACTGAAATGTAATCACACAAGTTTTCATTAAAAATATTTTTAAGGGGCTGGAGCGGTAGCATAGTGGGTAGTGCCTTTGGATTCCCAGCATCCCATATGGTCCCCAAGCACCGCCAGGAGAAATTCCTGAGCGCATGATCCAGGAGCAACCTCTGTGCATTGCCGTGTGTGACCCAAAAAGCAAATATATATATATATATATACATATATACATACATATATATGTATATATACATATATATATTTAAGGGGACAGAGTTATAGTAAAGTGGGTAAGGCATTTGCCTTGCACACGGCCAACCCGGACTCAATCCCTGGCATCCTATATGGTCCCCCAAGCACTGCCTGGAGTAAATCCTGAGCACAGAGCCAGGAGTAACCTCTGAGCATTGGCTGTATGTGACCCAAAAAGCAAAAGAAAAAATTTTAAATAAATAATTTTAAAAAAATTAGATGCAAAGAAAGAGCCCAGGGTCTGAATCAAGTGCAGTAAAACACAGCTGTGTCCCCGATACTCATTCTGAGTTCCCTTAAGATATACCTGATAGTCCCTTTTCTTTGTCTACTACCCATCACACGTGGGGTCTGATTTCCTGTACCTTCTTTTTTTTAATTTATTTTATTGAATCACTATGTAAAACGTTACAAAGTTCTCAGGCTTATGTTTCAGTTATACAATGCTCAAACACCCGTCCTTTCACCGGTGCCCATATTTCACCACCAAAAAACAGAAACCCCAGTATACTTCCCACCCCCACCCCGCCCTGAATACTCCCCATGCATAACTGATAAATTTCACTTCCTTTTTTCTTTACCTTGATTACATTCCATATTTCAACACAAAACTCACTATTGTTGTTAGAGTTTCAACATAGAACTCACTATTCTTGTTGGAATTTGTCCCCCAAGAATACAGCCCTATTGACAGGGAAATATTTGATAATTAGTTTTCCCCTGATGAGAATGAAGAGAAAATAACTCGCATGGCCTGGGTAGTGGCCGTGCGGTTTACAATTTATGTATTTTAGTAATTAAGTAGAGGGAGTTTAAGTTGGAAATTGAATCATTTCCCTTCCTGGAGCAGCATGGAACAAAAGCTTACTTCAGTCTGGATACATGGTTGCAAGCACTCACTGGAACCCCAGGTCATATAGTTGGCTCTGGCTCCTGCTCGTTCAGCAGTCAAGCAGCTGTGCAAAGGCATCGCCACCCAGGTGGAATCTAGGCGGAGCTCGAGCCGGCACCAGCCCTGGCCCAAGAGTGCCCAGGCATCCCGCTGTTTCAAGTTCAAAGCACATTTTTATTTTTCCCGAGCCACCAAGTTCATACCTGCTAAAAAGTCCCATAAAAAGGCGGACACTACACCTCCTCCTCCCGGAGGAAAGAAAAACCAAGGAAGAAGGATATTTTCTCCAGCACTGGCCCCGGCCTGAGACTACCCAGGCATCCCGCTGTTTCAAGTTCAAAGCACACTATTTTTCCCCACACCACCAAGTTCATACCTGCTCAAAAGTCCCATAAAATGGCGGGCACCACACCTCCTCCTCCCGGAGGGAAGAAAAACCAAGGAAGAAGGATATTTCCTCCATTATCCGGCATGGGGCAAAAGCTTAGTTCACAATCTGGATACATGGCTGCAAGCACTCGCTGGAACCCCAAGTCATATAGCTGGCTCTGGCTCCTGCTCGGCAAGCAGTCAAGTGGCTTTGCAAAGGCATGGCCACCCATGTCGAATCTCGACGGAGCTCGAGCTGGCACCGGCCCTGGACCGAGGCTGCCCAGGCATCCCGCTGTTTCAAGTTCGAAGCACATTTTTATTTTTCTCGCGCACCAAGTTCATAACTGGTCAAAAGTCCCATAAAATGGCGGACAACACACCTCCTCCTCCCGGAGGGAAGAAAAACCAAGGAAGAAGGATATTTCCTCCGTTAGCCGGTGTGAGGCAAAAGCTTAGTTCACAGTCTGGATACATGGTTGAAAGCACTCACTGAAACCCCAAGTCATATAGCTGGCTCTGGCTCCTGCTCATTCAGCAGCAAAGCGGCTGTGCAAAGGCATGGCCAACCATGTCGAATCTCGGCGGAGCTCGAGCCGGCAGCGGCCCCGGCCCGAGACTGCCCAGGCATCCCCCTGTTTCAAGTTCAAAGCACATTTTTATTTTTCCCGCGCAACCAAGTTCATACCTGCTCAAAAGTCCCATACAACTCCTCCTCCCAGAGGGAAGAAAAACCAAGGAAGAAGGATATTTTCTCCGGCACCGGCCCCGGCCCAAGACTGCCCAGGCATCCCGCTGTTTCAAGTTCAAAGCACATTATTTTTTCCCGCGCCACCAAGTTCATACCTGCTCAAAAGTCCCATACAACTCCTCCTCCCAGAGGGAAGAAAAACCAAGGAAGAAGGATATTTTCTCCGCCACCGGCCCCGGCCCCGGCCCAAGACTGCCCAGGCATCCCACTGTTTCAAGTTCAAAGCACATTATTTTTTCCCGCGCCACCAAGTTCATACCTGCTCAAAAGTCCCATACAACTCCTCCTCCCAGAGGGAAGAAAAACCAAGGAAGAAGGATATTTTCTCCGCCACCGGCCCCGGCCCCGGCCCAAGACTGCCCAGGCGTCCCGCTGTTTCAACTTCAAAGCACATTATTTTTTCCCATGCCACCAAGTACATACCTGCTCAAAAGTCCCATAAAATAGCAGACACCACACCTCCTCCTCCCAGAGAGAAGATAAACCAAGGAAGAAGGATATTTCCTACATTAGCTGGCGTGGGGCAAAAGCTTAGTTCACAGTCTGGATACATGGTTGCAAGCACTCGCTGGAACCCCAAGTCATATAGCTGGCTCTGGCTCCTGCTCGGTCAGCAGCCAAGCGGCTGTGCAAAGGCATGGCCAACCGGGTCGAATCTCGACGGAGCTCGAGCCGGCACCGGCCCTGGATCGAGACTGCCCAGGCATCCCGCTGTTTCAAGTTCAAAGCACAATTTTATTTTTCTCGCGTCACCAAGTTCATACCTGCTCAAAAGTCCCATAAAATGGCGGACACCACACCTCCTCCTGCCAGAGGGAAGAAACACCAAGGAAGAAGGATATTTCCTCCATTATCTGGCTTGGGGCAAAAGCTTACTTCACAGTCTGGATACATGGTTGCAAGCACTCGCTGGAACCCCAAGTCATATAGCTGGCTCTGGCTCCTGCTCGGTCAGCAGACAAGCAGCTGTGCAAAGGCATGGCCACCCGGGTCGAATCTCGATGGAGCTCGAGCCGGCACCAGCCCCGACACAAGACTGCCCAGGTATCCCCCTGTTTCAAGTTCAAAGCACACATTTTTTTCCCGCGCCACCAAGTTCATACCTGTCAAAAGTCCCATAAAATGGTGGGCACCACACCTCCTCCTCCCGGAGGGAAGAAAAACCAAGGAAGAAGGATATTTCCTCCGTTAGCCGGCGTGAGGCAAAAGCTTACTTCACAGTCTGGATACATGGTTGCAAGCACTCGCTGGAACCCCAAGTCATATAGCTGGCTCTGGCTCCTGCTCGGTCAGCAGCCAAGCGGCTGTGCAAAGGCATGGCCACCCTGGTCGAATCTCGGAGGAGCTCGAGCCGGCACCGGCCCTGGACCGAGACTGCCCAGGCATCCTGCTGTTTCAAGTTCAAAGCACAATTTTATTTTTCTCGCGCCACTAAGTTCATACCTGCTCAAAAGTACCATAAAATGGCGGACATCACACCTCCTCCTCCCAGGGGGAAGAAACACCAAGGAAGAAGGATATTTCCTACATTAGCCAGCGTGAGGAAAAGCTTAGTTCACAGTCTGGATACATAGTTGCAAATACTCGCTGGAACCCCAAGTCATATAGCTGGCTCTGGCTCCTGCTCGTTCAGCAGCCAAGCGGCTGTGCAAAGGCATGGCCACCCCTCCTGTACATTCTTATCCTTTGGATATCACAGTACAATTAATGCAGGTGAAGGATGAATTTAGCAAGTGAATTTGCAGGCATCAGAAAAGGCTGGTCCCACTCAGTTCCCTTCTTACCTGCTCCTTGTCCAAATATTAGGCAAGGCAGAGAACTCCAGAGTATCAGTGAGATCCACCAGGTTTACAAATGATCGAGGAACCTGAAAGCAGTCAAGGGAGAGGCTTGACATTGGAAGACACCAACATTTACTCTGTTATCTCAGAGATTTCTGGCTGGTTGCCAGGTTCAGGGATGACTGAGCTTGATGGACCTTTATTTAAATACAAGGCTCTTGTAGAGTTTGTTGGTAGGTCACAGCATCTGAACCTGCAGCTGAGACATTTGGCCACATTCCAAAAACATGGTTTTCACTACCCCCTAGTGGAGTCCTTCCCCTTTCACTGTTCAATGGGCTGGGTGGTCCTCTCTGGTGACATGAGAGCTATAGTGACCTCCAGGAAAATGAGAGACTACCAAATTCTTCATAGTCGTTCTTGAAAGATATGTAAGTAAAGATTTAGGAACTCTCCAAGAATTCATTATCAGAGAATTGAGAGAGAGACAGCCGTGGAGGGGATTGAGTGAGAGATAAAGAGAGAGAAAGAGAGAGAGAAGTTTTAGGATAGAGGTCAATCACAAATGGGATCCAAGTGATATCGCAGTGCTGTATCAAGGACCAGAGTTCTTATTCAAGAGAGAGAAAAGAGATTTCTCCAGAACTGTCTCTTTCCCTTAAGCTCCAGTGCCTTCCTGGCAGCCATATTTTCCCTAGCATGGAAGATCTGACCCACCAACCTTCTCAGCTGTGTCGGGTACCTGCAGGGAAACTCAGATATGAGGCCCCAGAGTGATGGGGGAGAGGATCACCCAACTCACCTCCTGATACAGGTACTCCAGGGTTTTTCTCAGCTTTTTCATGGCACTGGTCACAAATCTGTTCTGTGGGGGGAGAAACATGCTGAGCACAGATGAGGACAGGGGATGTGGGAACTCACATCTGACTTTACCTTCTCCCTTAACACCTGCCCTGGGCTAAGACAGTAATGACAAAAAGGCATCTAGACCCCTTTCCCACAAGCATGTGTACACTTCTCAGACCTTCCCTGGTGTTTCTAAGTTACTCACAGGCTAACACTAAACAGGACAATAACAAACTTATCCACTAGACACATTCTATTATTATTATTATTATTATTATTATTATTTGCTTTTTGGGTCACACCCAGCAATTCTCAGGAGTTACTCCTGGCTCTGCACTCAGGAATTACACTGGCAGTGCTTGGGGTACCATGTGGGATGCTCAGAATCAAACCTGAGTCGGCTGCGTGCAAGGCAAATGCCCTACCCGCTGTGCTATTGCTCTAGCCTCCACTAGACACATTTTATGCCAAATAAGGACAATTCTGAATCTAATATACAGTGATAGGATACCAGACTTTCCCATAAAGCTGCTAGTGGTGCTTTGTGTTTTGTGTGTGTGTGTGTGTGTTTGTGCTGACCATGATTATAAACAGGGCAACTTACACAGTAATCCTATGATCTTTTAATGATATACAATTTTGATAGAGTGAGTGATTTTCAATTGCATAGTATTTAATTCAAGGAGAAACACAATTGCCCCTGGATTTAAGTTTCTAGATAAGTTTCAAAGCTCATGCATGAACCTCTTCTACCCAACCTTTCCAGACACTCCAGCTGAGCACGAATAGTTCCTACACTCACAGTGTTGAAGTACACAGTCAAATCACCTAAATCCTCAAAGATAATAAAGTTGGTAGGAACGAGTTAAAGTTAACCCACCTTTAACTTTTCAATACAAGACAAACCTCAACTGACTGAGTTTCAAATTCTCTATCTGCCCACAAACTGACTACTCTTGGAGGTAATGTAACTCAGCTAATGCAGCCTTGGGCCTAGGCCACCGCGGTAAACACACATCTCTCTTCTGAAGAACCTCAGGAAGTTTGTTGAGAAATGCCCTCACTGCACAACTCCATCACATTGGAGGCATCTACCTTCCCTAAGGAAGCATGAAAGTCCCAAAGAATGCTCCAAGGAGTGTGCACAGTGCTTTAGACGCCCCCTCACTGATCCCTGCTTTTGACCAATAGAGAGACAGAGCCTATTTGGGTTTCCTGATACTGAGACACTGATGCTCTGATTCCAAATTTCTCTGTCCAGTATGGACAAATAGGTCAGTCACATAAACTATCCGCTGTCTTTAGGAGCACTGATCAACCACGCTTCAATACAAAGTTGGGAAAAGCATCAATTCTACAAAGAACATCACTTTTAATTTATATGTTTTAGATCCCAGGTTAAAAATATCATCATCCAGGTACCTATCAACAGATTGCCTCTGTCCTGATAAGAGGGTCTTCAGATTAGTTTAGTCACAACACATTTAGTATTACATTACTTGATCATTCTTCCAGTGCACACTCTAAAATGCTGAAACCTGTCATGGCCTTTACAGTAAAAAAAAGTGCCAATTTTTTTGCAGGTATATTGGCTTTGGATTTTATTTTATCTTCCCCCTTTACCCCATTTTTTTAGATTCGGCCTTCTGGAACTGTGAGTTACCATGGATGGTCTTGGTCGACATGATGAATTCAGACAGTCTCTCATCCTGATTGTTCCATTCTAGGCTATGTGTCCCAATGTAGAGTTCTTTGGGCGACCTTCTCGGACCTATCTTGGCATTAAAATCACAACAATGATCTTGTAGAAGGTGTGGTCTTCTTTATAGAACTTCTCTGATTCCATGTAGACCCTCTCAATTTTTTCTTCATCGTAGTTGGCAGTTGGTGCATAGACGATGAAGATAGAAAGTGCAGGCAGTGAGCCACATCTATTCAAGCATAGTCGTCCAATTCGGGTTTTTAGGCCTTCAAATAAATTGGTGATCATGGCCAAGTTCATGTTGACAAGGACACCAATGCCACCAACGCCTCTGTTGTCGCATGTTCCGAGGAACAATTCTTCTCCAGTGTCGAAAATGGCGTGATGCGATTGATGTCTCCTCATTTCGGTCAGACCAATGATATCATACTTCATCTTCTGCGCTTGCACCATCAGGACCTCGATGGATGCTTCTGATGCCTGTGACCATGCATTGAAAGTACAGACATGTTCTCCCTTCTGAAATCCAATACACCATTTCGCTGGTAAAGACGCGAACAGCACCTGGTCCAGACAAGGTCACCAGTACTCATCAACACACTGGCCCGACACTTCACACGCTACCCGTCTGAATGCAAGGTTCCATCCCAGTGGGAAACCATCAGGACCGTTCTGTTGTACAAGAAGGGAGACATCCACACATCGGCAACTATCACCCAATCTGCCTGTTGTCTGTCATCTACAAGTTGTTCACTTGTATCATCCTGAATAGAATAGGCAGAACACTAGATGAAGGACAACCATGCAAGCAAGCCGGTTCCGAAGAGGACTCAGCATGATAGACCATATCCACACAGTGACCGAACTCATTGAAGTTTCGCGAAAGTTCAAGATGCCGCTCTGTCTAACATTCATCAACTTAAAGAAGGCTTCAATTCTGTTGAGACTGAGGCAGTCATCGAAGCCTTTGTCAAGCAGGGCATTCAAACTCAGTATATCAAAATCCTCCTCAAACTGTATTGTGGATTCACCACCAGGATCTCACCATTCTACAAAGAAGTGATCATTGATGTAAAGAGAGGGGTGTGGCAAGGTGATATCATTTCACCGAAACTCTTCAATACCGCCCTTGAGAACATCATGCGACAACTGAAATGGGAAGGAATGGGAGTGAAGATAGATGGTCGGCAATTACACCACCTCCACTTCTCTGATGACATTGTTATAATGCCAAACATTAGCCAAGCGGCACAAATGCTGGCCGACTTCAACCTAGAATGTGGAAATGTTGGATTGCAGCTGAATCTCAACAAGATGATGTTCATGAAAAACGAACTGGTCCCTGAAGCTCCATTTGCTCTCAATGGAATGAACATCTCCGAATGCAGCAGCTATGTGTAGCTGGGTTGAGAAATCAACATGAGGAATGACTTGGTGCCAGAACTGCACAGGAGGAAGAGAGCAGCGTGGAATGCCTTCAAGAGCGTCGAAGAGGTGGTTAAGAGAACAAAGAACCTCCAACTCCGGGCACATCTTTTCGATTCCACCATTCTTCTTGCACTAACATATGCCTCAGAGACCTGGGCCCTACGCAAACAGGATGAGAATGCTATTATGGTATCCCAAAGAGGAATCGAAAGAGCTATGCTGGGAATATCATGTCTCACTCAAGTGAGGAAAGGAATCCGGAGTTCTGACCTCCACCGACGGTCAAAAATCAGGGATGCTGTCTCGTTTGCCAAGGCATCAAAAATCAGATGGCCCGGTCATGTAATGCAATTCAGAGAAGACTGTTGGACTAGAGCTGTTACAGACTGGATTTCACGGGATGTCAGAAGACCTCGTGGCCGCCTGCCAACTAGATAATCAGATTTCTTAGTCAAGTCTCTGAGTGAACGATTTGAGGCTCTTTTTCT
This sequence comes from Sorex araneus, assembly GCF_027595985.1. Classification (NCBI taxonomy): domain Eukaryota; kingdom Metazoa; phylum Chordata; class Mammalia; order Eulipotyphla; family Soricidae; genus Sorex; species Sorex araneus. The sequence continues at coordinate 366,516,653 of NC_073313.1, forward strand.
GTTCCTGGAGCGAGCAGGTGTCATTGGGCTACACTAGCTCGTGGCAGGTACAAATGGAGATGTTACTGAATCCCACTCAAACAAATCGAAGATCAATGGGACTACAAGTGATACAAGTGATTTACCCCATAATCTAACTGATACAGGATCTTATTAATAAAGTTGAATTTAAACAAGAGATCAGGAAACAATATTCCAGAGCCTAAAACCAGGCTCATGTCAGCTGTGACCTAGTCACTTGATTGCCTCCAGTGAACCTACTTTAACAGGCTGGGACACACAGCAGCACTCTTAGTCCTGAGTGGGAGCTCCTGACTTTTGTCTTTTCTGACTTTACTCTTAAAAACCCTAAGTTAATAATTGCAAACTAAGACTGTTATCACCTCCCTGTGGAAGGAGCCCTGCAAACCCCTCAGTGAGTTCAGTTCAGGAAAGGGTTGGCATCATTCTTCCTGATGGTAATTGCCCTTTTCTTCTCTTGATTATTTCAAGAAATGGCTGCCAGAGGTAAAGGCCAAGTCTCTCTGTGAAGTCTGTTGGTGTCCTGGAGCCCACTAATTAGCCTAGCTGTTTTTCTCTGAGGCATCACCAATCACCCCTCAAGTCTGTGGGAATTACCCAAGGGAACTCTGTGTTATAGCTATGCTACAGGAATGCTAACGTGCTGCGGAAGAACTTACCTATGGCTATGGAGCTAAGTCATAGCCAAAGGCTAGTTTGAAGAGAGTCTGTGTTGGGTCTGGGCTGCTGGTATGTGACTGAGAGAAATAAGGAGCTCTTCATTAGGCACAGGCAAATAAATTCAAGAGAATAAACCGGGACCATGAAGACCAGTGTGGGGAAAAGAAGAGGTAGAACTTGTTCTAGCCTTTGAATCATGGGTGATATCCATGCAAAATAAATATTGGGAACTGGGGACATAGCACACGGGTTACAGGAAATCATCTATAGATAAATACTTCACATTGTATAGCTCCCTAAGCTTCACTGAGTATTGCTCTGTAAACCTGGACATAACATTGGGTGTGGTCCTGGTGGAAATTTGGAAATCAAGTGGCACCATAGCCTCAGAACCCTAACCTTGGTTCTAAGGGTCAACCAACCACATCCCCCTGGAAAAGTAGCTTTCCTGCCTAAGGTTACACAGACTCCCCAGAAACCTTGCTGCACCTGTCCCTGACAGGGTGACAGGTCTGCCAGCCACTGCGAAAGTAAAATCCTTTAATCCAGGTGTGCTGAGTGGACGAAGAGTCTGCCTCCAAACCCACTACTCCAGGACGCCAGGAAAACGTAGCCCCAGCGCCCAAGGATCACATGGACACCCGTTACGGACTACTGTTCTTCACCATCTTTACACACTCTAGGGATAAGTGGGAAACTACCATGCCTCATCAGTGCAAGTTTTTTATTTTAATGTAGACAAAAGTTACAACTGTTGATACAATTCTAGAGTTAAAATTGATTAGATAACAAAAGTCCAATATGAAAAGTCATTAATGTAAAAAATCTATTTTTATGTGAAAAATTGTTGTATCTCATCATGAAGTTGCTAAGACCCTGTCTAAGAATTTACTAAAGCTGTTTGCTGCTAGTTGAGCTGTCTGCATTGTTCTCATTTGTTGAGTTTAATAGGTTCTACTTTACTTTCCTTTTTTTTAACTTTTTTTTTCTTTTTGTGTCATACCTGGGATGCTCAGGGGTAACTCCTGTCTCTACACTCAGGAATTTTTTCCTGACAAAGCTCAGGGTACCATATGGGACTCCGAGGAAGGAACTCAGGTCGACTGCATGCAAGGCAAACACCCTTCCCACTGTACTGTCTCTCTGGTCCCACTCCACGTTACTTTCCCATCTAATTTGATGTGCTCCTTCTGGAGTTTCGGCACTGAGGAATTATGTGGTGTTCAAATACACAGCCACCTGGTCCAGAGACTTCAAGATCTACGTCAGGGACAATGAGTTGACAAAGTGGCAGATACAGGAGGTGGTTATGGTTGCCCAGGGCTTCTAAAAGTATGGGGCAGGTAGGAGAAGGCTGTCCAGCTTAACTCCAGTAACACACCAGAGTTCTCAGCCAGGCCATTGGGACAACTGAAATTATTTTCCATTTGGTGTCTCTGCAGAGAGTCTTAGTGCAGTGGTGCAGTGGAGTCATCAGTGTGGCCACAGCGGTGGGATACTGATACCCCTGCCTGGCTTCCACAAGGCGGATACTGGTCCCACCCTCCACCCAGCGAGGGTGCCCAAAAGTTTTCAACAGGAGAATATGGTGTTTCCATGACCTTTTGCTGCTTGGCTTGCATCTCCTCGGAGATTTATTTGTGAAGCCGTAGCGCAGAGCCTGTGGGTGAGTCTGTATCTAGTGTGCCTCTCAAGAGAGGCAGAAGGTGGTGTTTCTACTTCCTGATGCATTCAGCCACTCTGTCTTTTCATACCAGTTTTCAGTCCATCAACCCTTAAAGACAGTATCTAAGAGCAATGGAGCCTTGAATGCAGCTGATGCAGGTTTGATCCTGAAGCACTGATAGGAGTGATCAGTTAGGTGTTACTCAAAAACAAATAAACAAACAACAAATAGAAACAACTAAAATAAAAAGGAGAGACATCACTTCAGGAAAGGAGCTTGTTAGCTTGTTAAGGTAACAAGACACGGTTCAGTAATTGCTAGCATCGAATAAGGCATGGCCTCCCTCTCCTCCAGCAGGAGGGCTTTCATGCTGGCTATCAATCATTCTCCTTGTTTACTACTTCTTCCAATGATTTCTACGATTCAGTAAATATAAAAAAAGTATTGCTGGGGCTGGAGTAGTAGCACAGCGGGTTGGGCATTTGCCTTGCAAGTGGCTGACCCGGGTTCGATTCCCAGCATCCCATATGGTCCCCCGAGCACTGCAAGGAGTAATTCCTGAATGCAAAAGCCAGGAGTAACCCCTGAGTATAGCCAGGTGTGACCCAAAAAGCAAAAAAACAAAAGTATTGCTCTGAAAATATTATAGGAAGTCTATAAATTTCTAATGAAGTTGACTTTCTTGACTGTGCCCCTATCTAGAATAGAACTGAGTTCCTTCATTTTTTCATTCATTGTGTGTGGTGTCATGCAGGAGGCAATGGTGTAGCTTTAAATTCCATCTTGCTGGATCAGTGATCCATTGCTCACATTTGCAACATCGGATTGGTGTCTGTGACACTTATTTCTTTCAACTGCAAATATTTAAAGGATTTTTTTAAACACTGACAAGATTGAACTAGTGTCTTCAATTCTGAGTTGTATACAAGAGTATCACAGTAGGGGATCTGCGTTCACTAGTACTCTGTAGATGTTATAGGGCCAAGATGTAGATGGTCTGGGGTATATGGAACAGGATTTGAAGTTGTTGGAGCCTGGAAGCTGTTGTGATATCAAAGTCCAGATGATGTAGACTAGAGATTGTGGTCACTTGTCCCCAGTAACTGCTCTTCAGCAAGCTGCTGACATTATCCACCTGGGTAGTTTTCCGTTGGCAGTACTAGTTCACTGATGGCTGCTCTAAATCATCTTCTGATTAGTGAGACTTGCCTCTGAGTTGTCTGCTTCTTCAAGGCCTTGGGACAGTGGCTACCAGAAATAACCTGGGGCAATCCTATTATTAAATCTGCAAGCTCAGCATCTTGGCACAAATATCTCTGCTGTGACCCTGTCTGGGCAGCATCAAGGCTGCTATTCTGCTGTGTGGGGCTCTCGTCCGGAGAGGCAGCGTCCATGTCATTCCACTCAGCATCACACACTGCCGAATCCAAAACAGCCCAAGTCTCCACTAGCGCAGTGTGTGCAGCTACAGAGCAAAGCTACTGTCAGGCCTCGCACCTTCCCACCTTGGTTGGCACTTCAGTCCAATTCTGACTTCCCGACACCTTCTGTTCAAGTCAGTCCTCATCCACATGCAGGTAGATATAAATTACCTGCATTCATGATAAATGAGCCTAGGTATCTCCTGTCTGCTCCCGAGAAAGCCACTGAATGAAGAAAACAATCTACCAACTTAGAGTTCGGGTGTTAATGATTTGTTTTCAAAATTGTGTACTTATATGATATCATAGTTATAAGAAGTAAATACTATTTAAGTATTATAGAATTTCCTCAGTGACACAATGCTTTCCACTTAGCTTACCAATATTTCTCAATTTTCTGCTCATAATATAAAAAAATTTGTAAGTAAAAATACCCATCTCTTAGTACCCAAAGTTGTGGGTCAACGTTACATCATTTAGCTTGCATATGTGAGGGCCTGAGTTCTGGAAAGAAGGGAGGGAGGGAGGGAGGGAGGGAAGGAGGGAGGGAGAGAGGGAGGAAGGAAGAAAAGAAGGAAGGAAGGAAGGAAGGAAGGAAGGAAGGAAGGAAGGAAGGAAGGAAGGAAGGAAGGAAGGAAGGAAGGAAGGAAGGAAGGAAGGGAGGGAGGGAGGGAAGGAGGGAGGGAGGGAGGGAGGGAGGGAGGGAGGGAGGGAGGGAGGGAGGGAGGGAGGGAGGGAAGGAACACTTATTTCTGTGTATAGTTTTTTATCCTAAGAAAAATTGTGTTTTCTATTTGCCTTCATTCTGTAAAATGCCACCAACATGATGTTGGAAGTCAACAAGAGTCATGTATTCACTCTGTTCCAAATCCCACACTTGCATTCCTACTCCTCTGAACCGGAAACTTACCATGCCATAAGCTGGACACAAGTAACACTCATTTGCATTACTGATGAACACATTGATTAACTTCCAGTCATTTTCAAAGTCTACTTGCTGAAAAAAAGTGATACAAGGAAGTAATATCAAATTGAGAGTGGTGAAACCTGGAGCAACCTTTCACTGTTTTTATCAGTTTCAGGACACACCTTCATAAAATACTGTGATTGATTTTTTTACTCAAAGAAAGAAGTATAAAATGGAAATATAAAATTATGATAATATAGAAATTGATTCTAGCTGAAAATTAAGCAAAACATAAAAAGTACTTATTAAAAGCTACTCTGGTGCCAAAATCTAACTTTGCAAAAGAATTTGCTGTCTTTGTGGGCCGTACTAGGCAGTGCTCAGGGATTATTCCTGACTCCCTGGTAAAGACTCTCCTGACATAGCTTGGAGGAACCATGTGGGATGACACAAATCCAACCTAGCCAATGCAAGCAAAGAAACGTGCCCACTGAACTCTTATATCATCAACACCCCCAAATGAAAAATTTTTAAGTGCACAAGTACATGAAAATTTTGGAAAAAAATGTTTATTAAAGAATAGCAATATTCAGAGACCAGACAGATAGACTAGTGATAAGGTACATGCCTTGCTAGAAACTAATGTTGATTTAAATCAGTGGCACCACATAGGGTTGCATGAATCTTTCAAGGAGTGATCGCTGAGTGCATAAATAGAAGTATGTCTTGAGAATAACCAGTCCCAGCCAAAAATGAGAAAAAAGAAAAGAAAGAAAGGAAGGAAGGAAGGAAGGAAGGAAGGAAGGAAGGAAAGAAGGAAGGAAGGAAGGAAGGAAAGTAGGAAGGAAGGAAGGAAGGAAGGAAGGAAGGAAGGAAGGAAGGAAGGAAGGAAGGAAGGAAGGAAGGGAGGGAGGAAGAGATGGAGGGAGGGAGGGAGGGAGGAAGAGATGGAGGGAGGGAGGGAGGGAGGGAGGGAGGAAGAGATGGAGGGAGGGAGGGAGGGAGGGAGGATGGAAGGGAGGGAGGAAGGGAGAAATGAAGGAAGGAAGAAAGGAAGTGAGGAAGGAAGGAAGAAAGGGAGGAAAGGAAGGAAGGAAGGAAGGAAGGAAGGAAGGAAGGAAGGAAGGAAGGAAGGAAGGAAGGAAGGAAGGAAGGAAGGAAGGAAGGGAGGGAGGAAGGGAGGGAGGGAGGAAGGATGGAAGGAAGGAAGAAAGGGAGGAATTAAGGAAGGAAGGAAGGAAGGAAGGAAGGAAGGAAGGAAGGAAGGAAGGAAGGAAGGAAGGAAGGGAGGGAGGAAGGGGAGGGAGGGGAGAGAGGAGGGAAGGAAGGAAGGAAGGAAGGAAGGAAGGAAGGAAGGAAGGAAGGAAGGAAGGAAGGAAGGAAGGGAGGGAGGAAGGGGAGGGAGGGAGAGAGGAGGGAAGGAAGGAAGGAAGGAAGGAAGGAAGGAAGGAAGGAAGGAAGGAAGGAAGGAAGGAAGGAAGGAAGGAAGGAAGGAAGGAAGGAAGGAAGGAGGGAGGGAGGGAAGGTAGGGAGGGAGGGAGGAGGGAATGAAGGAGAGAAAGAAAGAAAGAAAGAAAGAAAGAAAGAAAGAAAGAAAGAAAGAAAGAAAGAAAGAAAGAAAGAAGAAGAAAGAAAGAAAGAAAGAAAGAAAGAAAGAAAGAAAGTGAAAGAAAGAGAGAAAGAAAGAAAGAAAGAAAGAAAGAAAGAAAGAAAGAAAGAAAGAAAGAAAGAAAGAAAGAAAGAAAGAAAGAAAGAAAGAAAGAAAGAGAGAGAGAAAAGAAAGAAGAAAGAAAGAAAGAAAGAAAGAAAGAAAGAAAGAAAGAAAGAAAGAAAGAAAGAAAGAAGAAGAAAGAAAGAAGAAGAAAGAAAGAAAGAAAGGAAGGAAGGAAGGAAGGAAGGAAGGAAGGAAGGAAGAAAGAAAGAAAGAAAGAAGAAAGAAAGAAAGAAAGAAAGAAAGAAAGAAAGAAAGAAAGAAAGAAAGAAAGAAAGAAAGAAAGAAAAGAAAGAGAATGAAAGAAAGAAAAAGAAAGGAAGGAAGAAAGAGAGAAAGAGAGAGAAAATAGGGAAAAAGGGAGAGAGGGAGGGAGAGTAGGGAAGGAAGGAAACAAGAAGAGGAAGAAAGAGGAAGAAAAGAAAGGCAATGTTCAAAACATGTTTATAAGAGTGAAAAATATGGAAAGGGAATTAATATCTGAAATGTCTGAAAGTAAGTAAACATGTCCACTCAGGTGGACATGTAAAATTACTATGTTCATGTAGGGAAATGGAGAAATTGCAAAAAAATGTTGCAATGAGAAAATTCATGTTCTAAGAAGTATCCTTATGTCCTAAGTTTTTCTTTAAGAAAATAGATGTACATCTATGTGATTAAAAATAATGAAATATATAGCAAGTTGTCAACCACAATAATCTCTATATAACAGTGATTTTAATATACTTCCGCTTTATATGTATTCTGATTTCTCTATAATAAACCCAGTAAATTATGGAATATGAGCAAAAGGTAGATTTCCATTTTATTGAAGAGACACCTGCTGCCCAGAAGATCCACGGGGCTATGAGTCCATAAAGTTCCATTCCAGCTCTAATTAACTCTGAGAACTTATTGCCTTGTTATGGAACAGGTCTAATCGAGGCTTTAGTTTCACCACTTGTGAAACTATCACGCTGGAATTTAGACTTCCCACTTTTTTCCCAGAATATTATGATTAATTTTAAAATTTTGGAATTATCTTGTTCATGAGCACCCAATTATTTTGGGTATAGTTCCTGAAATTTCCACAGTCCGTATATAAACTGAAATGACCTGGTCTAATGCCAGAGCTCTTCTAGCTGCTACCTTAGAGACCAGAGATCCTACCTCAGGATCGTGTTCAAACCAGCTGGGAGCAACATTACCTTGAAATTGATAATTGCCCAAGAGTGGAATAAGAGTAGAAGGAGGATCATTGTTATCTGGTAGGAGTTACTGAGAAGTGTCTGAACTGAAGGGTCCCAGAGTGCTTGCCTACAGTGCCCTCTGCCTCAGAACTAAAATGAAAACAGGAATTAATAATGACATCAATCCCTACTGAAAAGCCCTGGGCTGTGGACCCTTATTAGCCCCATTTCATGACTTGGAAAAGAGAATTAGAGAGTCCAAGCGCCTTAATTCCACATTACACATCTACTAGGGAGAGAATTCTGGATCTTGACCCAATGCCACATAATTGGAGGACAAGAGACCCATATCTTCCCCCAAGAAACTGCTTGTGTATTCTTTGAAGCTTTCACACACCAGTGTAGTAAGGAGCCCTGTCTTCTATGGCATCCAGAGAGCAGTGAGGGAGGGGGCTGGGGGACAGGCTAATCTGATGCTTAACTCTGGATGGTAAGACTATGGAGTCCAGTGTGTGATGTCCTTTGGTTCAAACGAACTCAGGCTGCCTGAACATGGGGGACAAAGGTGTCTTACCATATTTGCTTTCATGTTTTTCACTAGTTCTGTAGCCTGAGTCCAAAAGTATCTGTGCAGAGAGATAGGAGAAGAGCAGAAAATCAGTTTAGACTAGTGGGCTTGGAGTTTGTCCCCCCACACTAGTCTACAGGCATCTCTGAGACTAGGGAAGTATGGCACCACTCTTGCTTCTGGGGTCCTGGCTTTCATTTAAGATTGTAATTCCCATTTATTGTGAGCAATAGGCTTTGGGCCACCTGCCAATACTCACAGCTTAATTCCTGATTTTCTGCTCAGAGATCCCAACTTGACTCACAGCCATGCAGACGGTGAGAAAAGTGACTTACTCAGCATCCGTCCAAGATGTCGTTTTCCTTGTAGAGATGCACAATGGTTTCAGAACCGTGGGATTGAAGAATTGGATGATATCTGAAAGAACTAGAGAGAGCGCTGTTGAGACCATGGCTTGGCACTAAGGCTCACCTGGAGAGTCTGACCCCCTAATTGGTACCCTTCTTGAAAGTGTAACCCTCTCACCCAATGTGGGCTATGATGGTGAAATCAGAGAATCATCCTGGTGAATGGAACAAGGCGTTATCATCTTTCAAGTATGATACCCACACATATGCTACATGCCTCATGCATGTGAAGGTGAAACTGACTCTTTGAGATACTAGATCATTATTAGCTTTTGGATGCCAAAATTATTCACTGTCAGTCTATTTCAACTTGGGAGGAAAAGAGTAGCTGAGTCAGGGATCAGCCATTCTCTCCTTACGCTATTAGTGACAACAAGGTAGGAAGCTCTCAAGAACACAGAAAAATTCCGTCTAACAAAAAGAGGGACAACCAGAAATAGCAATGTCAGTAGCAGTGTAGCAAGATGGTTTTGGTCATGAGCAGAGAGTGAAGATCCTGGAATGGCCTGATGGAAGATGCTCCAATCCTAGCCCACGACCCCATTCTTTGTTTCCACTATCAAGCAGCTCCTGGGGGCTTGTGTGTGCCCTTTCCAGAAAGCACCTTGAATTGGTTCTTCTCTGAGAACTACAGCAGTGGGCAAGAGGGGACTGGGAAGACAGGTGGCTTTGCTTGGACAGCTGGCCTAGTCACCTAACATGTCTGTGTGGTTCTGTCTGTGTTGCTGTCTGCTTCATCCTCATCGTAGAACTAAATTCCTCCCTTCCATCAAACATCTTTTCTTCATAGCAACCAGGTAGTATGAGTTATGTAACTTTTAGGGGAGCATCACAATAGATCAGTCTGTATAGACTGGTGGAACTTGAGCATTAGAGTCTTATCCACAGATAACTCACTTCCCTTCTCATTCCTCTCTGGAAATCTGAGTGGTGTCACTAAACTGATTTTTCTAAGATTCTACCTCATCCATCATAGGCCAATAAAGGCCTGATGCCAGTTGAATACTGTGCCTGAGTGTGCAAGCACACACACATGTGTCTATGAAATCTTTCACTTTTGTAGACAGAGAAGAGGGAGATTGAGTGGGAGGGAAGACCTGATCATTATAATATTTGAAAACCAATGAAAATATAAATATTTTGGTCAGAACAAGAGATGAACTTCCAAATGTGTTGCATTGTTTCTCAAAAATCCACAATGACTGTGTATTCTTTCACTTATGTCTGCCCATTTTGTTTGATATTCTTTGGTATTGTGGACTTTTGAGGGAATAAACATAACGATGTTTTGGGGATTGTGTGGTGAAGGAGCTTTGGACTCAGGGCAAATACTCAAAGTACATTTTGTGATATCTCCCTGATAACTTTGCTATCCTTTTTGATTTATGTCTACTGGATTCATTGTCTCTCCTTACAGCCTCTCTGGTTTGCAGTGCAGAGAACTGTGGCCAAGAAACATAATTTGCCACAGGTATAATAATCTCTTAGTAGCTCAGAGACCTCTTTCAGTACCGTTAGACGGTTTCCAATGGAGACCTGTTTCTAGCACCATGAACACCAATAACTGCTAATCTTTCCATCTGAGCCTGGATAGTTGGAGGCCAGGTCTCACCTTCCCATTCTGAGCAGTGAGTGCTGAAGCAGGGATGGTGTTTGATCATTCCTATCGTGACCTCAAGTTCCTCAAAGAATCGAGTTTGCTGGACAGACCCAGGGCCAGCTCCCTTGTCTTTATGTTCACGGGGCAATAAGCTCAACAGAGTATCTTCTTCTGTACTCTGGTTCTTCTTGCTGCATGGTGATTGGAAAGAGGCTACCTACTTCCTGCCTCATCACAGTAACCTGAGTGTAGGTGATTTGCAATCCCTCTAGGTTCCTCCATCTAACAAGAGGGATCCAGGGGCTTTGGGATGAAGAGAACTCTGATGTAAATAAAAAACTCAGGATGATTTCCAGAGACCATATTCAAATGAAGACTTCGCACAATGAGATCACAACTTCTTTCTAGTTGCTTCACTTTCATTTTCCTAAAAGCAACTGGCTGATTTTAGAAGGGAAGGAGTTCTAAAAAATGACAAGAATTGAAATGTGAACCTGGGTATTAGGGTATTAGGAGGTAAAGAAACCATGGTCAATTTTTTCACATAAAAAGCTCTGATTGAGTGCTGAAGTTCTATGAGAGAAGGGGACCTTGTGTCTCTGAGTATTATTCTTCAGAACATTCCTGGTCCTCCCCACCATTCACCTAATACCTGTGGATTTTTCTGTGCTCAGAGACTTGGACACATCCTCACACCAATGCAAGGTGGAGATTTTATATCCAGGCTACATCAGTTGTATCAGCATACCTATTCTCATAAGATATGTGACCAATAATTCAAGAGTGTCCATTCTTACTATGCAGTTGTTAGAAAAGATGAAGTTATAAAATTTGCATATAATGGATCAACATGGAAAGCATCATGTTGAGTGAAATGAGTCAGAAAGAAAGAGACAGACATAGAAAGATTGCACTCATATGTGGAATATAAAGTAGCAGAGAGGTACGAGCTTGCAATGATGCAACTTCTGGCAGAAATTTCTCTGGACTTAGTTACTAAACTCCTAAAATACAGAAATCCAAAACCTTGTGGCCACTATTGTGGCCACACGACCTCATATCTCTTTATTCTCAGCAATGGAAAACAAATTATCAAATGCTTCCTTTCCAGCAGGTCTGACTTTCGGGGGCGGGGGCGGGAACTCCAAACAATAATAGTGAGTTTTTCTGTTGAAATATTGAATTCAATCAAGGTAAAGAGAAATTTATCAGCTACACAGGCGGGGTGGAGGGATGGGGGGTGGGGGGATGGGAGGGGAATTTTACTGTGGTTCTTGGTGGTGGAATATGTCAACTGGTGAAGGGATGGGTGTTCGAGCATTGTGTAACTGACACTTAAGGCTGAAAGCTTTGTAACTTTCCACATGGTGATTCAATAAAAAAAGAGTGTCCATTCTTTCAATAATCAAAAAATTATTGTGTCTAATGCAACACATACAATAAGTTTTCTGACTAAAAAAAATAAAGCTTACCTTCCCCAACTTCCAGACATAGGTTCTGGGGTTCTTCAGTCCTGCAATTGAGGTGAAGACAAGAGCATCAGAAAGGGCTTGTCCCTCTGCCAGTGGTTCATCCCCTTGGTGTCTGTGATCTGTACCCTGGGTGGGATTGGCTCCTCCTGGCTCTGATGCTAGTCCATCCTTCCTAGAGTCATATGTACATCAGATGACAACAGAAATATCAAGATAAAATGGTAGATTGAGTAGTTTCCCCTTAACTGTATACCCAAATGTCTGCAGTTTGACCCTGTTGAAAGATGATGACCTGGATGTGGCATAAAAATCAGACTTTCTTCACTCTGAATTAGCCCCAGAGAGAACAGGGACTCTGTAGGTACAAAGTCCCTTTTCTTTACCTCATATCCTCCATTATTCACCTAGAGAAAATCAAGGAAATTCCAAGGTACCCCTTAGTGTTGGCCAGGCATGCACGAGACTGATTCCTGCTCTGTTATCACTCCCGAGGGAGCTTGAAGCAAACAAACTTCCTGGTCTTAGTGTTTCCCCATCAGGGAACCAATCAAGAGAGCATGTTCTCGAGGGCACCTCAAGCCATCATTCTGGGTCCAGATAACTCACCTATCCAGCTTCTCCATCATACCAACCATATCTGGAATTTGTGACTGGAAGAAAGAAAACATTTGAATCAACCTTGTAGGGAAGTCTGTAGACAGAGCTTCCAAAAACCAAAGATTGCACTGACATGGAACCATAATTCAGAGAAGAATTGGGCCCTTCACTCTGCTTTGCATGGAGGGAAGACTGCATTCCCTAAAGTCGACTGTTAAAAACATCAAAGCCACAGAGGGCATGAATATTTCCCATGACACAAAATCCAGGGATACTGACTTACATTCAAATGTATTGTTAAAGCCTGATGAGGATTATACAGAGAGAGAGAGAGAGAGAGAGAGAGAGAGAGAGAATGGTGTACAAGTGACCCTCTGTGGTTTGTAACTAAATTTGCAATATGTTTGTCCATAATTAGTAGAATGTAAACAAGAATATAAAAGGTTTGTCTGCTACATTTATTGTTAGGGAGGAAGACCAGGCAATACTTAGCAGTTATTCCTAGCTCTGTACTGAAGAATCAATTCTAGTAATGCTCAGGTGAGCATATGGAGTTCTGGGAATTTAGCCAAGGTCAGCCGCATGAACAGCAGGTACCCTACCGGCTCGACTACCTCTCAAGCCCTCATGTGTCTGTTGCTTCACCACACATTTGGGTCATCAGTAAAAAATTTTGTTTAAATATTTAAAGTCGTCAATAAATATTTTCCCTAAATATTGTTTTAGTGACTGAAATTTCTCACATTTCCTTTTAATTCAAATAAAGACACACTCAGGATACAGAACTTCACTGTACACTGCAGGCAAGGTCAAATAGTATAGTAGATATTTTGTAACTTGAAATATCCTAGGGATGCTTGTAATTATAATCTGTATATGCAAAGTGCTAGAAAAATAGTAACTGATTTGATTTCCATTGTTTTAACTCTCTAACAAAAATTATCTCTAACAAAATGCCTGGGAGATTCAATGCCCAGTTGTGAGTTGACAGCTGAATCTGTACTGGGAGCTCCCCACAATAATACCAACTTCGGATTTCCTTTAAAATCCCTTATATCCCTTTTGTCACCATCACGACTGACAGAGCCCATTCATACAAAGGAGCCACACCAATCTGAGGAGAGGAGAGTGGAGATGAATTACACAAGCACTATTGACATTTGCAAGTCAGATATTGTGCTTTACTGACAGAAAGACAAAACAAAACCTTTAGGGAAATGTCCCTTTAAATTCATGGACTTTCATTGATTTTCGACTTGACAGTTTTATGAACCAGGCTACATTCTGATATTATCTCAGTACACAGAAAAGAAGGTAGCTTCCATAGAAGTGTATTTGAGGTCTCTATCCTGAAATTTAAGGTGCTTATTAGTTTTGTAATTTGGTTTGGGGTAGAAAAACATCATCTTATGAAATTGCTCCTTTCCTTTCATGGGCCTGGTTTTAATTTAGGAGAGGGGTTGTTGAGGAGAGAATAACATGACAACAGGAGCATGGGGGTGAATAATTCAAAAGACAGCTCTCTTTCAGGGCAGGAACAAGAGTTGAGTTTCAACTCCTTAAACCTTAGAAACAAAAGTTTGGTTGAGATTTTCTGGACTTGAGAAAATATCCAGTTCCTCCAGTGAGTGTAACACCTTCAGGATCATATAACATGACACTCAGGGATATGCTGGGACTCAGGGACTCAGGAAAATAACTTTGGCTTTGTGTCAGTCTCATTTTGATCCATTTTCAGCAGGATCAAGTCCCACAGTAAACCTTAATCAGTGTCGGGTTCCACCTCAAATACAGGTGGAATGAAAATAGTGGTATCCTGCCTAAAGACTTCTGGAAGGGCTCTGTAGGAGTTTGATTTTTCCAAGTTTGATATTGCTAAGAAAAATGTTCCCTTTGTGAAATGGATCAAAGAGGGCCTGAATTTCTGGGCTGAACTAGCACTTAGGTCAAAAACCAGCTAAGATATGGAGTTTGTAGGTGATTCTATCAAGGATGGGAAGTGATCCGAGAGAGATCCTCGATGAAGAGATGGGAATCACACCATTTCTGAAGATGAAGTTGCACTTGACAGAGCCCCTAACTAAACAATGAAAAGTGCTCACTCAGATCATGCTGTGGGATTTGAGTGGGCTGAGGGCAGGGTTCATAGAGCCTTGCTGAGACCAGGCCAAGGAGGAGTAGGGAGTCAGGAACAACTAAAGAAATCCGCTGGCATTTGAGTTTTCTACCAGTTAATCTTTAGTAATCTTTCATCCCATTCTCTTTCTCTGAATATCTTTCAATCTCCATCTGTCTCTATATATCTCTTCCTTTCTCCTTTTTGATCATATAAAGCTTGCCATTTTAAATATATTAGCAAAGATGAACTTCTTTGAATCTCATTTTTAAAGCCTTGAAGGACATTTGTCCACACATTTAATGAATACAAATTTTGAGATTCTATTCAGTTTGGTGTGATCTTTTACACAGAAAGGTGGCAACAAAGCTCCCCTGACAACGTAGCAAGAGAACTCATCTAGACAGTGGAGTGTGTGTGTGTGTGTGTGTATGTGTGCATTGAGGGGCTTGAGGATGGCTGACGAGAAGTAGTGATGTGGGGTTCCTCGAGAGGAGACGGGTAAATTAAGGATGCGTGTAGTGTTGGAATTCTGTGCATAAGAAATCATTATTAATAGTATAATAGATCATAACATCTCAATTGAAAATTAAATTTTTAAAATTCTGTGTGATCTTTAACTTATCAAAGGGCTGAATTTAGTCATAGAAACCTAGAATGTTTCATTACCTTTATATAAATGAAGGCAAATATTCTATTAAAGAAAAACAGAACTCATAAAACTTTGAACTTGGGATTTCTACAATAAAATTGTTTTTCTTTCCCCAAATGAAGCATTCTGCCTACTTCCAAAAAATTTTCTCAATAGGGTTACCAGCCCCAAACCCTTCCCTCATCTCTACCGGAAATACTCACGGTTCCCTTAATGTCAATGGAAGCCACGAATTTAACATCTGAAGGTCTCAGAGTATTGACTGTGAAGACAGGAAACCATGTAAGGAGGTCTCAGTCCTTCATTCACCACAACTTAGCTCCACCTCTCCAATCTAGGGGCAGCTGCTAAGGATGAATCTTAAAGATGCGAGATGGGAAAGAACAAAAACGGGCAGTCTCTGACAGTCCTGGGAACCATGCTTCAAATCCGGAGGCCGCAGCTTTACCTGAGATAGGGTAGCCAAATAGCTGCCCATGGCAGGTCACCAGATATCCCCACCAATCCTCTTACCTCTTACAAAATACCTGGCCCTATTTTGCCTCGTGCTTCCCTCCATTCCTGGCTTTGTTTTCAAAGTCACTATAAATCAGTAACAATAAAAAAATATAATGAAAACTATCCGGGAACAAAAAGACTATATCACCCTTGTAACATGGCCAGAAAAGAGCAATAAAAGTTTGGGACCATAAGGACATCCGAGGCAAGGCACATGCAACTGGGGCACCAGGACAACCAGAATATCTGGGATTGAGTCTCCCTAGAAACCACTGATTTGGCCCTTGTGGTGTGATAAGGAACTAAAGGTAAATTTCCTACAAATAGATTTTATTTTTAATTATTTTCTACTTTAAAATATTGTGGTTGCTGTGCTGTTAATAGTAGGGTTTCATGCATAACACATCGTAGCACACCTCCTCCACCAGAGTGTCCGCTTGCCTCCATCATTGTCCTTCCCACACTAGTCTCCCCCATGATTTCTTTTTTTTTTATTTTTAATCAGTGAATCACCATGAGGGTACAGTTACAGATTTATACATTTTTGTGCTCATGTTTCCCCCATACAAAGTTCGAGAACCCATCCCTTCACAAGTGCCCATTCTCCACCACCAGTAAACCCAGCGTCCCTCCCACCTTCTGCAGTCCCATATCTCCCCCCTCCCCAAACTGCCACTATGGCAGGGTATTCCCTTTCATTCTCTCTCTCTCTCTGATTAGGTGTTGTGGTTTGCAATAAAGGTGTTGAGCGGCCATTGTGTTCAGTCTCTATTCTACATTCAGCACGTGTCACCCCTCCTCCAAATGACCTCCGACCACTTTTCACTTGGTGTTCCCTTCTCTGAGTTGCCCAGAATGAGAGACCAGCTTCCAAGCCATGGAGTCAACCTCCTAGTACTTATTTCTACTATTCTTGAGTGTTAGGCTCCTAGTCTATTATTCTATATTCCACAGATGAGTGCAATCTTTCTATGTCTGTCTCTCTCTTTCTGACTAATTTCACTTAGCATGATACTTTCCATGCTGATCCACTTATATGCAAACTTCATGACCTCCTTTTTTCTAACAGCTGCATAGTATTCCATTGTATAGATGTACCAAAGTTTCTTCAACCAGTCATCTGTTCTAGGGCACTCGGGTTTTTACCAGATTCTAGCTATTGTAAACAGTGCTGCAATGAACATTCCAGCACAGATGTCATTTCGACTATACTTTTTTGCTCCTCTGGGATATATTCCAAGCAGTGGTATTGCTGGGTCAAATGGGAGCTCAATATCTAATTTTTTGAGAATCGTCCATATTGTTTTCCAACAGGGCTGAACCAATCGGCATTCCCACCAGCAGTGTTAGAAGGGTCCCTTTCTCCCCACATCCTCTCCAACAGTGGTTGCTTTTGTTCTTTTGGATGCGTTCTAGTCTCTGTGGTGTGAGGTGGTATCTCATGGTTGTTTTGATCTGCATCTCTCTGATGATTAGTGATGCAGAGCAGATTTTCATGTGCCTTTTGGCCATTTGTATCTCTTCTTGGCAAAGTTTCTGTTCATTTCTTCGCCCCATTTTTTGATGGGGTTGGATGTTTCCTTCCTGTAGAGTTCGACCAGTGCTTTATACAGCATTGATATCAACTCCTTATCTGATGGGAATTGTGTAAATATCCTTTCCCATTCTGTAGATAGTTTTATATTTTGGTCACTGTATCTCTTGCGGTGCAGAAGCTTTTTAGTTTAATGTAGTCCCATTTGTGGATCTCTGTTTCTACTAGATTGCTTAGTTCCGTGTCATCTTTGAAGATACCTTTATCTTCAATACCGTGGAGGGTTTTGCGACCTTGTCTTCAATGTACCTTATGGTTTGTGATCTGATGTTGAAGTCTTTAATCCATTTTGATCTGAGTTTTGTGCATGGGGTCAGGTCGAAGTCTAAGCCCATTCTTTTACACGTAGTTGTCCAGTTGTGCCAGCACCATTTGTTAAAGAGGCTTTCCTTGCTCCACTTCATCTCTCTTGCTCCCTTATCAAAGATTAGATGATCATACATTTGAGGTTGTGTGTAGGGATATTCCACCCTGTTCCATTGGTCTTCAGCTCTGCCTTTGTTCCAGTACCATGCTGTTTTTATTGTTACCTCTTTGTAGAAGAGTTTAATGTTGGGGGGGGGTGATGCCTCCCATCGACTTTTTTCCAAGAATTGTTTTAGCTATCCTTGGACGTTTGTTGTTCCATATGAATTTTAGGATTGCTTGATCCATTTCTTTGAAGAATGTCATGGGTATCCTTATAGGGATCACGTTGAATCTGTATAATGCTTTGGGGAATATTGCCATTTTGACAACATTGGTTCTCCCTATCCATGAGCAGGGTATATGTTTCCATTTCCTCGTATCCTCTTTGATTTCATGGAGTATCGTTTTGTAGTTTTCTTTGTAGAGGTCTTTTACTTCCTTGGTTAATCTGATTCCGAGGTACTTGATTTTCTGGGGCACGATTGTGAATGGGATTGCTTTTTTCATGTCCCTTTCCTCTGCCTCATTGTTTGCATATATGAAGGCCATGGATTTTTGGGTATTGATTTTATAGCCTGCAACTTTACTGTATAAATCTATTATTTCTAAGAGTTTCTTAGTAGAGGCTTTAGGCTTCTCTAGATATAGTATCATATTGTCTGCAAATAGTGAGAGTTTGATTTCTTCCTTTCCTATCTGGATGCCCTTAATCTCTTTTTCTTGTCTAATAGCTATCGCAAATACTTCCAGTACTATATTGAAGAGGAGTGGTGAGAGTGGGCATCCTTGTCTTGTGCCTGATCTCAGAGGAAAGACCCTTAGTTTTTCCCCGTTCAGGATAATGCTTGCCGTAGTCTTGTGATAGATGGCTTCGACTATCTTGAGGAAAGTTCCTCCAAACCCCATTTTGGCGAGGGTTTTCATCATGAAAGGATGTTGGATCTTGTCAAATGCTTTCTCTGCATCTATTGATATGATCATATGGTTTTTGTCTTTACTTTTGTTGATATGCTGGATTATGTTGATTGATTTTCGAATGTTAAACCATCCTTGCATCCCCGGGATGAATCCCACTTGGTCGTGATGTATGATCTTTTTGATGAGTTGTTGAATCCTATTTGCTAGTATTTTGTTGAGGATCTTCGCATCGGTATTCATCAGGGATATTGGTCTGTAATTTTCTTTCTTAGTGGTGTCTTTGTTTGTTGTTGGTATTAGGGCGATGTGTGCTTCATAGAAACTGTTTGGGAGAGTTCCTGTTTTTTCAATTTCCTGGAAAAGTTTGAGGAAAACAGGCAACAGGTCTCCTTTAAATGTTTGGAAGAATTCGCCAGTGAAACCATCTGGGCCTGGGCTTTTGTTTTTGGGGAGGTTTTTGATTACAGTTTCAATTTCCTTAACATTGATGGGTCTATTCAGGTATTCCAAGTCTTCTTTGTTCAGTCTTGGGAGATTGTAAGAATCGAGGAATCCATCCATTTCTTTTAGGTTCTCCTGTTTTGTGGCATATAGACTTTCGAAGTAGTCTCTAATGATCTTTTGAATCTCACTGGTTTCTGTTATGATGCCCCCCTTTTCATTTCTGATTCGATTTATTAGGTTTCTCTCTCTTTCTTTCTTTGTGAGTCTTGCTAGCGGTTTATCAATCTTATTTATTTTCTCAAAGAACCAGCTCTTTGTTTTATTGATCTTTCGGATTGTCTTTTTGGTTTCTATGTCATTAATTTCTGCTCTAATTTTTATTTCTTTCCTTCGATCTGGTTTGGGTTCCTTTTTCTGGTCCTTTTCTAAAGTCTTGAGTCGTGTAGTCAATTTGTCTATGTGGGCCCTTTCTTCCTTCCTGAGGAATGCTTGGAGAGCTATAAATTTTCCCCTTAACACGGCTTTAGCTGCGTCCCATAGGTTTTGGCAGCTCGTGTTTCATTCTTATTTGTTTCTAAGTATTTTTTGTTTCTTCCTTGATTTCCTTCCTGAACCACTCATTGTTCAACATTGAATTGTTTAATTTCCAAGTGTTTAATTTGATTCTCCGTGTCGGTGAGTGGTTAGCTTCTATCTTCAGTGCATCGTGGTCTGATAAGATGGTTGATACAATTTCTATTTTTCCGATTCTATTGAGGTATGTTCTGGGGCCCAGTACATGGTCTATTTTAGAAAATGTTCCATGTGCACTGGAAAAGAATGTGTATTCTTTCTTTTTGGGGTGTAAGGCCCTGTATAGGTCTATTAGGCCTCTCTCTTCAATGTCTTCTTTCAGAGTCAGTGTTTCCTTGTTGAGTTTTGTTCTTGTCAATCTCTCTAGAGACGATAAGGCCATATTGAAGTCTCCGACTACTATTGTGCTGTTAGTGATGTCCTCTTTGAAGTCTGTTAGGAGTTGTTGTAATTATTTAGCTGGTCGCACATTAGGTGCATATATGTTTAAGAGTGTGATTTATTCCTGTTGTACATATCCCTTGATAAACAGAAAATGACCTTCGCTATCCCTTTTAATATTTTTCAACCTGAAATCTATGTTGTCGGATATTAGGATGGCCACTCCAGCTTTTTTAAGAGGGTTGTTTGCTTACAGGATTGTTTTCCATCCTTTGACTTTGAGTCTATGTTTACTCTGTTTGTTCAGGTGATTTTTTTGCAGGCAACAGAATGTTGGGTTTAATTTCAGGATCCATTTTGCCACTCTGTGTCTCTTGATAGGTGCATTTAGGCCGTTGTCATTGAGAGAGATTATTGTGATTGGGTTTTGTGTCATCTTTCTGTGGGATTTGTTGTTCTTATGGGGCTCCTACTTGTCTCACAGTAGCCCCTTTAGACCTTCTTTTAAGTTTGGGTTTGAGTCTATGAAGTTCCTGAGCTGTTGTTTGTCCGAGAAGTAGTGTATGTTTCCTTCGAGTTTGACTGAGAGTTTAGCCAGATAAAGTATTCTTGGTGAGGCATTCATTTCATTGAGTTTTTTCACTATGTCCCACCATTGTCTTCGGGCTCGGAGGGTTTCCTCTGACAGGTCTGCTGTAAATCTGAGGGGTGCTCCTTTGTATGTGATTTCCTTCTTTGACCTTGCTGCTTGCAGAATTGTGTCTCTATCCATAGCATCCGTCATTCTGACTATTATATGCCTCGGAGTCTTTTTATTTGGGTCTCGTTCTGCTGGTACTCTTCGGACTCCTTGTATCTGGATGCCTGCGTTCTCGAGCTCTGGGAATTTCTTTGCAATGATGTCTTTGACTGTGTTTTTTTTTCATTGGGGTTACTTCCCTGTGGTTCTGGTACTCCAATGATTCTTATGTTGTTCCTCTTGAAGTAATCCCCCAGGACTCTGATTCGTTCTATAGCCATTTTGAGGTCTTTGGCCATGATTTGTTGTTGTCTATAAGCTTTCTGTAGCTCATCTTCTAGGTTGCTGATTCTGTCTTCGGCTGTAGTCATTCTACTGTTGAGGCCATCTAATGAGATTTTTAGTACCGATTCCTTTATTTGTTTGACTTCTGTTCGTAGGTTTGAAATTTCTGCTCTCATTTCTTCCTGCATTTTCTTGGTAGACCGTTGCAGTGCTTCATTCATCTCGTCCCGTAACTTATTGGATGCCTGTTCCATGGTTGCTTGTAATATGTCGACTCTCCTCCAGATTTCCTCGCTGAATTGTTTATCTGAGAGGTCGTAGATGTGAGTGGCCCCTGATGATGTTTCTGGAATCTTTTCATTTCCCTCTCTTGGTGGAGGGGATTTCCGCTGCTTCTTCATCTTGATATGGAAGTGTAGAGTCTGAGCTTTGTGGTTCTTTATTCCTGTTCCCTCTTGTTGTGGGAAGGAGGTTTTCTGTTTGTGCTAAGCTTCCCTTATTCAGTGATAGGTTGCATAAAGTTAGACTAAGCTAATGGGTATTTTGCATAGGTGGTTGAGATGATTAAAGTGATTTTCAGAGAAATAGACAATACCTATTGTGCCAAGGTCAGAGATAATATCTGTGGAGATAATATCTGCGGCGCGGCCGCTCCGATAGAAGGCCACGCCCACTTTCAGACTACGCCCACTGAGATACAGGCCACGCCCCCAGAATCTTCCTGGAGGGGTCGCAGTTTCTCGCAGGTCTGCGCAGCGCAGGGAAGCGTTTCCCAGTCGGTCCTCACCTGTTCAAGATGCGTGAGATGGAGCGGCACTGGTCTTGATTGGCCGTGGGGGCAGCAAAGTGGGAGGGGATGCAGAGAAGCCCAAGCCGGCAGAAAGCCGACTTGGGGGACAGTTTCTCAGGTCCGCGCAGCTTGGGGGAGACTTTTTATTACAGTTTCCTTGAAATTTATGGGCCTATTCAGGTATTTCAAGTCTTCTTGGTTCAGTCTTGGGAGACTGTAGGAGTCAAGGAATTCGTCCATTTCTTTTAGGTTCTCTTGTTTCGTGGCATACAGACTTTCAAAGTAGTCTCTGGTGATCCTTTGAATCTCCTTGGCTTCTGTTGTGATGACCCCCTTTTCATTTCTGATTTGGTTTATTAGGGTTTTCTCTCTTTCTTTCTTTGTGAGTCTTGCTAGCGGTTTATCAATCTTATTTATTTTCTCGAAGAACCAGATTTTTGTTTCATTGATCTTTCGGATTGTTTTTCGGGTTTCCATATCATTAATTTCTGCTCTAAGTTTTATTATTTCTTTCCTTCGATCTGGTTTGGGTTCTTTTTGCTGGTCCTCTTCTAAGATCTTAAACTGCGAAGTCAAGCTATCTATATAGGCCCTTTCTTCCTTTCTGAGGAAGGCTTGCAGAGCTATAAATTTTCCCCTTAACACAGCTTTAGCTGCGTCCCATAGGTTCTGGTAGCTTGTGTCTTCATTCTCATTTGTTTCAAGGTATCTCTTGATTTCTTCCTTGATTTCCTTCATGACTCAGTCATTGTTCAATAGTGAGTTGTTTAATTTCCAAGTGTTTGATTTGGTTCTCCGTGTCTGTGCGTGATTAACTTCCATCTTCAGTGCATCATGGTCTGAAAAGATAGTTGATACAATTTCTATCTTCCCGATTCTATTAAGGTATAATTTGTGGCCCAGAACGTGGTCTATTTTGGAAAACGTTCCATGTGCGCTGGAAAAGAATGTGTATTCTTTCTTTTTGGGGTATATAGCCCTGTATAGGTCTATTAGCCCTGTCTCCTCCATTTCTTCCTTCAGAGCCATCGTTTTCTTTTGCTGAGTGTTGTTCTTGTCGATCTATCCAGAGGTGATAAGGCAGTGTTGAAGTCTCCAACTACTATCGTGGTGCTAGTTATGTCCTCCTTAAATTCTGTTAGGAGTTCTTTTAAGTATTTAGCCGGTCGTTCATTAGGTGCGTATACGTTTAAGAGTGTGGTTTCTTCCTGTTGTACATATCCCTCGATGAATAGAAAATGACCTTCGCTGTCCCTTCTGATCATTTTCAGCCTGAAATCTATGCTATCGGATACTAGTATGGCCACCCCCGCTTTTTTTTGAGGGAGCTGTTTTCTTGCAGAATTGTTTTCCATCCTTTGATTTTGAGTCTGTGTTTGTTCTGACTATTCAGATGTGTTTCTTGTAGACAGCAGAAAGTTGAGTTTAGTTTCCGAATCCATTTTGCCACTCTGTGCCTCTTGATTGGTGCATAGACCGTTAACATTAAGAGAAATTCTTATCATAGAATTTTGTGTCATTTTTCTGTAGGGTTTGTTGTTCTTATAGGTTTTTTCCTTGTCTTATAGTAGCTCTTTGAGTCCTTCTTTAAAATTTGGTCTTGAGTCTATGAAGTTCCTGAGCTGTTGCTTCTCCGTGAAATAGTGTATGGTTCCTTCAAGTTTAACTGAGAGTTTAGCCAGGTAGAGTGTTCTTGGTGAGGCATTCATTTCATGAAGTTTTTTCACTATATCCCACCATTGTCTTCGGGCTTGGAGGGTTTCTTCTGATAGGTCTGCTGTGAATCTAAGGGGTGCTCCTTTGTATATGATCTCCTTCTTTGATCTTGCTGCTTGCAGTATTGTGTCTCTATCCACGGCATCCATCATTCTGACTATGATATGCCTTGGGGATTTTCTATTTGGGTCCCTTTTAGCTGGCACCCTTTGGACTCCTTGGATCTGGATGTCCGCATTCTCTAGCTCTGGGAATTTTTTAGCAATGATGTATTTAATTGTGTTTTTTTTCATTGGGATTGGTTCTGTGTAGTTCCGGCACTCCCATGATTCTTATGTTGTTTCTCCTGAGGTCATCTCCTAGGACTCTAATTCACTCTAGAGCCATTTTGAGGTATTTTGCCATAATTTGTTGTTCCCTATATGCTTTGTGCAGCTCATCTTCAAGCTCACTGATTCTTTGACTGTAGTCATTCTACTATTGAGGGCTCCTACCAAGTTTTTTTATTTCATCTACTGATTCTTTAGTTGTGTGACTTCTATTCTTAGCTTTGAAATTTCTGCTCTCATTTCTTCCTGGATTATCTTGGTGGACCGTTCCAATGCTGCATCCATATCCTCCCTTAATTTATTGGAAGTTTGTTCCATAGTTGCTTTGAGTTCATGAACCACCTTCACAATTTCCTCTCTGAATTCTTTATCCGAGAGGAGGTTGTATTTCTGGGAAGTCGCTGCTGAGATTAGTGAGATATTTTCTTGGATCTCTCCTGGTGGTGGGGATTTTCGCTGTTTCTTCATGTTGTTATGGGCTTTACTATCCAGTGCTCTCCTTAGCTTGGGAGGGGCCTCAACTGAAGATGTGGGGCTATGCTCTTTTTACAAAGGAATTTTATGTGCAACTTGATGTGTTCACTGACAGTTTTCGTGAAATTAGGGTAGGCTAGGTTACTTGACTGTTGAAACATATAGTGACTAAGATGACCAGGGAATTCTTCAGAGGAGTGGGTTCTATCAATTGTGGCCAAAGGACAATGCATGGAATGGTAAAATAACAACTGCGGCAGAGTAAGCGGGCGCCGCTCCAGAAAGAGGCCACGCCCACTTTTGAGGCCACGCCCCTAAGGTGAGGACATGCCCCTAACCAGCAGAGTGGGGAATAGTCAGGACCCGACTGTGCAGCAGCCGAAAGGTGCCAGGCGGGGGTGGGGGCGTCAGGGTGAGCCCCAAACCGCGGGCAGGGGGCGGGGAGAGGGCTTCTCCGCGCTGGGCAGGGTCTCTAAGGGATTTCCTATTTACCTGCAGAGTGGGGAGTGGTCAGGAACCGACGGTGCAGCGGCCAAAAGGTGCCAGGCAGGGGTGTCCCCCATGATTTCTTAACAAAAATATTCCTTGATTTTTCTACCCATGTACATTAAATAACAGGCCAGGAAGAATAGTGTCCTTCACAAGGAGCCTGCGACGTCAGAGCAATATAAAATCAAGTCATCAGGCATGGTTTATGTGCAGCCCCTTCCAAGGATAAAACCATAGAAGTTGACAAGTCTCAAAGCATCAACCACAGCCTATGTATATTATCCATACGGCACCAATATGGAGAGAATTCACTGGGACTATGCTATAAGGACAGGGGAGGCACAGGAGCAACCAAGCCACAACCCACAGCTTCCATGACACTTGTTACCTACAATAAGTGAGAATGAGAAGTGGCCCTCAGCCAGGCAATTCACTTAAGGGGCATTTTGGTTCTATCTCTAAAGGTTGTGATGGTCTGTGATCCTCCATAGAAATAAAGGAGGGAGGAAAAATGAAAACAGAGGAAGTAGGAGGGATTAAGAGAAGAAAGATGTTTGAAAGCCCAGAAAGGTACAAGAGAGATAGGATTAGAAACTCCACTGCCCAGTCTGGAGAGATAACCCAACCTCAGCTCATGACTCAGTGACACGTACCTGAAACAGAGGATACATTTGACCTTAATGTCTCTGGATTGCAAGAGAATGGCAAATAGTTTGATATCTCCAGCTAAAACAAAACATCAGACACATCAAACACTGTTGTTTTTATGGAAACAGAAAGTACAAGAGTGATAGGACCACTGGGAAGGAAGGGTTTTTAACTGGACTCAAGATCACAAATAAGTACTTGCTGTTGGTCAAAATCTTCTAACTCTTACACAATTTGCCAAAAAATATACATTTGTCTATTCATGATAATCTTACCATATTCCATCTAAGGAAGGAAACATCAGATTTTTCAGTTAAGATCAAGGAGTATAAATAAAGAAAAAGAAATACTAGTTCCTGGTATGGAACTATGGTTCCAGTTGCATGAGAGAAATTCACACAACCTAATTGTAACTGAGGTTCCTAAACACTCAATTATGACTAACATATCAATTTGATAGTAAATCCTATCATAATTGAAAGAGAATTTGTTAAGAAGGGACCTAATAGATTTAAAATAAAACACTCATTCCATTTTACTGCACTTACTTTTACTGTCCACACTTTCAATTGTTTTTTCACACAAATTAAGGCATATGATGCATTAAGTATATCTGTTATTGGAAGCAGGAAACTGAAAACTGGGAAAAAACTATCTTTCTGCATGAGTGTGTCCAAAAGGAAAAGGAATTTGAGAGCAGAAGAGGAACTCAGGATTAAGTTAGGGCCTCCTTATTGTTCAGATTCCTTTGTTACCCTGTCTCCCTAGAAGGTCTGGGAAGGATGTTTTGATAGTTTCTTCCTAGAATGTAGAATAGTCTGTAAAGCAATATGTAGCAGTGCATAGTGAGATCTGTGAAGTCATCAACTTCTATCTTCAGTGTATCTTGGTCTGAAAAGATAGTTGATACAATTTCTATCTTCCTGATTCTATTGAGATGTGTTTTATGACACAGCACATGTTCTGTTTTGGAAAATGTTCCATGTGCACTGGAGAAAAATGTGTATTCTTTCTTTTTGGGTGCAAAGCCCTCTATAGATCTACTAGTCCTCTCTCTTCTATCTCTTCCTTCAAAGCCAGTGTTTCCTTGCTGAGTTTTATTCTCATCGATATATTGAGGGGTGATAAGGCAGTGTTGAAGTCTCTGACTACTATTGTGTTGCTAACAATGTCCTCCTTAAAATCTGTTAGCAGTTGTTTTATGCATTTAGCTGTTCCCTCATTAGGTGTGTATACGTTTAGGAGTGTGATTTCTTCCTGTTGTACATATCCTTTGATAAATAGATAATGGCCTTCGCTATCCCTTCTAATCTCTTTCAACCTGAAATCTATGTTGTTCGATACTAGCATGGCCACTCCAGCTTTTTTGAGGGGGTTGTTTGCTTGCAGGATTGTTTTCTATTCTTTGACTTTAAATCTGTGCTTGCTCTGACCATTTAGATGTGTTTCTTGTAGGCAGCAGAATGTCGGTTTCATTTTCTGCATCCATTTGCCACTCTGTGTCTCTTAATTGGTGCATTTAGACCATTGAACATTGAGACAGATTATTGTCATGAAGTTTTGTGCCATCTTTCCTTAAGGGTTTGTTGTGCTTATGGGTGGTTTTCTAATCTTACCCGAGTCCCTTTATTTTTTTTTAGTTTTTTTTAAATAAAAATTTTATTTTATTAAATCACCATGTGGAAGATTACAATGCTTTCAGGCTTAGGTCTCAGTTATACAATGCTGAAACAACCATCCCTTCACCAGTGCCCATATACCAGCACCAAAAAAAAAAAAAACCACAGTACACCTCCCATCCCGCCCCCCCACCCGCCGCCTTGTAACTGATAAGTTTCATTTTACTTTCTGTTTACTTTGGTTACATTCAACATTTCAACACAAACCTCACTATTATTGTTAACTGCGGCCGCGCGGTTTTGAATTTCTGTACTTTAACAACTAAGTCCAGGGAGATTTCTTCCAGATATTAGATCATTGCAGGCTTGAAAACCCAGTCTGTGGTCGTCATAATATTGCGGACACCGCGACCTTCATCCCTGGAGAGAAAGAGGCGAGAGACAGAAATACCTTTCCTCTCCTGGGCGGGCACGGGTCTGCGGCTTAGTTCTCAGGCTGGAGACATTCTGCGGGGAGTTGCCCATGCCGAAAGAGGTTTTGCTGGGTCTGGATTCACGCTCGTGCAGCTGCGGAGAGTCCAAGTCCCTTTAATCCTTTTTTTAGGTTTGGTTTTAAGTCTATGAATTTCCTGAGCTGTGGTTTATGTACATAATGGTGTACTGTTCCTTCGAGTTTGAGTGAGAGTCTAGCCGGATAAAGTATTCTTGTGAGGCAGTTATTTCATTTAGTTTTTTCACTATTTCCCACCAGTGCTTTTGGGCTTGGAGGATTTCCTATGATAGGTCTGCTGTAAATCATATGGGTGTTCCTTTGTATGTGATTTCCTTCTTTGACCTTGCTGCTTGCATTATTTTGTCTCTATCCGCAGCATCCATCATTCTGACTATAATATGCCTTGGAGTGTTTTTATTAGGGTCTCTTTAATCTGACACCCTTCTGGCTCCTTGGATCTGGATGCTTGCATTCTATAACTCTAAGAACATTTCAGCAATGATTTCTCTCTCTCTCTTTTTTTTTTTTTTGCTTTTTGGGTCACACCTGATGATGCACAGGGGCCACTCCTGGCTCTGCACTCAGGAATCACCCCTGGCGGTGCTCAGGGGACCATATGGGACACTGGGAATAAAACCCAGGTCGACCGCATGCAAGGCAAACGCCCTACCCGCTATCAGCAATGATTTTTTAACTGTGGCTTTTTCATTGGGGTCTCCTCCCTGTCCTTCTGGTACTCAGATGATTCTTATGTTGCTTCTCTTGGAATAATCCCCTAGGTCCCTGATTCACCTTAGAGCTATTTTGAGGTCTTTTCCCATTGTTTGTTGTTGCCTGTAGGCTTCCTTCTGCTTATCTTCCAGCTCACTGATTCTGCCTTCAGTTGTAGCCATTCTACTGTTGAGGGCACTCACTGAGTTTTTTATTGCATCTAGCAAGACTTTTATTAGTGACACTTCTGACTGTAGCTTTCCTATTTGCTTTCATTTCTTCCTGCATTTTGTTGGCTGTCCATTCCACTGTTTCTTCAATGTCCTTCTTTAACTTACTGGATGTCTACTCCATTGTTTCTTTGATTTCCTTGAACATCCTCAGCATTTCATCTCAGAATTCTTTATCAGAGAGCTCTTGTTTGTGGGTAACCCCTGTTGCGGCTTCCGGACTCTTTTCTTCGTCCTCCCCTCATAGTGGAGATCTGCGCTGCTTCTTCATGTTGTTGTGGTTTATGGAGATGGCACCATCCAGCTCACTAGCACTGTTCCCTCTTCTTGTGGAAAATGGTTCTGGATGGGCTTGGTCGATGGTGGTCACCTTTCTCCCGTTCTAGGATATGTCCTTCCTCTCTGGCCTCTCTCTGTGACTTATGATAGGCATCTAGTGAAGCTTTGGAGGATGTGTTCTTCTATGTTGGGCTTGTACAGCTTCTTGTGTACACTGGTCCTTTGGTGAGATTGGAGTAGGCCAGTGGACTATTGTCCTATTGTGCTAAAGGTGTTCAGGGTGTTTTGACAGGATTAAGTGATGGAGGTTGGAATGTGAGTCTAGAGTGCTGGGAAGGGGGAATATAACTGAGCCATGCCAGCCGCCACACAGAAGGCCACACCCACTTCTGCGGAGGCCACGCCCCTGCGGTGGGGGCCACACCCCCAGCCAGTCCCACATGCTAGTCTCAGGGCCCACGGAGCGCACAGAGGGACAAACCAGCAGGGAAGGTCGGCAGTGCATTGGCTAGGTGGGCGGGTCTATTTTTTCTTTTTTTGAGTCATTGTGAGATACACAACTACAAAATTGCTCATGCTCTAGTTTCAGTCATAAAATGTTCCAAATCCCATTCCTAATACCAGTGTACATTTCCAACCAAAAATGACCTCAGTATCCAACCCCCCACCTCCCATCCCCAGCCTGAATCTAGGGCAGGTCTTCTCTCTTGTCTGTTTCCTTTCCCTTCCCTCCTCTTCTCTCCCCTCTCCTCCTGTCTTCTCTCCTGTACTCTCTTCTCCTCTCCTCTCTTCTCCTTTCCTCTCTTCTGCTCCCCTCTCCTTTCCTCTCCTAATTTCCCCTCCTCTCCCTCCCCTCTTCTCTCTTCTCTCCTTTCCTCTCTCCTCTGCTCTCCTCCACTCTACTCCCCCCCAGGACATTTTGCTTGATTAACACAGATGCTGAGTTTATCATGTTTGTTCTTTTACCCATATTCAGCACACAGTTCTTATCCAGAGGGATCATTTCCAACTATCATTGCCATAGTGAATTCTTCTATATCCCAGCTGCCCTCTCCCTCAGCACCTGAGGCAGGCTTCCAACCATGGAATCCCCCTGGCCAGTGTTTCTACCATCCTTGCACTTAAGTCTCATGCTATGTTTCTAATGTCCCACGAATGAGTGCAATCATTCTATGTCTGTCCCTTTCCTTCTGTCCAGTTAACTCTTATCTTGTCTATATTTGGAGAAGACTTTATCCTAACACATGCAGAGAATCAGAATCTTTTTTCAGGATCTACTGAGATAACAACTCTTGATAACGCTTCCCTTGAAGAGTCCTGGTCAACCCACTAAGCAAACAGTAATAATGAGTACCAAATTTTCAGAGAAGTTGGGGGCAAAAACAGTAGTACAATGGGTAAAATGCTTGTCCTGCACTTGTTTGCCCTGATGTCCATCCGGAGCCTCCCATATAGTACCTGCAGCATCTTGAGGAGCGACCCTGTAGCACAGAGCCAGGAGTAAACCTGAGCACCTCTGGGTAGCACTGCACTGCACTGCTGTCCTGTTGTTCATTGATTTGCTCAAGCAGGCACCAACCAGTAATGTCTCCACCATGAGAATTGTTATTACTCATTTTGGCATATTGAATACACCACTGGTAGCTTGCCAGGCAATGCTGTGTGTGCAGGATACTTTTGATAGCTTGCCGGGCTCTCCAAGAGGGACAGAGGAATTGAACCCGGGTGGACTGCATGCAAGACAAATGCCCTGCCTGCCTGCTGTGCTATCATTCCATACCTCTGGGTACGACCCCAAAACTTAAGAAAAAAAATATTTAAGATAAATGGTTATGCTGCCTCTGTCTACCGAATCGCAGGTCTATTCCTGGGAGAAGCATTTCTTCTCTTTCTTTCCCAGGTGGCTTTAGGGAAGAACTGGCTCACTTGCAGAAGTCAAAGGATCCTCCCAGCTGTCCCATCAAGCCCACTCCTTACCTTTGGCCACTTTTCCTTTTCTGTTGAGGTCTCAGAAAAAGCTGGGCCCTGTATATTCCCTATAAAAAAAGAACAATAATTAGGATTATTTAGTTGTAATTAATTCCAACCCATTTTTTCAGCCTTCATTCCTTGCTTTCCAACTCAGTGTTGGCCACTGGCTTGAGCCCAACACTCCAGTCTGGTCAAACAGCCCGGGTCCCAACCCACTTTGCATCTGTAGGAGAGGAAGGAGCTTCTGGCTGTATCTTCCCTAAAAAGGACATTGCTATGAAGTAAAGTATGCAAAGAAGAGAAAAGAAGGAAAAAAGCAATATTTTATTTAACAAATTTCTCTCCCTCTCCGAGAGCCCAGCAAGCTTCGATGGGTACCTCACCCAAACAGCAGAGCCTGGCAAGCTACCCGTGGCATATTCGATAGGCCTAAAACAGTAACAATAACGGGCCTCACTTCATGTTCTCAGAGCGAACAGACACCATTAGGCTACACTAGCACATGACAGGGATGAGTGGAGACATTACTTGCGCCCGCTGGAGCAAATCAGTGAGAAACAAGATGACAATGATACAGTGATACAGTGAATGAACATAAAAGTCTCTAATACTCCCCTGAAAAATGCTAAGTAAATAAACCAATGTGGGAAAGTATCAGAGTACAAAATCAATAAACAAAATTTTGCTTCACTTCTACATAAGCAGTATTCTAGAAGAGAAAGAGGTCCACACAGAGTGGCCACCAGCAGAGATGTCTTCCTTGGCCCCTGCGGGACACTTACCCAAGCCCAGTAGCAGCATCCACGCCAGGCACAGCCGCAGCTCCATGGGCCTCAATGAGCCGTGGCCACAGTCTGTGCGTGACACTCTTCCCTCCTCTTCTGGCTTCCTCTGTGTTCCCACAGCGCACCCGTCACAAATCTTACCGTGCTCGCCTTTGAAAAGCAGCAGGACCCAACTGTGAAAGACAAATCATGAATCAGTTACTTCGGCAGAGTTTGAGGCAGCTGGAGGAATGATAAGCAGCACGTTCTAGATAATAAGACAAGTATCAGGGCCAAAGAGACAGTACAGGGGTTAGGAATCTTCCTTGCAAATTATCAACTAGTGTTCACTCTGTGGCACCACATATAGTCTTCTGGGAACCAGGAGGATATACTTATTACTGCCAGGTGTGTCTCCACCACCAACAACAAAAACAACAACAAAAATCAAAAAACCCAGCACCAAACTCATAATCTTGGATTATGAGTGACCAGAGATTGCAAGTAAAGGACTGAGCCATTGGAAGCAACTCAACTGGGCACACTAGAGACTGGGCAGGAAATCCAGGTTGACTAGAGAGGAAGGGTTCATAACAGGGCATTAGTGTCCTCAGCTGTAAGCTAAGGGAATAATAACACAGATGGAGTTCACACAGGCAGGTAGATACAGAAGGCCCCCAATGAAAATGGAATTCCTGGGAAATAATAAAACCAGTAGGCCCAAAAGCTCACCTTGTGAGCACAGGAATTAAGGCCTAAGAAGACCGTTAGGCTGCAGAACTTTCTTGATATCTGTTGCTGGCTGAGACATTTGGGACACTTCCAGAGGAAGTGGGTCAGTGCCCACCCAAAGAAAGTCCTTGTAGCCCCCACATCAGTCACCGCCATGCCTTACTGGATTCCATCATCTCAGGAGGAGCTCCACAGAGAAATTTACCTGCCGAAACCTCAGCTACATGGGGCCCTGTGACTGAAAACTCCAGGCCTTCTTAGACTCAGGATAGGCTACCTTCCCCCACCTACACTTTTCTTCAGGAAGCCTCAGCAGTCATGCCCACAGCCCAAATCCACTGCCCTGTTAAAACCTAACTGGAGCTGGACCACCTAGTTAAAACTCTGAATTTCCTGGAGTATGTGGCTGCACTCCAAACCCGACACACTGCCAATCCAGCAGGAACACACCAAGCTGGATTGGCTCTAAGGCCAACCAATATCAACTAACAAATACATTAAGACAGAGGGCTAATTTGGGACATTTTAGTAATCCCTCAGACAAGGAATTAATGTCCCCTTGTGAGATCCAATAATTCTCACTAATGTTCTTAGGAAATATTTTTTGATCAATCCATTAGCAATATATTGGTAATCAGCAATATAAAATAAATTTCGTGGGCCTGCCACGGGAACAGGCTTGAAGGGTGGTTGGGAAAATTGGAGAAAGTGTTGGAAGGAAGGTATTATCGATGGTGGCACTGGTGGTGGATTATTGAATACCTGTAACAGATCATCATGAGCTAATTGGGAAACACAGTGCCAAAATAAAGTGAGTGAGTGAGTGTGTGTGAATGTGTGTGTGTGTGTGTGCGCGCGCACATGTGTGGGTGGGGGCAGAATTCTAAAGCATAAAAACATTTCTAGGAGGAATTTGAAACAATGGCTAAAGGAAAGCTGGGCTTTTTTTAATCCTGTCACAAGTTCACAAATATTTTATTTATCAGTGCTTTTAACGCTCATGTGATCTTACATGAAACACATTTATACAAAACTAATGCAATAAACAAAATGGCTCAATTTCTAGCTTTGAGTAGAGAGTATATAAAGGAAACTTAATGATGGTAAGCAAAAAAACATTGGGAAATTTATAGTAATCTTTTAATCTTATTAGTAGTAACTTGCGAGAGAGACAATAAACATCATATAGTATTTTCTGTATGTGGTTTGTGCTTTTTAAGCGCTTCATAAGTTTTTAAAAATTTTAGGCACTGTGGTTTACAATATTGTTAATGATGAGGTTCCATGTATTGTACAACCCTCCCCACACCGTTCTCCAGAGTGCCCAAGCTCCTCCACCACATCTCAGTGAACAACCCCCACATCCCTGTCCCAATTTCCCCATCCCTCCGTTCTAGTTAAGCTTCCTACCAAACACTGGCTCTCCATTTCTTTGTGCATTCTTATGAGGACACTTCCGACTCTTAATCTCAGGGCCAGGGATCCTCTCTCTGACATATAAGTCTCACAAGCAGAGGATATAAGTCAAGTATACGAGTGTCTGTTTATCCAACGTTACTACGGGCATCTGTGGTACATGTGAGTATGGGAGCACAGGTGAAGCGACGGAAACACATCTCTGCATGGTGAAGGTCAGGAAATCCACCTCTCCCTGAGATCACACATCAGGAGGTCATGTCCCCCTAACAATCTCACAGTGGGAGAGGGCTCTGTGCTTTGGCACTATTACAGGGCACCTCCAGTCTGATTCTGATAGGACCCCAGGTGACTGATTTGAAGCAGAGTGGAGAGACGACTTTTTTTTTTTGAAGGAAAACAGATTTTATTTGGAGGATTTTCGAAGGGAAGTAGGAAGAGAAAAGTGGGAGAGTGCAGCATAAGAGAGACAGAGTAACGCACTCAAGAGAGAACACGGACTTCTCCAAGGGCAGAGAGAGCCCTACACACATCCCAGTGTTAGACAGGAAAGCATAAAAGTACACATCTCAAGAGGGGAGATGCGCGTGACCCATGTGCTCAGGCACCACATGTGCTTGGCCACACGGGCACAAGCAGCACACAGTCTCAGATAGCATATGGGCTGAGACAGCTTTTTTAGAGTACAACTTCTGAGAATTTGAATAAAGAGAAACTCAATTTCCACTTAGATAGAAAAAGTCTTAAAATCCTAATATGCATCAAGGAAGCATAAGGCATAGACACAGTAGGGAAAGAGTTTTCACAGTGGGTGGGGAATTTGCCTTGCACTGGCCGACCCAGGTTCAAATCCCAGCATCCCATATGGTCCCCTGAGCACCGCCAGGAGTAATTCCTGAGTGCAGAGCCAGGGGTAACCCCTGTGCATCGCCAGGTGTGACCCAAAAACCAAAAAAAAAAAAGAAAGCTTAAATTAATCCTTAGCAGATGCTATGAGCATCTCAATGGTCACAGCAGATGCTATGAGCATCTCTATGAGTCTCAATTTGGACTGCCCCTAGCCTACATTTTTTACTTCCTGTGATTTCCTGGGCTCTTTCTGATAAACAGCGAGTTAACAATTATCTGTCCTAAAATTCTGCCCCAGAATTTACTCTCACCTGGAAACTAAGATAATGGGAAATACCTAAGGTAAATGGCCATACCAGGATCTGTTGAATCCTTGCATTCTCTGCAAAATCCTTGTCAATTGATAAGAAATACCAAGAACCCAATTTTCATTAAAAAGGGTTTAAAGAGAAACCATTATCTTTAACTTCCTTGCATCCTCTATAACACAAAGACCCAGTTTTCTCATAAAAACCCCATAAAAAGACCCATAGTTAAGTCTTATACTAAGTTTCTCCCCAATTGCGGAGTTTTATTTCCTTTTTATTCTACTTTCTAGTAAACATTTCTACTTTTCACCTCTGAGTCCGAGCATCTTTATTCCTCAATATTTTCATTCTTGAAAATATTGAGGAACCTGGAAATGGTGAACAGAGACAGTTCTTCACCATTCACCAAGCAGCAATAGCTTAATCACTTCTTAAGATTTTGTTCTTTCAAACGTTCCTTCTAACTTTTCTTAAGAAAACATGCCAGGGAGTCAGAGAGATATTTTGTTGGGTAGGATGATTGTCTTGCAATGGTTGACCTAGACTCCATCCCCATGACCCACTCCTGAGCCATTCCATGAGTGCAGACGTAGGAGTTCACTGCATGTGGCCTAAAAGCAAAATAAAACCCCCAAACATGCCCTAGAAAGGGGAGGCATGCTAATTCATATTTTTTGCAGCATTCAGCTGGTGATTCTTTGGGGAAATGCGGGATCCATAAAGTCAAATGTTTCAGAGAGGTCAGTCTATGCCTTGTTCAGAAGTCATTTTGGTGACTGAAAAGTCTGTGCGCTCCTATAATTTATAGTCCCAGAGCCAGTGAGATTAAAGCAGCCATGGCCTGAGTTTAAAATCTACTATGTCCTATAAATTTAATTAGATGGATGACAGCTTCCTGTTTTAAAGTACACTATAAAATATCTCGGGGCATTGCATACAGTACTGCTAAGTAACAATTGGAGAAACTCTAGTTTCAACTAAAAGTAAATAATATGCAATGTACACAAGATGATGTAATATGATGTAAAAATATTTGAAAACCATTCCCCAAAGTAGATAATAATGCATAACCAAAACCCTAAACTTTTTTTAAAATTTATTCTTTTATTGAATCACCATCTGGAAAGAAAGTTACAAAGCTTTCAGGTTTAAGTCTCAGTTATACAATGCTTGAACACCCATCCCTTCACCAGTGCACATATTCTGCCACCAAGAACCACAGTATACCTCCCGCCCCACCTTCCCAGCACCCCACCCCACATGCGTAATTGGTAAATTTCACTTTATTTTGATTACATTCAATATTTCAACAAAAGACTCACTATTATTGATTTGGAGTTTCTCCCCGCTAAAGTCGACCTGATGAAAAGAAAGCTTTTGATAATTTGTTTTTCATTGCTGAGAATGAAGAGATATGAGGTCGAGAGGCCACACTCGCAGCCGCACGGATTTGGATTTCTGTATTTTAGTACTTTAGTAACAAAGTCCAGAGAAATATCTGCCAGAAATTGCATCATTGTAAGCTTGTACCTCTCAGCTGCTTTAAATTCCACATATGAGTGCAATTTTTCTATGTCTGTCTCTTTCTTTCTGACTCATTTCACTCAGCATGATACTTTCCATGTTGATCCACTTATATGCAAATTTCATGACTTCATGTTTTCTGACATCTACGTAGTATTCCACTGTGTAGATACACCAGAGTTTCTTTAACCAGTCATCTGTTTTCGGGCACTCTGGTATTTTCCATATTGTGGCTATTGTAAACAGTGCGGCAATGAACATGGAAATACAGATGTCATCTCTACTATACATTTTTGCCTCTCCGGGAAATATTCCCAGGAGTGTTATTGCTGATTCAAATGGAAGCTCAATTTCTAACTTTTTGAGAATCATCCATATTGTTTTCCAAAAGGGCTGAACCAGTTGGCATTCCCACCAGCAGTGAGGGAGAGTCCCTTTCTCCCCACATCCACGCCAACACCAGTTGCTTTTGTTTTTGAGGATGTGGGCCAGTCTCTGTGGTGTGAGATATCTCATTGTTGTTTTGATCTGCATCTCCCTGATGATTAGTGATGTTAAACATTTTCTCATGTACCTCTCAGCCATTCGGATTTCTTCTTTGGAAAAGTTTCTATTCATTTCATCACCCAATTTTTTGATAGGGTTGGCAGTTTTCTTCTTGTGGAGTTCAACCAGTGCATTGTATAACCTTGTTATCAACACTTTATTGGGTGGGTACTGCATAAATATCCTTTCCCATTCTGTAGATTGTCTTTGTATTTTGGTCAGTGTTTCTTTTGAGGTGCAGAAGCTTCTTAGTTTGAGATAGTTCGATTTATTTACCTCTGTTTTCACTTGCTTGGCCAGTGGCATGTCAGTTTTGAAGATACCGATGGCTTCAATGTCGTGGAGGATTTTGCCGACCTTGTTTTCAACGTACCTTAGGGATTCTGATCTAATGTTGAGGTCTTTAATCCATTTTGATCTGACTTTTGTGCAGGGTGATGGGTGGAGGTCTAAGCCCATTTTTTTGCATGTAGCTGTCCATTTTTGACAGCACAATTTGTTAAACATGCTTTCCTTGCTCCACTTCACATTTCTTGCTACCTTATCAAAGATTAGATGACCATATATTTGGGGATGTATGTCAGAGTATTCAACCCTGTTCCATTCGTCTGCAGCTCTGCCTTTGTTCCAGTACCATACTGTTTTAATGACTACCGCTTTGTAGTAGAGTTGAAAGTTGGGGAGGTTGATTCCTCCCATTTTCTTTTTCCAAAGGATTGCTTTAGCTATTCATGGGGGCTTATTGTTCCATATGAATTTCAGGAGCACTTGCTCCATTTCTTTGAAGAATGTCAAGGGTATCCCTATAGGGATCGCATTGAATTTGTACAATGCTTTGGGGAGTATTGCCATTTTGAAAATATTAATTCTTCCAATCCATGAGCAGGGGATGTCTTTCCATTTCCTCCTGTCCTCTTTTATTTCCTGAAGTAGCGTTTTGTAGTTTTCATTATACAAGTCCTTTACCTCCTTTGTTAAGCTGATTCCGAGGTACTTGATTTTTTGAGGCACAATTGTGAACGGGATTGCATTTCTCATGTCACTTTCTTCTCTCTCATTATTTGCATATAGGAAAGCCATGTATTTTTGGGTATTGATTCTATAGCCTGCAACTTTACTATATGAGTCTATTGTTTCTAGGAGTTTTTTGGTAGATGTTTTATGGTTCTCTAGGTATAGCAACATATCATCTGCGAATAGTGAGAGCTTGATTTCTTCCTTTCCTACCTGAATGCCCTTAATCTCTTTCTCTTGCCTAATTGCTATTGCAAGTACTTCCAGTACTATATTGAACAGAAGTGAAGAGAGTGGGCATCCTTGTCTTGTCCCTGTTCTCAGAGGGAAGGCTCATAGTTTTTCCCCATTGAGGACAATGCTTGCCATAGGCTTGTGATAAACGGCTTTGACTATATTTAGGAAGATCCCTTCCATACCCATTTTGGCGAGTATTTTCATCATAAACGGGTGCTGGATCTTGTCAAATGCTTTCTCTGCATCTATTGATATGATTATATGATTTTTATCTTTTCTTTTGTTGATATGATGGATTATGTTGATTGATTTCTGAATGTTAAGCCATCCTTCATCTCCAGGATGAATCCCACTTGGTCGTGGTGTATGATCTTTTTGATGAGTTGTTGAATTCTATTTGCTAATATTTTGTTGAGAATCTTCGCATCTGTGTTCATCAGGGATATTGGCCTTAGTTTTCTTTTTTTGTGGTGTCTTTGTTTGCTTTTGGTATTAGGGAGATATGAGCCTCATAGAAACTGTTTGGGAGGGTTTCTGTTTCTTCAATTTTCTGGAAAAGCTTGAGAAGGACTGGAACTAGGTCCTCTTACAATGTTTGGAAGAACTCGCTAGTGAATCCGCTAGACCTGGGCTTTTGGTTTTGGGAAAACTTCTGATTAGCATTTCAATTTCCTTGATTTTAATTGTACTATTCAGGTACTCCACATCTTCTTGGTTCAGCCTTCGGAGATTATAGGAGTCGAGGAACTTATCCATTTCTTCTAGGTTCTCTTGTTTTGTGGAATACAGATTTTTGAAGTAGTCTCTGATGAGCTTTTGACTTTCATTGGTTTCTGTTGTGATGTCCCCCTTTCACTTCTGATTCAGCTTATAAGGGTTCTCTCTCTCTCTTTCTTTGTGAGTCTTGCTAGCGGTTTATCAATCCTGTTTATTTTCTCGAACCAGCTCTTGGTTTCATTGATCTTTTGGACTGTCTTTTGGGTTTCCATGTCATTAATTTCTGCTCTAAGTTTTATTATCTCTTTCCTTCTGCCTGATTTGGGCTCCTTTTGTTGGTCTTTTTCTAAGGTCTTGAGCTGTGAAGTTTATTTATGTGGGCCCTTTCTTCCTTCCTGAGATATGCTTGCAGAGCTATAAATTTTCCCCATAATACGGCTTTAGCTGCGTCCCACAGGTTCTGGTAGCTCGTGTCTTCATTCTCATTTGTTTCCAGGTACCTTTTGTTTTCTTCCTTGATTTCCTTCCTGACCCACTCATTGTTCAACATCGAGCTATTGAATTTCCAGGTGATTGATTTGGTTTTCTACATCTGTCCATGATTAACTTTTATCTTCAGTGCATCATGGTCTGAAAAGGTAGCTGGTACATTTTCTATCTTGTTGATTCTGTTGAGGTATGCTGTGTGGCCCAGCGCATAGTCTATTCTGGAAAATGTTCAATGTGTACTGGAAAAGAATGTGTATTCCTTTTTTTGGGAGATATAAAGCCCTGTATAGATCTATTAGCCCTCTCTCTTCTATTTCATCCTTCAAATCCAGTATTTCCTTGGTGAGTTTTAATCTTCTTGATCTGTCCAGAGGTGATAGGTCGGTGTTGAAGTCTCCAACTAGTATTGTGTTGCTCACAATGTCCTTCTTAAGGTCTCTTAGCAGCTGTTGGAGGTATTTAGCTGGTCCCTCATTCCGTGCGTAGACGTTTAGGAGTGTGATTTCTTCCTGCAGTACATATCCCGTGATTAATAAAAAGTGGCATTCACTATCCCTTCTAATATTTTTCAACCTGAAGTCTATGTTTTCCAATACTAGTAAAGCCACCCCAGCTTTTTTGAGGGAGTTGTTTGCTTGCAGGATTGTTTTCCATCCTTTGACTTTGAGTCTGTGTTTGTTCTGGCTATTCAGATGTTTCTTGCAGGCAGCAGAATGTTGGGTTGAGTCTCTGAATCCATTTTGCCAGTCTTTGTCTCTTATTTGGGAATTTAGACCATTGACATTAAGGGAGATTATTGTTATGGGATTTTGTGCCATTTTTGTGTAAGGGTTTGTCGTGCTTGTAGTTGTTCTTCTTGTCTTACAATAGCCCCTTTAGTGCTTTTTTTAGGTTTGATTTTGAGTCTATGAAGTTCCTGAGCTGTTGTTTATCCCCAAAGTAGTGTATGATTCCTTCAAGTTTGTATGAGAATGTGATTGGATAAAGTATTCTTGGTGAAGCGTTGATTTCATTGAGTTTTTTCTCTATATCCCATCATTGCCTTCGGGTTTGGAGGGTTTCCTCTGATAGATCTACTGTGAATCTAAGGGGTGCTCCTTTGTATGCGATTTCCTTCTTTGACCTTGCTGCTTGCAGTACTGTCTCTCTGTATGACATCCATCATTGTAACTATGATATGTCTTGAGGTTTTTCTGTTAAGATCTCTTTTAGCTTGCACTCTTCGGGTGCCTTGAATCTGGATACCCGCATTGTCCAGCTCTGGGAACTTTTCAGCAATGATTTGTTTGACTGTGTCTTTTTCGCTGGGGTTGGTTCCCTGTGGTTCTGGTAGTTCAATGATTCTAATGTTGTTCCTCTTGAAATCATCCCCTAGGACTCTGATTCTGGCTAGAGCTATTTTGAGGTCTCTTGCCATGGTTTGTTGTTGCCTGTAGGCTTCCTGCAGCTCATCTTCAAGCATACTGATTCTGTCTTCGGCTGCAGTCATCCTATTGCTGAGGTCAGCCAGAGAGTTTTTGATTTCATGTACCGAATCCTTCATTTCTTTTTGTAGGTTTTTTATTTCTGCTCTCAAGTCTTCCCGTATTTTGTCGGCTGTCTGTTGTATTGTTTCTGCCAGTCCCCCTTTAAGTTGTCAATCTTTGCATTGAGTTCATTGAACATGTTGAGGATTTCAACTCTGAATTCTTTATCAGTGAGGTCAAGTTTGTAGGAAATGCCAATTGAAGTTTCTGGACTCCTTTGATCGTCCTCTGCTTGCAACTGGGATTTGCGCTGTTGTTGTGGTGGTATGGAAGAGGGACCTTGAACATGAGTATCCCTGTTTCCTCTTGTTGCGAAAAAGGATTGTGGATAGGCTCAGTTAATAATGGTTGCCTTTTTACTTGCTGCTTGTAGAACAGGGTCTCCCACTGAGATGTTTCCTTCAATCCTTATGTGAAGTCTTGTGTTGTATTGTCCTACTGTTTACGAATAGCTAGGATGTTTGTCTTGGACAAGATGTTGAGGAGACTATCTGCAGTTGCGTAAGCTGCAGGCGGCTGAAAAAGAGGCCACGCCCACTTTGCCTAGGCCATGCTTTTGACGATTAGGCCACGCCCTTTTCCCAAAACTCAACAGTGGGTCAGGGGGTTGGGGGTGGTGTGCCGGCCACTCTGCCAGCAGTCCGGAAGAGAGGGAAGCCTGGGGTGCTCCCAAATCCCTAAACTTTGATAAGAAGGAAACAGACAAATTTTGCCTCTGATTAAAGCTAGGACCAAGTCCCTGATACTAAGAGCTAGAGGCAAAAATGCAAGTCAAAACAAGCCACTCTCAATACAAGTATATGAGCAAGTTCATAATGCTGGTCTTGTGGGTTCACAAAGGATAGACCACCAGAGCCAAATTAAAAATTGGGAGCGATCTTTACTTAACCCCGTTGGCAGACTATGTAGCTGTAAGAAAAAATGAAGTCATGAAATTTGCCTATAAGTGTATGGACATGGAGAGTATCATGGTGAGTGAAATGAGTCAGAAGGAAAAGGACAGTTATAAGGATATTCACCCAATACCCATCTGACAAGGGACTGATATCAAGGGTATATAAGGCACTGGTTAACTCTACATGAAGAAAACATCCAGCCCCTTCAGAAAATGGGGCTAAGAAGTGAACAGAAACTTTCTCAAGGAAGAAATAGAAATGGCCAAAAGGCACATGAAAAAATGCTCTTCATCACTAATCATCAGGGAAATGCGGATCAAAACAACTATGAGATACCAGCTCACACCACAGAGACTGGCACACATCCAAAAGAACAGAAGCAACTGCTGTTAGTGTGGATGTGGGGAGAAGGGGAATCTCCTACACTGCTGGTGGGAATGCCAACTGGTTCAACCCTTCTGGAAAACAATATGGTTGCTCCTCAAAAAATTAGAAATTGAGCTCCCATTTGACCCAGCAATACCACTTCTGGGAATATATCCCAGAGACACAAAAAGGTATAATATAAATAACATCTGACTTGTATGTTCATCGCAGCATAGTTTACAACAGCCAAAATCTGGAAAAAAACCGAGTCCCCAAGAACAGATGACTGGTTAAAGAAACTTCGATTCATCTATGTACACAATGGAATACTATGCAGCTGTCAGAAAAGACGAAGTCATGAACTTTTCATATAAATGAATCAACATGGAAAGTACCACGCTGAGTGAAATGAGCCAGAAAGAGAGAGACAGACATCGAAGAATTGCACTCATCTGCGGAATATAAAACAACAGAATGGAGGCCTAACACCCAAGAATAGCATAAATAAGTACTAGATTTGCTCCATGGTTTGGAAGCCAGCCTCCCATGTTGGGGGAAAAGTCAGTTCAGATAAAAAAGGGGACACCAAGTAAAATGTGGTGGAGGACCCGCTTGGATGGGAAAGGCGTGCTCAAAGCAGAGTATAGACCAAACATGATGGCCACCCAATAACTCCATTGCTTACCACAACACCCAAAAGGAGAGAGAGAACAGGGGGGAATGCCCTGCAACAGAGGCGGGGTGAGGGGGGAATGGGTTGGGGGTGGGAGGGATGATGGGGTCATCAGTGAAGAACAGATACTGGTGGAGGGATGGGTACTCAAGCTGTGTATGACTGAAACACAAGTACAAGAATATGTAAATCTGTATCTGTACCCTCACGGTAATTCATTAACAAAAAATAATAATAAAATAAAAAATAAAAGGAAATGGACAGTTATAGAATAACTGCATTCATTTGTGGTATGTAAATATATATATATATATATATAGTGAAGAATAATATCCATGGCCAGGGTAAACAGGAGTTAGGGGGACTGGTCAATGGTTGGATCTAACCACAAGCATGTGTGGGGCTGAGGGTAGGTAAGATAGAGAAGAGACTGATATAACAGTAATAGTGGAATGACCATGCTGGGCAACATATGAGGGTTAAAACTAAGTAAGCAATATTCTTGATAATCTTTCAGTAACAATATTGCAAACCAATATTGTTTTCCCAAGAGGAGAGAGAGAGAGAGTGAAAGAGAGAGAGAGAGAGAGAGAGAGAGAGAGAGAGAGAGAGAGAGAGAGGAGAAAAGCTCCTACCAAAGAGGCAGGCAAGGGGTGGGGGTTGGGGTGCCGTGGGAGGGATCCTGAGGATACTGGTGCTGGGAAGTGTACACAGGTGGAGGTATGGGTGTTGGCATACCATATGACTGAAATTCAATCATGAATGACTTTGTAATGTTCTAAAAATAATAATAATAAAAATTTTAAAGATGTTGAAAAACTACAAGAAAAATTAAGTAAAAATAAACAAAAGGGTCTACAGGACAACCCTTTACCTGTAACTCCCTTGTATCCTTGCATTTGTCAATTGATCAGAAAATCCCTTACCTTTCACTTAGTCCTATATTAAGTTCCTCCCTACTTGGGTTCTTGTTTTTTCCTTTTGAAAGGCTGCAAGAACTAACACTGGGGACTCTATATTAGCCACAGTCCCACATTATAACGATTTGATGCTAAGCAGGCAAATTGGACAGAGTATCCGGGTCTATCTTTAACCCGGCTAACACAATCACTGTTATGAGTTCTGGGGAAGCAGAAGAATAAGTGAAGTTGCAGGTCCATAGAAGGAGAAGCGGCCAGCTATAGCTTAGAAAGGGGATTGGAAGTAGAAATTGGGTAATTGAGTAAGCAGGTGAGGGCAGCAAGGAAGGGATAAGACAATCAAGAAAAAAAAACACAACCCTAAGGTCCTGGGAGGGAGCCAACCCAAGTAAGACAGGAAGGTCCGAACCCAAGAAAAGGGATAAAAGGGGATGCTTGCAGGGAGACGGGGTTGCCCTCTGTGCAGGGCACCCTGGTCATCAGTACATGTGCTTGGCATGAATCAACAATTTCTTTGCTGGTATTTTTTACTTTATTTCGTTCCTCAGATCACGGACCCTAACACTTCCTCTTTCACTTCACAACAAACTCTTCTACTTTACAACTCTGAGTTTAGCACCATTTTTATTCAATGTTTTTATTCATAAAATCATTGAAGAGCCTGGGAATCATGAGGGAATAGAGACATGTCCGCACAGCTCCCGCATGAGTGTGGACTGCACCAT
Organism: Sorex araneus; assembly: GCF_027595985.1. Lineage (NCBI taxonomy): Eukaryota > Metazoa > Chordata > Mammalia > Eulipotyphla > Soricidae > Sorex > Sorex araneus. The sequence continues at coordinate 366,560,911 of NC_073313.1, forward strand.
AACCTACCTGCTGTCAGGAAAGCCCCAGGAGCTGTCTGCCCCTAGCTACAGCTTTTCAAGAGTATTACCACCCCTCACCCCTCACAGTGGTCTTGAATTGCTCCCTCCTGCCACTTGGAAATTATCCCAATTCCTGCTGGGTATCCTAAGGAAGAAGATGGCTTTTCTCTCCCTCCCTCTTAACATCCATAGAACATCCCACCTGGGACCAAGTTTAGTATTCTGAACAAATCAGGCTCTCCATAAGTATTTTATTCATTGAGTTCTCCCGGGATAAAAGGTATCATTAAGCCTCTTTTTAACAAGCCCTTCCTAATGACAGAAGTGAAAGCAGGGCTGTGGTAGGACTATCGAAACTATGATATCCAGGTGCCTGTGCTCTTGTGTGTACACAATGCTCATGAAGCCATACTCATGAGCAAACATGTCCAACACTTGGCTTAATTTTGGCATAAGCTTTGGTAAAATCTAAGCACTAAAAACTAGTTTAAGAATTTATAAACAAACATAAAACAAGAAGGGACCAGTGATGTGAATCTAGAAAGAATATGACTCTTTCCAGTATCATGGAAATGAGCAAGTCAGACTGGTTGAGTCCCAGGAAACCGTGCACACACTGAGCCCTGATTTGTCTTCCCTGTGACAGCACTTTCTGCTAGCTGTCTGCACAGAAGACAGTTGTCCAGTAGTACTTGAATAAATGGAGTCAGAATGACAAAGGGAAATACTACTGCTACTAAATATCAGTTCAACAGAGCAAAGGCAAAAGGATTATGGATATGGTTTAACAAGAAAGATGGTGAAGTCCGGTTTCTTTCCCCAAGGCCATGCAAAATCATCAGAAAACCTGAAAATAAAGGGTGAAGCACCGACAGTGAGCCTCATAGTCCGTGATGACATTGTCTTACCTCCCTCAGGGAGCCAGCAGGGTTGAACAAGATCTGAGTCAGTATCTCAGGCAACTCCCTGAGAGGCGCTCCAACCATCCCAAGCAACTGCCACTGGGAGTTGTTTAACTGTCCCTGGGAGCCCTATGGGGGAGGGGCAGGGAAACGTCCATATGGAACTGGGATTTACCCCTCAGCTCTTCTACTGACAAGCTATATGCTAGACAGCTCGCCTCGGCCCTGGGGATCTCCCTGTCAGTAATCATAGTCAGGAAGAGTTGGGTGCCCAGAGGGACCAAATTCAGGGCATTGTTAGTCCTCCTTAGGTTCCTGCTTACCCCCTTTGTAGCCTTGAGTTTGGCATGGATACCTGCACATCATCAAAGGTGGTCAGACTGTGGATGCCCCTAGGTAGACGGCTCTTTGTGCTCCTTATGTCCCTTTCCCTCTCTGCTAGCTCGGTCATTCATACACACATTTTTATATGATGAAAGGGCACAAATCCCTATCAGTTGTTTCTATTCTTTATCTTCACCATCACTGCCTATAGGACAACATAGCCTCAGGTAGTTTAGGTTTATTGGGTTAATCCCATCACAGTGCTCCCATTCCTCTGTGTTTATTTGTAGCTTCTTTCTTTGTGTTCTGTTGACTTGTATATATTGTTTTTCTCTTCTCCTTGAGTCCTTTGCATAGTTTATTCAGAGCCATGTCCTTTTGTATGAACATAGGAAGACTGTAGCAAATGCTATGCTTTTGTAATCTGGGAGTCATTTGACTCTACATGGTACTTTCCTCCTGAGCATCTGTTCTCTCGACCTAAGCCTCAGCTACTCTTACTTCCTAGCACCCCCAAAAGCAGGGACCCGATGAGGCAAGTGGTTAGTTATGTGCGACCCTGGCATCGAGATGGGCCAGGCCAAAGTGCCTAATGCTTAACTATAAGTGAAGAGGTTGGTCGTGGACAAAGACTGTCATGATCCAAAAAGTAATAACTAGATTCAGACCCTGCTAGGGTTAGGAATGATTAATCTGGCCTGAGTGCTGTAATCTGAGTCTGTGGCAAGATGTTGCCAAGGAGAGCTGCCTTGCAAGCCTCAATGTATCTCTTGCTATGTCCATACAAAAGTAACTAGTATTAAGATGTGAATAAGTTCTTGGACTAAGGAAAGGAGAAAAATCTTAAGAGATATTTGGCCTGCTAGCAGTCAGGAAGGGCTTTCTTATGTTGATTTTGCTACCTGACTGTGTGTAGCCTAGAGGGCAAGGTGGGAGAGACAAGTAGGGGGAGAGACTAGTGAAGGAGGCTTCATCAGCAGATCCAGAGAGAGGCAGGAGCTAGGAGTGCAGGAGATAAGAAAGATGCAAGATTGAGTAAACAGCAACTAATAAGCAACCAGCTTGGTCCTTGTTCTTCCTTCGCCTGTCCTTGGCCAACAGCCGTCCCGATCAGCCCATACACAGCAATTCCAGAGCACTGAACATGGGCAGTGAGAAAGAACGGCCCAGAGAGCCTGAGAGTGCACACACCCTTTGGCGTGAATAGTTTTTTAACACTCCCTATGTTCAAATGTGCCTTTTATTTTACTGAAACTCCCCAATTGGTCTTCTCTCCCTTCAACCCATAGTCTCATTAGTTACACCACGTGTAGCTTGCCACGCTATGCCATGAGGGCGAGATACTCTTGGTAGCCTGCCAGCTCTCCTAGAGGGATGGAGGAATTGAACCTGGGTCGGCCACGTGCAAGGCAAATACCCTACCCTCTGTGCTATCACTTCAGTCCTATTATATTATATACTTAAATTATTTACAAGTATACTATCTGCCAAAGACAAAATTTGAAAAGTGCATAAATTACAACAGCTTTAATACGGGTGTTTTAATAAAGATGTTTTGCTTTCCTATAGCAGAGAGACTCTATACTGCCTGTGCTGTGACTCAGTTAATAGACACCTGGGTGACCTTCTAAGAGGGACTTCCTGGGAACATACAGGATCTGGTTATGTTCCATCTCCCCAGGTATTTCAGACACCAACATAGGCCTATGATGTGCCCCCATATGTAAAAGTTACTCTAAAAATAAGACTCTATACTAAAGTTTGGAGAGAGGCCTAAAATGATGATAATGTTATCATCAGTCTGATGGTTCACAAAAATAAACAATGATCTATTTTTCAACAGATAGAAAACACCAAACTTCTCTGTGGTTCTCTTTGGAGAAGCAAATCCTATGATCTGTCCAGACACTGAGGATCTTATAGGTGCCTCCCAATAGGAGGGTTTGAAACCCCTGGCTACAACACTCTCCTCTCACCACACACAGGATGCAGTGGCACCATGTCACTCC